>NC_045960.1:85505747-86210747 GCF_010909765.2 Amblyraja radiata
ATCAAGGAAAATGTAGAATAGATCATTGTCAGCTAGGAGAAGTTAACAACAAAGCCAACAGAGACAAATTGTAAACGGGGACGGTCAGATTGATCGGAGGTTTGTTTTGTGAGATTGCCAATAGGGTTAGGTACATGGTTGGGGAAAGAGTGGAGGGAACTTTATTTCTGGTGGTCAGGTTGAATCTGATTGTCTTTGATGATGGTTAATCTTGCCTAGGATGGTCAGAGCTTTATTCTCCATTCAGTTATCCATATTTCTCTTCCAGGCTATGTAAAGGGATTGCAATGAAGACTGAATAGTATTAACTAACCTTGGGCAGTCAATATGGGGTTGCAAAGGGCAGTTAAATATCATATCCCAAGAGTGGTTAAGCTCTGCCTCTGCGTCTCCATCACAGCCCATGTGATATTGGTATTGGTTTGGTGGTCTCAAGAACGACAACTGAAGTTTTAAACAAACTTTTATTCGAAAATTCACTTTTCAGTAAACAGGTTCTCTAGATACGTCTAGCCACATCGGTGGTCATTGCTGAACTAACCGCGCGAAAGCAAAACCGTGCGAAAACAAGCCGCCCCCATCGAGTCACATGACCGTGGCTTCCGAACGCCGGGTTCGATACCAGCGTGCGCCAGTAGGCGTCGCTACATTGGGTTATTATTTCCTGTGTACCACGTTAGTGAAATAGGTTGCCTTGTCTTCAATCCTGGAAGATCACACCATGCAGAGTGCAATCCTCAAAAGGACACAAAGTGCTGAAGTAACTCAGCGGGTCAGGTAATATCTCTGGAGGACATGGCTAGGTGACGTTTTGGGTCAAGACCCCCTGAAAAGTCACTATCCATATTCTCCATAGATGTTGCCTGACCCGCTGAGTTACTCCAGCATTTTGTGTTCTTTTGTGTACTAACCGGCATCTGCGGTTCTTTGTTTCTACGCGAGTGCAATAATATTATACATGAGTGCAGCAGGTTGTGCACAGGGAGAAAGGAAATCGAGTGAAGGTTGCAGGTGTCATGAAAGTGGTGATAAGAAAAAGTGCAAAGCCCCAAATAAGGTCAAGTGGAATACATCCTTAGCTCATGAGAGGTCCATTCAGGCCAATAACTTCTTCCTCAATGTCAAGAAGATGAAGGAGCTGGTGACTGACTGCAGGAAGCATGGAGGAGTACATGCTCCAGTCAGCATCAATGGTGCGAATGTGGAAAGTACCTTGACATTAATGTTACCAATGATCTGTCATGGACCAACCACATTGATGGGACAGCCAAGAAGGCACACCAATGCATCAACTTCCTTAGGAGACTGAAATAGTTCAGCATGTCTCCTGTGACTTAGAAACTTCTACAGATGCAGCATAGAATGCATACTGTAGGGATGCATCACAGTTTCGTTTAGGATTAGCTCTGCCCAAGAGCACAATAAATTGCAAATTTGTGGATGCAGCCCAGCCGTCATACAGGCCAGATTTCCCACCTTTAACTCCATCTGTACCGTGCCATCTCGAAAAAGCAGCCATCATAATCAGAGAATTGTCCCACCCGGGCATACTTTCTTATCCCTGCTCCCTTCTGGCTTTGGATACTAAAACTTGAAAGCTTGCACCACCAGACTCAGGAACAGCTTCTTCCCTTCTGTTATCAGGCTTCTGAACAGTTATTTCATAAGATAGTGTATCTTTTGTTTCACCTCTACCCCAATGGCATCGGACTTTGTCTAAGGAACTGATGCGCTACAATGCAGAGAACAACATTCTGCACTCAATATCTTTCCCGTTGCTCTATCTATTGTACTTGAGTTTGAACTGATTGTATCTATGTATGATATATCTGATCAGTTTGGATAGCATGCAAAATAAACTTTCTCACTATATGTCAGTTTAAGGATAAGGGGGAAATCTTTTAGGACCGAGATGAGAAAAACATTTTTCACACAGAGAGTGGTGAATCTGTGGAATTCTCTGCCACAGAAGGTAGTTGAGGCCAGTTCATTAGCTATATTTAAGAGGGAGTTAGATGTGGCCCTTGTGGCTAAAGGGATCAGGAGGTATGGAGAGAAGGCAGGTACAGGATACTGAGTTGGATGATCAGCCATGATCATATTGAATGGCCGAAGGGCCGAAGGGCCGAATGGCCTACTCCTGCACCTAATTTCTATGTTTCTATGTTAGTACATGTGACAATAATAAACCTAAACCATCAAGAGTCTGATAACAACAGGGAAGAAGCTGACTGGTGATACGGGCTTTCAAGCTTTTAAATCTTCTGCCCAATGGTAGAATAGAGAAGAGGGAATGACCGTGATGTCAGTGGTCCTTGATTATACCGACTGTTTTCCCAACGGTGCATGTAGCGTAACTGAAGACAATGCTCTCAGCACCATGCAAAACTGTTGTCTGCATTCTGTGTTAAACACTTTCCTTCCACCTCTAATATGGTTTCCACAATCCATACAAGTGCTTCCAGCCACGGAGAAGCTGTTCCAACTTTCATTGGGATACAAACTCACCCACCTTCTCACTAAGAATATCCATTTTCTTTAGATAAAGGAATTTTAGAAAAATAAGATTTTATAAATTAATCAACAAGTAGGAAATTTCTCGCTACATTATTAATATTGTTAATACAACGATGTGGCATTTATATCTGTTGAAGTAAATTCATGGCAAAATGACATAGTTCAAAACCACGTCCCCATCTGGAAAAGCAAAGTCCTTCTCAAAAAAAAACATTCATTTTTTGCTGAGCCTTTCTTTGGTTTTAGTAGCAAATTGCAAATTGTGATTTTTGTTTCACTCAATTTGCTTCTCCCTTCATCCACAGTGCCAATTACTTTGCTGAGGGGCAGGATTTTGGTTCTTTTCATTTTTACGCGGATGGAATTTTGGGTTGGGCTGAAATTCATCTTAACATCATCAGAATGTTTAAATACAATAACTGGCTTAAATCTGGTTTAATGTCTTACAGCATGTAATCTGATGGTACTCCTGTTCTTCAATAAAAGCAAAATCAGTTCCATCAACATCATTTTGTGGCTTGTACCCACAGTTTTAAAATCCCCCGTTGCTTTCCTTTAAACTGATAACTAAAGCCTTTATACATTCAGATTTCAGCAACTTTGGTGCAGCTGTAGTACTTTTGACTCCAAGTTTAAGTGTGATGAACTTGAACTCATGGTATTTCTGAAACTTCTCCGTATCATGACAGGAGTTTGACATTTCTGAGGTACTATCCATTAATTGAAACATTAAACCATAGCCATGTTTGCATGTTTGATAGGACATTAAAGCACATCATTAACCTATCTGAGAAAGTGCAGTAAGTTCACACAACACTCCATCAAAAAACAAACTAATGGATCTTTCATCTCAACAATCTTTGCAGATCCTTGCAACACACAACTGACACTTCTTCAATCCGTGTAGGAAGTAACTGTAGATGTTGATCTACACCAATGAAAGACGCAAAATGCTGGAGTAACTCAGCATCTCTGGTGAAAAGGAATAGGTGATGTTTTGGCTCGAGACCCTTCTTCAGTCAGAAGAGTCTCGGCCCGGAATGTAATCTACTTCTTAAATCTGGCCTCTTTTGATCATCTACAAATCTGATTGCTCCGACATGAATGGCCATGTTTTCTGTTACCCAAGGTCTGGAATGTTCTCTCTAAATCTTATCCCTCGTGCAAAATAATCCTTAAAATGTACCCGTCTGTCCAAGCTTTTGGATATCTGTTCGAATTTACCCTTGTGCAGTTGTGTCAAATGATACTGCGAATTATCTACTGCTTTAAAGGCAATATATAAATACATATTTCTGCCATTGCATTTACCCATGTTGGAATTACGACGTCATAACTGACTAGATCGTAAGTGCTGAGCATGTCCTACATGAATGCAATTGCCCATATGGAGTGCACGGTAAACCATTCATTTTGTTCCATAATCTTTGTACTCAAGGTGCAATTATTAGTTGATTAACCATTCAGCAGCTTTCATTAATTGGGTGCATTTAATTAACATAATTAATAAACATATTTGCACATTTTTGACAGACGCTGTATGCACATATGTGTTCCAATGCACAATGGTCATGTTAAAATTCAATACCCTTGATCTGTTGTTTAATAGCTCCAGGTAACATTTTCTGGACCACAGTCAATTTCCTTTCATCATCTATCCCGCTCGCCACCTTGTCTCACAGTTTACTATACAATTTTAGGGCCCCTGCTCTTCTCCTTATACCTACTTCCTCTGGGCTCAATTTTAAGAAGGCATGGCATCTCCTTTCACTTTTATGCAGATGATAGCCAGTTATATATGCCACTCAGGAAAGAAGAAGACTATTCTCTAAAATCACTTCTGTCTTGTCTTGAGGACATTAAGTCCTGGATGGCCTTAAACTTTCTGGGACTTAATGAAGAGAAGACAGAGGTGATTTTGTTTGGCCCCAATGGCTGCCGTGAACCTCCCTTTGTTGACTTGGGTCCACTGGCATTGTCTGTAAAGCCAACTGTCTTGAACCTGGGTTTTAGGATGGACGGTGATTTTAAACTAGACAAACAAATAGGCGCGGTGGTTAAGTCCAGCTTCTTTCACCTAAGGAAGCTGGCAAAGGTGAAGCCCATTCTCGAGCGGGAGCATTTTGAAACAGTAATCCATGCCTTTATTACATCTAGGCTGGATTACTGTAACGCACTCTACTCTGGAGTCGCACGAGCTTCATTGGCTCATCTCCAGCTTGTTCAAAATGCTGCCGCTCGCCTTTTGACTGGAACTCGAAAGAGGGAGCACATTACGCCAATTTTGGCCTCCCTACACTGGCTCCCAGTGCACTTTCGAGTTCATTTCAAAATTCTTTTATTTGTTTTTAAATCGTTGAATGGGCTCGCCCCGCCTTACCTCTCTGAGCTGCTCCACCTATATGCTCCTGCCCGGTGCCTCAGGTCAGCTGATCAGCTGCTCCTTGAGGTACCAAGGTCTAAGCGAAAGCTCAGAGGGGATAGAGCCTTTTCTGTTGCTGCTCCGGCACTCTGGAACACCTTGCCGCTGCACATCAGACAGGCCCCCTCACTGTCCATCTTCAAATCCTCCCTAAAAACATATTTTTATTCTTTGGCTTTCGACACTGGCTGAGGCATTGCTCCTGTTTTTAGTGCTTTTAATGTCTTTTAATTTTTAGTGTGTTTTTTATAGTCCTTCGTTTTACGGTTTTTAATGGTTTTTAATTGTTTGTAATAGCTTTTTGTTCATGATTTCTCATGTACAGCACTTTGTGGCAACTGTAGTTGTTTAAAGTGCTTTATAAATAAAGTTATTATTATTATTATTATGGTCTGCACATTTCTTTGTGCTAATGGAGCAGGAATTAAGAAAAAAAGAGTAGCCCTCTTAAGTGCACTTAGTAAATGTTAGCTGCATAATTATGCATCTGTTAAATGAGGACTGTAGCTAAGCTCCTTCCTCACCATGAAAAACAGCCTGGTAGCTTTATCACATCATCCGAGCTCACCCATGAACCAACCAAAGAACGAGCTGACACTATGGAACAACACCCAAAGGTAGCTGACAAATTCACGAGATACAAGAAGAGCAATCCAAAGAATAGGTGTGTTCAATTTTATCTCCATGTAATTCTTGGACTAACTGCAGCATCACTAGGACAATGACATTTTCAATGACCAAATAGATTTCAGATTCTTGTACTGATTTATTGTATCCTAATTATTGTGTAAAAATTCAGATAAAGAATGAGGAAATAAATGGTTTTACGTAACACATACTTCCATAATTATAAGACAGCAATAACTACCTTATCAACTATGTATTTACTGCCAGAAGCTGTCTCTACTCTTCTGCTCAGCTAATAGGATCTCAGAATAATTTGCCAGTTTAATGGTAGCTAATGCAATAGCATCAAAGTGAATATATTACACTGTGCTGCTCTTTGACACATTAATGCAACTTTTAGCTGACATGTTGACAATTCTTACTATATGTGGATTGGGGGTAAAATCTGACATTTCTTAGTTGTGCCAGCAACTTAAACTTTTCACATACTTCACACCCAGAGTCAAGCATGTGTGCACAGTCATAGAACACATACCATTAGTCTGTTTCGTATATCCGAATATGCATGCAGAGTTCTAGGCTGCAACAGGCTTCATGCTTCTGATGTTACTTAAGGCACATAATGGACGTTGAGACAATGTTAAAGTTCTGCAAGAAGGTCTAAGCTAAGCAATTGTAATCTGTGGAATTATCTGCCAATCTGTGGAATTCTCTGCCACAGAAGGTAGTTGAGGCCAGTTCATTGGCTATATTTAAGGGAGAGTTAGATGTGGCCCTTGTGGCTAAATGGATCAGGGGGTATGGAGAGAAGGCAGGTACAGGATACCGAGTTGGATGATCAGCCATGATCATATTGAATGGCGGTGCAGGCTCAAAGGGCCGAATGGCCTACTCCTGCACCTATTTTCCATGTTTCTATGTTTCTAACAAGGCATCTCCACACAGAACTTGCCTTTCTGTTAGTATTGTAATTTGCATTTGATGTTTTTGTACAACACCGTTGCATGAACATAACACTAAATAAACATTTCAGCGGTGCATATTTTAATCCGCTTCCTCCATTTTCTTTTACCTCAAGATGTTGACTTGTGTTGGTCAAATGGAACTCCATTATCTTGCCCAAGGATCTGACCCCAATATCAGCAGGCTGTTCAATTTCACACGCCCTCACAGTTGAATTCATTTTAGTCATCATCCACCCACCTTTCAGCAGGACTCATTGGATAATGATCAGAAGTGGGCTGCAGAATCTAACTAATTCCACTGGTGTTTTGTTTAAATTCAATTAATTCAGCACAGATAAGGAACTGTTGTGTTTAGTTCACTAATGGGCATTGGATTCACTCAACAAGCATTCTGATCATTTCCATCCATGCTGTACCATGGAGTAACCCATATACAGTAATTTATATTTTACACCCAATAAGTTGCAAAGAATAGTACTACCATGATTTAATGTGATAATAACATATGCATCGTTAATAGTAAGCAGTCCACAATAATTTTCAAATCACAAAGATTCAAACTGAATATACCTTTCAGACCAGGGACAAGGATTTGTACTGAGCATGATTCATCTGCTATGTGTTGAGATTCTCCAGATCTGAGCAAGGACAGGACCAGCAGTCCAATTAGCAACACCAGTAAAAATAGTCCGCTGTTCATAATGTCCACACGAAGTTCATTGACTCCTGAAAGCAGAAATTCCTTTTGTAAATAACCATCACAGTGCTGAGATGAAATAAACACATTCTTGACTCCTTAAGTACCAGCAATGTTTAAAACCACCCTGAAACCACCTTCTGCCTTCACCCTCTATGTATTAAAAATAAAACAAACCATTCCATCTTCTGCATTCCTTAATTTTCCTGAAAACACCCAAACTCACCCTCCCCACCCGTGGCCATCTCCCAAATCAACCTCATTGTCTTGGTTATTCCTTCAATCAAGCTTTTGCTTTTCAAGTTTGAAGTTACTCAGGTCCTGGTATTCTGGATTATGATCGCGAGTGTGGTTGGAGGAAGAAATTGTGGCTCAGTTTTGTCAGGGTCTTTGTTCCCATCTTTTCGATCAACTTTGCGGAATAGATGGTTGTGTTTACTCCCTGTGCATGGCCCCATCGGAGATGTGACAGCATGAGAAAGGGCTGGAGAGATGATGTCATCTACCAGAGTTCCCGCCAGTTACACATTTAGCCAGCCCCCCTCCCCCAAGCCTCCCACTGACCTCTACCCAATGCTATGTGCATTTGCACAACATGAACAGAAGCTCCACGCCACCCAAGAGTAGGTCCCACAGGAGAGTCTGTGAGGAATTTCCAGAGGCTAAAAACTACTCTGAATTTTCCCTGACCTTAACATATCATCTTATGGCTTGCACAATGGAATTCTTTATTCATGTCGAATTTAAAAAGAAGCATATCCTCCAACTAGCTAGCAAACAGCATTAATAGATTAATGATAACTGCTAAATGTAAGCAATACAACAGCTCTGCAAAAAAACAAACTTTTACTCCACTTCAAAAGTTCAGTGAGTAGTAATGGGGCAAAATAAATAATTTAGCTACATGATGCAAATCAGAATAACATTTTACTGATCTGAGATCAACAAATTCCATTAGTCGGCAAAATAATTCTACAGGTCGTGAAAAAAGATTAAGGCTATCACCGGTCAATTAATGGCCCGCAGCTGATGCTTCTTCAACTGATCAAAATTCCGAAGCATTTTAAGAGTTACCATGCACTCTGATACAGATCTTTAGCAACTGAAATAACTCAGTTGATTTGTTGAGCTCCTTGTATTTTAGCAGCTGGGAGCAAGGACTGTCATTTGGAAAGTAATATTGCAGGTTTTTAAACTAAGAATGGAACTAAAACCAGATTCAAATTCCTCTTACCTTATGATGGAACACAGAGCAGTGCACAAGGAATCATCCTCAGCTTGTTCTCCCATCGCACAGATAAACTTTATTGCTGCTCTTGTTTACCAATGTTTTTTTTAAGTTGACTGGTTGATATAGCCTGCCCAAAGAATCGGCTCAGCAAATCAAGAGAGAAAAGTTGTAAGTATGACCCATAAATAACATCCTGTTTAAAAAATGTCAGCTGGGAGCTTGCAGCTGTAAAAGATAACTATGGGAAAATCCAATACAGCATAATGCAAAAATAAAATCTTCAATATTTGTTTAAATTTTTTTTAAAGAAAAAAACTTTTAATGTGCAGCATATAAAAGTTAATTGCAATATGAATGACAGGGAACTCTCATATTTTCCATGTCACTGGGTCCTCAAGTTAAGATTATTTTACTCGTTAACCAAATTACCAAGGGTTTGCCCGACATCTTTCGGTTTTTTTTGGTGGAGTTTTCCTCAATATCTTATTTGAATGGTGTAGCTTCCGAACTCAGAAATTACAATTAAGGTCCAGGTGCAGGTTACAAAGTGCCTTCAGTGGAGCAGTTCCTCTTCTCGATACAATTATAAGAATAATTTATTCTTATATTATATAGGCAGTAGAGCCGCTGCCGTACAGCGCCAGAGATCCTGGTTCGATGTTGACTTAGGGTGCTGACTGCATGGAGTTTCTATAATCTCCCTGTGACCACGTGAGTTTTCTCCGCGTGCTCCAATTTCCTCCCACGTTCCAAAGACGTACAAGTTTGGAGTTTAATTGGCTTCAGTAAATTGTCTCTTGTGTGTGGGGTAGTGCTGGTGTATGTATGCTCGCTCTCTCCCCTCTAATCTCTCTCTCCCCATCCATCCCTCCCTTCCACCCCCATGCCTTTCTCCCGCTCCCCCTTCTCTCTCTCCCCCTTCTCTCTCTCCCCCCCTTCCCTCTCTCCCCCCTTCCCTCTCTGCCCCCTTCTCTCTCTCCCCCCATCCTCTCTCTGCCCCTCTTCTCTCCCCATCCAATCTCTCTCCACCTCCCCCCTCTCCCCTTCCCCTCCCCCACCTCCACCAACCTCTCTCCTCCCTCCACCTCTTATTCTCCTCGCCCTCTCCACCCTCCCTTCTCCCCCTCCTCTTCTCTCTCCCCTCTCTACCTATCACAGGGGACGACCTCCTCTCCGGGGAGGCCCGATCATCTGTCCCCCCCCCCCCCCCCCCCGGCCCGGCTCTGTCACGCTGGTGGGTGCGCTTCCCTTAGCGGAAGCCACGATTGGCTGGTCCCCCCGGTCCTCAGGTCGGGCCCGGGAGCTGCCGCCCCTCTCCTCTCTCTCTCTCTCTCAGCCCCCCCTCTCTCTCTCTCTCACTCTCCCCCCTCTCTCTCTCTCTCCACTCTCTCTCCCCACCTCTCTGTCCCCCTCCCTCCCTCTCCCCCTCCCTCTCTCTCTCCCCGTTCCTCTCACGCACCCCCCCTGCCCTCCCCCACCCTGCATCCCCTACACCCCCTTCCCCTCCCCTAAATCCCCCTCCACACCCTTCCCTCCCCTACCCCCTCACCTCCCCCTCCCTTCCTCCCACCTCTCCCCCTCCCTTCCCTTCCCCCCTCTCTCCCCTCCTCACCCACCCTCCCTCTGTCTCTTGCCCTTCTGTCTCTGTCTCTCCCCATTCTCTCTCTGCCCTCACTCTCTACCCTACCCCCCCCCCCCCCTCTCCAGACGCGCCTGCGAGTTGGGGGCTATGCGTCAGTGGATAGGGTTATGGGGTAAAAGGGGCAAATTAATAATATTAATATAATATCAAGGGGGGTAGTTAGTGTGTGTGTGTGTGTGTGTGTGTGGGGGGGGGGGGGGGGGGGGTGGTTAGTGTGTGTGATGCAGCATGCTGCCCCACAAACAAGCATTGGGGGAACAGACCCAACGGGTCTGCACTTGGTCTAGTAATACATAAAATCTACCCACTTATATAATGTCTGCTTCCATTATACCCCTTGCCTTGGAGGACAGAGAAGATGGATTTTCCCTGCTGTCAGATTGAAGCAACTCACATACTCAGGAGAGTGTGAGACAGGTGAAATAACTCTGAGCACCATTACAACTAATCAATGAGCAGTCGCCATGGAAACTAAAAACTCTCTATATCAAAGCACAGCTTCCACATACGTTCATCTACAATACTCCTAATTGCCTACCTGCGCTGAGGCCATGCATGGGAAAATTGACTGCCTTTTTTTGTTCCTTAGCTAAATCTGAGAGTCTTCATTATCTTACTGTGCTTCTTTGATAGCCCTTCTCCACAATGGATGTCCACATACAGACAAATTGTCAGAAGTTACTCTCTTTGGAACACATCCACTATTATGTTCCAAATGTGAATGATTTAAACATTAAACATTTATGTTATGTCAGTAAATACTTTGATTTTGTGTGTGTGACTTAACTACATATTTTAAATGTTTTTTAAATGTAAATTATATGTCGGCAAGAGAATAAAATCAATAAATCAGCAGTATTGACAATGGACACTTAACTTGCCACTTCCGAATGTTATAATTCAAGAACTATCTATCTTCCATTGGTCTTTAAGGGTACCCTATCAACAAGATAAGTAAATTTGACATTCCCCAACCTTTTGCAAAATCCCAGACTGTGCTCACTCAAGCTTTCCCAACCAGAAAAATTTAACCACTTAACCAGAAAGCACCACTAACCACTTACTTAACCAGAAAACACCACAACCTTTCTTCATGTATTAAGCCAGGAAGAGAGCCAGCATTAAGCCAGGAAGATTGTGGACCTATCTTCCAGTCAACTCTTGCTCCTCAATTCTGACTTCTTATCATTCTCTACCCAAGAGGGAGGGCATTTTTGCTCAGTCATTGAATATATTCAAGGATTGGATGAGGTGATTTTTGGACAAGGGTGGCCTCACAGCTCCAGTGACACAAGTTCAAAGCTCATCTCCAGTGCTATGGTAGGTATGTTGCAAAGCCTACCTGAAGGGTCGCTGAAAATCTGTCCCAGCCCGTGTGCGCGATTTTGGCGCCGTTTAGAGGGGGCGGGTTTAAAACGCGATTTTCTCTAGGCTGTTCAAATCGAGGATGTTCAGCCTAGTTAATTATTAACGAAAAATCGCTGAAAGACCCCGTCGCAAAAGCTATTATTAGTTTTAAAGGCCTCGTAAAATAGTTATAGTAGTTTAAAAATCAACCTCTAAACCTGCGAACACCAGCAACCGCAGGGTCTCATAAAGCAGTCAACTGAAGGAAGGCTGTATATTTTTACATTAAAAAGGGCTTCTAAAGATCCCTTTATACAAAGTTTAATATTGCGAGTAGCTCATTTTGGGCGCATTATATCCCGCAGTATTTTTCTGGGCATTTGGGGCACAAATCTACCGCAATGTGAACGTTCTAAACCAGCGCGTTCCACAGGGACCCACTGGAAAGCTGATTTAAATGGGCATTTATTTACAGCAATTAAACACTAAATTCCTTCCATTTGGTCTATAAATTAATGTAAATGAGATTTAAAAATCATGTTTTATTGTGAATTATTTGTGAATATTATTTGGACATTTAGGCTATTTAAAAATGTTAATCATTTATTAAGAAATGGATAGATGTTTAGATCTAGTAATTGAAGTCTGAAATTAGCTACAATTAGGTAACTAACTAATTATATGCTTTAATTTCAGGTCATCCAAGTAAGATTATTTTATATTTGTTTCAGAATGCTTCAATCTATGATAACTGAAAATTTCATTCAGTTCTCTTAATTTTTAAGAAAGTTATGGGCTTTTGACTGTTCACGATCACAGCTTTTTTGTTATGTCCATAGAAAATCAATAGGGAACAAGATGCTCATTTCCCAGTATGAAAATGGCCATAACTTTTTAAATACTTGAGATATGAAAGTGAATTAGGTGTCAAATTAAACTTATGTTTATGCTTTATCTGATGGGATAAATTGCAGATTTGATTTTTTAAATCTCAAAATTTTGTAACATTGCTACTATGTGCGTGGAGTTTGAACATTTTCCCTGTGACTTCATGGGCTTCCCCTGGGTGTTCTATTTTTATCCCACTTACCAAAAGACATGAGGGCTGGTAGATTAACTGCCTACTGCAAATTGCCACGAACGTGATAGAACCTAAAAGGAATTGATGGGAATGTAGGAAGTACAAAATGGGATTGGTGTAGATGGCGCATGGTTTTCAGCACAAACTAGATGGACACTACAAAACAGGCACTCAGCCCGATGAATCCACGTCGACCACCAACCACCTATCTACATTTACCATACAGTAATTTTTTTCTTTAATTCTCTCGAATTCCCACCAACTCCCCCCAGATACTACCTCTCGCCCACACTCTAGGGTCAATTTACAGAGACTAATTATCTGACAAGCCAATGTTAATATTGGCCAAATTAAAGGCACTATAAAATGGAGAATCCCTGCACTTGTCAGAATTGCTTAACCCTCGTCAGCTGAACTTTACAGGCTTTGATTGGCACCAGCCAGTCTAGGCTCAGACTGGTATGCAGGATGGGGAGGGGTCCAGGTGTTTCTCTTAAATTGATAAAATGTAGACCAATTTTGCAAACGAACTTCAAATGCATCATTTCAACTGGATCGCCACAAAAGCATTGTAATTAGTTTAACTAATGTTGCGAGACGATCATCCTGTTAATCGATGATTGGTCGAACTGTTGAGCCTTGGAGAAACTGTTTGAATCTCAGGACACATGTTTCAATGTTTATTCTTGTTTGCTTCCTTCTATAACTTTCTCTCAAATACAATGTATTAGCCACTGGATTATTGGGTTAGGGAAATGTCTGTCATGTATGGGGTTAATCCATATCTGTTATTGTATTGTAAAGAGACCACCCCCATGTGGTTCGGCCCCTCGAGGCCCGTGGACTTATAAAAGTCCGCTACCACAAGGTCCTGTGTCGATCTTCTGGGAGAGCACTTAGGACTGCGTGTCTCTGTTTGAATGAGGCCAAGAAGGCTTGATCAGGTAGATAAGAGGATCAAACCCGCGGTGGTTAGGTACAGTAGTTGGAACTGTAATTGTGTTTTGTCAAAATAAAGTTTAGATGCACCCCTTTGGGTTGGGGACCCATAAAATAGGGCGTGGAGTGGCCCAAAACTTGGTCGTAGTTGGCAGACTGCAGCTGCTTTAACGAGAGACTGATGCACTTCATTGGGCGAGGGGTGGCCCACTGTCCAGATTTGGTGTCCAATTGGTGGGGTATTCAAACACGGGTCTGGCCTACGTATTGATCTTTCTTTGCCGGGAGCGCTGATTGGAAAGGTGCGTTCTGAAAATCGGCATCGACTGCCAGCGCGAAGAGGCTAGGCGCTGAACCCTCAGTGCCCAGCAGAGAGGGGTGTCTGCGTGAAGATATCTGAGTCCCTCCCTGGAGTGATGGACGAGGAATCTCGTAAAGATACTGGGCTCGGTGGCTAGAGTATAGATTGGCTGAGAATACGCTAGTCCATTCGAGATTTCATTGGGCAATTTAGTTTGAATTAGAGAGCCCGCGTATGTGGAGTGGTACGCACCAAAACTAGGGGTCTAAGAACGAGTCTAGATTTGCAGAATCAAATTTCCAAATACAGAATTTCACATTGAAGTTCTGCCCATACGGTAGAATTCAAATTCTGTGTAGATAGAACTTCGGAGTTTGTGCATATTCATGATCGATTCCAAATAGCGGCTGATCAACAGTGAATAATAACTGATCGATTGTTGATTAGTACCTGATAGCGAAGAGTAAAAGGGCTTTCTCACGGTGCGACCTGAAGCAAGACTTAACAAGAGTTTAACATCGTGGGAACCTTCTGCGATAGCAGTACGGCATTCGTGGACCACCGAGGACCTCCGTGGCGCTAACGGCAGGTAGTCGTGTAACTTTGTAAGGTCGGGAGAAAATTCAAACATTTTTGAATTTCTCCAAGAGTGACTTGAGCAGCGTTGCAACATTGTATGAACGCAGATGCCAGTGCGATATCCGTGCGATATCCGTAATGACTCTTGCGGGTACCGTGGGAACTCCTGCGAACGGTAAACCCGGAAGTTTGACAGAGGGGACATAAGGTGAGTAAAAAAGGTGGTCTCAATATCGCCAATGGACCATGTGTCCATCGAGGACGTCCCACCTAATTGTCATTGTTTGATAATCTTTTTCACAGTAAGACTTGCAGAGATGCCTCTCAGAAAAGCGCAAAGAAAGGGGTCAAAGAAAGTCAGAAAGTTTTTAGCCATGCAGGTAAATGAGGAGGAGACTCAGCAAGAGAGACAGGTGGAGAGGCAAGAGGAGATGCCAGAGATACCACTGCCTGTGGGCTCCTTGGAGCAGGGAGAGGGTGATCAAGGTGGATTTGAGATTGCCTCCCCAGTAGCTGTTGCCTCCCCAATAGCCTCAGCAGACGATAACATAAAGGGAAGATGGCAGAAGGTAAGGCCATATAACTTCAACAGGGAACAAGAGGGGGAACTGGTGGAGTGGTACCAATGCAATGAGATTCTCTATGACAAATCCAGAGAGGATTATAGAAATAGGGAGAGAAAGCGCAACCTGCTGGAGACGAAGGCTGCGGAGTATCCCGGGTGCTCATGTGAGTGGTGATGTGATGCTCATGTTGGTGGCTCCACATTTTATTATATCCTGAAGTGTGATAAAGCTTTTACCTCAGCATTTTGATTGTCATTGCTTGTTTACCTCACTGCTAAATAAATTAATTTTTTACTATCAGCTTGATGTCTGCAAATCGTCATTAATACATCACTACAAGATGAATGTCTCTAATGTTATAATCCCTCTCATGCTGAAACACAAAATACCTTAATGGAGGTGATATAATCACATTTTCACTCATTTACATTTTTGAGTGTGCAGGACCCTGAAATGTTCAGCTATTTAAACGTGTTCTTCACCTCTTGGTAGAAAATGAAATAAGACAATCAGCACGGTAAATGTGATACAAAGTCTTTATTCCTATTTGACAATATAAGAAGACGAATTCTGTCACATAGTGAGAGGAGATGCATCACACAAAACATTTGTCTGTAAAAGGGCCTCGCAAACACGAAATACAACAAATGAGGCACGCGAGATTATTTAAAACACATTATATCCATCAACCTCCGCTACAAGCGTGAACTCAGGCATTTAAAGGGACAATGCAATGTTCTAAACGGCAGGTTTTGCGGACGAACATCTTATAGGAAGCACTTTTCAGAGGACAACACTAGGAAGTCAGCTTATAACATGCAGTAGTGTTCCTGTGGTCGGCTACCCATCAATATAGCTGTCCTGTCATGGCACACTCCCCAATTGTGAATTGTAGTAAGCGCAGAGATGGTCTCTTTGCTCTTTCACACTGGATGTGCCCGAGTTACCTTTCAAACGCTGCAGTGAGACCATTTTCAACTTGTTCGCACCACTTCTCCAAGCACCTAGTGTTACTTCCCCTGTGTCACTGTCCACTATGTCACCGTCCTGGATGGATGTTGCTGATCCAGCAGCTGCACCTCTCATTCGGATCAGGTTGTGCAGAACACATGCTGCATATACTATACTCTCCACATTCTTGGGCCTCTGCTCCATTGTCTTGAGCAAGCATCTAAATCTGTTTGCCAAGATGCCAAAATAATTTTCTACTACCCTCCTGGCCCTTGATAGCCTGTAATTGAAGATCCTCTGTTCCCTAGTTAGATTCCTCTGTGGATATGGCTTCATAATCCACATCCGTAGTGCAAAGGCTTCATCAGCAACCATCGCATATGGGATGTCCGGGCTGTCATCTCCTGGCAGAGGTTCTGGATCAGGCATGCCTGCTGTTCCACCTTCCATTTTATTTCCAAGCCTGGTTTCTTTCCAAATCCGGCCATCACCAACACTTCCAGGTGTGCCCACATCCACATACAGGAAGTTGTAGTTATAATCAACCACCGCCATGAGTACAATTGAGTGGAATTTCTTGTAATTGAAATAATTTGAGCCACCTCCGGGTGGTTTACGAATTGCCACATGCTTGCCATCCAAAGCCCCACATGTGTGAGCAAAGTTCCACCTGTTTTCAAACCCCAGTGCAACTCTCTTCCACGCATCTGGTGTACTGGGGCATTCCATCACTTCAGCTGAATAAAATTGGATGAACGCCTCACAGGTTTCTCGGACAATACCACAGATGCTGTTGGTGGCGACAAGAAAGTTGTAAGACAAATTCTTTTATAAGAATCGCCTGAGGCCAAGTAGCGGAGGGTGATTGCTATGCGCAACCCTGGTTCCAGTGCCTTTCTCATTACAGTGTCAGTCTTCTTCAGCAGAGGCCCCAAATTATTCTTTAACTCATTAAAGAGCTCGGGTGAAATTCTGACAAAGTTTTTGAATGCACTTTTATCCTCTTCGCACAGCACGTTAAGCAGTTGCTCATATTGTCCAAATTGAGGTCTCCGTTGAAACATGGGCTTAACCCAGTGAGACTTCCTCTTAATTCTCTTTTTAATTAATCTCACCCTTCTGCCTTCACGCAAGCGTTTTCGATGCACATGTTGCGCTAATGCATACAGCGCGTCAATGAAAATAACAACCAGCCTGTACTCGAACCAACTTTGTATAGGCATGTCTGCAAATGAGCCAATTCTACGAACGGAGGATATTTATATAGTGTGTGAAAAAAAGTGACATCATTTGTGCTACGTGATTAACTACACTACAGTTCACGATGTTCATTCACGATTAACGGGAAAGATCGAGAGACGGACAAGTCACTCGCACAAATGACAGAATTGCCGAGTACCGTGGGAACTCTTTATCTACCCCCCGTTATATCGTGCGGAACTCGTGCTGGACCACGACCACTTCACTCTTGTGACATCTTGCGTCAGGTCGCACCGTGAGAACCAGCCATTACTGAGAGACGGGAACCCGATTTACTTGGTGAAAAGTAATCCGAATGCGAAGGGTACCCCTAATTCTGTAGAACTTAGAGAGGAGGGATAGAGGTCCCCCTGTAGAAGTTCAGTCTTAGCGTGAGGATAGTAACATTCGGGAGGAAAAGTAGTCATTTAAAGAGTAGTACCCCTCAATAAAGAGTAATCTAAGAAGGGGAAAATCTTCGGTATCAGAGGGAGAGGTTCACTGTTTGATAACAGCATGACGCGGCATTGAGATCGAGTGTTTGTAAACTGCGCTAGCGTGTTAAATTATTATAGTAAATTGTAAGAAATACAGCATTGTCTTTTTTTTGCATCTTTATCGGATCTGAATTATATAAATACTTTGCGTATGTAAATAGATTTAGAGTGTATTAAGATTTAGAAAGTTAAGATTTAGAGTGCGTTAAGTTCGCAGACCACCAATTGTATTGCTGCTTGTGTGAGTGTTCAAGGATTTTTGGTTGTTAGATAATTGAAGTAAAAGTGTGTTTGAATTAAATATTTGTAATTGTTTAGATTGTAGTATTGTGAGAATCCAATTTGTGGTGGTTTGATCAGTTTTATACTCTTTCGATCACTATGTCAGGGGAGGAGACGCTCCGCTGACCGATTGTGCCATGGGGAGGATTTATTAGAGTGTAATTTACCATTGTAATAAGTGGATGTTTGTGATTTATGCAGGAGTGTGGTTAGGTATACTTTTAATAAGTGGAAATAATTTCCTTTTTGTGTTCAATTTTGATTATGTGTTTGGAGTTCATTTGCATGTGTTTAGATTAAGGTCGGGGATAGGAAATGGGCTGCGAGAACGTGTGTGATCGTAGTTGGTTGTTTCCTGGAGCATTTTGATTTGAATATTGCTTAAAACGACTTTGGTAACTTCGAAATTAGAAAGGGAAATTGTTAAGAGGTGCGAGTAGTTTGAAAGTTGCTTCCATATCCAATAGAATGAGGAACGATGCAAATAAAGATACATCCGCTGACTCGGAAAGTCCTTTGCAAGAAATATGCAGTGAATTTCCACAAGGGCCCCTGCTTTTCTCACTGTACTTACTTCCTCTGGGTTCCATTCTTAGAAAGCATGGCATCTCTTTTCATTGTTATGCTGATGATAGCCAAATATATATGCCGCTGAGGAAGGAAGATGCTTTCTCTGTCAAATCACTTCTGTTATGTCTTGATGACATTAAATCCTGGATGGCCCTAAACTTTCTAGGTTTTAATGAAAAGAAGACAGAGGTGATAGTGTTTGGTCCCAATGGCTGCCGTGAACCTCCCCCTGTTGACTTGGGTCCCTTGGCACTGTGTGTGAAGCCAACAGTTTTGAACTTGGGTTTTAGGATGGACAGTGATTTTAAATTAGATCATCAAATAGGCGCGGTAGTTAAGTCCAGCTTCTTTCATTTAAGGCAGCTGGCAAAGGTGAAGCCCATTCTTGAGCGGCAGCATTTTGAAACAGTAATCCATGCCTTCATTACATCTAGGCTGGATTACTGTAACACACTCTATTTTGGAGTTACTCGATCTTCACTGGCTCGTCTCCAGTTGGTTCAGAAAGCTGCTGCTCGTCTCTTAACTGGAACACGTAAGAGGGAGCACATAACGCCTATTCTGGCCTCCCTCCACTGGCTGCCGGTGTACTTTCGAGTTCATTTTAAGATTCTTCTATTCGTTTTTAAATCTTTAAATGGTCTCGCCCCGCCTTACCTCTCTGAGCTGCTTCATCCCTACGCTCCTGCCCGGTGCCTCAGGTCAGCTGATCAGCTGCTCCTGGAGGTACCGAGGTCTAAGCGGAAGCTCAGAGGGGATAGAGCCTTCTCTGTTGCTGCTCCGACATTATGGAACACTCTGCCGTTGCACATCAGACAGGCCCCCTCACTGTCCATCTTCAAAACCAGTCTTAAAACCCTTTCTATTCCTTGGCTTTTGACCCTGCATGAGACTTTGCTCCTGTTTTAGTGTTTTTAATGTTTTTTATTGTTTTTACTCTCTTTTAATGTTTTTATTGTCTTGTAATAATTTTTTGTTCATGATTAGTCATGTACAGCACTTTGTTGCAACAGTGGTTGTTTTTAAAGTGCTCTATAAATAAAGTTATTATTATTATTAAAAAGCTAACAGATTGAGAATTCTTTCAGGATCATTAAAGAGAGAATTAGGGAGTGAATTATGACCCAGAGGGGGCATAGATACAATAAAGGGATTGAAATACATTGAGCAGATTATATGGCAATGCAGCGATAATACAGAGGCGAAGGAACTTATTGAATTGTGGAGAAATTATTATGAGAAAGCGAGTTGAGCGGAGGAAAGAATGGCAAGTTGGAAGGAAGCAACTCGGGAAGCAAGCGGGGGCTAAAATTAGAAGACACTGAAACATTTGAACCTCCACGTAGCCTAAGGGAAGAGCCTGAGAGTATTAAAGATAAAGGGAGAAGGAAATCTTTCACAGAAAGGCTGTCATCCATAAGTTTTAAGCGTGAGGATCCGATGGTTAGCACTGATTACGAGGGGGATGACGATGATTATTTAGAAGATTGGGAGAGTGTTAGAATTAGGAATTCACGTCCACCACCTTATTCCTCTTACGATCCCAATACCTTAGATGCACATCGCGGAGCTCGTGACGGAATAGACAATCAAATTCCAGGGCACAAACTCCCTTAAACCCGACCGCTCCGCCCATTACAGACAGTCCTAGAGTTCATGGTACCAGAAGCCAGACTAGAAAAAGAATTAAATTAGTTAAGGAGAAAGAAGACCATACCCCTAGACAAATTGAACGAGCAGTTAAAGAAGGAAATAAATCATTTAGAAAGTACGGTGATGGGGAAGATACATCTGGGGGTGAGACAACAATTGAAGAAGCTGTGGTAGATCCTGAAGCTAAACAAACAACCCTTAGGCAGTTCCCTGAACGGGAAATACCTAATCCTTCTTTTGATCCAACCAATGCAGTGAGTGCAAATAATCCCCATACAATTAGAGTCTATTCCCCATGGAAGCCTATGGATGATGGCTATTGTACAGTCAAATACCCGATTGTAGAAAATCACCCGTTTCTTTTGTGGATCACTTAAGAACTACAATGCATGTTTATCACGCCGATTCCTGGGATTTATGGGCGGTGATCCAACAAATAATTACCCCAAGTGAGCCACCAGATTCCTAACAAATTTAAGGCATCCGTTGCATGAAGCTCTTGCAAATATAATAGCGGACAATGGTGCAAGGGAGGAAACTGTAATAACAACCCTTGCAAACACCCTTAAAAAAATCGATTTGGCCAGAATATTAGATGTAAGACCAAAAAGGGGAGAAGCAGCAGATGAATTTTTAGAGCGATTCTCTGAATTATATATGGACCAATCGGGTGACTTAAATTACAGAAATTGAGCAAATACCCCTCAATATTGTGCCATCTTACTGAATTGCCTCCCCACCAACGTAGCAGAAGCCACTAAGACTAATAACATGGACTGGACAGAAAATAGTGCCAGTCAAATTGGCTAGGGCTGTAAGATATCATTGGAAGGACATAAAGAAGCAGGATTGCCCACCTGCACTAAAACCAAAAACTGAATACGTGATCAGTAGAGCCAGGCTTTTGCCATAAATGCCATGTGCCTTTTTTTGATGATTTCACCAGGATAATGCCTTTTTCACGATCGAGTGCCTAAATCAGCCTTTTTTATTTGCCATTTTGCTAAAAGGTCGTGCTATTTTCTCTAGTTGTACTGTGATTACAATGACGTTTTCTATGTTGATGCTGGAATTCCACTGTGGAAATTGGAAAATAAATCTCTCAGAGGCTTCAACATTGTTGTGCAGAACATTAGCGATGAAGTTGCATGCAACAAAATATGGATCCCAATAGGCGAGACAACTGATGCTGTGGGGAGATATGTTGCCAATGTGGTCATCAGTACACTGGAGGCAGGTCAACCGTCAAAGGAGTATTTGTTGCTCTATTGCTCAGTTGTTTACATCTTCACTTGTTGTACTTTGGCCAGAAGGTATAACACACGAGAATGTACTTCTGTTTGTGACTTAAAATTTTATTTCCCAAAATGTTGCATTTGACATGGTTAGCTCAAGGACTTCATAGAATTGGCAAGCACCGACGTAGCCTGTTTCCAAATGTCGATCGCCTAGTTTCCAATTCAAGAAAATCTTCCTCAAAGTACCGTCATGTGTGAAGTTGTTCAAGGAAATGGTACCCAAGATTCCGCTACCTCCCCATCCCATTTTGACTAGGTGGCTCTCTACTGTACTCTACTATGCTGGAAATTTTGCAAAGATAAAATAAATCATCAACTGTTTTGAAGAAGAAGAATCTGCTGCAGTCAGGATCGTCAGTGAAATCATGCAGAAAAAGTCCCTCCACTGCAATCTTGTGTTTATTGCTTCCAATTTTGCAAACTTCCCACAAGCTATCATTTCTATTGAGAAATGTGGTGAAACATTAGTGAAGAACTTGCAGGTTTTAAGCAAAGCAACTGACGATATTTGTAAAGTTCGTGGCGATGTAGGTAAAGGAATACAGGGAAAACGTGAGAGCGTGATTTTAGCTAACAAAGATTTTGAAGAAATACAAAACGTAGCTAAACTTCTCAAAGGTAGTTGTAATGCACAAGATATCGATATGAATATAGAGTCTGTAGCTTGTTTCAGGTATGCACCAGTGACCTCAGCTGGGGTAGAAATAAGTTTCTCACAACTGAAGCATATTCTGTCTGAGACTGCATAGTTTAACACCAGATACTTTGGAAAAAAAATGCTAGTAATTATGTGCAACCAGGCAACTTTGGTCATTTAATGTAGTTTAGCTTATATTATTATTTTTAACCATATTTTGGTGGTGGAAATAAATGCTTTTTTATGCCTTTTTTTGGTCAATAAATGCCCTTTCGTACCTTTTTTGAAATTTTATTATGCCTTTTTGCCTGCCTATTTCAGTTTTTTAGTGCCTAAACATCCTGGCTCTATTCATCATTGTAAAAGTATTAATGAAGGTATCAGTAGTTAACTTGTTTCCTCACAGATTTTCTTAGGAATTCTCCACTCTATTACGAATCAAGGACCAATGAACTATCAAGATTGTTGATGGGATTCGCGCCTACGAAAACTCGGGAGGTGAAGACTCATCAGACAGAAATCAAGGAGCTACGCCCACGAAATCCCGGGAAGCTCGATGAAATTCTGAGAAGCTACATCAACATCTTCTTGTTAGAACATTGCTAAAGTATAGCAGTCATCATTGTATTTTGGAGTTTATGATGAGGGTTATCATGAATGATAAAACGGGGGAATGTTAATATTAGCCAAATTAAATACACTATAAAATGGAGGATCCCTGCACTTGTCAGAATTGCTTAACCCTTGTCAGCTGAACTTTACAGCCTTTGATTGGCACCAGCCAGTCTAGGCTCAGACTGGTATGCAGGATGGTGAGGGGTCCAGGTGTTCTCCCTGTTTCTCTTAAATTGATAAAATGTATAGCAATTTTGCAAACAAACTTTAAATGCATCATTTCAATTGGATCGCTGCAAAAGCATTGTAAATAGTATAAATAATGTTGCGAGACGATCATAGAGATAGATGCGCAAGTGCTTGACTCAGTGATTTTTGACTGAAGCAAGACTGGGGGGGGAAGCTTAGAACGAGCAATTTGCACCTACATGTCTTTGGGATGTGATAGAAAACTTAAGCACCCAGGGAAAATCCATGTGCTCACAGGGAGAACATGCAAACTCCAGTGCCTAAAGTTGGGATTGAACCTTGGTCTCTGGTGCAGTGAGGCAATGGCTCTACACATGACGAGAATTTATGACGAGAGGATAAAAATAAAAGACAGAAAAATAATACTGAACGGCAAGTTTGAGTGTTACCTTTTTAAAAAAAAAGTTCATTCAAGGGAGGTGGGCTTCATAGGTTAGCATTTAATTGCCCACTTCTAATTGCCCTTAAGTGGTGGTGAACTGCCTTCTTGCACGACTGCAGGCCTAGAGATGTGGTTATACCCAGCAAGCTGTTAGGGAGAGAATTCCATAGTTTTGACCCAGTGACGGTGAAGGAACAGCTATATATTTCCAAGTCAGGATAGTATGCAACTAAGAGGCAACTTCCAGCCACATTGTGTTCATGACTACTCCAGTTCAGCTTCTGGTTAATGACAACTCTTAGAAGGACTCAGTGATTTTTGACTGAAACCAGACTGGGAGGGAAGCTTAGAACGAACAATTTCCACCTATATGTCTTTGGGATTATTAACTGCAGATACAGGTTTACACCAAAGGTAGACACAGAAGGACATTGATAGCAGTGTATTCGGCAATGTCAATACCATTGAAAGTCAGGGATTTTCTTCGTTGGATATCTTCATTGGTTGGCACTTGTGTGACACGAATATTACTTGCAATCTATCAAATCAGCCCAGGATATTGTCCAAGTAATGTTGTATTTGGATGTGGAGTGCTTCATTATCCGAGGAGTCGCAAGTGGTGCTGAATATTATGCAATCATCAGCGAACATCCTGAGTTCTGACCTTTCATTGAAAGTAGATCATTGATGCAGCAGCTGAAGACGATTTGGCCCGAGACAGTACACTGGAGAACTCCTGCAGTGACGTCCTATAGCCGAGATGATTGATCTCCAACCATCAGCCTTTGTGCTAAGTGTGATTCCAATCAGCAGAGGGTTTCCCCCCTTGGTTCCCACCAACCCCAGTATAGTTAGAACTCTTTAATGCCACAACCTGGGCTGTGTCTCAACCCAAAGCATCATCTATTCCTTTTCTCCAGAGATGCTGCCTTACCCATAGTCTATTTTGTGTCTTTTTTCACAATGTTGGATTATACTTTGAGGAAGTTCTGGAGCACATCTTCAATACTATTGCCTGAATCTTGTTAGGGTCGAGGGCCTTTCCTTTAACCAAAAGCGTTAACTGTATTTGATATTACATGGATTGAATTAAGTTGGCTGAAGACTGGCATTTGCCATACTGGGGACCATTGGGGGAAGCCAAGATGAATCTTCCATCAGGCACATCTGGTTGAAGATACTTGCAAATGCTTCAGGTTTCTCTTGAAACTGATGCGCTGACTCTCCCATCGTTTAGAATGGAGATATTTGTGGAGCTTTCTCCAGTTTATGTGTAGAATAAATGCAGATGCAGGTTTATACCAAAGGTAGACACAAAATGCTGGAGTAACTCAGTGGGTCAGGCAGCATTTCTGGCGAGAAGGAATGGATGGCGTTTCGGGTCGAGACTGTCTCAACCCGAAACGTCACCCATTCCTTCTCTCCAGAGATGCTGCCTGTTCCGCTGAGTTACTCCAGCATTTTGTCTGTCTTCCTCCAGTTGATTGTTTACCAATCTACCATTATTTACAACTGAATGTGGCAGGATGGGATAGACTGCTGTGATTTGAGCTAAAAGCTGTATATGCATTTTGAAAGCAGCCCATGGCGCAGTAATCTGAACCAAAGAACACAGGAAGTCATCAGAAGCTACACCTGCCAGTGTCTCCCTGCAACCCCTACTGTCATAAAAAATGTGCACATCCAGAGTTAGTCTTGGCAGCCACACACTGATTCACCAATAAAGACTGCGCCACTGACCATCAAACTTGATGGTCAACTAGCGACATTTATTGTATTCTCACCAACTCCAGCTAGATTCCCATCAACTCCAGCTAGATTCCCATCAACTCCAGCTAGATTCTACCCTTCATCTATACACTAGAAATAATTTACAGTGGCCAACCAGCACATCTTTTGGATGTGGGAGGAAAGTGAAGAACCTGGAAGAAACCCACGAGGTCAGAGGGAAACAGTGCCTATAGTGTACATTCAGCACACTAGGTCAGGATGGAACGAAGCTGTGGCTCTACTAGTCGGGCCACTGGTCTGCTACCTACTTCTAACAGTCTAATGAAGAATTATATCAAGACTGATTTTTTATTGTATTTTTGCATCAATGCAAGATGGTTTTTATGCATAATGGATTTTTATGTCAGATTTCAAAATCCCAGAGCTTTTCACGGCTATTTCAATACCTTTACATGGTCACTGTTGGCTTGAAGGGAAAACTGACAAGATTAAACTGCTTACGACTTTCAGATAGAGTCATCGTAGTTACTCATCCTGACCTCACACAAGCGATTGCTAAATTAAACATCAAATGGACAGAATACATCCATTTCTAGGTCCCTGTTAACTTTGGCTAGAGGTTGTCAACGAAAAAGTGTTTAATTGTCATATGCCCCAGGAACAGAGCAATGAAATTCTTACTTGCTGCAGCTTCACAAGCACAATAATGTGAATATTGTTGCAGCATGGGACCCATACACAAATAAAAAAATTTCTTCCATCGAATGTGTCCAAAGACAGGCAGCTTGATTTGTTACTAACACCTATGAGAGAGAAGCGAGTGTTACCAAACTTCTGAATTCACTGGGGTAGAACCCTCTCCAAGACAGACGTGAAACTCACCGTTTGACCTGTTTTTACAAAATGTTAAATGGTCAGCTCGACATAGATTACAAGACCTACATCAAACCCAAACCAATTCGGAGCAGACGAGGGCATTCGATCCAATTTGAGATTCCAGCTACCAAGACAGGTATGTACAGCAATTCGTTCTTCCCCCGCACAATTAAAGCATGGAATAATCTTCACCCTACCATAGTTACCCAACCAGATGCAATTTAATTTAAGGTAGCTCTTTCTTCCCAAAAACCCTTTCTGGCTTAAGTCCTCCCTCCACCACCTCCAGTTTAAATTCCAATTTGGAATATTTTGGAGGACCAAGAAACCAAGAAGAAACCAAGAATAACTCAAATTAATATACAATACACAATAATGCACAAATCTCAGTTATACTAGGTAACCAAATAGTGCAAAACCAAACTATGTAGAGCAACCAAAACATAGTCCATAATAGATAGTTGGTGATAATAGATTGTGGTTAGGGGTTGTAAGGTTCAAGAGCCTGATAGTTGATGGGACGAAGCTGTTCATGTACCTGGAGGTTGTACATCTCAGGCTTCTGTACCTTCTTTCCAATAGTAACAGCAAAATGAGAGCACAGCCAGGGTAGTGTAGATCTTAGATGATATGAGCTGCTGGTTTGTGGCAGCACTTCCAGTAGATCCCTTCGATGGTGGGGAGATCAATACCCCTGATGGATAAGGCAATGTTCAGCACTTTCTGCCGACTCCTTCGACTCTTGGCGTTCGAGTTACAGAATCAGGCCAAAGTAATTGTATGATGGAAAAGATATGTAGGAAAAACAGAAGTCAGATAATACCCAATCTTGTCAGCAATCATCAAAAAGTCATCGGACTGGTCACAAGCCTGGCTTAACATCAATAACAGTTTCAGAAATGGGAGCGAAAGAAAAGGATTGTTAAACAATGCAAAGCATTATATTCATGTGAAATCAAAATACAGACGTGGGATCAAATCAAATACGATATACAAAATGTGAATGAGTTTCAATTGAGAATTAGGAAACGCTAATTTAGAATAATTTTAAGACAAAGTACCCATTGTTAATGTTGAAAAGTGAAGGTATGTCAGATGGGTAGATTTAATTTACCTGACAAAGGAAGTAGAAGTTCCATGTTCCATTTTACAATTATAACTCTCCCGTAGGGCCAAAACTCCTCCCATCAGCTGCAAACACAGGCAAGCATTTTATCTGCCAAAACAGCCTCCTGACTGAGCTCCTGCCAATCACATAACTTAGCTTCCAGCTACTCCAGCTTAATTCTCAGGAGAGCGAGTTGCACAATGCTCATGGGACTATACGCAGCATCTCATTTAATTCTCTTTGCTTATGTGTGGCGAGGTGTGGAGAAATGATGGGAGGCATGAAATGATCTAGCACCCCTAAAACATAGTTACCATCAGAAAGTACCAAATCACTGCACTCGCTCTCAGCTAGTAATTAAACGTATCAGTTAGCAAAAGCTACTAAAATGTCGCTGAGCGTGCATTACAATGACTTGCCACCAGAGAGCACACAAGAAGCATTACTTGCTTTTGCCTCAAATCTTTTTTAAAGGGATTTTCACACCTGAAATTTTACTTGCCATTATTTTCTTTCATCCTTTTTCTCCAGTTTAAGGGGAACTTTGACTGTAGTTCACCAATTATTTTGGCCTTAATACCCAAGCCCCCTCTTATTTTGCACCTTATTTTAAGGTGTTTACTGTTGACCAAGGCCACACAATAAATTTTCACACGACACTTTGAAGAGGAGATTCAGGATATTTAAATGCATTCTTTCCGAGAAACCCCCCCAAATGCAGCAGTAAACAAGGCCAATGGATTGTCAAATCCACTCTATGATGGATATTAAAGGTTTGAGATAGCACTCCCAAGAGCAGAGCTGTCATGAATGATGTGATTGAAAGAAAGAGTGCAGAAAATCATAAGGATGTTGTCTGGACTGGAGGGCTTGAAGTATGAGAGATTGGATAGACTCGGATTGTTCCCAGGAGCAAAGGAAGTCAAGGATGACCCGATATAAGTTTAGAAAATTGTGAGAGCCACACAGGTTAGATAATCAGTTTTTTTCCCCCCAGCTTAGAAGAATCTAAAACTAAAAGGCAAAAATAATGAGCGGGGAAAGGAGATGCGAGGGGCAGTTTCCCCCTTCCCCTCCCTCCCCCCCCCCCTCCCCCCACAACGGGGGTGCTCGGTATAAAGAATAAGCTGCATGGAAGAGGTAGATACAATTACATTGTAACGTTACATTTGGAGAAGTGTGTGGATAGGAAAGGCTCAGTGGGATTTGAGCCGAAGATAGGCGCTTATTGTTCAGTCGAATGTCTCGTTTCTGTGCTGCAGAACTGCATGAATCCATGAGTGTCTTGCGGAATAATTGGCCTTCAACCCATACCTCCAAAAAGCAATTTTTTTTTTTTTTTAAATAATGAACCATTGAGATCAGACAAATCTATGAAAGGAAAAGGTTCCATACCTGAAAGTAAGTTTCCACAAATACTGCCTGATCTGCTAATTGATTCTCAATAATTCTGGTGAGTCTACAGCACACCCTCACAAAAATCCAAACTAAATGATCATCAGTGCATTTGCCCCAATGCAGGAAGTTTCAAAAATTGGAAAAAAAGTTATCATTCAATGTCTGCATCACTAGTGCCATGATAGGCACTGGTGGCATCTGGGCTGATTACCAACAAATCCATTCTATTATCTCCATTAACCTGACCTCAAAACATCAGCATGAATAGAGGCGTTGCCCAAGATAACCAAAAAATGGTAGTTCTAAACAGCATTCCACTAGATCAATGTTGAATCCCAGCGGTGCTCTCGAGTCCACCATAATTACTACATGGGAAAAGACTCTCCTTTGTTCCAAGAATATCCAAGAAAGGTTTGATGCGAATGACCAGGAGATTGAAGAGTGAATGAACTGCAAACGTAAACTGCTCCATGGAACAGAACCAACTCTAAAGGCACCTGAAGCAGAGGTGCAGCACGAGGCTTGTAATTTCAATAGATGCTAGATGGAGTAAGTGCCGGAAGGTCATTCATTCACTGACAACTATGAAATGCATGGGATCTTCAGCATGGGTTAGTTTAGTATGGTTGTCAGAGGTGATGGGGAGAAGGGCAGGAGAATGGGGTTAGGAGGAAAAGATAGATCAACCATGATTGAATGGCGGGGTAGACTTGATGGGCCGAATGGCCTAATTCTGCTCCTATCATTATGATCTTATGAGTCCATCGATGGCACAAATACTCAGGATCCCATTCCACCCAGCACCAAAAAATGTGGATGAATTAATCAAGAGCCGTGCTGCCATCAATGCTTGCTGGAAGGAATGCTGTGGACTTCTTCAAACATCATAAGATCGTAAGTGATAAGAGCAGAATTGGGCTATTCGGCCCACCGTCTACTCTGTCATTCAATCATGGCTGATCTATCTCTCCTGCCCAACCCCATTTTCCGGCCTTCTCCCTGTAACCTCTGACACTCGTACTAATCAAGAATCTTTCTATCTCTGCCTTAAATATATCCACTGTCGGCCTCCACAGCCTTCTGTGGCAAAGAATTCCAGATTCACCACCCTCTGACTAAAGAACATGACTTAGCCCTTGTTTAAGAAAGAACTGCAGATGCTGGAAAAATCGAAGGCAGACAAAAATGCTGGAGAAACTCAGCGGGTGAGGCAGCATCTATAGAGATGAGGAATTGCTGACGTTTCAGGTCGAGACCCTTCTTCAGACTGATGTCCGGGGGGAGGGGGGGGGGGGAATAAGGAAGTAGGCGGAGACAGTAGGACATGGGAGGACTGGGAAGGGGGACAGGAAGGAGGGAGAAAGCAAGGACTAGCTAAAATTAGAGAAGTCAATGCTCAGAAGACAATGCGAACTAACCAAGCAAAATGTTGTGTTGTTCCTCCAATTTGCGCTGGGCCTCTATCTGGCAATGGAGGCAGCCCAGGACAGAAATTTCTGACCACTACTATGCAGTCAAAAAACAGGCTGGCACTAAAGGGCAGGCAAACCCAAACTCTCTTTTTGATCTTTCCAGCAAGCCCAAGTTTCATACATTTACATTCCATGAGCACACTTAATATTTTTGTTTATCCCTTTATGCAAAATTGGAGTCTAGAAACATAGAAATTAGGTGCTGGAGTAGGCCATTCGGCCCTTCGAGCCTGCACCGCCATTCAATATGATCATGGCTAATCATCCAACTCAGTATCCCGTACCTGCCTTCTCTCCATACCCTCTGATCCCCTTAGCCACAAGGGCCACATCTAACTCCCTCTTAAATATAGCTAATGAACTGGCCTCGACTACCCTCTGTGGCAGAGAGTTCCAGAGATTCACCACTCTCTGTGTGAAAAAAGTTCTTCTCATCTCGGTTTTAAAGGATTTCCCCCTTATCCTTAAGCTGTGATCCCTTGTCCTGGACTCCCCCAACATCGGGAGCAATCTTCCTGCATCTAGCCTGTCCAACCCCTTAAGAATTTTATAAGTTTCTATAAGATCCCCTCTCAATCTCCTAAATTCTAGAGAGTATAAACCAAGTCTATCCAGTCTTTCTTCATAAAACAGTCCTGACATCCCAGGAATCAGTCTGGTGAACCTTCTCTGCACTCCCTCTATGGCAATAATGTCCTTCCTCAGATTTGGAGACCAAAACTGTACACAATACTCCAGGTGTGGTCTCACCAAGACCCTGTACAACTGCAGTAGAACCTCCCTGCTCCTATACTCAAATCCTTTTGCTATGAAAGCTAACATACCATTTGCTTTCTTCACTGCCTGCTGCACCTGCATGCCTACTTTCAATGACTGGTGTACCATGACACCCAGGTCTCGCTGCATCTCCCTTTTCCTAGTCGGCCACCATTTAGATAATAGTCTGCTTTCCTGTTTTTGCCACCAAAATGGATAACCTCACATTTATCCACATTATACTGCATCTGCCAAACATTTGCCCACTCACCCAGCCTATCCAAGTCACCTTGCAGTCTCCTAGCATCCTCCTCACAGCTAACACTGCCCCCCAGCTTAGTGTCATCCGCAAACTTGGAAATATTGCCTTCAATTCCCTCATCCAGATCATTAATATATATTGTAAATAGCTGGGGTCCCAGCACTGGGCCTTGCGGTACCCCACTAGTCACTGCCTGCCATTGTGAAAAGGACCCGTTTACTCCTACTCTTTGCTTCCTGTTTGCCAGCCAGTTCTCTATCCACATCAATACTGAACCCCCAATGCCATGTGCTTTAAGTTTGTATACTAATCTCTTATGTCTACCTCGTAACCACCTGACAAATACAATCATCCTAAACATTTAGTCAGTAAATATGTCATCTTTATCTTCTCAGTACCATTATTCAGTTCTGCTCCACTGACTCAAGTTTGTCTCTCATAGTCATAAGCGTGACTGCTCCTGGATTCAGCAATAAACTACACTTCCCTCAGTAGCCAAGGTTTTAACAATTAATGTGAATACCTATATTAAACTAACACATTAAATCATGTGGACATTGCAACATTATCACACCCTGCTGAATGTTTCCAGCATTTTCAGTTTTATTTTATATTTGAAAGTACTTAATTGACTGCAAAATGCTGGGAGGTATCCTGAGATCAAGAACAGCCTTAAACAATTTGCTTTTACACAATATTGTAAAGGAAAGTTGAATCCAAGTCGGACAGATTCTAATTAAATGGCAATGCTCTTATCAAACAACACAGACCTTCTATGCTGAAACTGAAGACCGGGGAGGGTTGAGTGCAGCTGCCTTTAACCCCACACCAGTATTTAAACATACAGTGTTGAGAAGTTTGATCAGAATTGAGTTTAGTGGTGACCAGAAGTAAATGTTACAGCAGCTGGCATAATGAATGAAGTCCGATGCTGTTGCAGGTCAATCATCATAGTCCTAGGGTATTCCTACAAGAATTCTACTGGAAACCACATGACCCAATTATCGTCAGCTTCTTCAGAGTCAATTCCCATGACAAGGTCATGAGCCGAGCTGTTCACTGTTCAGCATCATTTCCATTCGACAGATAATGAAGCAACCCACACTAACATACATCGGAACCTGGAAAATAATTTGCTGATAAAAGCTAATTGCATCCACACCACATTTTTACCAATTAATAACAATCTTAAATAAGAGTAACGCCAGGGATTTCAAACGCACCTTTATTACCAAGTGAACCACTAACATTGGAGGTTGTCACCATTTGCTAAAATCTGAATTGTCGTAACCAGATCAATGCTTTATCACATCAGAAAGGAGTTAAATCGATTTGCAGTGAACTAGGCATAATTCAAAAGAGTGACGTACACGCACTCAAAACTTGTTTTTAGTTTTCCTTTTGGAGATACTGCACGGAAACAGTACCTGTGGGCACACCAAATCCGCGCAGACCAGCAATCCCCGTTACACTGGTGCACACTAGGTCTAATTTACAATTATTACCAAAGCCAATTAATCTACAAACCTGTTTAAGAAGGATGCTGGAAAATCGAAGGTAGACAAAAATGTTGGAGAAACTCAGCGGGTGAGGCAGCATCTGTGGAGCGAAGGAAATAGGCAACGTTTCGGGCCGAAACCCTTCTTCAGACCCTACAAACCTATACGTCTTTGGAGTGTGGAAAGAAATCCCAGTCACAAGGAGAAACTCCATACAGACAGCATCTGTAGTCAGGATTGAACCAGGGTCTCTGGCATCATACGGCAGCAACTCTACCATTGTACCACCGTGAAGAATACAACTATTGCTGCTAACAAAGATGGCATATTTTTGGACAGTGAAAAAAGACAAGTGAAACATTGCTATCAAAGTTAACCTTTCTTCTGCGCTCTGTGGCTGGAGTATATAAAGATTCACTGGAGCAACTTACCAAGATTAACAGAGGAATGCCTTTCTTTTAGTTTAGTTTAGAGATTTGGCGCGGAAACACGCCTTTCGGCCCACCGGGTTCGCGCTGACCAGCGATCCCCCACACTAACACTATCCTACACACACTAGGGACAATTTTTACATTTACCAAGCCAATTAACCTACAAACCTGTACGTCATTGGAGTGTGGGAGGAAACTGAAGATCTCGGAAAAAACCCACGCAGGTCACGGGGAGAACGTACAAACTCCATACAGACAGCAATCATAATCAGGATCAAGAAATGGGTCTCCGGCGCTGCAAGGCAGCAACTCTACCTTTGCGCCATTGTGCTGCCCATCACGCAATTCCACTCAATTCTTTAATTTATCTCTCTAGCGATCTCTGGACCAGGGAGACTCAGTGTAATTCTGACATCATACAGGATGGAAGTAGGTACTTTGTCCCTTGCAGTCCATGCTGACCGTCAAGCACCCATTTATACCAATCCTCTACTAAACTAATTTTGTTTCTTTCCCCCCCCCTCCCCCCAACATTCCCATCAGCTCCCTCACAGATTCTACCATTCACCTGCATAGAACAACGAATGATGGTCAATTTGCCGCACCAATCTGAACTTCTTTGGAATGTAGAAGGAACCTAGAGGAAACGCACATCCTCACAGGGAGAAAATGCTAAGTGCAAAGTTCAAGACTGAACCCCACTTGCTGGAGTTCTGTCAGCAGCTCTATTAATTGCACCACTGTGCCACCCACATTATTTTTGAGGCGCAGCTAAGGTTTGAGCTGACATTATTTGGAAAAACAAGTGCTGGAGTCTGGACAGCAACGTTTCAGGTCAGGACCATTAATCAGACAAAAGAATGATCCCAGCTAGCTGAGTTCCTCCAGCACTTTGTATTTTGTTCGTGATTCCAGCTTCAGCATTCTCTTGCCTCTCAAAGGATGTCCACCGTAAATACAATTCTACATCATTTTAAAGCTAGCCATAGAGATGCTTCAAGTTAATTCAGATTATGAATGAATGACCAATGAATAATTCCACAAAAGCTAAAAGACAAATCTGGTCATCAACTACCTGTTAAATCAAGACATGCTAAATACTGCTACATTATTATATTTTCGATCTTTCATTTCAAAGTATTTGAGATTGTAGAGACCAACCTAACATATGTCTATGTACTATAGAACCTCAATCTCCTGTTACATGACATACAACCTTCAGTACAAATATAACCATAACTGACACTAAAACAAACAATATAATTAGAGGGTGAATAATGAATTTCAGAAATATATTGACAGGGGACCATCCCTTAAAATATCCCACTATTGGTGGACTGGAGTCTATTTCTACCTTAAACAATCATATCATTCTCCTGTCATAAACCATTTAATCTTTTTTGTTGCAAATCCTTGGCAATTTCACTCAATTCTTTATTTATCTCAGATGATCTTTTTTGAAAATCTTCAAAGTGTTGGGGTGGCCCAGGGAAAATTAAAAGATGTTGTCAGAGCCAGCAGTTTATTTGCTCATTAACATAAACTTGAACGTGGATAGTGAAGGTGCAAATTGTTACTATCGTGTTACATGCAACTAGTGGCTGAGAAAATTGTTACAAACCGGGTTCAAAGTTACTCAAATTAGCCATAACCCAGAAGTCCGCAACTTTCCTCAAAGTAATAATGCTTATTCTTCATTGGAACTTAAACTTCATTGGAACAGGACAGCACAGTGGCACAGCGGTTGGGTTGCTGTGCCAGAGACCTGGGTTCAATCCCGACTACGGGCTGGATGACGACTGGATGCTTTCAAGAGAGCTAGATAGGGCTCTTAAAAATAGCGGAGTCAGGGGATATGGGGAGAAGGCAGGAAAGGGGTCCTGATTGGGGATGATCAGCCATGATCACATTAATGGCGGTGCTGGCTCGAAAGGCCAAATGGCCTACTCCTGCACCTATTGTCATACGGGTGCTTGTCTGTACGGAGTTTGTAGGTTCTACCCGCGACCTCGTGGGTTTTCTCAGAGATCTTCGGTTTCCTCCCACACTCCAAAGAAGTACATTGTAGGTTAATTGGCTTGGTATAAATGTAAATTGCCCCTGGTGCATGTAGGATAATGTTAATGTGTAGGGATCGCTGGTCGACGAGGAATCGGTGGGCCGAAGGGCCTGTTACTGGGCTGTATCTCTAATCTAAACTAAAAGGAAGGGAGAACAAGCTCATATAAACTTGCGGAATTAAGGAAATATTCAGAAAAGTTAAAAAAAAGAAAAATCAACCTAATTTGGAAAAGACTGCACGATGACAATTAATAATTTTAGCGCCATTTCAACAACTTTAGGGCTGAAGACAATTACAGTTATTTGCTATGTCTGCATTTACATCTAAAGTGTTAACAAATTGTTGTTGCATTAGTGTTAGAATTAGAGTTAAAATGATCCATTTGGAATATCAAAATTAACAGGTAAATGGGCAGCCACACGATAGGGCCCATTCAACCTTGATCAAAGAGTTCTTGATCCAGCAAATGTTGGTATATTGTACCAGGCAGATGCAACTCAATAAAAAAAGTACACACTGACCCAGTTGGCTTAAATAGTAAATGGGACATATTGAAAGCTAAAATATTTAAAGATTTTCCCTGAGTTCATCCAAGAGAATTTGTATACCACATATAGTAATTGAGTTGAACATAAAAAAAGTGAGTTGGGGCAGGTTCAACAGAACTATCCCCAGTTTTTTAAGAACTGCCATCTCAGTGGAAAAAAGATAAATAAACAAAAGTCAATATCATAAAGATTTATGACCAAACTCTTGTTTTATTTAAATCATTCTGCAGAATTTACAGCTGGAACTCTGGGAATTCATATACAACATCTTTGCCTGTTAGCTTCTTGTATACAGCAGAAAATGTATCCACCTGTGGGAAGAGTAAAAGAGGGGTGGCAATAAAATCAAATAGGACATTAATTCAAAATCGGTAGAAAATTATTTCAGAACAATACAACACTTGAATACAGCAACAGTAATGCTGTACAAAGTTGCAAATTTTAGTGTCAGATTGCAGATATAAAAAAGATTAAAACTCACAATTATCACCACAGGGTTTAAATATCTTGGCTTGGGTGGAAGGAGTTTAAGAGGTTGGGCAAATAACTTTAGAATATGTTTTAGGACTAAGTAATCCAGAACTATGCCAACGCTTTATAATGGACAGAGACAAATTCCAAGATATTTCATAATGTTTTGCAAATAAGTTTGAACTAAACGACCCTGACAAACCCACATAAAGATTTTTTTTGCAATTGGCAGACCCTAATAGGTTTCAGTTGGAGTGTTGGAGGATTATTTGCTGTTTAAGAGATGTTAGACAGGTGGCAGGGGATAAAGGACGACAGACCATTTGCAAACATGGTGGGGCGATTGGGGCATTTTGGTGAAGAACTCTTCAATGCAACATTAAAAGTAAATCAGTGATTCAGTGTCAGAAAGCTGTATGTCCATTTAGAAACATAGAAAATAGGTGGAGTAGGCCATTCGGCCCTTCACCGCCATTCAATATGATCATGGCTGATCATCCAACTCAGTATCCTGTACGTGCCTTCTCTCCATACCCCTTGAACCCTTTAGCCAAAAGGGCCACATCTAACTCCCTCTTAAATATAGCCAATGAACTGGCCTCAACTACCTTCTGTGGCAGAGAATTCCACAGATTCACCACTCTCTGTGTGACAAATGTTTTTCTCATCTCGGTCCTAAAAGACTTCCCCCTTATCCTTAAACTGTGACCCCTTGTTCTGGACTTCCCCAACATCGGGAACAATCTTCCTGCATCTAGCCTGTCCAACTCCCTAAGAATTTTGTAAGTTTCTATAAGTCCCCCCCCTCAATCGCCTAAATTCTAGCGAGTACAAGCCGAGTCTATCCAGTCTTTCTTCATATGAAAGTCCTGCCATTCCAGGAATCGGTCTGGTGAACCTTCTCTGTACTCTCTCTGAGAATGGCAAGAATGCCTTTCCTCAGATTAGGAGACCAAAACCGTACGCAATACTCCAGGTGTGGTCTCACCAAGACCCTGTACAACTGCAGTAGAACCTCCCTGCTCCTATACTAAAATCCTTTTGCTATGAATGCTAACATACCATTCGCTTTCTTCACTGCCTGCTGCACCTGCATGCCTACTTTCAATGACTGGTGTACCACGACACCCAGGTCTCATTGCAACTCCCCTTTTCCTAATTGGCCACCATTCAGATAATAGTCTACTTTCCTGTTTTTGCCACCAAAGTGGATCTCACATTTATCCACATTATACTGCATCTGCCATGCATTTGTCCACTCATCCAGCCTATCCAAGTCACCTTGCAGCCTCCTCACAGCTAACACTGCCCCCCAGCTTCGTGTCATCCGCAAACTTGGAGATGTTGCATTCAATTCCCTCGTCCAAATCATTAATATATATTGTAAATAACTGGGGTCCCAGCACTGAGCCTTGCGGTACCCCACTAGTCACTGCCTGCCATTGTGAAAAGGACCCGTTTACTCCTACTCTTTACTTCCAGTCTGCCATCCAGTTCTCTATCCACATAAATACTGAACCCCCAATACCGTGTGCTTTAAGTTTGTATACTAATCTCTTATGTGGGACCTTGTCGAAAGCCTTCTGATATAACACATTATATGGGACCTTGTCGAAAGTCCAGATATAACACATCCACTGGTTTTCCCTTATTCACTCTACTAGTTACATCCTCAAAAGATTCTATAAGTTTCGTCAGACATGATTTACCTTTCATAAATCCATGCTGACTTTGTTCAATGATTTCACCACTTTCCAAATGTGCTGCTATCTCATCTTTAATAACTGACTCTAACAGTTTCCCCGCTACCGTTGTTTGACTAACTGGTCTGTAATTCCCCTTCTCTCTCCCTCCCTTTTTAAAAAGTGGGGTTACATTAGCTACCCTCCAATCCTCAGGAACTACTCCAGAATATAAAGAGTTTTGAAAAATGATCACTAATGCATCCACTATTTCTGGGGCTACTTCCTTAAGTACTCTGGGATGCAGCCTATCTGGCCCTGGGGATTTATCGGCCTTTAATCCATTCAATTTACCTAACACCACTTCCCGACTAACCTGAATTTCACTCAGTTCCTCCATCTCATTTGACCCTCGGTCCCCTGCTATTTCCGGCAGATTATTTATGTCTTCCTTAGTGAAGACAGAACCAAAGTAGTTATTCAATTGGTCTGCCATGTCCTTGTTCCCCATGATCAATTCACCTGTTTCTGACTGCAAGGGACCTACATTTGTTTTAACTAATCTTTTTCTCTTCACATATCTATAAAAACCTTTGCAGTCAGTTTTTATGTTCCCTGCCAGTTTTCTTTCATAATCTATTTTCCCTTTCCTAATTAAGCCCTTTGTCCTCCTCTGCTGGACTCTGAATTTCTCCCAGTCCCCTGGTAGGCTGCTTTTTCTGGCTAATTTGTATGCTTTTGTTTTGATACTATCCTTGATTTCCCTTGTTATCCACGGATGCATTACCTTCCCTGATTTATTCTTTTGCCAAACTGGGATGAACAATTGTTGTAGTTCATCCATGCGGTCTATAAATGCATTCCATTGCATATCCACCGTCAACCCTTTAAGAATCAATTGCCAGTCTATCTTGGCCAACTCATACCGTCAAAGTTACCTTTGTTTAAGTTCAGAACCCTTGTTTCTGAATTAACTATATCACTCTCCATCCTAATGAAGAATTATGGTCACTCTTGCCCAAGGGGCCACGCACAAGACTGCTAACTAACCCTTCCTCATTACTCAATACCCAGTCTAGAATAGCCTGCTCTCTCGTTGGTTCCTCTACATGTTGGTTTAGAAAACTATCCCGCATACATTCCAAGAAATCCTCTTCCGCATCACCCTTGCCAATTTGATTCACCCAATCTATATGTAGATTGAAGTCACCCATTATAACTGTTTTACCTTTGTTGCACGCATTTCTAATTACCTATTTGATGCCATCCCCAACTCCACTAATTGTTAGGTGGCCTGTACACAACTCCCACTAGCGTTTTCTGCCCCTTAGTGTTTCGCAGCTCTACCCATACCGATTCCACATCCTCCAAGCTAATGTCCTTCCTTTCTATTGTGTTAATCTCCTCTCTAACCAGCAACGCTACCCCACCTCCTTTTCCTTTCTGTCTATCCCTTCTGAAAATTGAATATCCCTGGATGTTCAGCTCCCAGCCATGGTCACCCTGGAGCCATTTCTCCGTGATCCCAACTATATCATAGTCATTAATAGCTATCTGCACATTCAACTCATCCACCTTATTACGAATGCTCCTTGCATTGAGACACAAAGCCTTCAGGCTTGTTTTTACAACACTCTTACCCCTTATACAATTATGTTGAAAAGTGGCCCTTTTTGATTTTTGCACTGGCTGCCACTTTTAATTTTCACCTTGCTACCTATTGCTTCTACCCTCATTTTACACCCCTCTGTCTCTCCGCTCACATTTAAGAAACCCTTTCCCTTTAACTCCATCCTCGAATATTCCATTTGACACCCCACCCCCCTTATTCAGTTTAAAACCACCCGTGTAGCAGTGGCAAACCTGCCTGCCAGAATGCTGGTCCCCCACCTGTTAAGATGCAATCCGCCCCTTTTATACAGTCCCCCCTTACTCCAAAACAAATCCCAGTGATCTAAGAATCTAAATCCCTGCCCCGTGCACCAGTTCCTCAGCCACACATTCAGGTCCCGTATTGCCCTGTTCCTGCTCTCACCAGCACGAGGAACTGGGAGCAAACCAGAGATAACAACCCTGAAGGTCCTGCTTTTCAGCATTTTTCCAAGCTGTCTAAAGTCACTCTGCAGAATACTCATCCCCTTCTTTTCGACATCGCTTGTGCCGACATGCACTACCACTTCCGGCTGTTCACCTTCGCCCTTGAGGATTTTCTGCACTCTGTCCATGACATCCTGGATCCAGGAAGGCAGCACACCATCCTCGAATCCCGTCTGTTGCCGCAGAAACTCCTGTCCGTGCCTCTCACAATGGAGTCTCCCACTACAATAGCGTTGGCCTATTTGGTTTTGGCTCAACAGCCCTATTTGCTTCGCAAGCCAGTCCGCTGCTCAGTGTAATAACGTCTTCTGTCCCGACAGCTTCTAAGTGGGTGAACCTGTTCACAAGAGGTACAACACCCGGGGACGTTTGCATTCCATGCTTCACTCCCTTTCTCATTGTCATCCACCTTCTCTCTTCCAGTACCTTAGGTGTAGCAATCTTACTATAGGACTTGTCGAGGAACGACTCAGTTTCTCGGACGAACCTGAGTTCATCCACTTGCTTCTCCAGTTTCCCAACACGGTCCTTCATGAGCTGTACCTGGATGTACTTCTCACATTTGTAGCAGCCAGAGGCACCAGCAGTGTCCTTGACCTCCCACATACTGCAAGCATCACACTGAATCAGCTTGCCTGACATCTCCTTCTTTCGTCTCTCCCTCTCCAGCGTTTTGTGTAGCCTCCTCTCCTCAGCGTCTAGAGCCAACCAAAGACTCACAATTTTCTCACAGGGCACTTCCCTCACAAGGCCGCTCCCTCACTGCTGCTCCCTAAGAGCCGTCTTGCTTATATTGACTGATAAATTGCCTAATTTACCAATTTACAAACCAAATTCCTCAGTTTTCAACTGTTTCCCCCTCTCTGACTCACTTCTAACTAATTTGCTTACGACTTTCAAAATACACAAAAAATACTTCTTAGAAAAAAATTTTAAGCAAAAATGTATCTAGTTTATGTCGCCTTCTTGGTAATCGTTCAAAGATTCAATTCCAAAAACAAGCAATAAAGTGAATTCCCATTATTGTGGAAAAGAACTCCGAACCATTACATCTAAGTTACAACACAAATACTACACTGATACCTCAGAAGAAATCCATTCCAGTTTCCAAATTAACGTTCAAGCATCAAGTACAATGAGATCGGGGGTCCTTGTTCATATCACTGAAAGTAAGCATGCAGGTACAGCAGGCAGTGAAGAAAATTAATGGCATGTTGGCCTTCATAACAAGAGGAGTTGAGTATAAGAGCAGAGAAGTCCTTCTCCAGTTGTAAAGGGCCCTAGAGAGACCAGACCTGGTGTATTGTGTGCAGTTTTGGTCTCCAAATTTGAGGAAGGACATTCTTGCTATTAAGGGAGTGCAGCGTAGGTGCACAAGCTTAATTGCCGGGATGGCAGGACTGTCATGTTGATGGAGCGACTGGGCTTGTATACACGGGAATTTAGAAGGAAAGGGGATCTTATTGAAACATAAGATTATTAAGGGATTGGACACGCTAGGGGCAGGAAATATGTTCCCAATTTTGGGGGAGTCCAGAACCAGGGTCCACAGTTTAAGAATAAGGGGTAGGTCATTTAGAACAGAGATGAGGAAAAACATTTTCGCCCAGAGTTGTGAATCTGTGGAATTCTCTGCCTCAGAGTTAGATAGAGCTCTTAAAGATAGCTGAGTCAAGGGATATGGGGAGAAGGCAGGAACAGGGTACTGATTGTGGATGTTCAGCCATGATCACAGTGAATGGCGATGCTGGCTCATAGGGCCGAATGGCCTACTCCTGCACCTATTGTCTATTAGTATGGGTTTTATATATACAGGAACAGAAATAATGAATCTTAAATAGATCAAGGGATACTTGGTACTTCTGAGACGTAAACCAATTTCCTCTAGTTATGCATATTAAACTCACTTTATGTTCTACATTGTTCTGTTGCGCCTTGTCCAAATGGACTTTGATGAGCCTTGTTCCATCCAGTTTCACACGAATTCTCTTGCCCACAATTTCACTAGGGAATACCAGGTCTTCAAGAATTGCATCATGCACTGCAGTCAATGTACGACTGAAAAATAAAATTTAAAAATGTGTTTCAAAACAAAAATCAAAACCCATACCTGTGAAAAACCTTAAAATGATACTGATTACACCAATTATATCTTCAGTACATTTTTCTTGTTAATGCTCATAACATTGAATGTCCGTCAGTTGGCCTTGAGTGCAGGCAATGCCAAAGTGCAATGAAGAAGCTGGAGCTTTAAAAAGTGCAGTGTACAACTTCAAATTCCTGGATCCAAATTGTACACAAATTCAGATTGTAGTCTCATATTTGTGAATTCTACTTCACTTATGCAGTGTGGAATCAAGCCTTCAATCCAACGGCCACCCTAACCAAAAAAGTTGCTCCTCAGGTTCCTATTAATTCCCTTCCTCACCCCGCCCACATTCTTATAGCTATGCTGTCTGGTTCTTCATTCTCTTGCTCTGGGTAAAAGACTCATTTACGCATTTACCTTATCTGTTCCCCTCATAATCTTATCTATAAAATCACCCCTCATCCTCCTGCGCTCCAAAGAATAACATCATTGCTTACTCAACCTCTCCCTGTAGCTCAGGCCAAGTCCTAGCGACATCCTCATAAATCTTTTCTGCACCTTTTCCAACTTAACAACATATTTTCTATACCTTAATATAATAGTCTGAATGTGGCCTCACCAATATCTTGTACAACTATAACATGACCTCCCAACTTCTATATTCAATAATCTGACTGATGAAGGGCAATGTGCCCAAAGCATTCTTGACCATCCTATCTACCCGTGACAGGATTTTCAAGGAACTATGTATCTGCATTCCTAGATCTCTCTGCTCCGCAACAATCCAGAGCCCTTCCATTCACTGTATAAGCCCTGCCCTGGTTAGACCTACCAAAATGCAACACCTTGTACTTCTCAGCTTTAAACCCTCTATGCCCAGTACTGCAACAAGAGAAACAGATTTCAAACATTTTCACTTTTTGCTATTTGACAGAATTTATAATTTCCAAATTCATCAATTGTGTCTATTAACTGCACCCAAAACTTGAAAAATAATTTCTTCAGCTACAATATTTATGATTCTAAAGCCAAAGGATAAATACATCACTTCTAGCTGAAAATGCCATCACATCTAATTCTCAATTCAGCTGTGTAAACAAACCATTTTAAATACATTTTGCACGACTTTCAAAGTTAATTTGGTCAATCATTCCTGTTCACACTATCCAAATCAAAGATCCTATAGCGGAGCAAGATAGGCTACTCCTGCGAAATGCAATGGACTGACGTGTAGTACGCTATGGAGGGGATCATGGGCATTTTTCCACGCCTATTTTAGTAACCTGAGCCTACCTGACCCGACCCGACTCGCAGTGTAATCAATGTTGCGGGGCAACAGTTTGTGTGGGTTAGATTCATAATTCTGTCAGTTCATACTTCTTGTCAACAATAAAATTTGATTCTGGTAATTGTCTTTTTTAATGTTTTTTAAATCATTTCTTTTTAAATGGTTCACAAGCAGTGTTTGAGTTGATTTTGTAGTAACCGGAACCGACCCGACTCGCAGGGTGATTGACATTGCGGGGGAAGTTTTTGTGCGTGATATAGGGTTAGATTCATAATTCTGTTAATTCTTGTTAAGGAATAAAATGTTTATAAACACACATACATGAAAATTATATAAATGTATATAATCATATAACACACACAATTATATTTCTTCTGATCCAATAATGAACTTTATTTCAGACTAGACAAGGGACATTAAATAAGAAACATTGTAAATAAGAAACATTGTAAACCTCCCCGCAACTTCACACACACTAGGCCTTATCCCCCCCGGCACTCCCTCGCCTGCCCCCTCACTACAATGTCTCCCCCCCCTCCTATGCCCCTCTCCCCGCTGCCCCGGGCCGCGCACTCCTTCTCCCCGCTGCCCCGGGCCCCGCACTCTCTCTCCCCGCTGCCCCGGGCCGCGCACTCCTTCTCCCCGCTGCCCCACACTCTCTCTCCCCGCTGCCCCGGGCCGCGCACTCCTTCTCCCCGCTGCCCCGGGCCCCGCACTCTCTCTCCCCGCTGCCCCGGACCCCGCACTCTCTCTCCCCGCTGCGGATCCAATCTTTGGCTGGAAGCAAGAGGGCGGAGCAAAATGGCGGAACAAGATGGCGGGGGCAGGTTGCTAAAATGGGTCATAAAATCACCCATGAATCCGCCCATGAGCATACTACACGTTTGCGTGAGAGTAATCCATCTTGCTCGGCTATAGGATCTTTGATCCAAATGATGCCACTCTTCTTGTCTTTCCTTCATCCTCCAAATTAGCAAAGCTGTTATTACCAATAAACTAAAATTTCTACAAAAATGTTACTAGAAATTTCCAAAACAACTTACTAGAAAATAATTTAGTGACCTAAACCAAAATTAATGCCAACCGAATCCGTGCCTGTACCTGTTCTGAAGCCCACATCTAATTATAACACCCCTCCCCCCCAATACCATAGATTTTCTAACATTCCCAATTTAACCATAAGTATTTAACAACTACACAAAAAAAGAATTTCACTGTATGTACGAAAAGGCCATTTACCTTCTGGGACGCTTCTGCTTATTCTTGTTTCTGCTTTTTCTGGTTGGCTTTGGTAGGATTCTCCTCTGAACAAAAATGTTCAAATTTGAGTTTTTAAATTGATCGGTTAATACATGAAATAGAAAGAATCATAATCAAACAATTTCAGATTTTACCTGTGCAATGAAGACAACGTGTTTACCACTGAATTTCTTTTCAAGTTCACGCACAAGTCGCACTTGAATTTTCTGGAAGGACTTCAGTTGGGGTACTGGCACAAAAATGATGATTGCTTTTCTGCCACTGCCAACTTCAATTTCCTAAATTGAAAGCCAGTTAATACTTAAATGTTTGATTCTGCTTTCTTTAAAAAAAAAGTTTTACAGAGATTTTAAATCAAAATGCATCTCATAGAACTTAATTGGTTACAAACACTTCGTCCAAACACAGTAAAAGATATTGCCAGAATATCCAATGTCTTTCAAGTAAATGTATCCAGAGCCATTTCATATCGGCAACAACATATCTATTCTGCAATTTTCAAAGACTCGGTAGATGTATCTCAGCCTGTTCCATTGATATCAGGGGTGCATGATAGGCAAATAAGAATTTAATCCATCACACCTTGCAATTCAAACAAGGGGACATGACTTGAGAATTAAGGGACTGAAGTTTAGGGGTAACATGAGGGGGAACTTCTTTACTCAGAGAGTGGTAGCTGTGTGGAATGAGCTTCCAGTGAAGGTGGTGGAGGCAGGTTCGTTTTTATCATTTAAAAATAAATTGGATAGTTATATGGATGGGAAAGGAATGGAGGGTTATGGTCTGAGCACAGGTATATGGGACCAGGGGAGATTATGTGTTCGGCACGGACTAGAAGGGTCGAGATGGCCTGTTTCCGTGCTGTAATTGTTATATGGTTATATGGTTAATAAGCGAGTTCGGTATTCCGAAAAACACAAAGAATCATGGGATTTTTCAAAGGTCACTCGCTATAAAGAAAAAGCGAATGAAGCACTAGCTGCATGAACTCAGAGCTGCCAAGTTTTGTCAGAGCATTTCAGTATTCTAGTACCTGAAAATCAGTATCTTGCTGAGGAAATAAGTATTTTTACGCGGTGCCATTTTGCTGAATTGTACAGCCATACCCATGTAAAGGGCCTGTCCGACTGTAAGAGGCAATTCAAGAATTCTCCCGAGTTTCCCCTGATTCGAACTCGGAGAATTACGGTATTAGCCACTCGTGGGTACTTGGGGCTCTCGTGGACATTTTCCAAGTTTGAAAAATCTTCACGAGCTTACCGTGTACCTGTCGTTAGCTTTACGAGCCGCTAAGAGACGTCCCGAGCTCCGATGTACCTGCTACGTACATTCTACATACTTACCACGATTTTGATTTCTTTTTTTTTTATAAACTCGGGAGAGCTCTTGAATCACCTCGTACAGTGGGACAGGCCCTTTAGAGTACAAGAATACATAACTTTGCTACCAATTGACATGTCTTCCACGCACCTTACTTGACAGTGCATTCATTGCCATCTCTTTGTATACTGCTGTTTGAACGGCTGCTTCATGCTTTTAGCACCAGAAGATGATGTAGAAGCCATTATGGAAGCCTCCCTCTCTCTCTTCCTCCCTCTCTCCCCCTTTCCCTCCCACCCTCTTTCTCCCTCCCTCCTTCCTTCCTTTTTTTCTCCCTCCGTCCCTCTCTCCTTCTCCCTCCCCACCCCTCCCTCTCTCCCCATGGAGCCCACCCACTGTTCTGTAAAATCAAGGCCAATCCAAATGTAACTGCAATCCCATTGGTAACCTTTCATCACCAGGCTTATCCAGAATTCTACCACTACCTGAAACATAATCAAAGGCTCAACTACCACTGAGAAAGAGAATTCCAAAGACACATTGCTATACGAGAATTTTCCTGAACAGTCTGTGACCCATAGCGCTGTGGCCATAGTGCTATGTGTAAAGCCCATAGCACTCCAGATGATAGCACTATTTTTAGAACCCATAGCGCTGTAGCCGACAGCTCTTTGTTTAAATTCCCACGCAGAACTGACAGCGCTCTGTTTAAACCTGGAGCAGGACAGGCAGCGACACTGGAGAGAAGGAATGGGTGACGTTTCTGGTCGAGACCCTTCTTCAGACTGTACTGAGCTCCATATTTAAAATCTGTATTTAACAACACAAAATCGCACATCCTAATTCTAATCACATTTCCATACAAAATACGGAAAATCCTGTGAACAGTTCTGTAAACTGTATGTAAATTTGTATCTTTATTCATGATCTAGGGGTAAAAATATATTTAATCTGAGGAACAGGGGTGCCAGGTAGCAGGAGAGCGGGTGTAACAGTGAGAGAGAGAGGGCAGATGCGAGTGGGAGACGGAAGAGCGCGCACAGACCCGCACCTCATGCGCAGCCGGGGCCGAGCCCGTGTCCCCGGCGCCACAAGCACTGCCGAGCCGCCACTGGCCCCCCCCCCCCCCCCCCCGCGGCCACTCAGCTGGATGGGTAGCAGCGCCAGGGAAAAGGAATGGGTGACGTTTCGGGTCGATAACCTTCTCCGGAGACGTTGCATGGCCTGCCGCTCAGCCCCCGCCACCACCAAACCTACCCGTCTGAGTCGCAACACCCTCCACCAGCAGGGCCTTTGATGCCGGATCCTGAATAGGCAATCAGCTCCAGTGGAACTGATTGCCTATTCCAGGTCCGACTGACTCACTGTTTGTAATGACATGCCCTCCACCGTAGGGGGCAAACCGGCGGCCACTGGACAGGGAGAGAGGCGTGGCTGGCCGTCCCCGCCCCCAGGCCGGAGCCCCCCCACCGCGAGCCTGGCACCTCCGGATGGGGACGGGTAACACAAGGGGGAGGGAGGCCCAGCGGCATCCCCACGGAGCTGCACGAAGCATAAAATACTCACTGAAAAGAAGGTCTGATAACCAAAGATAACACACAGCACATCCAGCAATGTTTATAGCGAGTGACCTATGACTTGGGCATGCGCTGTCGGAATACCAAACTCGTTTATTACCATCCTATCTACTGGGAAGTACACTATATTATAGAGACCTATATTATAAAGACCTAAGCAGACTGCAAAGAGAAAACAATGTAACGGAAATGCCAGTCAAGCATTTGAGGGTCACCAACACACTTAAGGGAAGGTGGTCTTTGACATAATACAGCAATTGGAACTCAAAACAGATGACTTTGAGAAACCAGCAGCTGAATTCCAATCTAAACATGGAACTATTTGAATAAACTATTACCAGAAAACCTTGGTTATATTGTACACAGAAATCTAACAAGCTACAATTCAAATCCAACCATAGAACACTAGAACAAAGTATTGACCCACCATGCGATATGGTAAAGTCAGAATGCACATTTATCAGAAAGAAAAAGAAAGGATGCACAAACATTTTACGCAAATGCTCAACTGTTTTATAAAAGCCTTTGAGAGACCAAGTCAAGTCACAGTGAATCATCGACATAACTGGATGGGACACATTTTAAACAGATGCACAAGAGTTTGGTTGGAGAGTCCTAGCTGGCAAGGATACTGCACTGAAAGATGCCAAATGATGAAAGACGAGTCGCCTCAATTCTTATATTAGGAATCACCAGAACTTGCACGATACTGAAGCATGCTATTTTCCCCCATCAAGAGTAAAATGACATTGATTGTAAAATTATCAAAACCCCACCTTTGCAGCAGTAATGTTCAATTCCCTTAACTGTGCCTTCAGGTCAGAGTTCATTTCGAGCTCCAAAAGAGCCTGTAAAATAGAAGATGAGGCAGTATTACGCAACGTTTAATGTTGTGGTAAAAGCTACAATCTACCCGATATAAAACCATGCCATGAATTATACAACTTTCATTCATTAATAATCCAGAATATAAACAAAAAATAATGAAAGGCACAATGTGCTCACCTCCAAAAGCTTGGTCAAGGAGGTAGGATTTGAGAATCAAGAGGAAAGTGAGATTTTGAAAGCCTAGATTAATTTATTGTCAGTTGCTTGTGTGGCCTTACTTTGGCAATGGAGGCAGCCCAGAACAGAAAGGTCAAATGGATATTGGAGTTATATGGGAGTTAAAATGGTTAACAACCGGGATATCCTGTATGCCTTGGTATATTAAGCATATGCGCTCAGTGATAACAGTGCAGACGTGCAAAAGAAGCCCTAGAAATAGAAGAATCCAGAAGCTGGAGTCTAGAGCTAGAGCACAAAAATGAACTACTGGAAGAAATCACCGGGTCAAGAAGCATCTATAACAGCAACAGGATGCACGTGCTGATACACCATTTTGATCCAAAGTGTCAACAATCCCTTTGCCTGCAGTTGTTGCTTGACCCGTTGCGTTCTTTAAGTTTATATTTTGCTACATAAGCCCTGGCAATTCTCTGCAACCGGGTTGCAGGACACATGCACTGCACCAAACAATGTAGTCAATCTTATCAAAGGCTCACACCCTGACCTCAGTCTGCAAAGACTAGGCCCTTCTACACCCACTCCTCCCCATTCACCATTTCACACATACTTAAAACAAGACTCTAGTCTGAAAAGACTGAACCCTTTCCCACTCACCCTTCCCCAATCACCACTTCACACCCAATTACCTACACCCTGTGCTGCACAACACCTTTCCATCATCAACAATAGAAATGGAGGTTGAGAGGCTTTTCAGAAGACAGAAAAGCCATAAATCTCCAATGTTTCCCCCTCTACTCTCAAGCTCTGTGCCAAACAGACATTTTCAACCAGTCCCTGCAAACCTGTACTGTCCCTCCCTGCTTCAAAGTCTCCACTATTGTTCCTGTACCCCAAAAGGCAAACTGGTCTTGATGACTACAGGCCTGTCGCACTGACCTCTGTAGTCATGAAGACCCTTGAAAGGCTTGTACTGGCCAAGCTGAAAAATACTTTCAGAATTTCAGAAAGCTCCAAACTTTCCAAGTTGACTGTGCCTGAATCGCTCTGTCAGTGGATCACCAGCTTCCTGAGACAGGAAGCAGCATGCGAGGCTGGGAAAGCAAATCCCAGACCTGCAAACCCTTAGAATAGGAGCTCTACTCTCTCTACACCAATGACTGCACCTCCACTGACTCCTCTGTCAAGCTTCTCAAGTTTGTGAACGACACAACCCTGATTGGACTGATCCAGGATGGGGAGGAATCTGCCTAGACAGGAAGTGTCACAGCTGGCATCCTGGTGCCATTGCAACAACCTGGAGCTCAATGCTCTTAAGACAGTGGAATTGATTGTAGACTTTAGGAGAGCTTCTCCTCCCCTCCCCATCAACAACACCACAGTCACATCTGTGGAGTATTTAAAGTTCCTGGGAACAATCATCTCCAAGGACCTTAAATAGGGGGTGACCATCGACTCCACAGTCAAAAAGGTACAACAGAGGATGTACTTCCTGCGGCAGCTGAGGAAGCACAATCTGCCACAGGCAATGATGGTCCAATTCCATACGGCCATCGTAGTCTGTCCTCACCTTCTCCATCATGGCCTGGTTTGGCTCAGCCACCAAGCACGACACCTGGAGGCTGCAGCGAATCGTCCGATCAGCAGAGGTTACTGGCTGCAACCTTCCCTCTATTGACGGACTGTACACTGCAAGGGCCAGGAAGCGAGTGGGTAAGATCATCTCTGACCCCTCTCACCCTGGCCGCAAATTCTTTGAATCACTTCCCTCTGGAAGGTGACTCTGTACTGTAAAAGCTGCCACAGCCAGACAAAAAAACTTTTTTTCCGCGAGTAGTAGTTCTACTCAATAACCAAAAATCTGTAGCCTCCTTTTGCTCTGGTATTTTATTTAATTCACATGTTTAATCAATAATGCTTAATGTTTTATGTATCATTCTTAACTGTCACTGTATATCATTTGTCACTTGTGGGCGGAAAACCAAGGCAAATTCCTTGTATGTGAATACTTGGCCAATAAACTTATTAATTCGTTCATTCAACTGTGTCTGGAGGCACGCACATCTTTGTCACAATCACAGTAAGTATCAGCAGTAACCATCGGAGTCTCATTACAGTAGCAGGGAGGCAAAGGCCTAATGGAGGGCGTCTAGTAAGGTGGGCAAATATGTCAATGCGGAGGGTATAAAATATATTTTTACCCCTAGATCATGAGAAAGGAGGGGAATGGTAAATCATAAAGACTGTTCAACTTGGCATTTCAGCAGACAGCTAATGATGGTAACCAAAAGCAATCTGGGAAATGAATCAGAAACATAGAAAATAGAAACATAGAAAATAGGTGCAGGAGTAGGCCATTCAGCCCTTAGAGCTTGCACCGCCATTCAATATGATCATGGCTGATCATCCAACTCAGTATCCTGTACCTGCCTTCTCTCCATACCCCCTGATCCCTTTACCCACATGGACCACATCTAACTCCCTCTTAAATATAGCCAATGAACTGGCCTCAACTACCTTCTGCGGCAGAGAATTCCAGAGATTCACCCCTCTCTGTGTGAAAAATGTTTTCCTCATCTCGGTCCTAAAAGATTTCCCCCTTATCCTTAAACTGTGACCCCTTGTTCTGGACTTCCCCACTCACCCAGCCTATCCAAGTCACCTTGCAGCCTCCTAGCATCCTCCTCACAGCTAATACTGCCCCCCAGCTTCGTGTCATTCGCAAACTTGGAGATGTTGCATTCAATTCCCTCGTCCAAATCCATTAATATATATCGTAAATAGCTGGGGTCCCAGAACTGAGCCTTGCGGTACCCCACTAGTCACTGCCTGCCATTCTGAAAAGGACCTGTTTACTCCTACTCTTTGCTTCCTGTCTGCCAGCCAGTTCTCTATCCACATCAATACTGAACCCCCAATACCGTGTGCTTTAAGTTTGTATACTAATCTCTTATGTGGGACCTTGTCGAAAGCCTTCTGAAAGTCCAGATATACCACATCCACTGGTTCTCCCTTATCCACACTACTAGTTACATCCTCGAAAAATTCTATAAGATTTGTCAGACATGATTTACCCTTCATAAATCCATGCTGACTTTGTCCAATGATTTCACCACTTTCCAAATGTGCTGCTATCCCATCTTTAATAACTGATTCTAGCAGTTTCCCCACTACCGACGTTAGACTAACTGGTCTGTAATTACCCCTTTTCTCTCTCCCTCCCTTTGTAAAAAGTGGTGTTACATTAGCTACCCTCCAATCCTCAGGAACTACTCCCGAATCTAAAGAGTTTTGAAAAACTATCACTAATAGGTGTAGGAGTAGGCCATTCGAGCCAGCACCACCATTCAATATGATAATAGCTGATCATCCAAAATCAACCCCATTCCTGCTATCTCCCCATATCCCCAAGAGCTATATCTCTTGAATACATCCAGTGAATTGGCCTCCACTGCCTTCTGTGGCAGATAATTCTACAGATTCACAACTCTCTGGGTGAAAATGTTGTTCCTCATCTCAGTCATGAATAGCCTACCCCTTATTCTTAAACTATGACCCCTGGTTCTGGACTCCCCCAACATCGGGAACATTTTTCCGGCATCCCTTTAGAATTTTACATTTTTCTACAAGATACCCTCTCATCCTTTTAAATTCCAGTTAATAAGCCCAGTTAATCCATCCTTTCATCATGTTAGTCCCACCTTCCGGGAATTAACCCGGTGAACGCACGCTGCACTCCCTCATTGCCAAGAATGTCCTTCCTCAAATTAGACCAAAACTGCACACAATATTCCAGGTGTGGTCTCACCAGGATTTGCCCTGTACAACTGCAGAAGGACCTCCTTGCTCCTATACTCAAAACTTCTCGCTAGGAAGGCCAACATGCCATTTGCTTTCTTCACTGCCTGCAATTTGGAGATAAGTAGGTCAGGGGAGCAGAAAGCATGCATCATTTGAATTTCAACAAATTCAAAAATGAATTTGTAATAGGTGAGACGAGTTGGACTAAAGACTGCAATGGCATACAACTTTGGTATTCAGGGATCATGAGGTGTTGCTATTGGACGTTACATTTAGTTGGTTACAGGGGAAGATAAAGACCATGTGGTCTCAATTCTAGGGACAAGTATGACTTCCTTGTTAAGTCATACTTGTAGGGTTAAGATGTCTTATAGAAGATAAATGTTGTTGGCATCGCCCATGAGGATTCCCCATTAATGAGCAATAAGGCAATCCTTCATGACCATTGCAAATCCTAGACAGTTCTAACATCCTGGACCTCACAAGTCCTGATCCAATTTACTGAACACTCAACACCAAGGCAATTACACATCCGATTTTGCAGTATCAAAGGTCATCCATGCTGAAACGTCGCACATGATACCGACGTACCTGAGAAATGCCAGATTCGAATTCATCCGGCTTTTCGCCATTAGGCTTCACAATTTTGGCGCTGCTGCTAAACATGGCCTATCACTGGAAAGGAAGGAAAACGACTTCAGATCAGCCTGAAAATATGTTCCAACCCTTAACGCCGCCTGGCTATTCGAATTCATATGCTGCCCGACCCGCTGAGACAGTCAGGCAGAGATCCCAACTCCACATGCGCCGGACGCCGGCCGTGGTGGATAATTTGTACACGGTCGCCAAACATTAAAAAACATAAATCTTTCACTCGAACCTGCGAGTGGTGAAGTCTAAGAGAAGAAGGGCACCAGTTCGTGGTTGTACGTTGGCGCTGTTGAGCTTGGGGTTACCCCACACCACGTTGGCGGCCTACCCGGATGAGGAAAGAGTGCGCCCCGGGACGGGTTGTGCTGACAGGGGGTGCAAGCCTGGCGGCTGCAAACAGGGCAGGAGCCGCCGAGCGCGCGCGGTGGAACGCGGCCCGGATTCCCGGGCCCAGCCGGACGCGCAGCCGCACACAGCTCCCTCCTGGCGTCAAACGGCAAGACATCAAATAACCCTTCTCCCCCGCGGTCACATCCGCCATCCGGCCGCCCGGCCACGCGAATCTGAACCATCTCGCCCCCACCGACCGAGCGCCGCTGCCGCACCGCGGATATTGAGCGGATTTGCGCGGTAATTTGCGGGAACACGAAGCCACCGCCGAAGCGGCACCGACCTGGGTGAAGAGCGGCCGAGGAAGAGGGCCAGCTATCGCGAGACTTGCCTTTAATAGCCCGCCCCTGCTTTCGCGTAGCACGGCCGGGGTTGCCGTGGCAACGACGCACCGCCTGCTGCCGCCGTCGTCGTCCTCCCTCCCTCCCACCAGGTGGCCAGATGCAATCAGCCGGGCATCATCAGTGCACAGTATTCAATGTTGCAAAAAGGTAACGCGTTCATCGCAGCGTTCATCATTTAGGATTAACCTTGGTTAATCTTGTCGGATGTGGCTCCAGTGGCAGCCAGTCCAACTTGAATCTGCAGATCGTGGAACGAATTGCAAGCGTACAGATTGATAATGTCAAGCCTCTCTACTCGTTGAGGAGACACCTCATTGAAACTTACAGTAGCAATGTTACATAATTTTGAGATTTTAAAAATCAAGTCTGCAATTTATCCCACCAGATAAGGCATAAAAAGAAGTTTGATTTGACACCTAATTCACTTTCATAACTTCAGTATTAAAAAAAAAGTAATGGCAATTTTCATACTCGGAAATTAGCATCTTGGTTGCACGGCAGTCGGGTCACGACCCATGACCCGTACTGTTGCTACGCTGCAGCAATTGGAGTACATGCGATGAGCTGCAGGTAAGCGCTGACCATTGCTTCCAGCGTAGCGGGCCCGTTAAAATCCGCCGAAATGGTCGATTTTTGCGCTGTAAATAATTATGGAAATCGGGATAAGCATGAGAGACATTTAGCCTACTTCAGAATTCCAAAAGTGAGGAGACGGTAGAAAGAAGCGAGAGCTGAAGGGACAACAAAGTGCTTGGCGAACATTGGCCGTTTGCTCACTGCATAACAGTAAATCATTATTTGTGTTTTTTCTTGATTCCTTTGGCATCTAAAAAGTTTCAGAAGTGATAAATCTGTCTGTAAAATTTTTAAATCGCCCATGAAATTAGAGAAGTCAATGTTCATACCGCTGGGGTGTAAACTGCCCAAGCGAAATATGAGGTGCTGCTCCTCCAATTTACGGTGGGCATCACTCTGGCCATGGAGGAGACCCAGGACAGATTCGGAATGGGAGGGGGAGTTGAAGTGCTGAGCCACCAGGAGATCAGGTTGGTTATTGCGAACCAAGCGGAGATGTTGGGCGAAGCGATCGCCAAGCCTATGCTTGGTCTCATCAATGTAGAGCAGCTGACACCCAGAGCAGCAAATGCAATAGATGAGGTTGGAGGAGGTGCAGGTGAACCTCTGCCGCACCTGGAAAGACTGCTTCGGTCCTTAAATGGAGTCAAGGGGGAAGGTAAAGCGACAAGTGTAGCGTTTCCTGTGGTTGCAAAGGCTCCCACAGGCTCCATAGATGCTGCCTCACCCGCTGAGTTTCTCCGGCATTTTTGTCTACCTTCGATTTTCCAGCATCTGCAGTTCCCTCTTAAACATCTTGTGGATTAATATATTTATAAATATATTATCAAGACTGGTCACTTTGTTCCAATATAGTCTTAATTTCCTGGTAGTTTCCACCCCATCATGTGATCTGTGATTTAAGCAAAAGATGCATTAACCCCTGATATTGAAATCAAAATTATTTTTACTTTGGTCAAATGCACTGAAATGTAGCAGAAAGCTTTGTTTGTGTGTTATCCTGGCAAATCATACCATACATAAGTATATCAAGGTAATGATATGCATATCCCAAATTACCTTTGAGAAGGTTGTAGTGAGCTGCCTTCTTGAACTGTTGGTGTTGGTTTATTAGTGTCACGTGTACTGAAGTGCAGTGAAACACTTTGTCTGCATGCTATCCAGTCGAATCATATCACACGGGAGTACACAATAGTGCAAACAGAAAAAAACTCAAAATACCAAAATATAGTGTTACAGCAATGTAGCATAGATTTTAAAGATGGAACGATTGCAGAATATGATAGTATATTTCCTCTGGGACTAGCACCCAAAGATTTGCCATTTTAGGGTACATACTTAGAAGTGCGTGCATACCCACAGTGCTGTGAAGGCTGAGGTTTAAGAATTTTGACTCCATTAGTGAGGAAATGGCAATATATTTCCTAGTTAGAATGATTAGTGGCGTCCCTTGGTGAGTTGCGGCAGTGCTTTGTGCAGATGGTAAAAACTGCTACTACTCTCACTGAGAGTAGTGGTTGAGTGAGTGAATAGATATAGATGGCATGTCAATTTAGAGGTCTGCTATGTCATATAGGGTATTGAGCCTCTTGAGTGTGTTGCAGCTGTACTCATGCATGCAAGCGGAGTGTTTTGCATCACACTCCTAACTTGAGCCTTGTTGATGGTTGACATGAGTTTGGGGTGTTAGTCGATGCTGGATTCTTCGCCTCTGACATGCTCTTGTAACCACTTGAGCACATGGCTATTCCAGTTCAGCTTCTGGTCAATGATAACTCTCAGAATATTAATACTGTGGGAATTCAGAGATGCGGTGCTGGCTCGAAGGGCCGAATGGCCTCCTCCTGCACCTATTTTCTATGTTTCTATGTAATCCTATCACTAACTCTGATTCTGCCTCAGGTATAGTCATTGCAAGCATCCTTCTCCCATATATAAGCTCCACTCGGATTCACAACACCAATCTCATCCATCTAGAGGTAGAATGGACGCAATCTTCACTGCACAACAAATCCTGAAAACATGTCGTCAACCATTGTATATAGCATTTCTCAACATTAGAAGAAGTATTGACTTCATCAGCCAAGGTGAATTCTCTTTGACTGACTGAGAAAAAGAGCCTCTTGAAGAACAAGATTTGAAATCTGGCAGAGCTGTGCTTTATCTTCTGCAGCAATCTCCACCCATTCACATGTTTTGGAGACGTGTGCTATCTATAGTGGCCACTTCAAATCACCAAAACCATCTCTGCAAAATCCTCCACATCTATTGGCAGGACATGTGAAGCAACGCCTACAACCTTTCCTTGGCCAATGTTGAGGGCTTTGACTATGAGGATGGGCCATATCGTCTGCAAGCCTGACACCTAACTCTGGAAACAAGCCCTTTACTCTGTCGCAGCGTGAGATTTTTAGAACAGTTCCAAGGATATACTCAAAGGCTCCTTAAGAAATTACCACATCCTTACCAATCTGTGAGCATTCTTAGCCACTCAAGATGGGGAAGGAGCTTTCCAAAAGGAAGCGAGCATTGTTCATCTCCGCGATACTCCAGCATTTTGTGTCCATCTTTGGTATATTGATTTCTCTAACTTCAAGGTGTTCAGTCTTCTCTCCTGCCTGGCATATGTAGTCCATGTCTCACTGCCGTACAGCAGCGTGGTGTTGACACAGGCGTTGTAGACGGCTAACTTTGTCTACACTTTGTCTACACTGTCAGCTTTGGGTTGGTCCACACTCGAGTTGTGAGACGAGCGAGTGTTGTACCTTCCCGATCCTCTTATCAATCTCTGTGCCCAAGGAGAGGTTGTCGGTGATGGTGGAGCCGAGGTACATGGACTGATGGACGGCATCAAGTTCGTAGTCGTCGATGGTGATGACAGGCCTCACCTCTGTATCCTGCCCCAAGACATTTGTCTTTCTTCAGGCGGATGGTCAGCCCAAAGTCCTTGCATGCCCGATAAAAGCGGTCCATCAGTGACTGTAGTTCCTGCTGGGTGTGGGACACAACTGCAGCGTCGTCGACAAACAACATGTCTCTGATGAGAGCTGCATGTACTTTTGTCTTTGCTCTGAGGCGGGTGAGGTTGAAGAGCCTGCCATCTGATCTAGTACGCAGGTAGATCCCCTCTGTTGCAGTGCCAATGTTGACTGCTCGGACTATGAGGATGGGCCATATCGTCTGCAAGCCTGACACCTAACTCAGGAAACAAGCCCTTTACTCTGTCACAGCATGAGATTTTGAGACCTGTTCATAGATATACTCAAAGGCTCCTTAAGAAATCACCACATCCTTACCAATCTGTGAGCATTCTTGGCCACTCAAGAACGGTATGGAGTTTTCCAAATAACCCTTGCATTCCCTCCCCCACCCTAGTAGTCGTACTAGTGTCACAGTCATCCTGAGAGAGTTAGATTTAGCTCTTAGGGCTAATGGAATCAAGGGATACAGGGAAAAAGCCAGCACAGGGTACTGAATTTGGATGATCAGCCAAGATCATATTGAATGCCGGTCCTGGCTCGAAGTGCCCAATGGCCTACTCCTGCGCCTATTTTCTATGTTACTATGTTGAGTTCCTCTGTCCGCATACTCGTTATCACCTATCCCATAGCCAACAATGCACCATGGTGGACTCCACCTTTCCTTGGTCATCGTTACTTTTTGCATATCTTTCATTTATTTGTTCTATATCTCTCTCTACATCACTGTCTATATCTCTCGTTCCCCTCTCAGTCTGAAGGGTCTCGACCCGAAACGTCACCCATTCCTTCTCTCCAGAGCTGCTGCCTGTCCCGCTGAGTTACTCCAGCATTCTGTGTCTATCTTCAGTGTGAACCAGCATCTGCAGCTCCTCCTTGCACATGTTGTGTGCGCGCAGCAGCAGCAGCTGCAGGGTGGAGGATTGGGAAGGATAATGACTTGAATCTGTCGAACTCCGTCAACCCACCGCCGGCCGGGATTCCCTGTCACGCGGGATGGTGACGGAGGCGTGGGCGGGACCAACGGCGTGACGTCATATAAGGACGTGAACGCTGATCAGCAAAGATCTTAGAGCAGAGCCTGCTGATCAGTAGCCAACAATGGCTCCCTCTCCCATCGTAGGGCTTCATTGGACGAAGGAACGGGGGAGGGTGTTGTCCTCGCCTCCGTCCTCCCGACAGCCAATCAGGAAGAGGCCCTTGACAGGGGCGGGGCTTGCACGGCCCTGTGATGTGGCGTTGAGGGTGGGGGGGATGTGCGAGCGCGCGCGACAGATAGGGCGTTAGGGTGGGGGAGGCTGCGTGCGTACGTGCGCGCGACAGATGGGGCGTTAGGGTGGGGGAGGCTGCGTGCGCGCGCGACAGATGGGGCGTTAGAGTGGGGGAGGCTGCGTGCGTGCGTGCGCGCGCGCGGCCGATGTGGCGGTTGGGCGGCGTGGCTGCGGCGGCGCTGGTCCAGGTGCAGGCCCAAGCCGTGGGGCTGGCGTGTTGGATGAAAGGCCGCTTTTACTACGCTGTGCGGGCGGGGAGGAGCCCCGGGGTGTACCCCACCTGGTGAGTGGGAAGGGGGCGAGTCTGCACTTCCCCCTCCGCTGTGCGGCCTTAGCGCTGGGTCACAGAGTGGTCGGGTCGGGTCGGGTCAGGTCAGTGAGTGCTTGGATCCCCACTCTGCTGGTCTTTGCTCCCATCACCACACCTGACAGTACTTTCCAGGTACCCACCTCCCTTTGTGTAAAACAAACTTACCCCGCACATCTCCATTAAACTTTGCCCCTTTCACCTTAAACTATGCACTCTAGTCTTTGACATTTCCACCCTGGAAGAAGAAGAGTCTGAATGCCTACCCTATCTATGTCAGAGGATAAACATCTAATCCTATCTGTGTAAAACTGGTTCATATCAGTGTCAGGGAACTAAATATAAAATTCTTGAATGTGAATACCAGCCTCGTTGGAAAAATGTTATTATTTTCGAAACATGAAAATTTGTGTTAAAATTTCTGTCACTTTAATGATGGTGTGCCAAAAACATAGGCAGCTCTCTCTGTTCAAAGTTGTAAAGGAGTGATACCTGACACACTGTAACCTTTACTAGGAGTTTATTATAGCACATGGCACACACGTCCCAGCACTGACTGCATCCAGCCTTCAGATGTACTGGGACCTAGTGGGAGGAACAAAGGGAGGATACCACAGTTATACTAATATGATGGGGCGTGGTTAGTGGTGATGAGGTAGCTACATTATAGGTTGCATGCATAAACCATCTACAAAAGTTAAATGTCGACACAAAACGTAATATCTCCTAATCTGGCATTAGATGCAGCTGTTAGTTCTTCATTGATAGGAAACTTGTTTGTGACTTTTTAACATTTACTATTAATGTATCCTCTTTGATGTAGAATGCATAAGTACTTTCATTTCACAACAATACATGAGCTGCACACGATTTGGTATTGAAAAGATGACAACAAGTTTAGTTTATTGTGAACAGTAAAAACATTCAGTGCAAGGTTAGTCCGAGGGTCACCAAAGAGGTAGATAGGAGTTCAGTTGTTTAATAAGGAACTGCAGATGATGGAAAATCGAAGGTAGACAAAAATGCTGGAGAAACTCAGCGGGTGAGGCAGCATCTAGGAAGCGAAGGAAATAGGCAATGTTTCGGGCCAAAACCCTTCTTCCGACTGATATGAGGGGGGAGGGGGGGGGGGGGGAGCGGGAAGAAGAAAGGAAGAGGAGGCTTATAGGGAGAGCTGAGAAGTGGAGGAGACAGTAAGGACTACCTGAAATTAGAGAAGTCAATGTTCATACCAATGGGGTACAAACTGACCAAGCGAAATATGAGGTGCTGCTCCTCCAATTTCCAGTGGTCCTCACTCTGACCATGGGGGAAGGCCCAGGACAGAAAGGTTGGATTCGGAATGGGAGGGGGTGTTGAAGTGCTGAGCCACTGGGAGATCAGGTTGGTTATTGCAAACAAAAGTAGAGGTGTTTGGCGAAGCGATCGCCAAGCCTACGCTTGGTCTCACCGATGTAGATCAGCTGACATCTAGAGCAGCGGATGCAATAAATGAGATTGGAGGAGGCTTGGGTCCTTGAATGGAGTCAAGGGGGGAGGTAAAGCGACAAGTGTAGCATTTCTTGCGGTTGCAAGGGAAAGTGCCCGGAGAGGGGGTGGTTCGGGTGGGAAGGGACGAATGGTCCAGGGAGTTACAAAGGGAGCGGTCTCTGTGGAAAGCGGACAGGGGAGGAGATGGGAAGATGTGGCAAGTGGTGGGGTCACGTTGGATGTGGCGAAAATGATGGAGGATTATTTGTTGTACGTGATGGTTGGTAGGGTGGAAGGTGAGGACTAGGGGGACTTTGCCCTTGTTCCGAGTGGGGGGGATGGGGAGAGAGAGCAGTGTCACGGGGTATTGAAGAAACTCTGGTGAGAGCCTCGTCTATGGTAGAGAACATTTTTCCTGCATTTAGCCTGTCCAATTCCTTAAGAATTTTATGTTTCTATAAGATCCCCTCTTGTTGGAAGGAAACTGTTGTTCTGTACATGTTGAACCTGAGGCCCCAGCCTTTTGTACAATTCATTGAATGAATCAACAGTGAATCGGAGCTTGGCGTCCAACCACACACATGCACAAGTGTTATGTGTAAACTAGATTAGTTCCACTTGTTGGTGAGTTGCAGCAGAGTAGTGAGGGAAAAATTGAAGTTAAAATAGTGACTATCAAGGACTGAGGCAGTTGTATGGTTTTATCAAGTGGAAGAATTTCTCAGCCACAACTCCCTCCTTCATGTGACCACTCTTGTCTGTAGCCTGCAGCCTTGCTGCTACCCTTCATGAATCATAAGTTGAAAACGCTGCATGCCAGTTAAAAGCCACCATAGAACCACCCCTTCAGATGTATTTCTACTGAAATTCTAAAACTTATCAGTGGGGCTGCAGTCAGCTCACAACTTCCTTTTCATAGATATGGGAAATGAGGATATTCCAGAGGACCTCGAAGCACTCTACACCTGACCACATGCAGCAAATAAATTAGATCCAATCATTGCAAGTAGAGAGGATCGTTTGCTGTCTGCCACATGGAGCATCATCACAGTGATGCTATTCAAGCTGAGAGTGACCGAAGTGCTGCCGTGCAAATGCATTCCCATTTGTCTGCAGCAAATGGGCACGGTCTCCATACTGTGACAACTCTGAGAGAAATGCTGGGATTAACCGCAATACCTGGAATTTGTCTTATAAGGACAGGCTGGGTTTGTTTTCAGTTGAAAAGTGTGAGAGGGTACGAGAATCTTGTCAGGGAGGCTGTGTACGGGCTGCTTACATCTTGCGTGAGAATCCACGATTAGTGAAGAGAGAGTCAAGAGTGTTTTATTGTCGTATGTCCCAGATAGAACAATGAAATTCTTACTTGCTGCAGCACAACAGAATATGTAAACATATTATGATATGATAAACGAGAGAGAGAAAAGGTCGTGTCTTTGTAACTATATCTAAAGGCAGGCAAGTCTCTGAATATTCATAAAATGGTGATAGATGTATGTCAATCACACTACACCTCCATCCCTTACCAGGAAGGCCTTAAAGCCCTCCCTTTCTTCCTCGACCGCAGACCATCCAATTTCCCTCTACTAACACTCTGCTGGTCCTCACCCTCAACAACTTCTCCTTTGACTCCTCCCACTTCCTCCAAGTCCAAGGGATAGCTATGGCCCCAGCTGTGTTTGCCTCTTTCTAGGATACGTTGAACAATCTCTGTTCCAGGCGTACACTGGCCCTATTCCCAAACTATATCTTCATTACATTGATGACTGCATCGGTTCTACCTCCTGCATCCATGCAGAACTCATGGACTTCTTCAACTTCACCACCAATTTTCATCCTGCACTCAAATTTACTTGGACCATCTCCTACACCTCCCTCCCCTTTCTTGATCTCACAGTCTCCATCACAAGAAATAGACTATTGACTGACGCCTATTGCAAACCCACTGACTTCCACAACCATCGTGACCACACTTCTTCCCACCCTGCTTCTTGCAAAGACTCTATCCCGAACTCCCAATTCCTCCAAGATGAGGTGTTCCATACTAGAACATCTGAGATTTCCTTGTCCTTTTGAGATGGGGATTCCCCTCTCCCATCATAGATGAGGCCCTCACTCGTGTCTCCTCGGTACCCCACAGCTTCGCCCTTGCTCCCCCTCCCTAGTTGCAAGAAAGATCCCATAGTCCTTACCTTCCACCCCATCAGCCGTTGCATACAACACATAATCCTCTAAGACATCCGCCACCTCCAACGGGATCCCACCACTAGCCACATTTATTTTCCCATCTCCGCCCCTTTCCGCCTTCCGCAGAGACCGTTCCCTCCGCAGCTCCCTGATTAACTTGTCCCTTCCCACCCAAACCACCTCTTCCCCAGGTACCTTCCCCTGCAACAGATGATGCAATACCTGTCACTTTATCTCCTCCCTCTACTCTGTCCAGGGCCCCGACAATCCTTTCAGGTTAGGCAGAGGTTCACTTGCACCTCCTCCAGCCTCATATACTGTATCCGTTGTTCAAGATGTGGACTCTTATACATCGGCGAGATCAAACGCAGACTGGGCGATCGTTTCGCAGAACACCTTCGCTCAGCCCGCGTGAACCAACCTGATCTCCCGGTTGCTGAACATTACTCCTTCCCATTCCTACAAAGACCTTTGTGTTCTCGGTCTCCTCCATTGTCAGAGTGAGGCTAAACGCAAATTGGAGGGACAGCATCTCATATTTTGCTTGGGCAGCTTACAGCCCAGTGGGATGAATATTGATTTCTCTCACTTCAGGTAGCTCTGGCATTACCTCTCTCTCTATCCCTCCCCCACTCAAGTCGCACTAGCTTCTAATTTTCACCCGAGAAACAGCTTACAATGGCTAGTTTCCTGTATCATCATTACTTTTTTGCATATCTTTCATTCATTGTTCTTTATCTCTCCACATCACCGTCTATATCTCTTGTTTCCCTTATCCCTAACCAGAAGGGTCTCGACCCGAAACGTCACCCATTCCTTCTCTCCAGAGATCCTGCCTGTCCCGCTGAGTTACTCCAGCTTTTTGTGTATCACTTGGGTGATAGATGTATGCTTGATAAACAAGGGGTTATCCACCAGAATGTGGTCAAGGTGTTGCACAGTACGGAAACTGGCTCTCTGGCCAGGACCCATGTCAATCGTGTCCAAGCCAATCAAGATACCTGCTTAAGCTAATTCAGTTTGAAGAAGGGTCTCGATTCAAAACGTCACCTACCCATGTTCGCCAGAGATGCTGCCTGACCCACTGAGTTACTTCTGCACTTTGTGTCCTTTCGTATAAACTAATCCAATTTGTCTGTGTTTGACCACTATCCCTCTAAACATTTCCTGCTACCCGTCAAAATGTCCTTTAAATGTTATTTTACCTGTCTCAACCATGCTTTTGGGCAGTTCCAATGGGAAAAAGATTATTCACCTTATCCATGCCCCTCATGATTTTTTTGACACCTCTAGAAGATGTTCAATTTACAATTGGATCAGCCATGTTAGTAAATGGTGTGTAGACAAAAAAAGACACAGTGCTGGATTAACTGCATGGTTAGGCAGCATCTGTGGAAAACATGGATAGGTGCCGTTTTCGGTCGGGACTCTTCCTCAGCAGTTTTAGTTGCTCAGTGGCCTCTTTCTCGTTTATATGTTCACTGTATGTGGTCTTTTTCAAAATTAATAAAGCCAGTTACCCTATTATTTATGATGGACTGTGCAGCAATCTCTTCATCTTTGGCTTTCTCCCGAAAATTGTCTCCACTGAGATTGGACCCCCTGGTTAGGATCATGGCTTTACATGCCATTGTGAAACAAACATGACAGCAAATGGGGACTAGCCAAGGATGATTGGTTAATATATAGCAAACAATCCAGTTAGTTACTAATATTTTTACTTGAATGAAAAGTTGACTTGTCAATGGATATGCCTGCATTTGCGAACTGGTGAATATTTCTTTTCATTATTGACTTGTGAATGAATCTGTTCCTAATTGCCTTTTTATATGATTTAAGTTATTGAGTGGGTGATGATTGCATTATTATAACCAGTTGTAATTAAATCTTTGTTTTGTATAGTCACAGCTGTATAGTCACAGCTGAAGAGAAATGTGCAAACTCTAGTGATACTTTTATACTTCTTACAGTTCTATAGTAATTAATTATGGGAAAGATGTGATGTTTACATTGTCAATTTCCATTTTAGAGATGAACGAAAGAACCGAAAGTTAACGTGAATGTGGATACAAATATTTTTGGTACACAGTGGATGCATATGGGGGTGTAAATCGGGGAACTAAATGAGAGAGAAATCTTTGAGTGGATTGCTTTCTAATATATGTCTTTGATTATTTTGTTACATTTTGGTTTATCCCATTTTCGTGTGCAACAATTAATGTTGTAAAAAATTAAAGAATTAGTCACAATGTTTTACTGAAATTGAGTACATGTATAACATCTATTTTCCTTTTAGGGATGATTGTAAAAAGCAAGTCGACAAATTTCCTAATGCCATTTTCAAGAAATTTGCAACAGAAGAAGATGCATTGGCTTTTGTAGGTGCTGCAGGTTCAAGTTCACAATCTACATCTAGGGGTAAGATATAAATCTTTGAATCACATAACAAAATACATGATTCAGGCATGAGATTTCTCCGCGGATTTTGATATTCGATTAAAAAAAAAAATCAGTCTAAATCCGGCCCGGACTTACGATCTTTTGCTGAGGATCGCCAGTATTAGAGCTCCGACGCAGGGCCACTTCAACAGCGTGAAGCAGCGGTCTCCGGTAAGAAGCGGCTGACTCCGGAGCTCCGGTGTTCCGATCCATCCCGACGCCAGAGTTTCGATCATCCGGACGAGAGGGCTTGAACAGCGGACCGTTCAAAGGTCCCAACCACGGGTGAACAAAGGAGGGAGATGACTGAACTTTATTGCTTCCATCATAGTGAGGAATGTTGATTCCACTGGTGGATGTTTATGTTAAACTTTATTTTATGTGCTATGTGTATTTTTGCTTTTTAATCAGTATGGCTGTATGGTAACTCAAATTTCGCTGTACCTTAATTGATACATGTGACAATTAAATTAAATCTTGAATCTTCCCACGAGTCAGTGAGCCGCTGCGATGATGGTTGAGTGCATGGAAATCTGCGGAGTCGATTTTAGCGGAAAGCAAGTACGTGGGTGCGGGCCGACCATCTTTGCATGCGCATCTCTACGGCGAGCGCGCAGCTCCGCACATGTAGAGTAGCGGTTTTCACTGTCCCCTCGGCCTACCGTACTGAGGTTGGGGCGGGTAGCACAGTTACATACACGTACACAATGCTCACACTGCATTCAAGAATCTGTATATCATGATTCAATCAGGTAAAATGTGTTATTGTAAGGTATAATTTAAAAAAATTACAGTATAAATTAAGGGTAAACAAGCAAGGAAATTGTGTCATTTCAAGGTATAATTATCAAAAAAGTATCAAAATTTTCCAGTGTAAAAGATATTTCTCTCTAATTAGAGTAAACAAGCAAGGAACAGGTATCATGTTACAAGTAGGTGTAGGTGTAATATAAAATATTTTCAATATGACTTCAGTGTAAACAAGCAAGGAGTTGATCATTTTAAGGTATGACTAGACTAAGTGGGACCCGTTGGGTCCCTGTCACACGGGAGGCCTGGTCCCCAAATCAACCCGTTCCCCATTGCAATATTCCACCACTCACCCGTTCCCCCGATGCAACCCGTTCCCCCAACACAATATTCCACCATTCACGCCTATCCCTCTCCCATCAAATCCACCCCTCCCTGTCCCTGTCTCCCTCTACTTCCCCCCTCTATCCCACCATCACCCTTCTACTCCCCTCCCTACCCCCCTGCACTCCACCCCACTCCCTCCCCCTCTTTCCTCCCCTCCCTCCCTCTCCCTCCCTCCCTCATCCCTCTCTCCCCTCTCCCTCATCCCTCTCTCCTCCCTCATCCCTCATCCCTCTCCCCCCTCCCTCAACCCTCTCTTCCCCCTCCCTCCGTCTTCTCCTCCCCCCCGGGCTGCGGCACTCCCTCTCTCTGTGTAATGGTGCGTTAGGGCTGCTCCCGGTGTCCGCACCCGTGGGCAGGAGCCGCTGGAGTGCTGACCGTCCCGCAACCCGCGGTGTCCCTCGCCAGCGGGTAGACAGCGGGGCTCGGAACTGCTGCCTTCCCCCCCACCAGCTCCCTCCTCCCCATTTCCCTTATCCTCCTCCTCTCACTCCCATTGCCTGCCCCAGCACCTACCCAGATCGTAGAGCAGCGCCAGGGCCTGGAACTCGGCCTGGTTCTCGTACTCGGCCCGGCCCTGGCTGAAGGCAGCCGAAGCACTCGCGGACCTGGGCCTCGATGGAGCCGGGCTCGCTGTGCCGGGGGCGGGGTGAGGGTGGCAGGCGGCCGAGCCAGAGGCGCCTGCAGAGCAGGAAGCGGAGGTTGTGCTGCAGGATGGCGGCGGACGGACGGTCCCCGAGGCGCTGGTACACCTTGATCCGGGGCTTGGGCACAACTCCAGCCCTCAGCTTGGCCGTTGCCTGGGATCCAGTCCAGGCCCCGACTTCAACTCCAGGATCGTCCCTGACCCCGGACCCAGGCTCGTCCTTGGTTCCAGCCCAGGCCCAGTCCCCGGGCTCATTCTTGGCTCCAGTCTGGGCCCAGTCCCCAGGCTCAGCCTGCGGCACCACCCTGCCCACCAGATACAGCTTGGCCGCAGCTCCTCGGGCAGTGACGCCACTCCTTCACCATGGCTACCTCCAGCAGAGTGACAGCAGACGCGGTCAATCAAGGCCAGTCCCGGCAACGCCCCTTCCTGACTGACCGGAGAGGAGACCACTTTGCGTGGCGGCGACTGACAGCAATTGGCGCATGCGTGATTTTTACGATTATTAAACCTTAATAACTTTTACAATATACCATCGATTGGAACGAAACTTGTTGCACTCGCAGCACAGGAGAACGGTGAGTAAACTGGCGAAAAATCGTAGCGCTATCGCGTACCGTTTTTGTGCAAATAGAAAAACGACGCAAACCAGAAGGGCACAAGATCAGAGTTTTGGTTAAGTTTAGATCGATAAATAGATAGATTATCACAAAATTTCTGTGTAAATAAAAGTGACAAGCGACTGTTATTTTAAGGTACAATTAAAAAAATTACAGTATAAATTAAGGGTAAACTAAATAAAATTGCGACATTTCCAGGCACAATTATCAAAAAAATTCTGAATATACAGGGTGCTGCCCCCTTTTACCCCCGCCAGGGGCATTGCCCTTTGAAACACTACCAGGGGACAATGCCCACTGGACCCTCATCTCTCTTCCTCTTTTTACAGTTTTTTCCTGTTTCATGCCAGATAATTCTTTGGCTTAAAACACTGATACTGACGCAAGATACTGACATTACCCTTCGGCTATGCACAGGGATGTGCAGTTAGAATTCTTGAAGTTTGTTGACTTTGTCAGTGGAGAAATGTGGAAATGGTGAGGGATTGGAGTGGGTAATGAAATATTTTCCGTTTGAAATCTCTGTGTCAAGCGTGATAATATTTCAATTTCAGATGCGGGTGTGATTCCACTATAACTGAAAAGGGCTGTCAAAATGGGTTTATAAGAATTACAACTGACAACTTCTTGAAAATTTAGATTCTCTAACCTGTCTCATTGTTGACATGTTTATTTTACTTTTTGGCAACCTGAAAATGTGGCAAGTTCTGAAGAGTATTCCAAAGCTTCCTAACATGTAGTAGCATGCTAGAATCCCGCTGACATCAAAAGAGTAAAAGGAATAAGGACTATATTTCACATTACATACTATTATTGACTGGAAAATGTGATGACTTTGCTAAGTTTTTGGAAAGTGTATCTCATGTTGACAGAATAATGATCCAGCTGCAGGCGCTCTAAGGAGTTAATATGAAACATGATTTCAAGTAAAGCCTTCATGGAACTATTTTTTCCACTGCATGCAACATCAAATCTTTTTGGTTAAGCAAAAATCAGCCCACTTCAAAATGAACAATTAAATGAGCATTATTGTAGCTTTTAACTTCTGCCAGCTGCAGGGCTCTATGAAAGGCCTGACTCTAATGTCCAGGTTGAGATCATTATCCCTTGACTCCAAGAAATGGAAACAATTTCTCTCTACCGTATGTTTAAGAAGGAACTATATGGAGCATCTATGGAGCGAAGGAAATAGGGTTTCGGGCCGAAAACCTTCTTCAGACTGATTTGTTTTTTTTAATAAGTTGTACTGTATCATTTACATGCAGGCTGAAGTTAAATCCGCAGGAAGTTTGTATTGCAACGGTATAGAAAGGCAGCTCCATCAAAACCTATCCCATGTGAATCCAGTTCCCTTGTTCATAATCAGTTAATTGTCCAACAAAAATATACCATACACAGCAAAAGTTTCCGAAATAGGACACTTGTTACAGGAGATAATTGGGAGATAAAAACCTACACTGTCTAAAAGCAAAATACAGTTAAGGGCCTGTCCCACTTTCCTGAGTTACTCACGAATTCTCCCGAGTTTTCCCCTCGATTCAAACTTGGAGAATGTCCGTAACGAGTCCGTAGGAGGCCGTAGGAGTCTGTAGATATATCGTAGCGGCTCATTATGCCAGCCGTAGGTACTCGGGGCTATTTTTTTACTCGTGGACATTTTTCATCAGGCCGAAAAAACATCCTGACTTACCTGATGCCCCAAGTACCTACGGCTGGCATAACGAGTTGCCTGACTCACTGAATTCTTCCAGCAGTTCTTCTGATTGTTTATTGCTCAAGTTTCCAGCATCTGCAGTTTCTTGTCTTTCACGAAAATGATTGCCTAAGTTGCTCCAGTTTTTAACCAATTTTAGGCGAAATCTAATAATTTAAAATAAAAATCTTTATAAATATTTTTCTCCTCCCTTAACGTTGATTTACTGGCTGGGATATGTTTCCATTGATTGCCTCCAATGCCGTAAAATTAAAGGCAATGTTCTGCATTATTTAGTCAGGATTTGTGAAGGAATCAATGGTTGCTGAATCAATACCAGAAAATTGAGCCCAGGATTTTGTTCTTAAAATCTCATCCTGCCGTTTAAGGCAGGGCAGTTCCTGTGTGTGGTCCAGTTCTGCCTCGATCCAAAAAAAATTGTTATTGACTTCTATGTCCCTGTTTCCTGATATTAAAATAGTAGTTGAGATACGGTCAGAAACTTTAGCCAGGACCCGATTGATGTCTTTCTAGAGAACACCACTTGAATAATTTTATCACGTTCCATAATCATCATGATTCTCGCACAATTTGTTGTTTGTTTTTATGCCATTTCTTGTCACTATTCTGAATTTTATTTCTATTTTAAAACAATTATATTTCTGGAGAATTGTATCATTAATTCTAGCTTCTAAAAAAGATAACTATGTTTATTTCTGTAGAATGTGATGGCCAAAGTAAACCTGCTGATGAGTGTGAACGACAGAAATGTGGTGGGAAAAAACGTCCCCACAATTTGTCTGATGATGACATGGAGCCATGCAATAAAAGTTTCAGAAGCACAAAATCATTTGTTGACTTGGGAGAGAAGTTCACTTACATGGGTAGGCATATGTATTGTGTGGTTCATTATATCAGTGTTGTATGCAAACGTATATGAAAGCAGTATTTATTTGTTTTTATGATTTATAATATTAAAAATCCAAGAAAATAAATTTTAATAACAATTTACAAACATAAACAATGATATTGTATGTCATGAATTGTATATTGCCATATGCATGATTTTCTTTTTGGTTTCCACTATTTGGAGCTTGTTTCGGTATTTTCTGCTTGAGTGGCCAGATCTACTTCGCAAAGCATAGAGCATTGCGCAGTCTTAAATAAATAATTAAACAAATAATTTCAAATATTCATGTTTTTCTTCTTGTTGTGATGCAGATTAAAGGTGGCATTGATATCTATTTTGGGTTGTAGGCAGGTGAATAAGTTCAATGACTGCTTTTAGATGCATAATATAAAAGCAATTGGAAAATAGAAGCAAACGGCAACATAGAAATATTTTAATCATGGTAAGATTTGGATACACAATATATACAACCATCTATCTAGTTTGATTGGGTTCTTCAGTGACAGTTGCATTGTGTATGTGATCTAGAAATACAAAAATGTTCAGAGTTATGTGCTAAGTTTTACTCTTGAGCTTGAATGCTTTTTAGATTGATGCAAAACTTGTCCCCATATGCTGGCACTTGAGGATTGAAGCATCGATAACTGCTCCAGCTTGTCATTGATACAACTTCTGCAGTACCATTTTCTATCACATCAATTGTAGTTGATAGAACAATGTTTTTAAGTTTAATTAAGTCTTTATCATTTGTCAATCAAGAAAGTGAAATCCTGAAATAGTACCTGCATTAAATACACTAGCCAGCATAATCTTCCTCATGTATCAAGCTTTTTATTTGTTAATCACGAGAGCTTCTTGCGACACAAAGCTTCAACTTAATATGTCATCATTGTGTTGAAAGACATTCATTGTATCCTTACATTTGTATCACTTGTTAGCAGAGCTTGGTCCCTTTTCCTTTCCTAGCATTTCTTTGTTTTACCTACATGCAGACTTTGTTTAAGAAAGGTGACATTAAGGTTGATTATGCATTTACATTTTTTTTCAGCTCGCAAATATGTTAGATATCACATTCAGTATTTTTGAGATGTTTTCAACATCAGCAATTTAATTGGATAAGATCAATTTGCTGGACCTTAGCTCAAGAATTTGAACAGTAATACCAGGGTGCAATCAAATAATGCTGCTCTGTTGCTCGGCCATCAACCATTCTGTGACCAGAATAAATGAGCTTTTTTATTTTTGTGTCCAGGTGATGCAGTTGCAGTCTATACTGATGGTTGTTGTGCGGGCAATGGGCGCAAAGGCGCGCAAGCTGGAATTGGTGTGTACTGGGGACCTGGTCACTCTCTGTAAGTAATGAAATTGGTTTACATCTTTAACATGTAGCAAATTCATTAATCAATAAAATGCTAGAAGGGTGATTCTTCAGTGTCTACTTTGGTGTCCTGCTACTTTGATGCTGTATATAAGGAAAATCTGTAATTCTATCCCATTTCTTCTTTTTCTATATTGTTAATAAACACAATCCTCATAAATAAAGATTAAACCCTAAATGAATAAAGTGTTTTTTTTTCCCGATGTTCAATGCTCCGCCCCCCCCGAAAAACCGCATGAAGGTGCAAACTCCAGGCAGACAGCCATGATTGAACCTGAGGTTGTTGAAGCTGTGAGGCAGCAGCACTACTTACTGCACCTCTGTCCAACCGTTCATTGCAACGATTCCCCTTAAATTTCTATTGGAAAAGCTGCCCTCAAATCCTTTGCTGGGTAAATCTGTTACAGGATCTGTGAGTTCATTCACTTGAATCCATGGAAGAAGAAGAATAAGGTTATTACATTTTGAATTGTGTTTGCATTAATTTTTAATTGTTTGTCTTTTTGTGACTGTGACCTTTTAATTATTTATTTCATTATAAATGCTTTTTAAAGTGATTTTTCTACTGTTTGCTAGGGGTATTCTGAATAATGAAAAAATCCTTGGCTTTAACGGATGGCAGAGCCAGGGATGTCAAGAGGACTTTTGTGGTTGGGGCTAATCTTGGCTTGCCCACATGGCATCAGAATTGTTAATGCAGGACATAAGCTAGCGTGACAAGTAGTGGGAACCGGAGGAGTAGATTTGCAAGTGGAGGGATTGAAAGGAAGCTGAATGTTTAGATCAATTAAATCTAATAGTCAGAGCCAGATTAATGATTATATTGGGACTGTCATTCTGAATAATTTCAGTGCAAGGAACTTTCTGGTAAAACAGATTAACTGAAAGCTGGTTTAGTACAGTGCCCTCCATAATGTTTGGGACAAAGACCCATCATTTATTTATTTGCCTCTGTACTCCACAATTTGAGATTTGTAATGGAAAAAGTCACATGTGGTTAAAGTGCACATTGTCAGATTTTATTAAAGGGTATTTTTATACATTTTTGTTTCACCATGTAGAAATTACAGCTGTGTTTATACATAGTCTCCCCATTTCACGGCATCATAATGTTTAGGACGCATGGTTTCACAGATGTTTGTAATTGTTCAGGTGTGTTTAAATGCCTCCTTAATGCAGGTATAAGAGAGCTCTCAGCACCTAGTCTTTCCTCCAGTCTTTACATCACCTTTGGAAACTTTTATTGCTGTTTATCAACATGAAGACCAAAGTTGTGCCAATGAAAGTCGAATTATGAGTGAGTGAATAAAACTGTTAGAGACATCAGCCAAACCTATCAAAATCAACTGTTTGGAACATCATTAAGAAGAAAGAGAGCACTGGTGAGCTTACTAATCGCAAAGGGACTGGCAGGCCAAGGATTACCTCCACAGCTGATGATAGAAGAATTCTCTCTATAGTAAAGAAATATCCACAAACACCTGTCCAACAGATCAGAAACACTCTTCAGGAGTCAGGTGTTGATTTGTCAATGACCACTGTCCGCAGACGACTTCATGAACAGAAATACAGAGGCTACATTGCATGATGCAAACCACTGGTTAGCCGCAAAAATAGGGTGGTCAGGTTACAGTTTGCCAAGAAGTACTTAAAAGAGCAACCACAGTTCTGGAAAAAGGTCTTGTGGACAAATGAGACGAAGATTAACATGTCAGAGTGATGGCAAGAGCAAAGTGTGGAGGAGAGAAGGAACTGCCCAAGATCCAAAGCATACCACCTCATCTGTGAAACACGGTGGTGGGGGTGTTATAGCCTGGGCATGTATGGCTGCTGAAGGTACTGGCTCACGTATCTTCATTGATGATACAACTGTTGATGGTAGTAGCATAATGAATTCTGAAGTGTATAGACACATCATATCTGCTCAAATTCAAACAACTGCCTCAAAACTCATTGGCCGGCTGTTCATTCTACAGCGAGACAATGATCCCAAACATACTGCTAAAGCACCAAAGGAGTTTTGCAAAGCTAAAAAATGATCAATTCTTGAGTGGCCGTCAATCACCCGATTTGAACCCAATTGAGCATGCCTTTTATATGCTGAAGAGAAAACCTGTGGAATGCTCTGCCTCATAGGCATTGGAGGCCAATTCTCTGGATGCTTTCAAGAGAGAGTTAGATACAGCTCTTAAAGATAGCGGAGTCAGGGGATATGGCGAGTAGGCAGGAACGGGGTACTGATTGTGGATGATCAACCATGATCATATTAAATGGCCTTGCTGGCTCGAAGGGCCGAATGGCCTACTCCTGCACCTATTAGGTATGTTGCAAAGCCTACCTGAAGCGTCGTTGAAGATCTGCTGCTGAGGGTGTGCGCGATTTTGGCGCCGTTTAGAGGGGGCGGGTTTAAAACGCGATTTTCTCTAAGCTGTTCCAATCGAAAATGTTCAGCCTAGTTAATTATTAACGAAAAATCGCTGGAAGACCCCGTCGCAAAAGCTATTATTAGGTTTAAAGGCCTTGAATAATAGTTATAGTAGTTTAAAAATCAATCTCTAAACCCGCGACCGTCAGCAACCGCAGGGTCTCATAAAGCAAATAGCAGAAGTTAGGTTGTATATTTTTACATTAAAAAGGGCTTCTAAAGATCCCTTTATACTAAGTTTAATATTGCGAGTAGCTCAATTTGGGCCCATTATATCGCGCAGTATTTTTCTCGGCATTTGGGGCACAAATCTACCGCAATGTGAACGTTCTAAACCAGCGCGTTCCACAGGGACCCACTGGAAAGCTGATTTAAATGGGCATTTATTTACAGCAATTAAACACTAAATTCCTTCCATTTGGCCTATAAATTAATGTAAATGAGATTTAAAAATGTTTTATTGTGAATTATTTGTGAATATTATTTGGACATTTAGGCTATTTAAAAATGTTAATCATTTATTAAGAAATGGATAGATATTTAGATCTAGTAATTGAAGTCTGAAATTAGCTACAATTAGGTAACTAACTAATTATATGCTTTAATTTCAGGTCATCCAAGTAAGATTATTTTATATTTGTTTCAGAATGCTTCAATCTATGATAACTGAAAATTTCATTCAGTTCTCTTAATTTTTAAGAAAGTTATGGGCTTTTGACTGTTCACGATCACAGCTTTTTTGTTATGTCCATAGAAAATCAATAGGGAACAAGATGCTCATTTCCCAGTATGAAAATGGCCATAACTTTTTAAATACTTGAGATATGAAAGTGAATTAGGTGTCAAATTAAACTTATTTTTATGCTTTATCTGATGGGATAAATTACAGACTTGATTTTTAAAATCTCAAAATTTTGTAACATTGCTACACCTATTGTCTATTCGTCCATACTACATAGTTCACAACGAACTGGTACTGCAAGACGGGATTATAATCAAGGGTCACAAAGCAGTTATCCCAGCTGTCCTTCGGAGCAAGTAATTCAATGCCATCCACAGGGGTCACCCCGGTGTGGAAGCAACCTTACAACAAGCGCAGAGCATGTTTTACTTGCCTGGTATAACCAAGTACATTTGTGGAAAAAGTCGAAGTTTGCGCTATCTGCAACAGCCTAGCACCACACCAACAGAAACAACCATGATCACAATGAATGGCGGTGCTGGCTCGCAGGGATAAATGGCCTCCTCCTACACCTATTTTCTAGGTTTCTATGTAACCTTTGTCTTGCTCCGGTTTCCTCCCACACTCCAAAGACATCTACGTTTGTAGGTTCAAAAGGGAACTGCAGATGCTGGAATATCGAAGGTACACAAAATTGCTGGGGAAACTCAGCGGGTGCAGCAGCATCTATGGAGCGAAGGAAATAGGCGACGTTTCGGCCCGAAACGTCGCCTATTTCCTTCGCTCCATAGATGCTGCTGCACCCGCTGAGTTTCCCCAGCAATTTTGTGTACCTACGTTTGTAGGTTGATTGGCTTCTGTAAAATTGTGAACTGTCCCTATTGTGTAGGGTAGTGTGGGTGATCGCTGGTCGGCGCAGACTCGGTGGGCCAAAGGGCCTGTTTCCTGAAGTCTAAGAAAGTGGTTAGGGAAAGAGTAGGACAAAGGAGAGAATCAATGTTTGGAGCCAGAGGAAGTGGGAAAGTTACAAAATAAATAAATACCTTACATTGGTTTTCACCATAGAGAGGGACATGGATAATAGTGAATTCATGGAGAGTTATGCAGACATTCTAGGGCATGTTGATACCAAGAATAAAGTGTGGTGAGTGAGTAGATAGGGACTAAATATTTTGAAGTGCTATATAATAAAAGTGTAATTGAACTTTGTTTCTAATTTGCTGACTGAGTTGTGTTTGCTTTGTATAAAGGAAGCATTTTTGGAGTATGTATGATTTCATTGTGTCCTTAAAAAGTATTTAAAGCACCATTTTTTGGATTTATGAGTCTCAACTAGTATTGACAATTTCTATCCTTGGCAACTCTTTTCCGTAGTGCAACACCAAATAAAAACTAAGGAGTTCTTTTAGGTTTTGGATGTATTGTAGAAGTTTTGCAAAGAGTAACAACTCGCAAGAAAAGCGATTCGTAGTTACATCATCAAAACTCTTCCTCGTAAAGATGTGCTGTGCCAAAAAGTTGATAAGTATTTTTCAAGCAAAGCCAAGTATTTCAGGTTCATTTCACTCAATCAAAATTCAATAACCATTAAGTCTTCTTCTGCACCAATACCATGGATGCCACCACAAAAATACTCAATTTTGTCATGCAGGTGAAATAACAATAAGACGGTTAGTATTCTGGAATATTAGATATGCTGGAGAATGCTTTACATTGCTGTTACCTGCAAATTATTGTTCTTTTCATCAGAAACCTGAGTGAACGACTTTCAGGAAGACAGACCAACCAAAGAGCGGAAATAGTTGTGAGTATTTTGCATGATTAAATATATGTAGTACGTTATATTTGTGCCTTAGATATTGTTTTGTTTACTCGAATGCTTTCGTGGCTACTTTGTGTGCATCACGCTCATTCATCCCAGACAATGAGTTTACAATCTTTTAGAATATTTTTCTATGTACATCCTGAGCATATTTTGCATGTTGGAGTCCCAACATTTATTAAAATTAAAGGTTTAAAAGCTGCACGTGCAGTTACCCCACCCAACATTAAAAGTGTGTCTGATGATGCCCTGGACAGGATCAATGCATTTTCTATTGTTAACTTTAGCCATTTCATCAGAGGAACCAAAAATAATGATACTTTGGCCCTGGTCATTGTGAAACGTCACCTCTGTTATCCAGAGATGCTGCCTGACCTGCTGAGTTACTTCAACATTGTGTATAATTTTGTTCTATATATATTTTGATTGTAATTATTTCCTTAATTTGGTAACATTTTGATGAAGCAATACTTCTCTTCACCAACAAATGTCAACTAGAATTCATTTTTTTAAATCTGCAGTGCTGTTCAATATTTCTTCAAAATTATTTGAACTGAAAGATACCACAATTTATTGTTATGTTGTATTCTTTTATTGTCTTGTTAGGCAGCGTGTCGAGCTATTGAACAGGCAAAGGAAGTCGATATGGAAAAACTGGTTATTTTCACTGATAGCATGTTTACAATTAATGGTGAGTAGAAGATCCAAAGACTGAAATATATTAATTGGCATACTTTTAAAAAGCTTTCTTCTTATACCTATAATTCGCTAATTTCTTGTGGGAAGTTTTGAATATGCTTATCTTGATTTGTTGTTGAATGGCCTGCTGGTGCTTATTGCATTAGTCTCATTTTTAACCACCAAGTGATGAGTCAAGAGTAATGCAAGATTATGCACTTGGATTGATTTGATATTGGTTGATTCACATTACAAATTGGCTGCTGTTGTTCTTGTTTACATATGTTATTTACTTTATAAAAGTAATTTTCTGGCTGTAAAGGTTCTAGTGCCTTAAAACCATGAAAGGTGGTTACAATTGAAGTTTTGTTCATTATCCTTAGGTATTACCAAGTGGATTAAATCGTGGAAGATTAAAGGTTGGAGGATTAGTACGGGAGGACCTGTAATCAACAAAGAGGACTTTGAAAGACTAGACAAATTGACTTCTGGTTTCAATGTTGAATGGGTACACAACTTTTTTAATTTCCATGAACCGTTTCTCAGAAGAATAACTTGGAATCAATGCCTTGTTTCTATTATATTATCTGATCGGCTCAATGTAAGGGGAGGAGGGACTATTGTTAAAGGTTGACCAAACTGGACATTCCTCCACACTGCCCTTAAATTCCCCAGGACTATAACTGACCCCATCCTCCCCTTTCATGATTTCTGTCTCCATCACAGGGGACAGACTATTGATTGATTTTTACAACAAACTCACCAACTCCCATAGTTATTTGCACTACACCTCCTCTCATCCTGCCTCTTGCAAAGACGCTATTCCCTACTGTCACTCTTTCTAGGCTGCATCTGCTCTGAGGATGAGGCTTTCCATTTTAGGACATCCAAGATGTCCTCTTTCGTTTGTAAACGTGGTCCCCACCCCCCCCCCTCCCTCCCCCGCTGTCGTAGATGGATACCTCACCTGTGTCTTCTCTGTGTCCCGTGTTAGAAAGCATAGAAAAACAGATGCAGGAGTAGGCCATTCGGCCCTTCGATGTGATCATGGCTGATATCTAAAATCAGTACCCCGTTCCTGCTTTTTCCCCACATCCCTTGATCCATTTAGCCCTAAGAGCTGAATCTTGAAAACATCCAGTGAATTGGCCTCCACTTCCTTCTGTGGCAGAGAATTTTACAGATTCACATCTCTCTGGGTGAACATTTTTTCCTCATCTCAATCCAAAATGGCCTATCCCTTATTCTTAAACTGTTCTGCTATTAACCCCCCCCCCCCCCCCCCCCCCCCCCCCCCCCCCCCCAGCAGAACAAGGATAGTTCCCCTGGTCCTCACCTTTCACCCTGCCGGCCTCCACATCCAATATATAATTTTCAGATGTGATCCCACAACCAGTCACACTCCCTCTGCAACTCGTGGGTTCCCTCATCCCTTCCCACTCAAACCATCCCCTCCACAAGTGCTACTGCAGGAGATATAATACCTTTGCCTCTTCCCTCATCTCCATCCAGGGACCCCAGCAGTCCTTCCAAGTGAAATTGAGGTTCATATGCTCCTCCACTAACCTCATCTACTGCATCTGGTGTTCCCGATGTGGCTTCTTGTACATTGGCAAGACCAAGCGTAGACTCGGCAACCATTTACAATACAATACAATACGGGTTTATTCGTCACATTGCACATAAAGTGCAAGTGAAATGAATATGCAGGGCTCTCGCTTAACTTTTTTCCCCTGTTGCCAGCCGGGCAACCTTGGCCGCTTTTTAGGTTGCCAAATGACAGTTTAGGTGGTCATTTAAGATGGCTTGCATGACGCGTGCGATAATGTGCTCGGACGAAGTGGATAGTTACCAGTCGGAATTATACTCAATGAAGCATTCACATATTATTTCTGCTTCAAATAAAGTCACAAACTAAACATTCACCAATCAAGACATGATATATACCACAATGACATGCAGCAAAATTATAAGACAGTATCTCAACTCTTTTTACACGTTGCAATGAATGCAATTTCTATTAGTTCTTTCCACTTCCAAACAAAAATGTGGTTGGATTATTCAGCGTATGATCAACCTGTGTCATATAGTTGTGAATGTTGCTCATTAAATAACAGTACTGATACTCCATATTAAGAGCATTGATTTGCTGTTAAAATGAATTCTGTAATAACGTGTCAACGGTAGCAGTGACAATCGAACACTGCGGTTTTAATGTTTCACGTGTTCACAATATAATGAATCCATCTTTATGGATTAAAACAAATAATAACATTGGGAAAACACATTTGATTGCATTCCGTTATCAAACATAGTCAATGTTCGCTCAGAAGAGATTTCCAGGACAATAGGGTCATGGAGGGGTGGGTGTGTTAATCAGTGTGGGGTGGGTAGATGGCAGGGGGGGGGGGGGGGGGATTAGAAGGCAGTCGGTGCAGAATGGATGGATTGAGGCAGGTGAATTAGTACGTGTTGGTTGGAGTAGGTAAAATTGTGAGGGGAGAGCACGGGGGATGTCAGTGGTGTTGAACCGGGGGGTTCAGTACGGGATGGATGGGGGTAGACAAAAATGCTGGAGAAACTCAGCGGGTGAGGCAGCATCTATGGAGTGAAGGAAATAGGCAACGTTTCGGGTCGAGACCCTTCTTCAGACTGTTCGCCCCATTCTTCTTGAATGGGAGGATCAATACAGGATGGGGGGGGGGGGGGGAGAGATCAGCGCAGGATGAATGGGGGGGGGGGGGTCAGTACAGTGTGGATCGGAGGGTCTGTGCAGGATGAATGAGGGGTCACTTCAGGATGAATGAGGGGAAGGTGCAGGGTCAATGGAGGGTGGGTCAGTACGGGATGAATGCATGGATTAGTACAGGATGGATGGGGTATCAGTACAGGATGAATGGAGGAGAAGTGCAGGATGGATGGGAAAGGGGTAAGTACAGGGTGAATTGGAGAACCAGTGTAGGGTGGGGGGGGGGGTGTGGCAGGAGAATTAATGCGAGGTGGATAGGGTGATAGCGCAGGATGAATAGATTGGGGGGGCGGGGGAGATGGGGGGGGAGCACAGGGGATGTCAGTGAGGACTAAATAGAGGCGGGAATGGGGATCAGTGCGGGATGGAGAGGAGAGGTCCCAGGATAAGGGGGTGGAGGGGGCGTACAAGAGAGAGAGAGAGAGAGAGAGAAGGGGGGCGAGGTGGGGAGGAAGGAGGGTCAGCGCCCCTCGGACAACATCTTGGCCGTTGGGATTTCCTCGCCACCTCCTCCCTCCTCCGCCAGCCAACAGCAAGGTGCGGGGCCGAGCGGTGCAGCTCAAAGATCCTATAGCTATAGTATCTTTGGTGCTGCTGCTTCAGAAGTGGCCGAGCGAATGACGGCACCCGAACAGCAGCAGCAGCGGCCGCGACAGCAATCCCGCTAACGGCGAAACCCGCTTTCAAAACAAACCCTCCCGCAAGCCGAGGCCTCCCCCTCCCTCCCACCTCCCGGTCTCGGTGTGCGGGGGGGGGGGGGTTTAAGCGCGTTAGCGGGTTTGCAAGCAGCAGCCCTTATCAGGGCGGGCGGGGTGCGGGAGGAGGAGGAGATGGAGCTGCTGTCGCTCGCAGTTCAGCGCCCGTCATTCGCTGCGACCCTTCCTCACCCCGTAACTGGTATCTTTCCCCACGCAATACAGCCGTCACCGCCGACACAAAAAGTCGCGTTCCTTTTGTCCAGAGATGCTGCCTGACTCGCGGAGTTTTTTGTGTCTATCTTCGGTACAAACCAGTATCTAGTTGCCAAGCCGGGCAAAATGGCTCGGTGTTTAGGTTGCCTGGCGGCACTTTGAGTGGTCAATGGCACCCGGGCAACCGTGAATTTCGAGCCCTGATATGTTGAACACTTGTTCAACATATTCGCTGAACACTTGTGCTTGGTCCATCAAGCACATTTCGCTGAATACTTGTGCTTGGTCCATCAAGGCCTATTGGATTGCCACAGCTAACCATTTTATCTCCCATTCCCATACTGTCCTTACTTGACTGGACCTCCTCCATTGCAAGAGTGAGACCACATGCAAACTGGAGGACCAGCATCTCATATTCCGTTTGGATAGCAACAGTATGAACATTGAATTCTACAACTTTAGGTAACTAAAGTTCTTCCCCACTTCTTCCCACCCCTTCACCCCTTTCTCCCTCCTCATCACCCCCTCCCCCTCACCGAGTCTGACCGAGTCTTACTCTATTGTTCACTCCTCCTCCTTTCTGTAAGTCAATAGCGTCTGATGTTTTATCTCAATTTGGAGCAATGTCCAAACCATTGCTCCAGTTCAGGCAAACCAACATTGTTTTAAACATCCACTTCTACCTCTTAATCTTTCTGGACTCATTCCAGTCTCCGAATAACCAAGCAGGAAAGATTAGACAAAAAGACAGTGAAGGGGAAGGAGGGTTGGCTGCCATAGAGTTTGTGGTATCAATACAAACTAAATATTAACATTTTGGATGATTACTGTTGTTAAGATTAGTTAGTACATGAGCTTTAACTTCCTGTATTAGAAGAGAGATGAAAGAGCACTTTCCCACCTTCATATCCCCAGCCTCCTGCTTCATATGTTTTGCACAGGAGGTGACAGGGATGCTAAAGTCAGGTTTGCCTTTTGAGGCAACTAGTTACCATACATGGAGCAGTGCATTGTTTCGTTCCCGGGAACGTGTGACAACTTTTGTCACACGATTAAAACAATAGTGAAACACCATATTGGGTAAATTATAGTTTTTAATATGTTTAAAATATGTGGTCTTGAAATGCATCTTCCAATCTACTTTCCAGATACATGTACCAGGTCATGCTGGTTTCCCAGGAAATGAAGCGGCAGACAGTCTTGCAAAGGACGGAGCGTCCAAGCCACTATGCTGATGAGCCCTGACAAGATTGCACTAACCAATTCTGCAAGGATGCAAGTGTAAACTGTGTGCATTAGCTATTACAAAGCAAACTTATATATGTGGCAAAACTTCTTATCACTAAGCTGTTCTTTGCTGACATTGCTGGAGAGTTTGACCAACTTAGCATTTCATGTTTGTGTGTGTCGTCCATACTTTTCTAGCTATTTGTTCAAATTGGTGATGGAATATCTTTTTTATTGGATCATGTTGACACAATAAACAATATTAATCTGGAGTCCTCAGTTGGATATCTCAACAATACAACTTAAATATTCCGTTTTCTTCTATAATATCAGTGACATTTGAACCAACAACCTGTGGATTATGGGCAAGTGTTCAAATAGGTGGCAACTAGTTATGTGCATTTATTGCATTGAGGCTGAATTTAAATGCAGCTGGTCTTGCTTCCACACTAGACTCCACTACTGATTCTAAAAGATGTTTTGACTCTAGATGACCCTAAAAGATAAAGTTTGTTTAGTGATATTTTCTGGGATGGTTCTGCTCTGGGTCTGGAAATTTTGCAGTGATATGCTCTGGATGCAGGTAATAGATTTCTCCCAGTTGTCTTTCAGTTCACCAGATGCATGGCTTGGCATAAAAATCTGTAATGGATGAGTCTCATCCCAAACACTCAATCTTCTCCCCTCTCCCATCAGGCAAGAGGTACAGAGGTGTGAAAACTCATCCCTTCAGATTTAAGAACAGTTTCTTCCCAGCTGTTATCAGGCAACTGAACATTCTACCAACAACTAGAGAGCGGTCCTGATCTACCATCTGCTTCATTGGAGACCTTCAGGCTATCTTTAATCGGACTTTACTGAACTATATCTTGCACTAAACGTTAGTCTCTTTATCCTGTATCTGTATGCAGTGGACGTCTTAATTATAATCATGTACGGTCTTTTTGCTGACTGGATAGCATGCAACAAAAAAGCTTTTCACTGTACCTCAGTACACGTGACAATAATAAATTAAACTACAGGTGCACAACCTTTTATCCGAAATTCCAAATAACGAAAAGCTCCGAATAGCGGACATTTTTTCGGTCCTTGAAGAAAGGTCCTTGAAGACGTTCACCGAGGGCGGCCCGCAGAGGTGACAGCGAAACCTCCGGTCGGTCCTCGAAGAAAGGGGAACTAAATTACCCATTCATAAAAGAGACGGTGAGGGTATATTGCGCGGGAGGGTTAATAATTGACAATCTGCTGCTGCCTGCCCGCTGAATTAAAAAGTTCCCACGGTAGACTCACGATACACAGTGTATCGTGAGTCTTGCGTGGGAACGTTTTAACTCAGCGGGCAAGCAGCAGCAGATTGTCGCTCCCTTCAGTTTCACCCCACCTACACCCCTCTGCTTCCCGGCCATGTGTGTGACCCCTTCCCTCCCCTCTCCAGCTCCCCGCCCATTGCACCGGCGCGGGGGCTTTGCACTGTCTTCACGTCGGCGATGCCAGCAGGTCAGTGCCAGTCACCGGAGACGTCAGGACCAACGGGACACCGACCCCCAGGCCCACTGCAAGCACGGAAATCCCAGAGACCCACAGCCAGCAGCAGCCCAGCCCCGTTCCAACTCCAGAGGAAAACTGCAAACTGGCCAGAGACGTCAGGACCACCAGAAGCCGCTCCCCGATGGGCCGCTACGGCGACAAGTGGCAGTTCACCCACAGCCCGAGCTGCGCCCTCTCATCGGGACACCGACCCCCAGGCCCACTGCAAGCACGGAGATCCCAGATCAGCTACTCCAGCCCAGCCCCGCTCCAACTCCAGAGGAACACGCTCCCTGTAGGGGCAGAAGCTGATGGTGTGCAAGGTACGTCTTGTTCTTGGGGTGGCGCAGCTCGGGCTGTGGGCGAACTGCCACTTGTCACCGTAGCGGCCCATCGGGGAGCGGATTCCTCTGGAGTTGGAGGGGGAGGGGGGTATTGTGCTGTTTAATCGCCCCCTGCTATCCCAGGGACAAGGAGACACAGCGGCTTTTGAGAATGGTGGGCAATCACTTCCAAAGTTCTGCCCACACAGTCAGTACACCTCTCCTACACTTGTCTCCCGCACTAAGATCATCTCGCAGAGAATGATCCCATCCTAACCCTTCCTATTCTGCAAGAAAAAACTACATTGAAGACTCAAACTCGCGATCGAGTAACTGCTGGGATCGAGGCGCAAACTCGCGACCTTGCGGATATGAGCCGAGCACTCTACCACTGAGCCAGCCGTTAAAATCTACGCTAAAAATCTTCCATTCCGAAAGCCGAAAAATTCCGAATTACGATAAGTGTCTGGTCCCAAGGCTTTCGGATAAAAGGTTGTGCACCTGTACTGAGACATTTAATGGCAAATAAGGAAAACCTGATACAGACTTGACATGGTTCTTGTAGATGATTCCACTGACAAGGCCTGTTATTTCATCATTCTCTTGAAAGGTGTGGCCCTCTTCCACCCCAAGTTCTCATCTGGGGCAGTGCCCATCAAAATCACTTCTAATTCACTGGCTATATATTGTCATTTAGCTGTCGCTTGCTGGTGCTTGTCCAAGTAAGGAAGAGGGATCCAATCAGGTTGCAGACTGAAATGAAAATAGGACGATAGAAAGAATAAGAGAGGGCCAAGACACGGGTTAAATCGGCAATGTTAGCAACTTGACTGCAAGGTTACTTTCACCCTTGCATATGGAAATATAGAAAGTGTTTCAATGGAAGTTTCTTGATTGTTGTCGGAAACATAGAAAAATAGGTGCAGGGGTAGGCCATTCGCATCAGTACCCCGTTCCTGCTTTTTCTCCATATCCCTTAATTCCTTTAACCCCAACAGCTAAATCTAACTCTTGAATGCTAGCTTGGCTGATTTTTAACCATAAGCTTCAAATACATTTTTTTGTCACCATCAATTATCACAGTTTCATGGCACCACTGTCTGCAGCCGGCTTTTCCTTCTGAGAGAAAAATGTTGAATGCAAGAGTGGAATAAACATCACTTTGAGCACATGCTCAAATGGTGATAAGATGGTGATAAGATCTGGATGTCCATTGTCCCTTAATGAAGAGTCCTTGAAATTTTGCAGTATAAATCCCATAGAGGGCAAAAATGACTTGCCTGCGGTTTAAATAGAGGCGCTTTATTGTTGCTGGAGATTGCCAGGCATGCAGATAATGAGGGAAATAGTTTGAGATAAGGAACTATGGGCTCTAGGATGTTCATTGGCACTGAAAGTTATAGTAGGCATAAGTTCAGAAGCTGATTGCAGGTGACTTGTGGCCATTTGGGTCACGGTGTCAGATAAATACTGTGGCAATAAATTAACACAAATGTGAAAGAAACTAATTGGTTTAAACCGAAGATAGACACAAAATGCTGGAGTAACTCAGCAAGTCAGACAGCATCTCTGGAGAAAGTGGGTGACGTTTTGGGTCGAGACCCTTCTTCAGACTGAGATTCAGCCCCCTGACTCTCAGTCTGAAGAACGGTCTCGACCCGAAACGTTTCCTTTTCTCCTGACCCGCTGAGTTATTCCAGCTTTTTGTGTCTATCAGATGATTATAGGTCTCTCCAAGTGACGGGGAACTGCCACAACCTCTGTTCCCTCGATAGATTGCAACAGGAGCGCAATATCAGAACAAACCGCTGACTGCATTTTCCAGGCTCTTATCTTTCCCACAGAGCTGCGCCTGAACTTTCCCAGCACTGCGGTGTGCCGGGTGAATGGAAAGGTGCAAGTTTGAAGTCTGCTCTTGGCCACTGTCATTCTGCAGCGGCACGTGGCCCTCCAAATCTTTGCTCTGCAACACCACCACTCAATACTACAGCTCAGTGCGAGGTGGAAGCGGAGGTTTTATGAAGCCATGCACTTAGGGGAGTCGGCAGCCCAGGGTAACAGTGACTCCGCGGAAACTGCCTTGACCCAGCCGGCTTGAAAGTGAGGGCTGGCGACTGCTGCTGTTCACTGCCCATCTCCACACTCAGTTTCCTTTACTCACCTCTCACTCGGCCATACTTAGTGTGCCCCGTACAAACTTGTTGCATTCAATTGTTCATCTTGGAGGAGAGTTAGTTTGAAGCCTTATAAGTGGCACTTCAGCAATGAAAAAATAATCTTCACCAATTGCATTCCATCAATAACCCCGCCTACCTAGATCATTTGCTCTGTCCGCCAAGGCTTGCTGGGTCTCCTGGCTGCTAACTGGCCTTCCCATTCCAATACTGACTTTTCTTTCCTGGGCCTCCCCCATTGCCAGAGTGGATGGCTCGATTGTAATCATGCATTGTCTTTCTGCTGACTGGTTAGCATGCAACAAAAGCTTTTCACTGTACCTCGGTCCACATGACAATAAACTAAACTCAAACACGCAAACTGGAGGATCAGTGCCTCATATTCTGCATGGGCAATGGGCAGTTAGCAACACAACAGTGTGAACACAGAAGGTACACAAAAATGCTGGAGAAACTCAGCGGGTGCAGCAGCATCTATGGAGTGAAGGAAATAGGCGACGTTTCGGGCCGAAACCCTTCTTCAGACTGATGGGGGGTGGGGGGGAGAAGGAAGGAAAAAGGGAGGAGGAGGAGCCCGAGGGCGGGGGGATGGGAGGAGACAGCTCGAGGTTTAAGGAAGGGGAGGAGACAGCAAGGGCTAGCAAAATTGGGAGAATTCAACGTTCATGCCATCCGAACGCAAGCAACCCAGGCGGAATATGAGGTGCTGTTCCTCCAATTTCCGGTGTTGCTCACTCTGGCAATGGAGGAGACCCAGGACAGAGAGGTCGGATTGGGAATGGGAGGAGGAGTTGAAGTGCTGAGCCACCGGGAGTTCAGGTAGGTTATTGCGGACTGAGCGGAGGTGTTCGGCGAAACGATCGCCCAACCTCCGCTTAGTCTCCCCGATGTAAATCAGCTGACATCAAGAGCAGCGGATGCAGTAGATGAGGTTGGAGGAGATACAGGTGAACCTTTGTCGCACCTGGAACGACTGCTTGGGTCCTTGAATGGAGTCGAGGGGGGAGGTGAAGGGACAGGTGTTGCATTTCTTGCGGTTGCAACGGAAAGTGCCCGGGGAGGGGGTGGTACGGGAGGGAAGGGAAGAATTGACAAGGGAGTTGCGGAGGGAGCGGTCTTTGCGGAAGGCAGACATAGGGGGAGATGGGAAGATGTGGCGGGTGGTGGGGTCACGTTGGAGGTGGTGGAGAATTATGTGTTGTATTTGCCGGCTGGTGGGGTGTAAGGTGAGGACTAGGGGGACTCTGCCCTTGTTGCGAGTGCGGGGATGGGGGGAGAGAGCAGTGTTGCGGGGTATGGATGAGACCCTGGTGCGAGCCTCATCTATGGTGGCGGAGGGGAATCCCCGTTCCCTGAAGAACGAGGACATTTCCGATGCCCTGGTGTGGAACGTCTCATCCTGGGAACAGATGCGGCGTAGGCGGAGGAATTGGGATTAGGGGATGGAGTCTTTACAGGGGGCAGGGTGGGAAGACGTGTAGTCCAGATAGCCATGTGAGTCAGTTGGTTTGTAGTGTATGTCGGTCAGAAGTCTGTCCCCTGCGATGGAGATGGTGAGGTCAAGGAATGGTAGGGAAGTGTCGGAAATGGTCCAGGTGTATTGGAGTGCCGGATGGAAGTTGGTGGTGAAATGGATGAAGTCAGTCAGTTGTGTGTGGGTGCAGGAGGTGGCCCCAAAGCAGTCGCCAATGTAACGGATGTAGAGGTCGGGGATGGGGCCCTGGTACTTATTGAACATGGATTGTTCAACGTACCCGACAAAGAGGCAGGCGTAGCTGGGGCCCATGCGTGTGCCCATAGCTACGCCTTGAGTTTGGAGGAAATGGGAGGAGTCAAACGTAAAGTTGTTGAGGGTGAGGACCAACTCCGCTAGGCGGAGGAGAGTGTCAGTGGCTGGGTATAGGTTGCTCCTCTGGTCGAGGAAGAACCGGAGGGCTTTGAGGCCATCCTGGTGGGGTATGGAGGTGTAGAGTGACTGGACATCCATGGTGAAGATGAGGGGGTGAGGGCCTAGAGAGTGGAATGCGCGGAGGCGGCGGAGAGTGTTTGAGGTGTCTAGAACATAGGTGGGAAGGGATTTGACCAAGGGGGATAGTATGGAGTCAAGGTATGTGGAGATGAGTTCGGTGGGGCACGAACAAGCAGAGACAATGGGTCTGCCGGGAGAGCCGGGTTTGTGGATTTTGGGGAGAAGGTAAAAACGGGCCGTGCGGGGCTGGGGAACGATGAGGTTGGAAGCTTGGTCGGGCAGGGCGTGGGAATTGATGAAGTCGGTGATGGTTGGAGGTTGGGCGATCGTTTCGCCGAACACCTCCGCTCAGTCCGCAATAACCTACCTGAACTCCCGGTGGCTCAGCACTTCAACTCCCCCTCCCATTCCCAATCCGACCTCTCTGTCCTGGGTCTCCTCCATTGCCAGAGTGAGCAACACCGGAAATTGGAGGAATAGCACCTCATATTCCGCCTGGGTTGCTTGCGTCCGGATGGCATGAACGTTGAATTCTCCCAATTTTGCTAGCCCTTGCTGTCTCCTCCCCTTCCTTAACCCTCGAGCTGTCTCCTCCCATCCCCCCGCCCTCGGGCTCATCCTCCTCCCTTTTTCCTTCCTTCTCCCCCCCACCCCCATCAGTCTGAAGAAGGGTTTCGGCCCGAAACGTCGCCTATTTCCTTCGCTCCATAGATGCTGCTGCACCCGCTGAGTTTCTCCAGCATTTTTGTGTACCTTCGATCTTCCAGCATCTGCAGTTCCTTCTTGAACAAAACAGTGTGAACACAGAGTTCTTCAATTTTAATGGGAATGGGAGGAGAAAAGGATAAAGAGAAAATTAATGGAGGCATGGGTTACAAGATGACCTGGCATAAACCAGTGTGTGAATGTGTGTGCTGGGGAGGTTATTGCAACCATGCAAAGATTCCTGGAAGACAGTTTAGGTTGTTGATGAGAAGTTTCCTCAGAACCTCATTTTATCTCAGTTGCCTTCCGAAAACAGCCACCCTGAGATCATTCCACTTCTCTTCTTCTGTAACTCAGCGGGTCAGGCAACATCTCTGGAGAAAAGGAGTAGGTGAAGTTTCAGGTCCGAACCCCTTCTTCAGACTTGAGTCCGACCCGAGACATAATCTGCCCGCTGACCTGCTGAGTTACTCCAGCATTTGTGTCTATATCTTCAGTGTAAACCAGCACCTGCAGATCCTTTCTACAACCTTCTTCCATCGGTTTGCTCTCTCCTCTCCTCATTTCCCTTCAATTCACAAAGCCTCCTGTTTGCTTCCCCCTCCCTTCTTCCCTGTTTATTCCTTCTATCTCCCTCTCGCCTTTCTCCATTCTGCAGCTATTTCCTTGTCTCTCTCTCAATTCTTCCCCCTTCTTCATCTCCTGATTCCCCCCATTCTTCCTGCTCCCACTCTTACTCCCACACTTCCTTTTGCCTCCCATCTGTCCGCCCAAACCTCACTTCATGACATTACCTCTCAACCAGTTCCCCCCCCCCCCGCAGTCTCCCTCTCCTTCCCAATCACGGATCTTCCCCATTCTCCAGCACAAGACTGCCTGGCAGAGGAGCGAGTGAATCATAACTTTGTTACAGCTTGAAAGCTTCTGATTGAATAATCATTTTATGCCAGTGTGTGAAAATAAGAATTTATTAAGCACCTTTCACACTTTTAACAAATCGCAAAGTACTTTACAATCATGAAACTATGAGGTGATATATCCCATTTCCTGAAAAGGATTATTTTAACAAAAGCTGTCTGATGGGCTTCACACTGTTTTTTCATATATAAGGCACTAAAGCCTTCCATTGCAATGTAACATTTCATGGAAGATGTAGCTCGTGTATAGCTACCATTTTGTTTGGTATTTTTCTAAAGTTAGGATAAAATGCATCAAGAAATATCTCAGGTTTTTAATGTGTATGTTCAACAACCTTTTTTCCAAGGTGGAAATGTCAAGAACTAGAGGCCATATCTTTAAGGAGAGAGGGGGAAAGCTTAAAGGAGAGGCACAGGGCAAGTTTTTGACAGAAGGTGGTGGGAGTCTGAAAAGCGCTGGTGTGGGTGGCGATGGACGCAGATATGATAGTGGCGTTTAAGAGGTTTTTAGATGCTGGGAGTGGAGGGAATACAGATCCTGTGCAGGAGAGGAGATTAACTTGGAATCATATTCTGCACGGACATTGTGGGTCAAAGGGCCTGTTCCTGTGCTGTACTATTCACATCAAACTGAATCTGAACCACATGGGAAAATGTTAAGGGCAAGTGATAGAGTGTTTCTTAAATATGTACGGGTATTAGGGGAATTATAAGAGAAAGAGACATTGGAAAGGTTGTTGAATCAATTCCAATTCTATCAATAATGAGAGCAAGGGTGAGAATTCCAGCTGTAGATAGACCTGAAGTATAACAAAATATGATACTAGCCTACAAAGTGTTGATATGTGGGAGAAATCCAGAGCACTCGGTGGAAACTCCTGCAGTCACAGGGAGAATGTGCAAGCTCCACACAGACAGCACCCGAGATCAGGGTTAAACCTGGTCACTCAGGATGTTATTACCTTACTGTTTATCTCCAAAACGCTTCTCTGGATATGTGTCTTTATCACAGGATGTGCAATACTGTCCCAGTGATGTAGCAAGCCTTTCTTAAGTTTATATTGATTCAGTTTGTGCCTAATAGCATCGGATAGCATGAATTCCCACCTCCACTCCAACAGGAACCCACTCTGTCCTTTCTTAAAATATTATAACTTAACCTTGTCTTTCTATTCTTTGTATTTTCAGTGCAATTGCATGTACATTTTTCTGTGGCATACCAAAGAGGATTTTTCCAGTTTTTTAGTCTGTATTGTAGTACATGAAGATTAGTATCTTTTATTTTAACTTTTTTCCCAAGTAAATGTTAATGTGTTTCGACCTACATAACTGCTCAATTTGATTATCTCCCTCTTATTATTTTTGTATGATATCACTTTGCTAATGTTTCCTCCTTGTATTTTTTAATCTGTTCCTGTCTCCTGTTTGATGGATGGCATTTTCCCTGCATCCCCACCAACATCCTTCTTCCCATCCCCCCTCTTTCATCCCTCCCAGCTTGTCTCTTGGCGACTGACAATAAATTTGCTGATTCTACAGAACGTGCTTCTTGTTTCAACATCCTTTATTTCTTTCCCATTTGCAGGAACAATTTTTTTTTGTTACATACATTTCAGATTTTTTATTTTTATGTTGTTCCTCGCACTTAGTTGCCCTTTGTGGAAAACAGGGATCCAGTCTCTTGAAACATATAGTTGAGTCCTCTATCATGTTTCTTTCTATAATGTTATTGATCAACACATCTGCCCAGTTTATGGGGCCAGTCTTTGTTAAAAATACCTAAATTAAAAATGCTAATAATTGTTTTACATACCTTTCCTTTAAAGACAATATCAGTTGTATTATGATCACTCTTAGATAAATATCCACGTATCGATAAAGTGTGAACTATAACTAATTTATTGTTCATTACTTTGCCACTCTGGCTTGGTGATTGCAGTTCTATGAGGTTTTGTTGTGGAAAACTATACAAATACATCCAAGTGAAGTTTCTTTCTGATGTGAGATTGTTTTAGCTCAATCCAAAATAAAATTTTAAACTTTGAATAAAACCCACCACATATTTGCTGCAAGCGTGTCTGATGACTGAATTTATGCACTCTGTAATTTCACAACTAATTCTGTGGTGTGGGGAGGGGGCGAGGTAGATTGTACAGCTGCCACTGTTGGCTTAAATCCTACCTCTTTATACCACCCATTAAATCTTCAGTGTCTACTTTATTATTATTATCTCTTGTGACACAATTAAATTTTCCCTCAATCATTAATTCTACTCCTCCCACTCGACCAGGTTTTCCTGCCTTCTTGTAATTCCTTGTAGACGTTATTTCCTATTCGTTACCAGCTTCTACAGCCTGTAGCCATCTTCATGTATTGGACAAGTTGAGTTTGAGCCAGCAACTACCAACAGCTTCTATTTATGTTGTACCTTAAACGTTGTAAGATGATATACAGTAACTGGCAAGCAGTGCGCAGGAGGGAAATAAGAAGAATTGGCTGCCAGAGATAATATTAGGATTGCCTTGATTCCCTTGCTGCGGCTGAATCAGAATGGAAACAGGTCAGTGTGGTCCCACCCAGCTGAGTAGATGGAGCAGGAGGCTCTGATCACCTCTGTTTAGAGGACGCGTAAAGTTTACGGAGGTTGGGAGGAGGGCCAGTTTACCTTTACTAAAATTAAAACATGTTTGTTTGTGATTTTGAAAAGAACTGCTTCCTCATTTTGATCTAACTGATAATTAATTATACTGTTGTTTATTGCATATTTATTTGTTGTTGATTTAATGTGCCTGTACAGCAGCAGCAAGTAAGGTCAATAAGTAAAGTTGATAAAAAAGAACGGTCTTAAGAAAGGTCTTGACCTGAAATGTCACCTATTCCTTTTATCCAGAGATACTGCCTGGCCTGCTGAGTTCCTCCAGCATTTTGTGTCTACCTTTGGTGTAAACCAACATCTGCAGTTTATTCCTACACAGGGAAAGGGAAGTCTGTTGGGGAGCCACTTAATTCAAGTTGGGTCCAGAGAGCAGCAGCTGTTATCTGTGAACCAGATGAGAAAGAGGAGCGTGAGGGAAGTGGGGAGAGAAACCAGGGAAATAGTTATGGTCGGGGATCGGGTGCAGAACAACCTCACGAAGTTTGGAATTACGCTAAAAAAGGGATAGTGTGGCAAAGGATTTTATAAGGTGGCCTAATTCATAATTTTACTTCGGAGTCACGTGAGTGACTACGTGAAGAAGCCCGCCACGACGCATGCGTGTCATATCGCTTTCACGCTTGCGAAACGACAGGCGGGGTGGAGCGTTCCCCCGCAGCGGTAAGTTTGAAACCGCGACCTGCAGGTAAGTGATTTACTCTGCGGTAGTTTTTGTCCCCGCGCTGTTTTTACACGGGGGGAAGCTGGACAAAATAGTGTCCACAAGTGCTGCGAGTGAAGCTGGCTGGGGAGGACCGCGAAGTTGCGGGAGCCAGCAGCAGCTGAAGGCACAAGCCCCGTAAGGGATCAGCTGTGCCGATTTCTGATCCCGCGCTGGCCAGAACACCACGGCCGGGCGGGAGACTATTCAGAATGGGGCCGTCGACTTTTGACAAGTCGATAACGGCAGAAGGCGGGGTGGAACGACGTTCCCCCGTAGCGACAATTTAAACCAGGACCTGCAGGTAAGAACTGCGGTCTTTTTGTGTTTTCCCATGCTGATTACAGGTGGAGAAACCAACGGGAAACAAAGAAGACAAGGTCTGCGACAAAGCTGGTGAGGGAGGACCGTGGAGCAGCGGGCAGCCAGCAGCAGCCAGCGGCACTCGGATCACCGATAGTGGGATCAGCTGTGCCCGATGTCGCCTCCGCACCGGCCAGATCCACGCGGCCGGGCGGTAAGGCTAGACACAAAAACAAACAAGGTCGTGGACTCAGAGGATTCCGACTTTGAACAACCGCGGGCGGCCAGCGACCGAGAGCGCTGGAGCCGGATGGAGCGGTGTGTGGAGCATTTGCTCCAACGTGACAGACTCCGGGAGATGGAGTCGGGTCACTGTGGGCCCTATGATAAACCCACAGCAGTACCTCTTGAAGGGCTGAACAGTGCTTCTACCTCATCAGAGGGGAGCACTGCGGGTCAGTTCTGGGCTGACCTGGAAGAGGGGTCCGCAGAAGGAAAGACAAGTGTGCAAGGGTGCAGGAACGAGAGAACCTACTGGACTAATAAAAGGGACTCCAACAAAAACCCACTACAGCCAAAGACAGCACCCCTACGCACCCACCAGCAGAACTGGTGAAAGCTCGAAGGCCGGTACTCAAAACATGAGTCTTTTTTAGGCCATGGCCCAGGCCGGCCTTCTTGGAAGATGCAGGGACCTCCAACGCCAACCAAACCGAAAATCCAGACACCAGCGCAACAACAGCAGCGAAGAACCTACAAAAAGAAGTAAACCTGCCACTGGTAACTATGGAGGTAGGTGGGTCTGGTTCCCTACAAAATACAGGGAGCATGGAGGTTGGGGGGAGATTACACTCTTTTCTGAATGCATGGAGCATGTTAACAACCGATACTTAGATCTTAAGCAGTATCCAGGGATATACAATAGAGTTTATACACAAGTACAGCCCTCCAGTTCAACATATACCGAACCGAATGTTCGTGCTTTCTGATAAAGAAAAATCAAAAGCGCAAGTTGAACTGGAGCGGCTTTACGTAAAAGGTGTAATTGAGAAAACTCAACACGAACCATTAGAATTCGTGTCCAATATATTTACCAAAAACAAAAAAGATGGTGGTTGTCGCATCATCATAGATCTGACAAAATTGAATACATTTGTACAATATATTCACTTCAAAATGGAAACCTTTGTTACTGCTAAACAATTAATTTCCAAAGGTTACTTCATGGCCAGCATCGATTTAAAAGATGCTTACTATTCAGTGCCTATACGAGGTGACCACAGATGTTACTTAAAATTCAACTGGATGGGACAACACTGGCAGTATAAAGCACTGCCAAATGGGTTATCATCAGCCCCAGGCTGTTCACAAAAATTATGAAACCAGCCCTAGCGTTTCTACGGAAACGTAAACACATGGTCATGGCATATTTAGATGACATACTCATTGTGGGTAAAACTTTGGAATTGGCCAAACAAACTGTAACAGCCACAAAACAGTTATTTGAAAAACTGGGATTTATTATCCATCCAGTTAAATCTAAACTAACGCCTTCCACTACTATGGACTATTTGGGGTTCACCATTGACTCAGTTCACATGTCGGTGACTCTGCCTAAGGGAAAGGCTAGAGATTTAATAAAGGCTTGCAATAACCTTATTGACATCAGCAAACCATCCATCAGATTGGTAGCAAAAGTAATTGGCAAAATGGTGGCTGCCTTTCCAGCCACACAATTTGGACCTCTACATTACCAAAACTTACAGAGAGCAAAAATACAAGCACTCTAAATTAATGCAGGTCACTTTGACAGACCTATGAAACTACCAATCAAAACTAAAATGGAACTAAAATGGTGGATAGGTAACATCTGGCTTTGTTCCAATCCAATCATTGTCAGTAACCCTTCCATGGTACTACAAACTGATGCCAGTGCACTTGGGTGGGGAGCCACCAATACCATCACCAGCTGTGGAGGTAGATGGACTGCTCAGGAGCCATCATTATTACTCACACTGGGCATAAACTACCTGGAAAATGTTGGGTGCATTCCATGGCCTAAAGTCATATTGTACTGGGTCATATCACCAGCATGTTAGACTACAGATAGACAATACCACCGTGGTAGCATACATTAACCACATGGGTGGAAACAAATCGACATCATGTGACAATCTGGCTAATACAATTTGGCAATGGTGTATCCAGAGAGATATTTGGATATCAGCCACTTACCTACCAGGAAGACTAAATTTGGTGGCAGACACCAGGTCACGCAAATTTAATGAAAACACCGAATGGATGTTGAATAAAAAAGTATTTGCTGATATTACAGCAAAATATGGAACACCAGATATCGATCTATTCGCATCCAGACTTAACCACCAGTTATCAAATTATGTTTCATGGGAACCAGACCCTGGGGCAGCGGCGACAGATGCATTTTCGCTGCATTGGGGGAAATTGTTTATTTACGCATTCCCTCCTTTCTGCCTCATCAGTCGGGTATTAAGGAAAATATAAGAAGACTCTGCGTCTGGTATTTTGGTAGTACCCGATTGGCCTACTCAACCATGGTTCCCAGTGGTATTAAACATGGTATTAGAACCATGTATCACCATCCCACATAGACCAGATTTATTGCTACATCCCGTAACAAGGGATAGCCACCCATGCCATAAACATTTGAACTTATTAATTTGTAGAGTTTAAAAACACCTCTACTACAACTGGGACTGACGGACCGAACAGTGAACATGATCTCGGCGGCCCAAAGACAGTCAACCAAAAAACAGTATCTGGTCTATATCAGGAAGTGGGAGATGTACTGCCATAAAAACAACATCACCTACAGAGACATGAACATCCCGTCTGTTCTGGAATATCTGGCAGGCCTCCACTATGATGAGGGGCTCAGTTACAGTGCCATCAACTGCACCAGAAGTGCCCTATCGACTTACCTATGGCAGGGGACAGAGCGTTACTCTGTTGGGACTCACCCACTGGTAACAAAACTTATGAGGGGAATTTTTAATACTAATCCCCCAAGAACCAGGTACTCCCAAATATGGGATGTAAGTATTGTCCTGAAGATGCTCAGGAATTGGTCTCCAGCAACAGCTCTGTCCCTACACAGACTGACATTAAAAACAGTCATGCTAATGGCATTGGTTACGGCACAGTGGGTACAGTCACTGCATAAACTAAGACTGGACAACATGACTTCCTCAACAGAAAAACGTTTCATATCTATGAGTTAGTAAAGCAGAACAGACAGGGATCAGCAGGCCTCAATATACAATTTAGGTCATACCCAACAGATGACCTTCTGTGTATAGTAAGACATCTGTCGTTATACATGGAGAAAACGAAAATCCTAAGAGGCAATGAGAAGGCACTTTTTGGTCAGCCACAAGCAACCACACAAAAGAGTGACGGTCCAGACCATCTCAAGATGGCTGAAACAGGTGCTAACACAGGCTGGGGTGGATACTAATATTTTAAAATCTCATTCCACCAGGGCTGTAGCTACATCGGCAGCGATACAGTTGGATGTACCAATGGACCAAATCCTCAAGGCAGCAGGATGGTCTGGGGAAAAAACATTCTAATTATTTTACAACAAACCAGTAATGAAACCTGGAACGTTTGCAGAAACAATTTTAAGTTCTGTAAATTAATTTAAACCCATAAAAAGGGGTTATAATTTTGTGTTAATAAATTTTATGATTTCAATGTTGAATTCATGTCCAAATTATGTTAACACAATTCCTCCTACAGTGATCAAGGCAGACGTGATGCATGGACTCGTTTCCATGGCATGAAATCACAGAGCTTTAAAATCTTCACGTAGTCACTCGCGTGACTCCGAAGTAAACATAGTAAGATTAGAGAAGAGATACCAGTTAAGTATATGATCAAGGGTGGGAGCGGAGGGCACGTAATCCCTCATCGTAACTCCTCATAAAATACAGATCAAACTTCAAACTGGTAAGTTCTCGTTTAATCTTACTATTTTACGGCATGTCTCATTTACTATCTAATCATAAATAATGTCGTTTATAAGAGTGTCCCTGCATTTCTGCAGACTCTGGTTAATTGTATTTGGTTCACTCTTTCATTCCTGCAGTGTCCTACCTTTGTATTTCTGTGTTTTTGTTCAAACAGTTGTGTCACTCACTTTCTGTGGGTTGGCACTTCCCTGGTTACCATGTGGGATTTTACATGACTCTCAGCACTGAATCTCTTACTGCTGGCCATGGGGATAGACTGAGGAGGGCTGAGGTGTTGGAAACGCTGGCTTGGGTCGATGACATTTCCATAAGGCATCTCATTTGGAGAACTGAAGCCAGATACGATAGAACTTTATTTATCCCAGAAGGGAAATTAATTAATCTGCAAACAATTATAAAAACACAAAATACATAAAACATGAAATCAAAGTGATGAGCGGAAAGGATTGGACATGTGCCCAAAGATTGGGGGCGGGGGTCAGTCTCAGTCTATCCCACGACAGACAGAGGAGGGTTTGTATGGTTTGATAGCCACAGGGAAGAAGGATCTCATGTGGCGTTCTGTCATGTATCTTGGTGGAACCAGTCTGGTGCTGAAGGTATTCCTCAGGTTGACCAGTGTGTCATGGAGAAGATGAGCTATACTGTTGAGGATGCTCCACAGTTTGAGAAGCATCCTCCCACCCAAGACCATCTTCCATGATTCCAACTCTGCCCCCAGGACAGAGCCAGTTAAAAAGGAACAAATTGAAATAATAACATGGCGGCAGAAATCTATGTTAACATATTTTGTCATATTGTATTCCTGGTATATTATTAACCTGAAAATGGTCTGTTGCCATTTAGTGGCATCTGCGGGATGAAGGAAAGAGCGTTCACGTCGTGCCTTGTTTCCACCAATCTTTCCGCCACCACACACAAGAAGCACAAGACAGTTTAGAAGGATGTACACTCTGGAGTTTAGAAGGATGAGAGTGGATCTTATTGAAACATATAAGATTATTAAGGGTTTGGACATGCTAGAGGCAGGAAACATGTTCCCGATGTTGGGGGAGCCCAGAACCAGGGGCCACAGGGTAAGCCATTTAGAACAGAGACGAGGAAACACGTTTTCTCACAGAGAGTTGTGAGTCTGTGGAATTCTCTGCCTCAAAGGGCGGTGGAGGCCGGTTCTCTGGGTACTTTCAAGAGAGCTAGATAGGGCTTTTAAAGATAGCAGAGGCAGTGTGATATGGGGAGAAGGCAGGAACGGGGTACTGTCAGTTAGTCAGTCAATTTTATTTATATAGCACGTTTAAATCAACTTGCGTTGAATCCAAAGTGCTTTACATAGAAGAAATAATTAAGTTTCCGTACATCCATAGAAAAATTAAAAAAAAGAAAAATGACACAACACATTAGAATTCAACATGAACGATCCCCCCAGAACAGAATCAAAATTTTCCACTGTGGGGAAAGGCATCAGAAAGTTCAGTCCTCTTCCTCTGTGATCACCCGAGGATTCGGGGCCTATTTGTTGCCTCCGCAGCCAGTCCGATGTTTTCAGGCCCTCTTGCCGGGAAGGTGGAAATCCGGCGTCGGGTGAACACTCCTCAGCGGCTTGGAAATGTCTGGAGCGGCCGCTTCCTCCCCGGAGACCGCAGCACCCGAAGTCCTCAGGCCGCGCTGGTTGGAGCTCCGACTCTGGCGATCTCGGATCCCAGGCTCCGCGGTGTTATAAATCCAGTGCCGCCCGCGGCTGGATGCCCGCAGCCACAGCTCCTCAGATGTTGGAGTCGGCAGTCACAGCACTCCGGTGCTTACCGCCCGGCGACCCGGGTAGGGCATCGCCCGCTCCGTGATGGTGTCCTAGCGCTGTGCCGCCGCCGAAGCTCGGTTTCCGGCAGGAATCGGCATTCCAGTCCGATGGTACGCCGCGAGGAAGGGGCGAAGAAGCAGCTCGGAGGGAAGCCGCTTCCGACCTCCAACAAACATTTTGTTTTAACAGGACTAAAAATAAAAAGGGGATGGGGATGATCAGCCATGATCACATTGAATGGTGGTGCTGGCTCGAAGGGCCAAATGGCCTACTCTTGCACCTATTGTCTATTGACAGACACCATTGTATGCAGATGCCGAGAAGTGTGTTCAGCTCTGGCTTCTAATCTTGTGTGTGGACTTGATAGGAAGAAAAGTGTAATCTGCGCAAATGATCTGTAATTATCAGTTTTTTGGGACCCATTTGTAAATCAAAGAAAACTTAAAATCTCGTCCACTTTGCAAGGTTCCCTAAATTTGGCTGTGATTTATTTTGCAGCCAGAATTAGTTACACCTGACAGGGTTTTCATGTATTTGTAAAATTCCTTGTGAAGTCTTGATGCCAGTTAACTTACTTACCTCATCTTCAGTGGCCTTGCTCTGCAGTTAGACGAGAACGATCCAGAACTGTTTTAAGAATGGCAAAGAAAGAAGTTGTTCCTGGATGGACATTATAACGACACAGAAAGATACATTGCCAGATGATTAGTTTAGTTTACTTTAGAGATGCAGCATAGAAACAGGCCCTTCGGCCCACCAAGTCCACAGCGACCAACGATCCCCGCACACTAGGGACAATTTACACTTATGCCAAGCCAATTAACCTACAAACCTGTACATCTTTGGAGTGGGAGGAAACCGAAGATCTTGGAAAAAACCCACTCGGGTCACGGGGAGAATGTACAAACTCTGTACAGACAGCACCTGTAGTCAGAATCGAACCCAGGTCTCTGGCGCTGTAAGGTAGCAACTCTACCATTGCACTACCATGCCATCCTGATGATGAGGAAGGGTCATTGTTTATGGTTTGCACTGTCCATTCCGTTTTATGTAACTTAAAATAGGAGCAGGTGTAGACCACACAACCGTCTGAGTCTGGACATTGATTCTTCCCCTCCAGTACATTTTCCTATCAGATTCCCTAAGATCCTAATGCACTAGTTTCAGCCTTGGATTGACTACCTTGCTGAAGAGGGAATGGCTCCCCACCAACTCCACAAGGGCGAGTAGGAAATCCTTAAAACATAATAAAGTTGAAAAAAGAATCACAGCCCTCTGGGATGCAGTATTCCAAAGAATCGCCAACCATTTGAAAAAACAAAAAACTTAATTGATGGATCCCACCTGAGTCTTTGTTCGCTAAATCTGTTCAAGTTCAAGTTGATTGTCGAGTTCGAGTTTATTGTCATATGTCCCTGATAGGACAATGAAATTCTTGCTTTGCTTCAGCACAACAGAACATAGTAGGCATTGACTACAGAACAGATCAGTGTGTCCATATACCATTATATAAATATATACACACATGAATAAATAAACTGATAAAGTGCAAATAACAGATAATGGGCTATTAATGTTCAGAGTTTTGTCCAAGCCAAGTTTAATAGCCTGATGGCTGTGGGGAAGTAGCTATTCCTGAACCTGGTTGTTGCAGTCTTCAGGCTCTTGTACCTTCTACCTGAAGGTAGCAGGGAGATGAGTGTGTGGCCAGGATGGTGTGGGTCCTTGATGATACTGTCAGCCTTTTTGAGGCAGCGACTGCGATAGATCCCCTCGATGGAAGATGATGGACTGGGCAGTGTTTACTACTTTTTGTAGTCTTTTCCTCTCCAGGGCGCTCAAGTTGCCAAACCAATCCACGATGCAACCGGTCAGCATGCTCTCTACTGTGCACCTGTAGAGGTTAGAGGGAGTCCTCCTTGACAAACCGATTCTCCGTAATCATCTCAGGAAGTAGAGGCGCTGATGCGCTTTCTTAATAATTGCATCAGTGTTCTCGGACCAGGAAATCTGAACTCTTCCGCTGGAAAACAGCCTTTCAATATCTCTCTGCTCTGAACCTTGTACAACTCAATAGGATCATATGTCGTTCTTATAGATGTATAAAGTGTACATACCCATCCTATTCAATCACTGCCCATAGGACAACCCCTCGCCCAATGAACCAACCTTGTGAGACAATGTTGTCTTCATGTCAAATAGATCCTCCCTAATGTTAATAAGAATACTCCAGGTGTGGTGTTACCAAGGCCCTGTAGAATTACAAGACATCCCTACTCGAGCAAAAAAGGATAATATCCCATTTACCTTTGCAGTTCCTGTCATTACCTGTGTGTTGATATGAGGGAGCAAGTAGCAGTTTTTTTTAAATTTCAAAAATAAGCTTCACTTGTGATCAAAATATATCCCAAACAAATATCGTGTAAAACTCCTAATGTATTCCTAGTGCATGTGTACATTCAATATTGCTGGTGTTATACCTAGTTTTGTTAGCAGCTCACTGTTTCTTTACAAACCACACCATTGCCACTCAAGTGGCCCCCTGGGGTGATGTCCTTGCCCGTGCTTGTGGGGTGTCCCCACTGAGCTCAGCCCCTCAAAGTCCAGTCATTTATTTCTTCTTGTGGATGGAATATTAAACTGGAGAACCACCTGCCTATTTTTCCATTATTCACTTTTCCACCCCAATGCAAACCTTTTATTACTGGGTTATTACTGCTGTCTGTGGAGATCTTTTCTGTTCAAATTAACGATCTTGTTTTCTGCATCATCAAAAGCACTTTCTCTCATAAGGCCGGCATTCACTGCCTGTCTACTGGCAGTTAATTATCCCTGTTTCAGGGATAATTAAGAATCAAGTCCATTTGTATTGCAGTCACAGGTAGATCAGACATAGACTATGCGGATGGCATATTTCATTCCACAAATAAGTTAATGAGAGAGTTTTCACAATGCAATAGTTTCATGTGGACAGCAGCCTTTATACCAAGTTAATTTGGTCGCATAATTGGTGTTGCTGAACCATTAAACCACACTTTGCTGAAATAATAACTTTACCAGAATGCTGCCCTGCTCATGTAAATGCTCATAGACATTTTCGAATGTCCCGAGGTTATATAGTTTCATTACTTTATTTAAATAGCATCATACCAGGGGCGCCGCACGATTGGCAGCCTCGCCAACAGTCTGTCTGTTTTTTTCATCTTTCTTTGGTTATTTTTAGTGTGTTTTAAAAGTTTGTGTTAATGTTCTCTGGTTTGTTTTTATGTGGGGGAAGGGGGAGGGGAAATTATTTTTTCAATCTCTTACCCTGCCGGAGATGCGATTGTTTTGCTGATCGTATATCCGGTCGCTCTGCGGCCTAACATCATGGAGCTGGAGGCCTCACTTGGGACTGGCTTTGAGCCCCACCGCGGGGCATGGACATACCATCGGAGCTGATCCCTTGCCTGGGATCGCTCCAACTGTGGCCTGCGGACTTTACCATCGAGAGCTCGCAGTCTCGGGTAGAGACCTTAGATGTCGGGAGCTCCAACAACGCAGAAGGTTCGACAAGCCCCGACCCGGAGTCAGATCGCTCGGCGCGGGGAGCTGAGATTACCCCCGATACAGGAGAGGACCCGACCGCCGGCTACGGGAGTAAGATCGTCCCGTCAACGGAAGGCTAGAGGCCCCCGACTGGGAGAACAAAGAAGGGAAGATATTGAAGTTTTTTTCGCCTTCCATCAGTGAGGAATGTGGAGGAGTCACTGTGATGGATGTTTATGTTAAAATGTATTTTGTTGTGTTGTGTTGCTTTTTATTTGTATGACTGACTTGGCAAATGAAATTCCTCGTATGTTGCAAAACATACTTGGCTAATAAAGTAGTATTGTATTGTATTCTCAGTTGACAGCGCTCTTTAAATGAAATATTCTGGGCATTGAACCCAGTTTGAGAACATAACCTAGACTGAAGATAGACACAAAAAGCTGGAATATCTCAGCGGGACAGGCAGCATCTCTGGAGAGAAGGAATGGGTGATGTTTCGGGTCGAGACCCTTCTTCTGACGGTGATGCGGAGAGATAAAGAACAATGAATGAAACGATCGCCTCACGGAACACCTTCGCTCAGCCTGCCTGAACCAACCTGATCTTTCGGTTGCTGGACACTTTAATTCTCCTTCCCATTCCGACACAGACCTTTCTGTCCTTGATCTCCTCCATTGTCAGGGTGAGGCTGAATGCAAATTGGAGGGACAGCATCTCATATTTTGCTTGGGCAGCTTACAGCCCAGTGGGATGAATATTGATTTCTCTCACTTCAGGTAGCTCCGGCATTACCTCTCTCTCTATCCTCCCCCACCTAAGTCGCATGAGCTTCCCATTTTCACCCTACAAACAGCTTACAATGGCCTGTTTCCTTTATCCTCGTTACCTTTTTGCATATCTTTCATTATTCCGCTGAGTTATTCCAGCTTTTTGTGTCCATCTTTGGTTTAAACCAGCATCTGCAGTTCCTTCTTACACATAATCTAGTCTGACATTTCCAAGCAGGATGAGGGGGTGCACCATGTACCTTTCGGATGACTGTGCCATATCAAAGTCTTGTGCAACTGCTCAGATGTATCCCATGGTGAAAGGGCCTTTCATGGTATCACATGACGCAGCCTGGTAGATGCAGGAAGGATGTTTGCCCTGACTGAGGAGTCTCAAGCCAATAACCACCGTCTCAGAATAACGGGTCGACGGTTTAGGATATGAGCAATTTCTTCACTCAGCAGCAGATTAATTTTTGAAATTCTGTATCTTGAGGACTGTGACGAGTCAAGTGTGTTTTATCGTCATGTGTCCTGAAAAGGAACAATGACATTCTTACTTGTAGCAGCACAACACATATACCCATGTAATACCCATTATAAACAACAAAAACAAGTTCTGTATATATATATATATATATATATTCTGTATATATATTCTGTATATATATCTGTATATTTCTGGAGCGCTAGTATGGATGTTGTGGGCTGAAGGGACTGATTTCCAGAGGGCTAGTATGGGCATTGTGGGCCAAATGGATTCTTGGGCTGGTGGCTCAGTCATTCAAGCCTGTTGTGCTGGCAGCTCACTCACTCATGGCTGGTGGGCTGGCAGTTGACTCACGGCTATTCCTTGAAATTCCATTTCAAGCAGGGTGCAAGGCCACCAAATTCAAGTGCAGTTTCATACCATTTCAAGCAGAGTGCAAGGCCACTAAAGACAGCGAGTCGTGACCTCTCCTTCCTCCATCTTGCAGAGACTGAGCCACGTCCACACTTCTGGGTTTTATAGACCCTCCCACCAGAAGGGGCGTGGCCTTCATGGCGTGATTGACAGGAGAGAGAATCTCACCATTTTTTAAACACTAATAACTTTTATTTTTAATCGATGGGAAAAATCCTCGGCACCTGATGAGCGGAGGGGGGCTGAGTAAGATGGTCAAAAATCACAGCTATACGTGGTAGCGTTTTTTCTAAAATCAATATAAAGCGCAAACAGGAAGTGGTCAAGATTAGACTTTTAATTGTACGGAAGGCAAGACAACTTTAATTAGGCAAGCCAACTTTAATTCGGCAAGGCAACTTTAATTCGACAAGGCAACTTTAATTAGGCAAGGCAACTTTAATTAGGCAACACAGCTTTAGCATTTCCAAACCAAAGGCAACACAGCTTTAGCATTTCCAAACCAAAGGCAACACAGCTTTAGCATTTCCAAACCAAAGGCAACACAGCTTTAGCATTTCCAAACCAAATGCAACACAGCTTTAGCATTTCCAAACTATATTTTCAAACCAAATTAAGGGCATTGACAGGTCAGTAAAACCACTCACAGATTAGTAGACATGCGTTTCAGAGTTATTCACAGCTCAGACTGAGAGATGTGACCCTCTCGCTCCCCCATCTTGCAGAGACTGACTGAGGCACTCAACAATTCTGGGTTTTATAGTCCCTCCGGAAGGGGCATGGCCTTCAGGAGAGAGAATCTCAACAATTTTTAAACACTAATAACTCTTTTATTTTCATCGAGGAGGGGGGGGGAGAGGAGGGGGGGGGAGGAGGGGGGGGAGAGGAGGGGGGGGAGAGGAGGGGGGGGAGAGGAGGGGGGGGAGAGGAGGGGGGGGAGAGGAGGGGGGGGAGAGGAGGGGGGGGAGAGGAGGGGGGGAGAGGAGGGGGGGAGAGAGGAGGGGGGGGGAGAGAGGAGGGGGGGGAGAGGAGGGGGGGAGAGAGGAGGGGGGGGGGAGAGGGGGGGGGGAGGGGGGGGAGGGGGAGAGGAGGGGGGGGAGAGGAGAGGGGGGGGAGGAGAGGAGGGGGGAGAGGAGGGAGGGGGAGAGAGGAGGGGGGGAGGGAGAGAGGAGGGGGGGGGAGAGAGGGGGGGGGGGGGGGAGAGGAGGGAGGGGGGGGGGGGGGGAGGGGGGAGGGGGGGAGAGGAGGGCGGAAGAGGAGGGGGGAGGGAGAGGAGGGGGGGAGAGGAGGGGGGGAAGAGGAGGGGGGGGAGAGGAGGGGGGGAGAGGAGGGGGGGGGAGGCGGGGGGGTGGAGAGGAGGGGGGGGAGAGGAGGGTGGGGGGAGAGGAGGGGGGGAAGAGGAGGGGGGGAGAGGAGGGGGGGGGAGAGGAGGGGGGGGGAGAGGAGGGGGGGGAAGAGGAGGGGGGGGAAGAGGAGGGGGGGGGAAGAGGAGGGGGGGAGAGGAGGGGGGGGAGAGGAGGGGGGGGGAGGAGGGGGGGTGGAGAGGAGGGGGGGGAGAGGAGGGAGGGGGGAGAGGAGGGGGGGAAGAGGAGGGGGGGAGAGGAGGGGGGGGGGAGGAGGGGGGGGAGAGGAGGGGGGGGGGAGAGGAGGGGGGGGGGAGAGGAGGGGAGAGGGGGGGGAGGGGGAGAGGGGGGGGGGGGGGGAGGGGGAGAGGAGAGGAGAGGAGAGAGAGTGCCTTTTTATTTCAACCCAAACCCCCCAAACAACCATTTGCAGGCAGTGTTTTTTTACTTTAACCATATTTTCATTTTCAAACCACATTAAGGGTACTTACTCACAGTAGTGTGAACATGTGTTCAGTGTTATTCACAGCTCAGAGAAACGTGACCCACTGCCTTCCTCCATCTTGAAGAGACTGAATGAGGCACACCACTTCCTGGTTTTATAGTCCCTCCCCCCTGCCACCAGCGGGGGCAGCAGTGAGAATGGGGAATTTTGTAAAATCATTAATATCTCTGTCATTTTTCATCGACTGGAATACTCCTCGGCACACATGCGGCGGAGGGGGGCTCTGAGCGAGGTGGCCGAAAATGACGGCCGTAGGTGGCAGCGTTCTCTCGGAAATCGCAGCACAGATCGCCAAAACCGGTCAAGAACAGACTTTTAGTAATATACTAGACCAAGTGCAGACCCGTTGGGTCTGTTTCCCCAACGGCGTTTTGCAGGGGGGAGGGGGGGCTGCGGCATTAAACTCATATTAACCAACCCCCAAACACACAGGTGGGGGGATGGGATGAGGGGAGGGAGGGGAGAGGAGGTGGAGGAAATGGGACAGATTTGGGTGGGAAAGGAGAGCGGGGTAGGGGGTGAGAGAGGGGGATTGGGGGAGAGAGATGTGGGGGAGGGGGAGGATGGGGAGGTAGGGGAGGAGGGAGGGAGGGGGAGAGGGGTGGGGGAGAGAGGGGAAAGAGTGGGGAGGGAGAGTGGAGGGGGAAGGGGGAGAGGTGGAAGAGTGGGGAGGGAGGTGGAGAGGGGTAGGGGGAGTGATGGAAGAGGGACAGAGGGGTAGGAGGAAGGGGGTGGCGTAGAGAGGGAAGGGGGGTGGGGAAGAGAGGGATGGGTGGGAGAGGGGTGCGGAGAGGGAAACATAGAACCATTGAAATTAAGTGCTGGAGTAGGACCATTCGGACCTTCGAGCCTGCACCACCATTCAATATGATCGTGGCTGATCATCCAACTCAGTATCCTGTACCTGCCTTCTCTCCATACCCCCTGATCCCTTTAGCCACAAAGACCACATCTAACTCCCTCTTAAATACAGCCAATGAACAGGCCTCAACTACCTTCTGTGCCAGTGAATTCCAGAGATTCACCACTCTCTGTGTGAAAAATGTATTTCTCATCTCGGTCCTAAAAGATTTACCCCTTATCCTTAAACTGTGACCCCTTGTTCTGGACTTCCCCAACATCTGGAACAATCTTCCTGCATCTAGCCTGTCCAACCCGTTAAGAATTTTGTAAGTTTCTATAAGATACCCCCTCAATCTTCTAAAATCTAGCGAGTACAAGCCGAGTCTATCCAGTCTTTCTTCATATGAAAGTCCTGACATCCAGGAATCAGTCTGGTGAACCTTCTCTGTACTCCCTCTATGGCAACGATGTATTTGAACATTGGGCATTGTGACATCACACAATGGAACGTTCACCAAGTGCATGTGCTCCTGCAAAGGCATATGTAAATGAATCCATTCCGATTGGACATCTGTGAGCATAGGGCATTGTGACATCACACGATGGAACGTTCACCAGGGGCTGGGGCTGGTGCTGATTCTATGGGTGAGAAGCCAGTTTATTTTTGAAATATTGGGGGGGGGGTGAAGGATTTGATTAAAAACGTGCACTTAAACACGACGACCAATGGCAAACCCGTTGGGTCTGATCCCCCAACGCAGCCGTTCCCTACCCGTAGCCCCCACTGTGGGGGGGCGGCATCACACACACTAACCACCCCCACACACAGAGTTGGAAAAGTGTATAAACACCGTTCCCAACCTGTAGCCCTCAGGGGAGACGTGGTCGTCGAAGTCGGGTCCCGGCCGTCTTAAAATAGCGTATCTTGAAGTCGTCGAAGTCGGGTCCGTCTCGGCAACTCGGGGGGGGGGGGGGGGGGGGGGTGGCGGGGCGGCATCACACACACGAAGCATCCCCACACACAGAGCCTTAAAGGTGTAATGCCCCAACGCAGCCGTTGCCTACCCGCAGCCCCCACGGGAGACGTGGTCCTCGAAGTAGAGCCGTTCCCGAAAGGCCGTTTTTAAATAGCGTTGCGTGTGGTTGTGCTGTGGGCGCCAGCAACCGTTATGGTCGCTGGCCAGCAGGAGGCGACAAAATGAGTGGGGGGAGGGGGGGGGGGGGAGGAGAAGGTACATAAACATAACGAAATGTAATGAGGAGTGGATAGCTGGAAGGGAAAGTGAAATGTCTACCGAAATGGCTGCTTGTATGGGTGAGAAGCCAGTTTTTATTTGAAAAACTGGGGGGGGGGGGGGGGGGGGGGGGGGGGGGGGGGAGGCATTACACTTTTGCGTTGGGGCATTACACTTTTAAGTGGTGAAAGTTCTGACATAACAGGAATCAGTCTGGTGAACCTTCTCTGTACTCCCTCTCTATGGCAACGATGTCTTTGAGCTTCGGGCATTGTGACATCACACGATGGAACGTTCACCATTGGCTGGGGCTCCTGCATAGGCATATGTAAATGGATCCATTCCGATTGGACGTATGTGAAGATTGGGCATTGTGACATCACACGATGGAACGTTCAGCAGGGGCTGGGGCTGGTGAAGCTTCTGTGGGTGTGAAGCCAGTTTAGTTTTGAAATATTGGGGGAGGGGGGGGGGGGTTAGGATTTGATTTAAAACATACACTTAAACACGTCGAAATGTAATGAGGAACGGATACTTAGAAAGAAAAGTGAAATCTCTACCAAAATGGAAAAGATGTCGGCGATTCAGCGTTCCCCCTTATCCTTAAACTTTGACCCCTTGTTCTGGTCTTCCCCAACATCCGGAACAATCTTCCTGCATCTAGCCTGTCCAACCCCTTAAGAATTTTAAACGTTTCTATAAGATACCCCCTCAATCTTCTAAAATCTAGTGAGTACAAGGCGAGTCTATCCAGTCTTTCTTCATATGAAAGTTCTGACATCCCAGGAATCAGTCTGGTGAACCTTCTCTGTACTCCCTCTCTATGGCAATAATGTATTTGAGCATTGGGCATTGTGACATCACACGATGGAACGTTCACCATGGGCTTGGGCTCCTGCATAGGCATATGTAAATGAATCCATTCCGATTGGACATCTGTGAGCATTGGGCATTGTGACATCACACGATGGAACGTTCAGCAGGGGCTGGTGCTGAAGCTGAATCTATGAGTGAGAAGCCAGTTTAGTTTTGAAATATTTGGGGGGGGGGGAAGGATTTGATTAAAAACGTGTACTTAAACACGACGGAATGTAATGAGGAGCGGATACTTAGAAAGAAAAGTGAAATCTCTACCGAAATGGAAAAGATGTCGGCGATTCTGCGTCCGGTTTCGGAGTTGCAGGGAATCAATGGAAGAAATGTGGCCGGAAGCCAGGCCGGAAGCCGTACATGTAAATGGATCCGTTCCGATTGGACGTCTGCGAGCCTCGGGCATCGCGATTGGACGTCTGCGAGCATCGGGCATTGTGACATCGCACGGCGGGGAACGAATCGAAAGGCAGGCAGGCAGCCGGACGGAGTTCCGTTTCGGAATCTGGGGCGAGAGTTTTATATAATAACTAGACCAAGTGCAGACCCGTTGGGTCTGTTTCCCCAACGGCGTTTTGCAGGGGGGGGGGAGGGGGGGCTGCGGCATCAAACTCATATTAACCAACCCCCAAACACACAGGTGGGGGGAGGGGGGGGGGGATGTGAAGAGGGGAGGGAGGGGAGAGGAGGTGGAGGAAATGGGACAGATTTGGGAGGGAAAGGAGAGCGGGGTAGGGGGTGAGAGAGGGGGATGGGGAGAGAGATGTGGGGGAGGGGGAGGTAGGGGAGGAGGGAGGGAGGGGGAGAGGGGTGGGGGAGAGAGGGGAAAGAGTGGGGAGGGAGAGTGGAGGGGGAAGGGGGAGAGGTGGAAGAGTGGGGAGGGAGGGGGAGAGGGGTAGGGGGAGTGATGGAAGAGGGACAGAGGGGTAGGAGGAAGGGGGTGGCGTAGAGAGGGAAGGGGATAGAGGGATGGGTGGGAGGGGGTGCGGAGAGGGAAACATAGAACCATTGAAATTAAGTGCAGGAGTAGGCCATTCGGCCCTTCGAGCCTGCACCACCATTCAATATGATCGTGGCTGATCATCCAACTCAGTATCCTGTACCTGCCTTCTCTCCATACCCCCTGATCCCTTTAGCCACAAGGACCACATCTAACTCCCTCTTAAATACAGCCAATGAACAGGCCTCAACTACCTTCTGTGCCAGTGAATTCCAGAGATTCACCACTCTCTGTGTGAAAAATGTTTTTCTCATCTCAGTCCTAAAGGATTTACCTCTTATCCTTAAACTGTGACCCCTTGTTCTGGACTTCCCCAACATCTGGAACAATCTTCCTGCATCTAGCCTGTCCAACCCCTTAAGAATTTTGTAAGTTTCTATAAGATACCCCCTCAATCTTCTAAATTTTAGCATGTACAAGCCGAGTCTATCCAGTCTTTCGTCATATGAAAGTCCTGACAACCCAGGAATTAGTCTGGTGAACCTTCTCTGTACTCCCTCTATGGCAACAATGTATTTGAACATTGGGCATTGTGACATCACACAATGGAACGTTCACCAAGTGCTTGTGCTCCTGCAAAGGCATATGTAAATGGATCCATTCCGATTGGACATCTGTGAGCATAGGGCATTGTGACATCACACGATGGAACGTTCACCAGGGGCTGGGGCTGGTGATGCTTCTATGGGTTAGAAGCCAGTTTATTTTTGAAATATTGGGGGGGGGGGGTGAAGGATTTGATTAAAAACGTGCACTTAAACACGACGACCAATGGCAAACCCGTTGGGTCTGATCCCCCAACGCAGCCCTACCCTACCCGTAGCCCCCACTGGGGGGGGGGGGGCGGCATCACCCCCACTAACCACCCCCACACACAGAGTTGGAAAAGTGTATAAAGACCGTCCCCTACCTGTAGCCCCCAGCGGAGACGTGGTCGTCGAAGTCGGGTTCTGGCCGTCTTAAAATAGCGTATATTGAAGTCGTTGAAGTCGGGTCCGTCTCGGCAACGGGGGGGGGGAGGGGGGTGGCGGGGCGGCATCACACACACGAAGCATCCCCACACACAGAGTCTTAAAAGTGTAATGCCCCAACGCAGCCGTTGCCTACCCGTAGCCCCCACGGGAGACGTGGTCCTCGAAGTAGAGCCGTTCCCGAAAGGCCGTTTTTAAATGGCGTCGCGTGAGGTTGTGCTGCGGGCACCAGCAGCCGTTATGGTCGCAGGCCAGCAGGAGGCGACAAAATGAGTGAGGGGGGGGGGGGGAGGAGAATGTTTTAAAGAAAAAAATGGACATAAACATAACGAAATGTAATGAGGAGTGGATAGCTGGAAGGGAAAGTGAAATGTCTACCGAAATGGCTGCTTGTATGGGTGAGTAGCCAGTTTTTATTTGAAAAACTGGGGGGGGGGGGGGGGGGGGGGGGGGGAGGCATTACACTTTTGCGTTGGGGAATTACACTTTTAAGTGGTGAAAGTTCTGACATAACAGGAATCAGTCTGGTGAACCTTCTCTGTAATCCCTCTCTATGGCAACGATGTCTTTGAGCATTGGGCATTGTGACATCACACGATGGAACGTTCACCATTGGCTGGGGCTCCTGCATAGGCATATGTAAATGGTTCCATTCCGATTGGACATATGTGAAGATTGGGCATTGTGACATCACACGATGGAACCTTCACCATTGGCTGGGGCTCCTGCATAGGCATATGTAAATGGTTCCATTCCGATTGGACATATGTGAAGATTGGGCATTGTGACATCACACGATGGAACGTTCAGCAGGGGCTGGGGCTGGTGAAGGTTCTGTGGGTGTGAAGCCAGTTTAGGTTTGAAATATTTGGGGGGGGGGGGGGAAGGATTTGATTAAAAACGTGTACTTAAACACGACGGAATGTAATGAGGAGCGGATACTTAGAAAGAAAAGTGAAATCTCTACCGAAATGGAAAAGATGTCGGCGATTCTGCGTCTGGTTTCGGAGTTGCAGGGAATCAATGGAAGAAATGTGGCCGGAAGCCAGGCCGGAAGCCGTACATGTAAATGGATCCATTCCGATTGGACGTCTGCGAGCCTCGGGCATCGCGATTGGACGTCTGCGAGCATCGGGCATTGTGACATCGCACGGCGGGAACGAATCGAAAGGCAGGCAGGCAGCCGGACGGAGTTCCGTTTCGGAATCTGGGGCGAGAGTTTTATATAATAATAGATAGATATATATATATATTACTAAAAGTCTGTTGTTGACCGGTTTTGGCGATCTGTGCTGCGATTTCCGAGAGAACGCCGCCACCTACGGCCGTCATTTTATATATATATATTAAACAGACAAATAAATAAACAATAGTGCAAAGTCAAAAATAATGTTCCCAATCTATATAGTTGGGAGCTTATTTGGAGGTATTAGTGTTTAATAGCCTAATGGTTGTAGGGAAGAAGCTGCTCCTGAACCTGGGTGCTACAGTTTTTAGTCTCATATACCTTCTTCCCGATGGCAGCATCGTCAGGGTTGTGTGGGTCTCTGATGATGCTGGCTGCCTTTTTGTGGCAGTGACTCTTGTAGATTCCTTCGGTGATGGGGAGGTCAGCACCTGTGATGGACTGAGCAGTGTTCACCACTCAGCAATCATCTCAGTTCCTGGATGTTTGAGTTGCCGACCCAGGCTGTGATGCAACCAGTCAAAATGCTCTCTCCTGTACACCTGTAGAAAGTCAAAGGAGTAATTGTTAACAAACCGAATCTCCTCAATCATTGTGCTCATTCAAAAGACACGATCATCGTGTTAATTCAAAGCAGGGATCAGAGTTCTGGGTATTAAAGGAATCAAGAAATGTATGGCATAGGAAAATGGAGACTCAACCAATAATCACCCTTCAAAAAACACTAACTTAAAACAACTATGGGCAATTAATTTTCTCTGTGGATTGTCACCTTGTCGTGGTGGAGAAGCTTGTGTGGACCTGAGATCCCGAGAGTGATGCCATCTGGAGCTATACTCCTGGTAGGGCCACCCATGGAGGTAAGGTCGAGGGGGAGGTCTCTGACAAAGAGCAATCCAACCAAGACCTCAAAGGTGGAACAGGCAGAGGATAATGGCTGGCCTTACTGGAGCGTCACAACGGCTGAGAAGGCGGATGAAGGCTGCAGCAGAAAAGGGTCTCCGGTCGTCTTGGACTCCATGCCACTGGATCCCGACCCAGATCTGTCAAGGACCCTGGGGTGGCTGTCTGTGCACCAGTCTCCCCATGTTAAACAAAGTCATGCACAAGGGTCCTCCACATAGGGAATAGCACCCTGGGGACACCCATGGTCAGCCATGACCGAAGGGGGCCTAAGAATGGGCTATAAATCTAATTTCTGTCCCTGGGAGTACAGCAAAAGCATTATTTGCCTATATGACCCAGATACCACCAAAATAATTAATTGGTTGTATGTCTTTAATACTAATAATAATACGAATAAAATGGCAAAAACTACTAATATTGTGCCTTTAATGCAGTAAAACACCTACAGTCGCAGCTGAAGAAAATACCATCTATGCTGCCTCATGACAATCTTCCAGGTTTGCTGGCAAAAAGGGCAAAATAATAGAGCGTCCTCACCCAGGCCAATATCCCCTAAATCGTGGCCCGATTACTCTCATTTGGCTATATTGGTCAAGTCACAAAGCAGTTCCATGTAACTCACTGAAGCAGCGGACCACTTTATAACCTATCCACCCACGCACCCAATCAGTATTTTCTATATAAGAGTCTCTGGTTTATGTGCTGGCCTCATTAGCCTCCTCAAAACTGACCAAACTACAAACTGTTGTAAGAAGGAATTGCAGATGCTGGTTTAAGGCGAAGATAGACACCAAATGCTGGAGTAACTCAGCGGGACGGGCAGTCTCTCTGGAGAGAAAAAATGGGTGATGTTTCGGGTCCAGATCTGAAGAATGGTCTCGACCCGACACGTCACTCATTCCTTCTATCCAGAGATGCTGCCTGTCCCGCTGAGTTACTCCAGCATTTTGTGTGTCTCTTGAGTGGGATTCAGTCATCCTCCTTCCTGCCTAAAGGATGACAATGACCAAAGTTGCTTTGCAGATAAGTTGTGCAATAAAATGTAACACCAAGCCTCAACAAAATAAAATGAGAATAACATCTGAAGAAGGGTTGCGACCCAAAACGTCACCCATTCCTTCTCACCAGAGATGCTGCCTGTCCTGCTGAGTTACTTCAGCTTTCTGTGTCTATCTTCGGTTTAAACCAGCATCTGCAGTTCCTTCTTACACAAAATAAAATGTGAGATTTATATTGTGGTTTATAAGGGAATATACATTTGGCATTGAGAGCAAGTGGATTGGAAGTGAAGGAGACTGTTATTTCACTTTGTGGTCACTAGATGCCAGCACTTTGCTGTAACAGGATGAATATTGCCACTGATGGCAACTTGCCAAACATTTCAGTGCATTCGTCTGTGCTTTGTGTGAAAAGGTTTCCTCCCTCCAAACGAGTAACGGCTGTTCTGAATTGGGGGAAAAAAATTGAGGTGGCTGTTTTGAAAGGAAGGCGCTTATAACAAAGGACGCTTTCTTTTTTAAACGCTGGAGAATACAGGAGCTTCGTCCTAGCAATTGCTGCCTGCATGTTTGACATTTTTCCACAATGAAATATAATTATATACATTCCCAGTTGGGTCTGAATCACAGATTCACTGACATTTAAGTTGGCCTCTCCTCAGTGAATCCTGAATGGTTCATTAGACGGACTTCCGCACTGCTGAGCTGCAAACCACCTTCTGGGGAAGCATGAAGACGGGCACTCTCCCAGACCTCTCCCCCGCACCGCAGCAGCCTACCCTTGTCAGCAGAACATCAGAAATGATTGATGCACACCTTGGCACTCCTCCTGGAGACTGAGAGGACAACAATCCTGGGAAATTATATATTTATTTTAAACTGCGTGCATTAGGAAGACAGTAATTAATAAATAAAATCTGTGTTTTTTTTAAATAAAAGGAAGTGGCATTAAATATTAATTTTAATTCGATCCTTTTTCCAGGAACACATTCACTTGGACGATGAGGTTTGCTAGGTTCTTGGTGGCAGTAGGTACTTAGATGTGCGAGATAAAGGTGCCAGATGGATTCGGATTGCCATGGTAAAGGGAGACATGATAACCTTCCTGCATCCTATCATCGATTAAATGAAATGTAAGTCCTAACAGCATCATTGGGTTTATTGATCAGTGTAGAGGTCAAACATGTAATGTTAATGCAGCTGATGGTGTCAGATATTTTCAGATGCCACGTGTGACATTGGTACGTGACAATTTTCTCACAAAATGTAGCACAAAGAAACAAATGTCTTTGTTAAACTGCTTTTCTCGTGGAGCCCGTCTCCATTTCGGCTTCTGATTCTGTTGTATTAAAACAAAAAGACCAATATCTTCCGGTGAAATAATATTTAGGGAAGAGCTGCCAAACAGTAGCACGATTTAATGGCATACAAGAACAGAATAGTATGAATTTAAAAAAGGACACATAATCCATTCTACCTATTATTATAAAATGAAGCCTTCCTGTCCATGACATAATTTGCACAATGAATGGCACAGTTGCATATTGGTAGAGCCGCTCTGACATTGCCCGAGACATGGGTTTGATCCTCCTGTGATAGTAGAGGTAGGCCATTCGGCCCATCAAGTCTATTACGCCATTCTATCATGGCCGATCTATCTTTCCCTCCCAATCACATTCTCCTGCCTTCTCCCCAAAATCCCTGACACATGATCCTGACCTCGGATGCTATCGGTGTGGAGTTTACCTGTTCTACCTGACACCTCTGGTTTCCTCCTACATACAAAAGACGTGCAGGTTTGCAGGTTAATTGGCTTCAGTAGATTGTCACATTGTGTAGGGAATGGATGAGAAAGTGGGCTAACATAGAACTAATGTGAATGGGTGGTGGGCATGGACTTGGTGGGCCAAAGGGCCTGTTTCCCTCCGGGTCTCTAAACTAAATTTAAGCATCAGTAACAGTTAAACTGTTGAATCAAATCGAAGTTATTGTCATATGCACAAATACGGTGAGATACAAGTACAATTAAATCTTGCTGGCAGTAGCAGCGCAGACATAGACTCGTATATTCAAAACACAAGTTATACTCGCTTGTACTCGCTAGAATTTAGAAGATTGAGGGGTGATCTTATAGAAACTTACAAAATTCTTAAGGGGTTGGACAGGCTAGATGCAGGAAGATTGTTTCCGATGTTGGGGAAGTCCAGAACAAGGGGTCACAGTTTAATGATAAGGGGGAAATCTTTTAGGACCGAGATGAGGAAAACATTTTTCACACAGAGTGGTGAATCTCTGGAATTCTCTGCCTCAGAAGGTAGTTGAGGCCAGTTCATTGGCTATATTTAAGTGGGAGTTAGATGTGGCCCTTGTGGCTAAAGGGATCAGGGGGTATGAAGAGAAGGCAGGTACAGGATACTGAGTTGGATGATCAGCCATGATTATATTGAATGGCGGTGCAGGTTCGAAGGGCCGAATGGCCTACCCCTACTCCTGCACCTATTTTCTATGTTTCTATATATAAATTACATAAAGTTCTGAAAAGCAGGAAAAAGTTTGTTGAAAGAAGGTATTCCAAATATGGGCTATTGAGACTCCTTGACCAGGAAGATAGTAATAGTGCTAGAATAACTCAGGTCAGGCAGCATCCCTGGAGAACATGAATGGGTTATGTTTTGGGTCGAGACCCTTCTTCAAACTGATTGTCGGTGGGGAAGAAAGCTGGAAAAGGGGAGAGGCAGGATCTGCATGGCAGGTAATAGGTCGATTCAGGCGAGGGAGGGAGTTCTGATAAGAGAGCTGGTTGGAACAACTAACAAAGTGAGGAAGGTGTGAGACAGGTTTGAAGAGTTACGGATTATAAAGCCAGATGGAGGAAATTGGCGGGGTTGGGTGTGTGGCCTCACTATGGCAATGGAGGAGGCGGCCCAGGATAGAAAGGTTAGCATGCGAATGGGATGGAGTATTGAAATGGTTAGCGACTGGGAGATCTAGTAGGCCTTGGCGGACCAGGTGCAAGTGTTCAGTGAGTCACTATCTATGTTGGGTCTCGCCGATTTACAGGGTCTCGCAAAGATTGGGCCTTTCTACACCCACCCCCTTCCAATCACCACTTCACACCCAATCACCCACACCCTCTGTGCTGCACAACATAAGTTATCTAATATCAACAATAAATATAGAGGTGGAGAGGCTTTTCAGAGGACAAAAGAGCCGGAAATCTCCAGGACCTGACAATGTTTCCCCCTCTACTCTTAAGCTCTGTGCCAAACAGCTGGCACCGATCTATACAGACATTTTTAACCAGTCCCTGCAAACATGTACTGTCCCTGCCTACTTCAAAATCTCCACTATTGTCCCTGTACCCAAAAAGGCAAGGATTACTTGTCTTAATGACTACAGGCCTATCACACTGACCTCATGAAGACACTTGAAAGGCTTGTGCTGGCCAAACTGAAAAATATCACAAACTCCCTGCTGGACCCTCTGCAGTTTGCATATCGGGCCAATGGATCCGAGGATCACCTGGGCCTCCACTTCATCCTACAGCATCTAGACCGTCAGGGGACCTATGCGAGGATCCTGTTTGTTGATTTTAGCTCTGCATTCAACACCATTGTGCCAGAGCTACTACACTCCTAACTTTCCGAGTTGACTGTGCCTGAACCCCTCTGTCGGTGGATCACCAGCTTCCTGAGACAGGAAGCAGGCATGTGAGGCTGGGAAAGCACATCACGGACCCGCAAACGCTCAGCATTGGAGCACCGCAAGGCTGAGTACTCTCTCCTCTCCACCAACGACTGAACCTCCACAGACACCTGTCAAGCTTCTCAAGTTTGCGGACTACACAATCCTGATTGGACTGATCCAGGATGGGGAGGAATCTGCTCACAGACAAGAAGTGTCACAGCTGGCATCCTGGTGCTGTCGCAACAACCTAGAGCTCAATGCTCTTAAGACAGTGGAATTGATTTCAGATTTTAGGAGAGCTCCCCCTTTCCTCACCCCACTCACCATCAACAACACCACAGTCACATCTGTGGAGTCTTTTAAGTTCCTGGGAACCATCATCTCCAAGGACCTTAAATGGGGGGGGGGCTACCATCGACTCCACAGTCAAAAAGGCACAACAGAGGATGTACTTCCTATGGCAGCTGAGGAAGCACAATCTGCCACAGGCAATGATGGTCCAATTCTACACGGCCATCGTAGAGTCTGTACTCACCTTCTCCATCATGGCCTGGTTTGGCTCATCCACCAAGCACGACACCTGGAGGCTGCAGCGAATCGTCCGATCAGCAGAGGTTATTGGCTGCAACCTTCTCTTCATTGATAAACTGTACACTGCAAGGGTCAGGAAGCGAGCGGGCAAGATCATCTCTGACCCCTCTCACCCTGGCCACAAACTCTTTGAATCACTTCCCTCTGGAAGACGACTCCGGATTGTCAAAGCTGCCACAGCCAGACATAAAAAGTTTTTATCCACGAGTAGTTGCTCTACTCAACAGCCAAAAATCTGTGGCCTCCCTTTGATCTGGTATTTTGTTGGTTCACATGCTTGATCAATGGTGTTTTATCATTAATGTTTTATTATTATTAATGTTTAGTGTTTTCTGAGTCATTCGTAACTGTCATTGCATGTCATGTTGTTATTTGTGGGCGGAGCCCCAAGGCAAATTCCTTGTATGTGAATACTTGGCCAATAAACTTACTTACTTACTAACAGAAGCCAGGCCACATCGGGAACACCGGATGCAGTAGATGAGGTTAGAGAAGGAGCACGTTAACCTATCTCATCTGGAATGATTGCTGGAGTCTCTTGATGGAGGCTAGGTCATGTGCCCCACCGGGACTGCCACCCATTTCCCCCTGCCACTAACATCCCCCCCCTTCCTGCCCCCACCAATTTCCTCCCTCTGGCAACTCTTCAAACCTATCTCACACCATTCTTCATCTTTGGCCTTTGTTCGAACCAGCTGCTTATCAAAACTTTATTTTTGTGTATTTACCAGCATCTGCATTTCTGTTTTGACAAAGCAATACATTGTTAGATAGTACACTCAGCATCAGGAACTCCTATCAATTGAATAAAGAGTCAGAAATATAAAGCATTTATTACTTTTATTCTTTCTCATCAATTTTCACAATTTCATGCCAGTCTAATTGATTTTTAAAATAATAATTGATAAATGCTTATTTGGTCAGAAAGTAATTAACTGACTTGGTTATTTATAGTTTTAAACCATTTTGAAGACATGTCCGTAATAGTTCCCTCCCTAAGATGACCCAATATACACAGAAATTAATATTACATAAATTAACATACAATAATTTTAATTTACAATGTCCTATCATAAAACGAACATTGGGAGAAAATGGCAAGATTACTGTTGCTTAAAAATATGCGCTTTTAGGTAACCAAACTGTTCCTAGTTCTCTTAACTTTTGTGTAGATTGTTCTGGTTGGTACAGAATAGAGGTTGACATTGCTGATTTGTCCTTCCAATAGCTTTATGGTGGCTGACCAAGAGTGGAACACCTGGACACATCCAGAATTATTTTGTCTGAGTAGCGTTTTTAGAAGTTGTTTATGAATAAGGAGTTGCCTATTTAAGACAGAGACTTTTTTTTCTTCTTCTCAGACAACTGAGCACATTTCTCTCAGGGCAATGGAAGCAGAAACTTTGAATATTTTTAAATAGATGTAGGGAGATTCTTGATAAGCCAGAGGGTGAAAAGTTAGAGGTTAGGCTAGAATGCCATCTCTCAGATTCCTTCTGTAACTTTCTCACCACTGATGTTAGTCTCACTAGCCTGTAATTATCTGGCCTGTCTTTGCAAACTTTCTTAAATTAATGCATAACAGTAGCCACCCGAGATTAATGATTATGCAAATATTTCTGCCAGGGTCCCTGCAATTACTTTCCTAGCTTCCGACAATGCCTGAGGGTACATTTGGTCAGGCTCTTTGGAATTTATCCAGCTTTATGAACTTTAAGACTGCCAGTACTTCATCTTTTGTAATACCAATGTTTCAAAACATTACTGCTCTCTTCCCTGGGTTCCATTGCTTCCATTACCATCTCCGTGATCATGGTCGATGTGCTGATGGTATCGATGTTAAATTCCAGGATTTTAACAAAAACTTGTCTGAATAATACCAACATGCTACTGTAGGTGCTGGAAATCTAGAAATAAGCAGAAAATGCTGAAAATAGTGGGCCAATTACAATGCCATTTTCATCAGGATGAGGAAAAGTCAAACATAAAACAGTAAAAGTATTAACTTTGTCTTCTTTTGAAAGATGCTTTGATATGCACAACATATCACAGGGGAGTTGACTATTTTATTTCATATTGTCCATTGAACTAATAGCAGCATACAAAAAAGAGATCTAAAGTGAAATTGTAACCCACAAACAGTGCCCGATTGATGATTACCTGTTTCTCCTACTGTTGCTGCTGCTGCAAAATATCTACAACATTTTCTAATTTTCAGTATTAGCAGGTTTTTTTCCTGGACTGTGAAGTAACATTTGATATATGTGTGTGATGGTAAACAGTCCAATACATTTATGTTATATAAAGTTGCAACATCTCCTTTGAGGAAAGATGAGGCTTTGCATAACTGGTAATCAGCTCTAGAGAATGTTAGATAAACAAGTTGGCCAGTGGGCCCCACTTATCCACACAGTTGTTTATGTTCCACCCAAGCTCCTTCCACCCTACAGCTATCCCATAAAACAGTGATGCATCTAACTCACAGCTCTATGTTCTGGTTTAATCCTGACTTTTGTGCTGCCTGCGATAGCAGGGGTTTCCTGCAGATCCATGGATGGTTTATTTCATCATAACAAAGATATGCTGACAGGTAAATAAAATGGCCACTGTAAATGACCCCTAATGTGTATGTGTGGTAGAATCTGGGGAGAGTTGACAGTAACGTGGAGAGAATAAAATAGAATTTGTAGAGATGGATACTTGATGGTAGGCATGAGCTTGATGTGGTGAAGTTACTTCCTTTTAGGTGCATATCTGCTGTTTGGGTCTAATGTAATAATAAATTCCATGTGATTATATGGCATTTATTTAAAACCAAAAAAAACATTATTCTTGTACATCTAACCATCCACTTAGAACAGATCTGGTCAGTCTGCATGGGCAGTCGGAGCAAATAAAAATACAAATACAGGTGGGGGTAATTGAAATTCAAATTGTTCCCTTATCCCTAACAGATGCTGGCTGTGAAAGAGAAAAGATTATTTACCTGCAATATCAACAATCAGCTGTAGGTAAAGATCTTTAAAATATTTACATATTTACAGATTAAGTTACAATAATTAATTACAAACTGGAGAACATGGATGGTTTCACATTAGTTTTAGACACTGAACATTAAAGCTGTCTCCTTCACGACAGGCCACCGACTCCAGCAAGCTCTGTTTCTTCTGCATGCTGCGAGATGATTCCAGCTCATACATCGTGGTCAGGTTAAAAAGCACACTTTCATGCAGGTAGTGCTTGGGATCTTGCTGTACAAGTCCTTCCAGCTGCCTGAGGGAGTCCTTCAATTGGCCCAAGTATAGTAAGCATACCGCAGCATTGTTATTTGCCTAAATTGGAGAAAATAAATTTAGTTGATTAATTTTAACTGCTGGAGCAGCATTTCTTAACATTGAGAGGGGAGAGCAGCTTGCTAGCAATGCTGGCGTTTTTGAACAGAAAAGTAGCATTTACCTAATTACGTCGAAGAACCCACTTTTTAATGGGTTTTAAATGCCTCAAAGTCAGACATTTTAAAAATTGTTACAATCCTAAGACCCGAGTGCACTGCTGGAAGTCGTGCCTCTGATCAAGCCATGCCCTTTGAATCCAAGTCATTACAGGCCAGAGATCTCTGCACCCAGACCAGGTAAGGATGAGCATGAGAAGACCATGGACAACGATTCCAGGCCAGTAAGATTTGGCAGTTGGTTGCTTGACTACTTTTGACTTAAAAATCTATTTGAATAAAATAACTTCTTCAGAGTAGAATGAAGGTTTTCACTCAATCACGATCATCCCTTGCTTGAGAAACCAGTTCACTTATCTCAGAGCTTTCAAGTTTTGTCAGAGCATTTCAGTATTATAGTACCTGAAAATCAGTATTTTGCTGAGGAAATCAGTATTTTACGCGGTGCCATTTTGGTGAAGAAAGTGTTATTTTTTTATGTGTGGTCATACCCATGTAAGAGTACAAGAATGCATAACTTTGCTACCAATTGACATGTCTTCTACGCACCTTACTTGACAGTGCATTCATTACCATCTCTTTGTATACTGCTGTTTAAACGACTGCTTCCTGCTTTTAACACCAGATGATGATGTAGAAGCCATTTTGGAAGCCTCCCTCTCCCTCCCTCCCTCCCTCCCTCCCTCTCTCTCCCTCCTTCCTATTTCCATCCCCCTCCCGCTTTTCCTCCCCTCCCTCGCTCTCTCCTTCCTTTTTTTCCTCCCTCCCTCTCTTGTTCCCTCCCATTCCCTCTCTCCTTCCTTCCCCCTCTCTCCCTACCCCAACAGTCTGTGACCCATAGCGCTGTGGTCTGGCGCTATGTGCAAAGCCCATAGCACTATGTGTAAAGGCAATAGCGCTCCAGCTGGGAGCACTATTTTTAGAACCCATAGCGCTGTTCGTTTAAATTCCAACGTGCTAAACTGACAGCGCTGTTTAAACCTGGAGCGGGACAGGCAGATCAAAGCTTACAAAAATAATTATCCAGATCTTGAAATTGAAAATACTAATAGATTTAATCTGCTATAATTTTTAGAGGTACAGTATGACTTTTTGTATCCATGCATTTTTTAAACAGCACGATGAAACAGGAAGTCGGGCTGATTTAAAAAAAATCTACATTTTACAAAGCAAATCAGTACATCCGTATTCTGATCGCATTTCCGTACAAAATACGGAAAATCCGTACTACTTGGCAGCTGTTATCTGCAGTAATGTAAACAGAGCTTCACTGTCAACTTCATTGTGCACATGTATTGTGCAAACATATTGGGCAACAGTGTTCACAATACAGCCGCCTCCATACTGGAAGAACCAAATGCAGATCAGATGATTGCTTTGTGCTGTACTTGTGTTCAGCCTGCAAGCGTGCCTCTAACCTTCTGGTTGCCTGTCACCTGAAGTTCGTATCCCACTATCACTCTGACTTTTGTATGTTTCCTTGTGCATTTTTACAAGGCCTAATGCAAGCTTACGGAAAAACACTTCATCTACTGCAAATGGAACACAATGTGGTAAAATCTGGAAAAACTTTGGTCGGAAAAAATAGAAAATTAAAGTGAATGCTATTCACTGAAAGTTAATAGGTGGGTATTAGTATTTTGGAAGGTAAGTGATATGTTGCCTTTTGAGCCAAGAGGATTTAAGTGCACAAATAAAGATTCCTGCAAGTATATAGAGCCCTGCTTAACCTAGTCTGATATCCCTATCCAAGAATGGGGATACTTGCAATAGGAGTGGAATGAAGGTTCACAGATGGATTGATTTAATAAGACAAGAAATGTGTCTGTAATGACAGAGAATGCACATGAGATAAAATAGCCTACTCCTATTTCTTAAGTAAATAAAACAATTAGGTCAGGATGGATGGGATGGCTGGTTGCATAAACAAAGTAGAGTTACAGCTGAACGTAACATACTGGAAAAAGCAACATGCGGAAAATCTGCAGTGTGATGAAAATTACAATTTTATTAAAGTAGAACTACATTGTATAATGTTAAGAACACACCACAGGGTTACTCACCACTGGATTGCTTGGATCTAATTTGGTAACTTCGTTGAAAAAATTATAGGCTTCAGCAAAGTTATTTTGACCAAGGTGCAGGAATGCCCTAATGATAGAAATAATACATTTTCACTCTACTTAATGTTTTTTAAATCCAACAAAATTAAAACAACAAATTATGTCAAACTGAATGAAACACTCAATGGGCAATAGTCATAATTTGAAGATATTTCTCTCAGGAGTGGAACAAATATATGTTTTCACTTCAGGGATTTGCTTTTTGTCACAGAAAACAAATATTTTGTTGGAAATTTTAAGTTAACTTTTGGTCAGAAAGTATTTGTGTGTGTGTGTGTGTATGTGTATGTATGTGTGTGTATGTCTGTGTGTGGGGGCACACAAACCTGCAGAATGTACCTTTAAAAATAAAGTGCTTTATGAGACTTAAAATAAATGATATTCAGCATCATAAAGGCTGTAATGTCATGTAATTACCTCTAGCCGTTCCCTACTGTGTTTCTTTAGCTGCACAAGAGTAAGTTAAAACAATTTCAAACAGAGAACAAAACATGTGGGATAGGAGAAACAGATTCCCGTGTGACTGGAAGATACATATTGGTAGAATGCTTAATTTATCAATTTGTCCGTCAAACCAACTAACATCTCAAATACTTTCTCCCCCTCCCTCAGCAGAAAGATTTCTTGAATTTGGACCTACACATTCACACAAAGCCATGTTGTCGATGAATTCTAAGCACCCACACAGGATTTCATGTAGTGGGATCACAATGCTTTAATTAGACATGAACAGACTAGCATTAATTTCCACTCGGGCATCCCCCACACAATGATGTGGCTAGATCTTCACGAATGCTGTTCATATAAAAAAGCTGCCAAAACTGACTGGTTCTACATATTTTTTTCCTCTGATGTGATTACTGTATTTCCCGGCAATGAAGACGCAATTTTTTAACCCAAAAATAAGACGAAAATTTACCTGAGTCTTGGAGGCCGAAGGTTATGTTGTTAACCAAGAAAGATAGACTTGGCTATCCCTCAGTACAGCAACATCAAGAACATCTATCCCTCATTGCTGGAAGCTGTTGGGAAGTGGCTGTAAAACGACAGCGGCGTGGGGGGGGGGGGGGGGGGGGGGGGGGAGAAGAATTTCTTTCACAATGTGTGGGGAGTCTGGCCGGGGAGGGAAATAGGTCGGGTGGCTGCAAGCAATGTGTTGGACCGAGGACAAATCTTCAGAGATATGCACACCTAGAAGCTGTAAACTCTCTCCACCGCCATCCCGTCAATGAAGACAGGCTCGTGGATCCTCAGCTTTCCCCTTCTAAAGTCAACAATCAGCTCCTAGGTCTTGCTGACATTGAGAGCAAGATTGTTATTCTGGCACTATTCATACTGTGCAGAATCATGCCCATGCGGAAAAAGATATCCCATCTACTCTCGTCCCACATGCCAGTATTGGTCCATATTCCTCTAACCCTTTCCTGTCCATTTACTTGTCCACATGGTTTTTAAAATGTTTTTATAGTATCTGACTCAATTCCTTCCTCTGGCAGCTCATTCCATATACCCACCATCCACTGTGTGAAAAAAAAGTCACCCTTCAGATTACCAGTAAACCTTTACCCTCTCACCATAAAATTCAGATTTTCAATCTCTCTCTCCTGTAGGACTTATCAAGCATTATAAATTAGCTTTCAAATCTTGGTTTAAATGCTTCATAGTTCAGTGATCATTATTTGATTGGATTAATTGAGAAAGCATGTTGTTGCTTTCCTTGTTTCTACATGTCCCAGATCGGTATCATCAGTCTCTCTACTACCTTAACTTGTCAGGCGAAAGAACATTCCTTAGGTTTATAACTGCCCATCTGTGGATTAATCTAATAGTGTTCTTCACCCATGGTAGATTTTGCTGCATGACTGTCATGCCATCAATAGCCTCTGTGAAAAAGGAAAACAATTTGCCATACTTCACTTATCTTCCATGTTTGAGGCATAGGTTTTGAACAAAGTGAGATGACAGCAGTTAGACAAGGAATTAAAAATTATACATTTGAAAATGTTTTTTTCTGCATCTTACCTGTTCATCTGAATAATTATACTCTGTTGCAGTTCACTTCCTAACTTTGGAACCATTTTTTCAACTTTTTGAAAATATTTCTCAGCTGTTTTGATGTCACCAATCTAGATATCAAAGAAGTACAATATTGAAATCTTAAAATTTCAAATAAGCCATAATTTCTTGGACATCCAGTGGCTCTGTCATGGCTACCTCAGCCTTCAGTCCGATATCTTTTTCTTGTTATGTTTGAAGTGCGTTTTTTTTTTTTTGTCTTTATGTGGGAAGGGGGGGGGGGGGGGGGGGGGGAGAAAGAGGGTACGGTAATGGGGATTCCGTCCTTCAGTCGCTTCCTGGAGAGGATGCGACTATTATTCAAAACACATACCGAGTTAAAATTGAATCAGGATCACTGACCCTGGGTGGCATAAATTACAGTCAAATTGATTCATTTGCATGCCTGCCACCCGAATCTCAAAACATATGCTCTACCCCAAGCTCTACCATGGTAAGAGATTAACAGGCAGATCAAGGAAATGATTCTGTCCACTTCATAATTGGGAACAAAAATACAAAATTCCCACCCACTTCTGGCAATCTCTGGGCACTTGAAGGGGAGAAAAACCCAATTACATGGCACAAAGAACTTACTGCTCACATATTAAGAGTGCAAAGAAACAAAATATAAACAGGAGGAGTGCATCACCTCAAGCTATCCTCCCACTCATCTCCTGCCATGTTTGTGAATGCATTTGTAATTCTCACGCTGGTCTCATCAGTCACCCAAGAACAAGAATGGAAGCAATTTATCCTCAATCCCTAAAGACTTCCGAAGACCATTTAATATTGCTTTAAAAGAGATTAGATTAATATAATTACAGAATATTACAAACTAGCTGGGAACAATCAAAGATTGCACACATTGCAAATCTGATAGGCAATGATGTATTTATGATGTGAAATTGGCCTATTTATTGATCCTTCCAAAAGCACCCAATGGCAAGAACTGAATTAACATATCAGTTCACAATATGAACAGATATAATTGGTTAAATGGCCTTTTTAGTAAGGTTTTTTTTTCCTATGGAAGTCATTAAACGTGATTTCTGATTATACCAGCCTCAGTCTTATTTTTAAACATCTACACTGCACAGAAACTAGGTTAATTAACACATTATAGGTTAAAATAATTGAATGTCATTATAATGCCAGAGTAAAATATATACTAGTATTTTTCTCTGCATATAAAAGTATTAATAAAAAGCAGAAAATGAACTATGAAATGCTTGAGACGTGGGGAGGAGAGAAGGTGAAACAACTGGTGGACTGGTGCAACACGAACAATCTGATCCTGAATGTTGACAAAACAAAGGAGGTAATCGTTGACCAGGAAAAACCGGCACAGTCACACACCACTTCACATTAATGACATTGATGTGGAGTTGGTCAGTAGCACTAAGTTCCTTGGGGTGCAGATTACGAACAATCTGACCTGGTCACAAAATATCACATCATTAGTTAAGAGAGCGCAGCAGCGGTTGCACTTTCTGCGCCGGATGAGAAGCGCTCACCTCCCCCATCCCATCCTCACCACTTTCTACAGGGGCACCATAGAGAGCATTTTGACCAGCTGCATCTCTGTCTGGTTTGGGGACTGTAAAGCCTCCGACTGGAAGTCCGTGCAGAGAGTGGTGAGGACAGCTGAAAAAATCATCGGGACTTCTTTTCCTTCAACCGGGGACATTGCGTGCAAACGTTGCTTGTCTAAGGCCAGCAGTATTATAAAGGACCCCACACATCTCCATCATGCACTGTTCACTCTGCTGCCCTCGGGCAAAAGATATCGTAGTATAAGGAGCAGAACGGCCAGGTTTTGCAACTTCTTCCCCCGAGCCATCAGACTCTTGAATTCCATGTAATGTGCCGCCACTATTATCTATTTTATCTATTTTATCTTTTTATCTATTTTATCTTTTTATCTATTTTATCCTTTTTTTATTTTATGTTGCACGGGGAGCCAGATGCAACAAAATTCCGTTCAGGCTTGCATTTTATTGGTGTATTTCTGAATGACAATAAAGTCTTTGATAGATTGATTTAGTTCCATACTTAGTGTTCGGCACAACGATCATTTAGTCTAGAATTTTCCCTGCAACCACAGGAGATGGACTCCAATAGGCCATCAGTTCCCATACCAACCTTTCTGATCTTGGTATCATGCACTGCCAGAAGATTGGGGTGACATGCAAATTGGAAGAACAGCACCTCATATTCTGCTTGATAGCCTACAACCCAACAGTAAGATTCTCCAATTTCAAATAAAGCTTGTGTACATAAATTTTCCCACCAGCCCGTCACACTGTTCTTTTACCCTCCTCCTTATACTCATCTCCCAACCCTTCTTTCTCCGAGTCTCCCATTTCCATTTTATTCCCCTAAGCCTAAAGGCGAGCCGTGGCTCAATGACACCACCAGAGCCCCAAGAAGAGAATGCAGAAAATCAGAACGGAAGTACAAATCTGAAAAGCTTCAAATTTCCTTTGAACTCCTGAAAAACAATCTTCACAATTACCAGAAAGCGGTAAAATCTGCTAGAATTAAATACTTCTCCACCCTCATCTCCAAAACCGCTCATAATTCCAAGGTCCTTTTTATCACCATCACCTCCATCATTTGTCCTGCCCCCAGCACCAACTGGGTCCCCTGCTAAGTGCGAGGAATTTACTACATTTTTCACCAGCAAGGTAAAAAACATAAGAACAAATATTTCCCCACCCACCTGTGACCTGGCTGTCTCATTGATCTGCTCTTCAAAATTAGATTGTTTCCAACTCGTTACTCTACCCTCCCTTGTAAAATTGATCACCACCATGAAACCCACTACCTGCCCCCTCGACACTGTCCCCTCTGCCCTCCTAAAGGATGTAATTACAACAGCCGGTCCCATCATCCTCGCCATCTTCAACAGCTCTCTGGCCACTGGCACTGTACCTACCTGCTTCAAGCATGCAGTGGTCCAGCCACTCCTGAAAAAACCTACCCTCGACCCCACCTTGCCAAGCAACTACAGACCCATTTCTAAACTGCCTTTCCTCTCAAAAGCCCTTGAAAATGTAATTTTAAGTCAACATGCCTTACCTTCACCAAAACACTATCCTGGAAACACTATCAGGTTTCAGGGCTCACCACAGCACAGAGTCTGCCTTGTTGAAGGTACATAATGACCTATTGCTCACCGTTGACTCCGGCGACTGTGCAATCCTGCTCCTTCTTGACCTCAGCACAGCATTTGACACTGTTGACCACACCATCCTAATTGACCATCTCCGGTACGGGGTTGGTATTGATGGCACTGCCCTGAGATGGTTCATCTCTTACCTCAAAGGTAGGAGTTTCTCGACTAACATAGGCAACTCTTTCTCCTCCCCAGCTAATCTCTGCTGGTGGGGTTCCACAAGGTTCCATCCTTGGCCCCATTCTCTTCTCCCTGTATATGCTCCCCTTAGGCCAAGTAATTGAAAGGCACGGCATTTCCTTCCATTGCTACGCAGACGATACACAACTCTATCTCCCCCTGAAGCCCAAAAACCAATCAGATCTGCGTAACCTTACCCGCTGCCTCGAGGATATGAAGTGCTGGATGGCCCAGAACTTCCTCCAACTAAATGAGAGTAAGTCTGAGGTCATCCTTCTCGGGCCCTCGGACTCAATCAAAATGATAGCAGGCAGTCTTGGAAGCCTTACCCCACTACTCAAACCTCACGTCAAAAACCTCGGCGTGATATTTGACCCAGCACTGAAATTTGACAAACAAGTCAATGCCGTGGTAAAAGCTAGCTAGCTTCTTTCAGCTTTGGACGATAGCTAAAATAAAACAATTCCTCCACTGTGATGACCTCGAAAAGATCATCCACACATTTATCTCCTCCCGCCTAGATTACTGCAACTCTCTTTACACTGGCATCAGCCAATCTTCCCTGTCCAGCCTGCAACTGGTCCAAAACGCCGCAGCGAGACTCCTGACGGGCACCCGAAAAAGGGACCACATCACCCCGATCCTGGCCTCTCTCCACTGGCTCCCTGTGCGGTTCCGTATACATTTCGAGACCCTCCTCTATGTCTACAATGCCCTCAATGGGCTTGCCCCCTCCTACATTAAAAGTCTTCTCACCCACCACTCCACCTCCAGGTCCCTCAGATCGGCCGACTTGGGGCTGCTGAATATCCCGCAGTCTAGGCATAAGTTTAGGGGCGACCGCGCCTTTGCGGTTGCAGCTCCTAGACTGTGGTTTAGCATCCCCCTTCCCATCAGAACTACCCCCTCCATCGACTCCTTTAAGTCAAGACTAAAATCTTATCTATATTCCCAAGCCTTTCCTGACGTCCACTGAGCGAGGGCTATATGTATATATGTATGTAGTTTGTTTGTTTATACTATTCTTATAACAAATGTTAAGCACTTTGGCCAACGAGAGTTGTTTTTTATATGTGCTATATAAATAAATGTGACTTGACTTGACTTTTTCCTCCCCCCCCCCCTCCCCCCCTCAAATGTCCTTCCATTCATATCCCTCCCTCTGGTTTTATGTTTCACCGCTTCTTACCATATCTGATGTTCTTTTGTCTCCTTTTCATTGCTAACCTTTGTCACCATCTCCACCCATCTACCAATCATCCCTGCTCACCTGTATCCACCCATCATTTGCCTGGCTCTGCCCCATCCTCATTTCTCTTTTCCAGCTTCCCCTGCCCCCCCCCTCTTCATCAGTCTGACGAAGGGCCCTGTCCCGAAAAGTCATCTGTCATACCCTCCACAGATGCTGACTGACCGGCCGAGTTCCCTAGGTTCTTTCTTTTGCTCACCATTCCAGCATCTACATTCTCTCGTGTCTCTAATCTTAATAAATTGTTTCCTGCATGTATACCAAGGATATTTGTATATAAAACTATGAGAAGTAAAGATATGATAATCAGAACTTTTTTCATCCGAGATGGAAATATCCAACACTTGGGAGAATAGCTATAGGATGAGAAGGATAAAATATAATGGAGAAGTATGGACAAAATATAATGAAGAAAAGTTATGCCCTTTATCCTGGAATTGTACACTGTGAACGGCTCGATTGTATTAGTGCATAGTCTTTTCACCAACTGAATAGTTCCGCAACACAAAAATACTTTTCACTGCACCTCATTACACATGACAATAATGTCCCTGTCCCACTTAGGAAACCTGAACGGAAACCTCTGGAGACTTTGCACCCCACCCAAGGTTTCCGTGCGGTTCCCGGAGGTTGCAGGTGGTTGCAGGTAGTGAAAGCAGGTAGGGAGACTGACAAAAACCTCCGGGAACCGCACAGAAACCTTGGGTGGGGCGCAAAGTCTCCAGAGATTTCCGTTCAGGTTTCCTAAGTGGGACAGGAGCATAATAAACTAAAGAAACACAATGGAATATTCTCCACTTTCCTTGAAGAGTGCAGTTTCAACACTCAAGAATAACTAGTAATCCAACTGCCATCCTAGATATTCATTTCCTCAAAAATTATAACATCTTGGCTGCAACGTGTGCTATTTACAAAATGAAACATATTACTCGCATAGACGTGCCACCTTATATAAAAAATGCTCTACACCCAAGAAAGTGGTGTATTTTCTCTTTGTCAGGGCAAATAGAAATGAGCAAGAAATGTTGGCTTTGCCAATGATACTGCATACCAAAACAAGGAACAATGCAGATTTACACAAAACAATTACAATTTTACTTCCTACTTCACTCAATTTACACTTTAGTCAATATTATTTTACTTTTTCAAAACTTTTTTAGGATTCAGTCTAATTACATTAAGACACACAACATTGTGAGTACGTATGATTCTTGACTTCCCATAAGTCTGACCAACGTATTGTAAAAATAATTGAACGCGGGACTAAATTATCACATTCAAAGGCTAAGACATTGAAAAAGCCCTCATTTATCCCACGGCTCATACCTGCAAAAGTAGTCTTCCTATTCCACTTAAAAGCTGAGGCTCTTGTTCTGGTTGGTATTGAATGACTGAGAGATACATGTCAACAGCAAGTACGTAGTCCTAGGAATAGTGAAGAAAAGTAGGTAGTTTGTTCAATTCAGAATCTATATTCAATAAATCATCTTTAATCTTTGATGGCTACAATGCCATTTTGGAAAGATAAATGGGATCCGTTTTATTTGCTAAAAAAAATGGAAAAAGTGAACAACATGAAACCAAAGCACAATTTACAGAACCCATTTACTCTGAGTAAATCTCAAACAAAAAAAGCCAGTGTAGAGGGATCGTAGGTTGGCGAGGACTCAGTGGGTTGAAGGGCCTGTTTCCATGCTGTATCTCTAAAACTAAAAAATAAAACTAAATGGTATGAAGTTGTTCAGTAGATGATACCAGGTTCAACAAGATTAACATTGCAAAGGGAGTGGAAGATTGTAACCTTCACGTGGTCCGCCCAGTTTCAACTAATGCAATCAACTTGACGTGCACAAACGGAAGATAAAATAGAACAAGTTATCCAACAACTTTAGGCTGTGCACGCCACACGAAAGAAGAAGAGCATTTCAAAGGGACATCCAGTCCCTTCCTCATGCAAGAGGATTCCAGGCCTAACCACATGATGCTCCATGCCACCCCACCTCCACTCTCCTGCCCCCCAATATTTTATTGGGGCGTCCTTACTCTCTCTCATCCTCCTTGATCACATATCCCAGTCCCAACACTAACCTTGACCCTTCTTTCCAGCCTGATCATTCTTCACCACACACTCCCCCCCCCTCCCAATGGGAGCTCTCTCTCCCATTACCTTTCCCTGATCCCACACTGCATCTCTGCTCCAACTCCTATCACTTAACCAACTTCACCATCCATGTGAGTTTCCCCTCGCTGACACTGAACAGTTAGTACTCAGTAGTGGCCAGACCTTTGCATACTTCTTCCTGCACTTAAATTAATTTTGCGCCCAACATAACGTTGGTCTCTTCTTCCCCTGCCTTATCTTTCGAGCCTCTTTATTTGGCAAGGAATCCTAACTCCCCACTAATGTGCTTTCTCCCATCTCCAGCAGTGCCCTTGTATTTGGAGACCCTTGCTGGGATCATTTCCCCTCTGATTGCACAGCACTGCACCAATCCCAACCTCTTCATCGAACGTGCAGATAAGAACGTGCAGTGACCTCGACCATGCAGAGGCAAGATACCTCTTAATATCCCCCAGCCGATGACCCACCAACGAACACCAGGCTATTCTCTCTTACATATATCACATCTCTACTTCACATCCTCCTGATTTATTGCAACACTGCACTGTCCACTTCTATTTCTTATTGCCCAAATAGATCCACTGTTCCTGCCTGACAAATTATATTTTTATAGCTTAACTCTATTCTGTCTTCCCTTAGCCAGACACTTCCAACCTATAACACTCTCATCCACCTGGCAGAATTTATTCTTACCCTTATCTACTTCTCCGATACCTCTCATTTTCTACATATCAAAGGTAAGCCATCTGCACTCACAAGGGCCCCAGCTATTCCTGTTTTTTTTCTTTTTGGCTTCATGCAACAGTCCTTGTTCCAAACCTAGAGAAAGAGGGGTGGGTGGTGGAGAAAGTGGACCTCGAGGGTACCTAAAATTGAAGAAGTCAATGTTCATACCATTGGGTTCCTGAAACCAAGCAGAATATGGGCTGCTGTTCATCCAGTTTGCTTATGGCCTCACTGGCAATAGAGGCAGCCCCGGACAGAAATGTCCGTACAGGTATGTGGGTGGGAGTTTAAATGGCTGGCAACCAGGAAATCAGGTAGACTTGGCAGACTGAGCGCAAGTGTTCGTCGAAATGGTCGCCGAGTCTACGCTTGGTCTCACAGATGTACAGGAGCCCACATAGGAAACACCAGATGCAGTAGATGAGGTTACAGGAGGTCCATGTGAATCTGTCTCACCTGGAAGGACTACTTGGGTCTGCAGAAGGACTGCTTGGGTCCGTGGGAGGAGGTAAGGGAGGAGGGACAGGTGTTACATCTCCTGCAGTCGCAGGGGAAAGTTCCTGGAGAGGTGATGGTTTAGATGGGAAGGGATGAGTGAACCAAGGAGTTGCGGAGGCAGTGGTCTCTATGGAACGTGGAAAGGGATGGGGATGAGAGTTGAACTAGCGTTGGGATCATGTTGGAGGATGATGTGTTGAATGTGGAGGCTAGTGGGCTGGTGGACAGGGGATAGCAATGTTACAACATTTTGAGATTTAAAAAATCAAGTCTGCAATTTATCCCATCAGATAAAGCATAAAAAGAAGTTTAATTTGGCACCTAATTCACTTTCATATCTTCACTATTAAAAAGGTTATGGCCATTTCCATACTCGGAAATTAGCATCTTGTTCCCTATTGCTTTTGCATTGACTTAACACAAAAGCTGTGATCGAGGATAGTCAAAGTCCCATAGCTTCCTTAAAAATTAAGAGAACTGAATGAAATGTTCATTTATTATAGATTGAAGCATTCTGAAACAAATATAAAACATCTTACTTGGATCTGAAATTAAAGCATATAATTAGTTAATTATCTAATTGTAGTTAATTATAAAATTGACCGTTGTGACGGAAATAGTAATAAACAGCCAGACTGCCTTAAATTCAAAAATGTGATATTCTCAAGATCAGAACTTTAATATTATTGTATTATATGCTGTAAATCCGTAACAGATAGGTAAAGAAATTACAATTTCTATGGAGAAGATCAGTTGCTGGCTGGTACATTGGCATATCATAATCAGTAGCATCATCATACTCCTCAGATTGTAACCAATAAGCAACTCTGTACACCTTGTTTTTCCTCAACTTTTCAATTTTGGCATTGTAAACTACAAATGTTTGCTCTTCAAACCACACATGACATGCCTTTCTGCCCACTACTTTCCCAAAAACAATGTCCTGTAGATTCAATTTCTTAAGAAAAGGATAATTTCTTTAAATAGCCCAAGTATCCAAATAACAAACTAATCCCATTCACACAAGAATTCACAATATAACATGATTTTTAAATCTCACTGTCATGAATTTATATCCCAGATGGAAGGAATTTAATGTTTAATTCCCATAAATTAATCTAGAAACATCCACCCAAAATATAATAAAATTATTGTTTTTTGCACAATACATGTGACTCAAACTGTTGTGAATATTTAGTTTTAAAATAATGATCATGGAGAGAGAGAATAACACAAAATATAGACAATTTAGACGGCTTATATCCAAAAAAAAAAGGGCATTTTCATCTTGCTTCTGGAACGCGATCGATTGGAACGTTGCATTTGCAGTGAATTTGAACCCCATATTGGCATGAAAAACACTGCCGATTCGTATGGGGCCCAAATCACATTTTCGCTTATAGAGGATTGATTAAAGTCATCCCAACATCTGAGATTGCAACGGACTCGAAGAAGAAGATCCCAAGAAACAAGTTTATATGTAAAATAGACGACTTACACCGTGTTTTGTCCTATACGTGAGATCCGTCACGTTGTAGGCGTTGACAGCGTTAGAAGTCGCATTTTATTTTAATATAATTATGAAATTGTCTCGTGATTAAATAAATAAATATATTTTAAAAAATCGAGAATTAAAGTCGGAACGATTTTTCTGCAGCAGCTAGCAGCCCGAGGAAATCTGCCTCGGACAGGCGGTAGAAAACTGGATTTTAATCCCGCCCCCCTCCCTCAAAGGCACCAAAGTCGCGCACACAGCCAGTGGCAGAACTGCAGCGCCGCTGAAGGTAAGTTTTGTAACATCGCTACAGGGGAACTCTTATTTTTGTTCCATCTGGGGTTGAGGGGGATCGAGAGCAGAACAGAGAGCGATGCATCTATGACAGCAGAGGGGAATCACATTTACTAAAGAAAGAGGACATCTCTCCACATGGTTCACTTTCCCCAACTCACTCTCCATCTGGTTTGATCTGTCTGTCATCCCTCTCATCTGGTTCTAACAATTACCAGTCTCTGTCTCTATCCTTACCCCACCCCCATCTGCTTAAAATGTTCTTTATTTTTTCTTGTGTTGCTATCCACCTCTTCCAGCATTTGTTTTGCCCCTCCGTCCCACTGCAATATACTGGATATCTTCTCTTTATGTGCCCAGTCCTCATGCAGGGCATCCTCAAAATATTGACCATCCCTTTGCCTCCATAGATGTGCTTGACCCACTGAGTTTCCTGCAGTTTACTTTATTCTCCAAATTCCAGCATCCGCAGTCTCTTACATCTCCATCCTGCCGGCATATTGAACATGACTTATGGCATATAATGCCCAAAGTAAATGCAGATATTCAGTACTTAGATTTAGAAAAAAGGACCAAACATGCATGATAGAACATACAACAGGCTCTTTGGCCCACATCTTTGCTGAGCACAACCACCGTCTGGATGATTAATTGAGATTAATAAGAGAGTTAAACAGGTACGGATCAAAGCTTTAGACAAAGAAAACAAAGGTAAATATCAAAGCTGAGAAATGCAGGTCATAGTTGTTGCAGAAAGCTGAACAAAACAAGAGAAAGTGGAAATGCTGAGCAGTTCAGACAACGCCTGCAGGAAGAGAATATCTGAGATTATATTACAGATGAATAACCTTCTTACAGCACGACTGGCTAATTCTGACAGAAAAAACACTTTACCTGAAATTGTTGAATTTGAATTTGATAGAGGCCTAAAGAGCACAGTGCCTTAACAGAAGATGAGATGCTGTTCCTCAAACTTATGTTCGGCAACATAGATAGATAGGTCAGCGAGAAAGTGGGATGGTGAATTAAAGTGGTGTCACGTGAAAGGTGCAGGAAAGGTGAAGATTAGCAGAAGTAATGAAATGATTAGTCATTCTGAGTAAGAAAACAGCACCAATCTTATTGCTAATGCTTTGGAAAGAGGGTTAATTAGAGGGACTTAAAATGGACGGCAACACAGATTGTTCTATGTATCCCACAAAGAGATTTCTCACATGGATGACAAGAGAAATTGAGTCTCTGGTCAGGAAAAAGGGGGTGTGGAACATGTATAGGCAGCTGGGATCAAATGCATTTCCGGAGGAGTTTTGGGGAGGATTCAGAGGGATAATATTTATATATATGCATTTAGATACATTGGGATAGTCATCATGGTTATTTATGTGGGAGATCACGCCCTACGATTCTGAGCAAGGGCAAAGTTGTCTATATATGTTGTCTATATGGACTTCAGCATGACATTTGATAAGGTTCCGCATGGTAAGATGTTCTGGAAGCTTAGATCACATGGGATCCAGGGAGAAGTAGTAGACTGGATCTGCTTCATGGAAGGAAGCAGAGGGTGACGGTAGAAGGTTGTTTTTTGGACTGGAGGCCTATGATTTGTACCTCAGGGATGATACTAAAGTGGGTGGTATTGTAGATAGCGAAGAGGGCTATCAAACATTACAAGACCTTGATCAGTTGGGTAAATGGGCTGAGGAATGGTTAATGGAGTTTCATGCAGATAGGTGGGAGGCATTGCATTTTGAGAAATCAAATCATGGCAGGACCTTCACAGTGAATGGCAAGGCCCTGGGGAGTGTTGTAGAGCAGAGGGATCTCGGAGTGCAGTTACACAGTTCCTTGAAAGTGGCATCACAGGTAGATAGCGTGGTCAAGACATTGGCCTTCATAGGTCAGGTTATTATTTATGTCAGAATATTATATTACAGTTGTACAAGTAGTTGAAGTTGCATTTGTAGTGTTGTGTTCAGTTCTAATCACCCTGCTACAGGAAAGATGTTAAGCTAGAAAGAGTGCAAAAGAAGATTTACAAGGATGTTGCCAGGACTAGAGGGCCTCCTATAGAGAGAGGTTGGGCAGGCTAGGAATTTATTCTTTGGAGCACAAGAGGCGAAGGGGTGATCTTATGGAGCTGTATACGATTATGAGAGGGACAGAAAGGGTGAATGCCCAGAGTAAGGTAAATCAACAATTATAGGACGTGGGTTTAAGGTGAGAATGGAAAGATTTAACAGGAATGGGAGGAGCATCGTTTTTAACAGAAAGGGTGGTGGGTATAGGTAATGCAGAAAAGATAGTTAAGGCAAATGGTATAGCAACATTTGACATTCAACGGCATTTGAACAGGTACATAGATGGGAAAGGTTTAGAGGGATATGCATCAAATGTGGACCCGTGTCATAGAGTCAGAGTGATACAGCATGGAAACAGGCCCTTCGACCCAACTTGCCCACACACTTGCCCATGTCCCAGCTGCACTAATCCCACCTGCCCGTGTTTGGTTCATATCCCTTCAAACCCATTCTATCCACATACTTGTATAACTGTTTCTTAAACGTTGGGATATTCCCTGCCTCAACTACGTCTTCTGGCAGCTTGTTCCATACACCCACCACCCTTTGTGAGAAAAAGGTGCCCCTCAGTTTCCTATTAAATTTTTTCCCCTTCACCTTAAACCTATGTCCTCTGGTCCTCAATTCACCTACTCAGGTGCATCTACCTGATCTATTACTCTCATGATTTTATACACCTCTATAAGATCACCCCTCATCCTAGAGTCCTAGTCCACTCGACCTCTCCCTATAGCTCAGACCCTCTAGTCCTGGCAACATCCATGTAAACCTTATCTGTACCCTTTCCAACTTGACATCTTTCCTATAACATGGTGCCCAGAACTGAACTAAATGCAGCCTCACCGATGTCTTATACAACTGCAACATGATCTTCCAACTTCAATACACAATACTCTGACTGATGAAGGCCAATGTGCAAAAGCTTTTTTGACCACCCTATCGACCTGCGACTCCACCTTCAAGGAACCATGCACCTGCGTCCTAGATCCTTCTGCTCCACAACACTCCCCAGAGGCCTACCATTCACTGCGTAGGTCCTGCTTATGTTAGACTTCCCATCATGCAACACCTCATATTTCTCTGCATTAAATTCCATCAACCATTCCTCAGCCCACCTGGCCAATCGATCAAGATCCTGCTGCAATATTTCACAACCATCTTCACTATCTGCAAAACCACCCACTTTTGTATCATCAGCAAACTTGCTAATCTTGCCATGTATGTTCTCATCCAAATTATTGATATGGATGACAAACAGTAACGGGCCCAGCACCGAACCCTGAAGCACACCACCAGTCACAGAAGTAATCTTCCACCATCACCCTCACTTCCTTCCACAAAGGCAATTTTCTATCCATTCAGTTATCTCTCTCTGGTCGCATGCAATCTAACCTTCCAGAGCAGCCCACCATGCGGAACCTTGTCGAAAGCTATACTGAAGCCCAGTGCAGATGGGGCACATTGTTTGACACAAACATGTTGGGCCAAAGGGCTTGTTTCCGTGCCGTATGACCGACAAGTAAAGAGCAGGAGCAAACCACCAGCTCCGACAAGCCCCACCACTCAATGTGATCATGGATGATCTACGCTGGCCTCAACTGCTTTTCTGTGCCTGTCCTCTATACTCAATGCCTCCCTCTTTCAAATATTTGTATATTTCCACCTTAAATATAATGAATGATCTCACCTCCACCACTCTCTGGGGCAAAGAATTGCACAATTCACCACCCTTGGAGAGCAGATGTTTTTGGCAACTCAATTGTAATTTGACCAGCCTCTTATTTTGTTGTTATGTTCTGATGTTAGTGGTTCTCCCACGAGTGAGAACATTTTAACATCTACTCTGCCAAGCCTCCCTTTTAATTTTTTTTCCCAGCAAATGGATCCACCATCTTTAGTTTAATTTAATTTAGAGATACGGCGCGGAAACAGGTCCTTCGGCCTATCAGGTCTGCGCCGACCAGCGATCCCCGCACATTAACACTATCCTACACCCACTAGAGGCAACTTTTACATTTAGCAAGCCAATTAACCTACAAACCTGTACGTCTTTGGAGTATGGGAGGAAACCAAAGATCTTGGAGAAAACCCACGCAGATCACCGGGAGAACGTAGAAACACCGTACAGGCAGCACCCGTAGTCAGGATCGAACCCGGGTCTCCGGCGCGGCATTCTATGTAAGGCAGCAACTCTACTGCTGCACCACCCTGACCAGCTGAGAGAACAGTAGAAATCGCCATTAATCTCCTGAACCACTTTCTTTGAAACCCTTGGGTACAGTTCATTAGGTCCCTATTAGTTTTTAACCCCACATGTTTCTCCAATTCTATATCCCAACTTTATCCCTAATGCATTAAAATGTTGAGAACTATATTCTGCACTCTCTAAAACCCCTTTGTTCTACCTCTTGCACTTGACTCTGATCTGAGTGAATAGTGTGCCAACCAAAGCTTCTCACAGTACCTCGGTACGTGACAATAATAAACTAAACCTTGTGATTGGGATTTAAACAAGTTCCTCAATGTTATTTGAAATTGTTATCTGAGCAACAATTTGCAGTGTCCTGCACAGCAAAGACTGATGCATAACTTAACATACCTGCCATATCTTTGTTTCTTCTTATTAATTCATCAGCCTCATTCTCTAGTTCCATTTACTTTAGCTTTCTTCCGATTTATTTATCCACAAATATCTATATTACTAAAACTCGTCGTTTCTGCTGGCAATGTGTCACTCTGCTCTGCTTTTTCCTATCTTCTTCCAAACACAAGGCCACAGCCTTCCCATTTTCACATATTCTACTCACAGTTTGCCCGTCGATGCGATAAACATCTTCCCGTCGCATTCCGACCTATATTTCCAAAGTTATTCATGATTTAAAGTTTCAAAAAACGCCAGAACCGCTTTCTCAGAGCGTCCATTGATGATGTCACAATGCCTCTCACAGTGCACCAATCATAATGGGCTCTCAAGCTGACTGCCACAATGACATCACAATGGAACGTTGCCAACGGTAACAATGGCCTCTCACAGTGCACCAATCACAATGGGCTCTCAAGCTGTCCAGGCCCTGGCGCTGCTCTACGACCTGGGTAAGTCCTGGGGCAGGGAATGGAAGTGAGGGGAGGAGGATGAGGGAAATGAGGAGGGAGATGGGGTAGGGTCTCTACCCTCCTCCCTCTCTGTCCCTCTCCCTCTCTACCCCCTCCCCCTCTATCCCCTTCCCCCTCTACCATCCCTCTCCATCCCCTCCACCTCCCCCGCCCTCCCCTGTGACGCCACGCCCCCCCAAAGCCCCCTGCGTTGGGGACAGGACCCAACGGGTCTCACTTGGTCTAGTTCTTACTATTTGTTTTGTTATTACATGTGTTTTGCCTTATTTTTTTTACCCCCCTTTCTTCTGAGCTGGCTTAGCACCAGCACATGTGGCTTTGCATGTCCTTCTTTTCACTTTAATGTTATCTTTGACCTCCTTTGCTAATCACAGATGGTGCCTTTTTTTCCATTGAATACCTCTTTCTAATTGGTATAAATTTTCACTGAACATTACAGGCCAGCTGTTCAAATATCTGCCACTATTCATCTACTGACCTGTCTCTTAGCTTAATTTTCCCAATCCACCTTAGACAGCTCCACCTTTAAACCACTATAATTGCCCTTTGTTAAATTGAAGATAGTGGTTTTGCCCTTGCGGTGTTCACCTACAAACTGTATCTGAAATTCTATCGTGCTGTGGACACTATCTCTTAGGGCATCTTTAACCATAAGATATCCAATGAAACTTACAGTTCCCTTCACCCATGCCCGAGATATTGTCCCATTTATGCTCTGCCCTATCGCGAGGTTACATTTTGGGAGAGAGAATCTAAAAAGACTTTAGACATTTTTTTTCAAGGCTGCGATCCAACAGTTTTATTAAGAGATACAGCCCGGAAAAAGGCCCTTCGGCCCACCGAGTCCATGCCGACCAGCGATTTCCCCCACACACGAACACTATCCTATGCACACTAGGGACATTTTTTAACAATTTTATCAAAGCCAATTAACCTACAAACCTGCCGCTGTAAGGCAGCAACTCTACTGCTGCACCACCGTACATTACAACATTTTGTTTTAGGTTTAAGTAAGTAAGTAAACTTTAATTATAGCACATTTTAAGTCAACTTGCATTGACCCCAAAGTGCTTCACATAATTTAAATAATAAGTTCCATTGCAAACCATAGAAAAAGGTTTAAAAAAAAAAGAATAAAAATGGACACAACATATTATAGAGTTCAACACAAACATCCCCCCACAGCAGAATCAAAACATTTCCACTGTGGGGGAAAGGCACCAGAAAGTTAAGTCCTCTTCCTCTGTGAAACACCCGAGGTCGGGGCCCATTTGTGGCCGTGCAGCCAGTCCGTTGATTTTCAGGGCCCTCTTGCCGTAAAGATGGAACATCGGCGTCGGGTGAAACATTCCTCAGCGGCTTGGAAAAGTCTGGAGCGGCTGTCCCCTCCCCGGAGACCGCGGCACTCGTAGTCCTCAGGCCGCGCCGGTTGGAGCTCCGACCCCGGCGAACTCGATCCCTGGCTCTGCGGCGCTCCAAATCCAGCGCCGCCGGATGCCCGCAGCCCCAGCTCCGCGATGTTGGAAGTCGGCGGCCAAAGCGTTCCGGAGCTTACCGCACGGCGACCCGGTAGGCATTGCCCGCTCCGTGTTGGTATCCCATCGCTGTGCCACCGCCGCCGAAGCTGTAGTCCCAGCCGGTCCCGACAGGAAAATGCCGCTCCACTTTCGGTGGTAGGCCGCGAGGACGGAGCGAAGAAACAGCACGGAGGGATGCTGCCTCTCCGACCAGGTAGGGGACTAAGAATAAAGTTTCCCACTTCCCCACCCCCCACATAGAAGAACTCCACTAACATTTTTTAACATGACTTAAAATAAAATAAAATAAAGAAAGGTGTAGAGACGGACTGCAGGCAGGCTGCCATACACAGACGGCGCCCACTCCTGCACATCCGCCATCTTAAGTCATTAACTGAATTTGAATTGCCAGCATATCTGCAGGTCCATAAACTAGTCTTCTTTATTATGCCAAACCCATGAGAACAATACTACCCTCATCTGGGATTATTCCAATAAAGTTTCTTTCATATATCTATACATATCTCGCATTGTCCAGTCATACAGCATGTAGACAAGCCTTTCAGCTCACTGAATCCATGATGACCATCAAAAATTACTATTTATGGCTGGCGCTGATGATGGCTGCCACAGTGTACTGCTCCTTGCTGTTTTTTATGTGTTTGATTGTTTGTGTCATCTGTGAAAACCCTACAAAGATCACTTTCACGAGAGAGGTACTCATTAACATCGGACATACCGTGCCTCCAAACATTGTTCCGGATTTCTTTCAATCACTGGATTACTTGGACATACTCGTCAGCGGGACTGTGGCTGCGTTCAAGGTCTTGATACAGAGGAGGTCCCGCTCTGGAGCACTCACGCGACTCCGGCGACAAGGATCACGCACACCGCTCCCAAGCATATTCCTGGCAAACGTAAGTTCTCTCAATAACAAAGCGGACGAACTGCAACTCCTGCGCCGGACAAACAAGGACTTCTCTTGAGCCGCCGCCCTGTGTTTCACCGAGACCTGGCTGTGTGAGTCAACCCCGGACAATGCGCTGCAACTGGCTGGCTTCCAACTTCACAGAGCGGATCGCGAAGTGGAGGTAGCGGGGAAATCAAGAGGCGGTGGAATATGCTTTTATACCAACCAGGACTGGTGCAGCAACATCACGGTAATGTCAAACTTCTGCTCTCCCAGCCTAGAATCCTTCTTTATAAACTGCAAACCCTTCTACTCTCCGAGGGAATTTAACCTTTTTATTCTCTCTGGAGTTCACATCCACCCCCATGCCTTTGTAAGTGAGGCCCAAACACAACTCGCTGACCAGGTAATGAGGGTAGAGAGTGACTTCCCGGACTCCATGGTCATTGTTTTGAGGGACTTTAACAAAGCTAACCTCAGCCGAGACCTTCCAAAGTAGACTTCATGTTACTGCCCCACCAGAGGGGAGAGACTTGACCACTGTACACTTCAAACAAGAATGCATATCGCTCTGTTCCCCAGGCGGGTCTGAGTCTCACTGATCATTGTTTAGTTCACCTTATTCCGACTTACAGGCAGAAACTAAAATCTGCTAAGCCTGTGGTCAGAACAACGAAAAGGTAGACAATAGAAAATGGGTGCAGGAGGAGGCCAATCGGCCCTTCGAGCCAGCGAGGGCAATGAAAACCTACAGTCCTGCTTTGACTGCACTGAGTGGAATGTGTTCATGGAAGCAACCACAAGCCTCGATGAGTATACGGACACTGTAACATCATATGTCAGCTTTTGTGTGGACAGTTGCATTCCAACCAGGACTCGGACCTGGTTCAACAACAACAAACCCTGGTTTACAGCAGAACTCAGACAGCTCCTCCTTTCTAAAGAGGAGGCCTACAGGAGTGGGGATGCCGACCTCTACAGGCAGGCAAAGTAGAAGCTAAGAAGAGGAATCAGAGCTGCCAAGGAAAGGTACTCTGAGAGGTTGAGGAGCAAGTTCTCAGCTAGTGACTCTTCTTCAGTTTCAAAGGGATTGCAAGAAATCACCAGCTACAAGAGGAAAGCCCCCCTGCTCTTTGGACAATCGTCAGCCGACCAATGACCTGAACGAGTTCTACTGCCGGTTCGATAAACAGAAACTTAACCCTGGTACCCCCTCACCAACCAACACTTCACACCTACTCACAGCATGACTGCAAATGACTGGGGCCTCGTCCACTACCCACCCCCTCCCTGTGCCACATCAATCTGGCCACTTCTCCATCACCAACAATAGAAATTGAGGAGGTGGAGAGGCTGTTCAGAAGACAGGGAAACCAGAAATCTCCAGGAACGGACAATGTTTCCCCCTCTATTCTCAAGCTCTGTGTCGAACAACTGGCACTGGTCTACACAGACATTTTCAACCAGTCCCTGCAAACCTGTACTGTCCCTGCCTGCTTCAAAGTCTCCACTATTGTCCCTGTACCCAAAAAGGCAGTGAAGAAAGCGAATGGCATGTTGACCTTCATAACAAGAGGAGTTGCGTATAGGAGCAAAGAGGTCCTTCTGCAGTTGTACAGGGCTCTAGTGAGACCACACCTGGAGTATTGTGTGCAGCTTTGGTCTCCAAATTTGGGGAAAGACATTCTTGCTATTGAGGGAGTGCAGCAAAGGTTCACAAGGTTAATTCCCGGGATGGTGGGACTGTCATAAGTTCATAGAATGGAGCGGCTGGACTTGTATACTGTGGAATTTAGAAGGATGAGAGGGTATCTTATTGAAACATAAGATTATTAAAGGTTTGGACACACTAGAGGCAGGAAACATGTTACCAATGTTGGGGGAGTCCAGAACCGGGGGCCACAGTTTAATAATAAGGGGTAAGCCATTTAGAACGGAGATAAGGAAATGCTTTTTCACACAGAGAGTTGCGAGTCTGTGGAATTCTCTGCCTCAGAGGGTGGTGGAGGCCGGTTCTCTGGATGCTTTCAAGAGAAAGAGTTAAGGGCCTGTCCAACCTTCACGACCTAATTCACGACCCTTTTTACTCGTGGACATTTTTCATCATGCTAGAAAAACGGCCCGACCTACTTGATGCCACGAGTACCTACGACTAGCATCACGACCTGCTCCGACCTACCTATGACCTTGTGATGGCCATGCTGCGAGTATGAGCTAAGGGCAAACTCGGCATAGGTCGTGAATTAGGTTGTGAAAGTGGGACAGGCCCTACAGATGGAGCTCTTAAAAGATAGCAGATTCAAGGGATATGGAGAAAAGGCAAGAACGGGGTACTGATTGTGGATGATCAGCCATTATCACATTGAATGGCAGTGCTGGCTGGAAGGGTCGAATGTCCTACTCCTGCACCTGTTGTCTATTGATTACTGGTCTTAATGACTACTGGCCTGTCACACTGACCTCTGTAGTCATGAAGACCCTTGAAAGACGTGCTGGCCAAGCTGAAAAATATCACTAACCCCCTGCTGGACCCTCTGCAGTTTGCATACCAGGCCAATTGATCTGTGGATGATGCAGTCAACCTGGGCCTGCACTTCATCCTCTAGCACCTAGACCGCCTGGGGACCTATGCAAGGATTTTGTTTGTTGATTTTAGCTTTGCATTCAACACCATTGTGCCAGAGCTACAAACTTTCCAAGCTGACTGTGCCTGAACCCCTCTGCGGGTGGATCACCAGCTTCCTGACAGACAGGAAACAGCATGTAAGGTGTCCTTGAGACTTTTGAAAGGCGCCCACAAATAAAATTTATTATTATTATTATTATGTGAGGCTGGGAAAGCAAATCTTGGACCCGCAGCATAGGAGCACCGCAAGGCTAAGTATTCTCCCCTCTCTATTCCAACGACTGCACCTCCACAGACTCCTGTCAAGCTTCTCAAGTTTGCGGACGACACAACCCTGTTTGGACTGATCCAGGATGGGGAAGAATCTGCCTACAGACAGGAAGTGACACAGCTGTCATCCTGGTGCCATCGCAATAACCTGAAGCTCAATGCTCTTAAGACAGTGGAATTGATTGTGGACTTTAAGAAAGCTCCCCCTACACTCACCCCACTCACCATCAACAGTCACATCTGTGGAATATTTTAAGTTCCTGGGAACCATCATCTCCAAGGACCTTAAATGGGGGGCCACCATCGACTCCACAGTCAAAAAGGCACAACAGAGGATGTACTTCCTGTGGCAGCTGAGGAAACACAATCTGCCACAGGCAATGATGGTCCAATTCTATACAGCCATCGTAGAGTCTGTTCTCACCTTCTCCATCTTGGTCTGGTTTGGCTCAGCCACCAAGCATGACACACGGAGGCTGCAGAGAATCGTCCGATCAGCTGAGAAGGTTGTTGGCTGCATCCTTCCCTCCATTGACAAACTGTACACTGCAAGGGCATGGAAGCGAGCGGGTAAGATCATCTCCGACCCCTCTCACCCTGGCCACAAACTCTTTGAATCACTTCCCTCTGTCAAAGCTGCCACAGCCACACATAAAAACAGCTTTTTTCCACGAGTAGTAGCTCTATTGAATAACCAAAAATCTGTAGCCTACTTTTGCTCTGTTATTTTATTTAATTCACATGTTTAATTGATAATGTTTTAATATTAATATTTAATGTTCTATGTGTCATTCTTATGTCATGTTGTCACTTGCGAGCAGAGCACCAAGGCAAATTCCTTGTTTGTGAACATACTTGGCCAATAAACTTATTCATTCATTCATTACCTATTACTGACTCCTATTTTATCCTTGCCACATTCCTCAAAAACTTCCTAGATGCTACCAGTCATCTACACACTGGATGGAATATAAAGTGGCCAATTAATCCTGGTACTTGTCTTCACTTGTTCTAATCCTCTGGAAATGTTTGCATGGTTAAATTTTAGATTATCAGATTATAAGAGGATTATGGATTATTTATAATGAGACGGCTCTTAATGGTCCATAAAGATCCAACGTGCTGAAAATCACGAATGATGCATGAAATAAATAGCAAATTTCCAGTAATAGGAGGGCTGATAACAAGAGGGACCAGATTTAAACTAAGTGGTAAAAGAATCAGAGACAACATCAGAGACAACTAAAGCAGAGAAGTCTCTCATGAGACTGGCTTGCCGGAGATGCGATTGTTTTCCGGGTCGGATCTCCGGTCGCTCTGCTGCCTAATATCATGATGCTGGAGGCCTTGCTCGGGATTGACTGAGCCCCACTGTGGGGCGTGGACATACCATCGGAGCCTGCGGTCTCTTGCCTGGGATTGACGTTCCAACAGCGGCCTGTGGACTTTAACATCAAGGGCTCGCAGTCTTGCGTAGAAACCGTCGATTTCGGGAGCTCCAACGACGCAGAAGGATCAACTAGTCCCGACCCGGGGTCAGGTCGCTCAAAAGCGGGGAAGTTGACATTCCCCCGATGCAGCTTATTCGCCCAGACGCGGAGGCTCGACCGCCGACCGCGGGAGGACAAAGAAGGGAAGGGATTGAACTTTTTTTCGCTTTACATCACAGTGAGGAATGCGGAGGAGTCACTGTGGTGGATGTTTATGTTAAAATGTATTTTGTGTGTTCTGCTGCTTTTTATTGGTATGAGTGTATGGCAAATGAAATTCCTTGTATGTTGCAAAACATACTTGGCTATTAAATTATTATTGTATTGTATGATCATAGTCTGAAAGGGTGTTGAAAGAGTCATTTGGGAATTTGTTAAATACCTGAATGGGAAAACAATTGCAAAACAATGGGGAAAGACCACAGGAATTAGAATAAAGTAAAATTCTGTTGCACATTATAATTTTTACAAAAAGTCAACATGGCCCGAGATAACTGGATGATAGTAAGTCTGTTTCTTTCAATGGATGCTTGCCTAAAAGTTGCTCAGTTAAGTGCGTTTGAGAGTTGCAGGGGATATTGATCTTAACTCACAATAGAATTGCTATCGAGTTTTTGGATGTGTTGCTTTGCAAATAATGGGGGAAGGCAATTCCACTGAAAGGTATCCTTAATTTCCTGTCAGTCTTTAAATCACCGTTTCCTTAAGGGCCTGTCCCACTTACGTGTCCCTGGCACACAAATTACGCGACCCCGTGGTCGCATTGAGGCGCACGGGCATCGTATGGCCGCGCAGGGCCAGTCCCACTGAGAATCTCGGAGGGGTGTGTAGTTGTGCGCGACATCGCACGGGGCTCCGAAATTTTTGTAGCGAACGAAATCTTTGCGCGCCAACGGCCTGTCACGTAACTGACGGCCTAAGTAGGACAGGCCCAAGACCCTGGCGTGACGCAACGTCTCACCTCCAACAGCAGCAGAAGCAGGCAAACGATCGCCGAACTCAGCCTGGGGCTCACAGCCGTTGCGGTCCGGATCCACCCCCACTTCTACTCCCAGAGCGGGGCCAAGAAAATTGAAGATGGACACAAAATGCAGGAGTAACTCAGCGAGACCGGCAGCATCTCTGGAGGGAAGGAATGAATGACGTTTTGGGTTAAGACCCTTCTTTTCAGACTGAAGAAGAGTCTCGACATGAAACATCACCCATTGCTTCTCTCCAGAGATGCTGCCGGTCCCGCTGAGTTACTCCAGCTTTGCGTCCATCTTCAAATGTCATCACGTGCTCCAGACGGGTGTGCGTACGCATGAAATCGCGTAATTTGCGTGCCAAGGACACGTAAGTGGGACAGGCCCTTTACCTACCTTGATCATGTAACAGATCAGTATTTCAACCTAGTAACTATTCTTGTTGCATAAAGCTATAGAGGGGGCTGCTGGAAGCTATTCAAATGTGAGGCATAAAAATTATTTTTTTATTGAGAAATAAAGATAACTGGCACTACTGATCTCTAAACAATTTAGTTATTGCCACAAATTGGGATCAAACCTATAACCTACCTTGTGACAAAGTGTTGGAGTAACTCAGTGGTCAATCTTCTAAATTACTCCAGCATTTTGCCTTTTTTTGTGTAAACTGGCATCTGCATTTCCTTGCTTTAATCTTCTTTGCGAGTAATGTCCAATTACTTATATTATCACCTTATTAAAATGTACAAAACACTACATTCTACTTTATCAACAGGTGGCAAATATGATTTGGCCAACATCTGTAAATCACATCATGTAAATCTGCTATCCTTCAATCAGTCAACAACATTCTTTAAATAAAACTACAATCTCTAACTCGCTCGGATAACATTCAAACCAACCCAGTTGCCACTGCCATACTTATGAGCATAAAAGGCACCCAAGGTCTTCCCTTTTGCAAGCATATTATTCTGCATTTTTTCAAAGTCACTCTACCGAAAAGGACACAGATTGGACAATTGAAGAAGCATACAAAAACATAATGAATAAACCCATACCCATCATCAGCCGGTATATGTGAATTTTACAGTATGGAATTCAGCCAAGTGCTGTAACACTTGAGACTGATCCACACCCATGCTGACATAAACTGACCTCAAAGGGTAAATGTTGGACTGCGAAAAAGCAGGAACATTTCATTTATAATTCTTGTGGAATACTGTCCAATCTGTCACCTCCCCTGCAGAAGACATGCAATAAAATCTATTTAGAAAGGAGTCGGATGTGATGCTTCCACTGTTGAAAAGGCTGTTTTGATTTATATAATGGGAATGGCAATTTCTAGAAAGAATCTAGAAGCAGTTACTTCCTGCATATCTGCCACTCAATTTCAGAAGAGAGGAAGGCGCAAACAAAAATCTATAATAGATCAGAAGAGACCAGAATACTATTTCTTCTTTGGAACCAATTAATAGAATGGTCATCAATTGTCATAAACTATCTGGTAATACAGTGTAATTAATTTACTCAATGTTCAGGGCAATTCACATACAAATGATTTAACAAAGTAACAACATTATCACGTTTATCTGGTTGGGAAAAAAAAGGTTTTGATACATTTCTGGAGGAACTTTTTAAATTATTCACTTTTCGGGAGGTGGGCTTCAGCAAAGTAACAAAGCCAGCAATTTACAGTCCTAACTACCCTTCTGGATCACTCATCTTCATGTTTTAAGTGCATCCACAATGCTGTTTGGTATGGAGCCCCAGGACTTAGATGGTGGAAGTAAGATGATGGGATGTCTTGAATAGAATTAGCACCCCAATATTTATTTAGGATCGGGTGGATGGCACAGTGGCACAGCTGTTGATGCTGCTACTGCACACCTCCAGCGAACAGAGTTTGATTCTGACATTCAGCACTGTTTGTGTGGAGTCTGTACATTCTCTCTGTGACCGAATAGCTTTCCCCACAGGTTACAGTTTTCTCCTGTATCTGAAAGATTTACTGGTAGGTTAAATGGCTTTCAGACACAGTCTTTAAACTCTTTGATCAAGTTTTTGGTCATCTACACCCAAATTATCATGTGTGTCAAATTTTGTTTGATAGCAGTGAAATTTATCAAGAAAATTTACTATATTATATGGTAAGTTGACTGGTCAGTGCAAGAGAATCAAGGCATCGGTGGTGAACCAGAGAAGTTACATGAAAATAAGTGGGGATTGAGATTGATGGGAATGCTAACAGACTTTATGGGGTAAATGGCTCTCCTTTCTTATTATGCTGCAAAATATGTGAAATAAAGAGGGAATGAATGGAATTTTCAATCCAATTCAGTTTTGATGACAAAGATTCTAACAGCAGAGGGCGATGTTCTACAAAATAATAAATTTACCTCTATAAAGCTGTACTAATTTTTCATGCAGAATCCTACAGCTGGCGCCTCGGATCAAATTTAAAGCATTTAACAAGAAATTTGGGTATGCATGAAAGAAGAATTTCAAAAAACCTTAAAAATTGCAGTAAGCTGCAAATACTGGTCCCATGGTGCATGTGTTGCTAGAAATAATAAATCTGGAACAGGACATTAAATATATAGACATGGCATTGTTTTGGATTTCATAAAATGCAATTAAAACACCTTTATGTGAAGAGATCTTCACTTTATCTAACATGTCTGGTTTAAATTATCTGCACATCTCAGTTTCTTCTGCTACAATACACATTTTGAACTAAACTGGTGCATTGCATACGGAAGTGCTCAGATCATCGCATATATACGGTAATCCTGCAGCTCACAGCCACCCACGTACCTTCATCATCAGCAGGCAGTTTGCCATGGAGTACATCACACGCCCCAGACGTGACCTCCACAACTGCATAGAAGCTGCAAGACACAGGGGCATCTCATAAAAATATGGCGGACAAATAGTTGCTTTCTGTTACTAGTTTCACCGATTCAACTATCAGTCAGCATTGGCAATGGATTACATAATTTTATGATTTCTATTACTACTATCCCGAAAAAAGGTATTGCCAATGTATTCTCCTGCAATGCAACGAGGACTGCAAACAGATTTATGGTTAAAAGCTTAATGTTTAAAAGCTTAAAAAAATAGAAAATAATTCAGTTTGAATATCTGCTTGGAAAAGACAATATAATTTATTAAAATCATTCATATTTAATATTTTTACATTCTACTTTAATTAAGTGATGCATAAGTAAAAATATTTAAAACAAAACAAAGCCAAGTAGAAATTGTGAAAAGCCATAGAAAAATCACTGAAGAACCACAATGCATGTTTTGGATATACTCTGATTCAGGTGGCAATTTAGCTGTGCAATACTAATATAACAAGAACTGAACAGGCAGTTGCTGACATTATTTATGCATTTAGTGGGGCCTATATATATATATACAAAGACTTAAAATAATGAATTTCCTCACCCACAATTTCATCCTATTTTTCTGTGATGTTTTCCAATGGATTTTAAGGCAGTGGTCCATCGTGGAGCAATACCAGCCCACAGTATGGCCAAAAGCCAGCTGATCATTTTGTGGATGACACTGACCAAGAAGCTACTGAACTGTGGTTATTTCCTCCCTCCCTCCCCGGAGAATATCTGAAACTGATGACTAGCTAAGTACGTCACCAAAATGACAATGATACCAGTCCAGTTTGGAATAATCAGTAGAATATTTGAATGCATGTATCACAGCCAAACCCAACATCTATGCAAGCATTAACTATGCTTCATAGTATTTCATTAATCACCATCTGGAACACAGGATGATTTCCTTTCCTCAATCCTGGGAAGAGTTCCTTTCCATAGCGTGTGGGGAGTCTGGCCCGGGCCAGCACGGCCTGGGCTGCACAAAGTACCAAACTTGGTTGGGCCGCCAGGGGTAAAGTTGCGGGGAAGGCAGGAGCGTTGAGAAGGAGGGGGTCGGAGATCATGGCAGCAACTCACTCACCGCTGCCGGGGAGGGGAGTAGCTCGGGTGGCTGCGAGCGGCAGCGGGGACCTGACAGCGGAACCAGCCACCAGCTCAGCGCCTTCTGCCGGCCCACCTGCCAGCCAACCATGGTGTCCTTCGGCACAGGCGCAACCGGAAGTCCCCATCCCTCAGACCTGAACCGCACAGCGCATTGTCGGACAGGCGAAGATGGAGGCTCCCCGGTCCTCATTGCCTCTTTGAAGGAGTTTCACATCTTTCTTTCTACTGACCACACCAAACCCTTGATCCTGTCCCGCCAGTCTTTTTTCAAAATTTAGCAACTCAAAATGGGGGTGCGTCTTCAATGCAGGTGCGTCTTTGACGTCAGGAAATACGGTAGGTACAGTGAAATGCTTTGTTATGAAGTAATATCTACTTTCAACTACATACAATGCCCTCCATAATGTTTGGGACACAGCAATGTCATGTAAATGAAAGTAGTCATGTTCAGTATTTTGTTGCGTATCCTTTGCATGCAATGGCTGCTTGAAGTCTGCGATTCATGGACATCAACAGTTGCTGGGGGGGGAGTCTTCTCTGGTGATGCTCTGTCAGGCCTGTATTGCAGCCATCTTTAGCTTCAGCAACCATACATGCCTAGGCCATAACACCCCCACTACCGTGTCTCACAAATCAGGTGGAATGCTTTGGATCTTAGGCAGTTCCTTCTCTCCTCCATACTTTGCTCTTGCCATCACTCTGATATGTTCATCTTGGTCTCATCTGTCCACAATACCCTTTTCCAGAACTGTGGTTGTTCTTTTAAGTACTTCTTGGCAAACTGTAACCGGGTCATCCTATTTCTGCGGCGAACTAGTGATTTGCATCTTGCAGTGCAGTCTCTGTATTTCTGTTCATGAAGTCTTCTGCGGACAGTGGTCATTGACAAATCCACACCCGACTCCTGAAGAGTGTTTCTGATCTGTCGGACATGTCTTTGAGGATTTTTCTTTATTATAGAGAGAATTCTTCTGTCATCAGCTGTGGAGGCCTTCCTTGGCCTGCCAGTCCCTTTGCGATTAGTAAGCTCACCAGTGCTCTCTTTCTTCTTAATGATGTTCCAAACAGTTCATTTTGGTAAGCCTAAGGTTTAGCTGATGTCTCTATGACAGTTTTATTCTTGTTTCTCAGTCTCATAATGGCTTATTTGACTTTCATTGGCACAACTTTGGTCCTCATGTTGATAAACAGCAATAAAAATTTCCAAAGGTGATGGAAAGACTGGAGGAAAGACTAGGTGCTGAGAGCTCTCTCATTACTAGCATTACTAGCCCTGTCCCACGGTACGAGTTCATTTCAAGAGCGATCCCGAGTTTTAAAAAAATCAAACTCGTGGTTAGCACGGAGAATGAACGTAGCGGGTACGTCGGAGCTCAGGGACGTCTCTTAGCGGCTCGTAACGCTAACGGCAGGTACTCGGGAAGACTCGCTAATGGCAGGTAAGCACGGGAAGACTCGTGAAGATTTTTCAACATGTTGAAAAATGTCCACGAGAGCCCCGAGTATCGACAAGCGGCCATTACCGTAAATCTCTGAGCGAATCAGGGCAAACTCGGGAGAGCTCTTGGAATGAACTCGTACCGTGGGACAGGGCTTTAAGGAGGCATTTAAACACACCTGAGCAATTACAAATGCCTGTGAAGCCATGTGTCCCAAACATTATGGAGCCCTGAAATGGGGGGACTGTGTATAAACACAGCCGTAATTTCTACATGGTGAAACCAAAATGCATAAAAATCCCCTTTAATAAAATCTGACAATGTGCATTTTAACCACATGTGATTTATTTTTTAAATTACAAATCTCAAATTGTGGAGTACAGAGGCAAATAAATAAATGATGGATCTTTCACCCAAGCATTATGGACTGGTATGTTTTTTTTCTCTTTACATTTTAAACAGATGTCTCCGAAGAAGAAATACAAAATCGTCATTCCAAATGCCCAGCAAAAGAGACTGATTTAGACAACATTCGCAGAGATTATCCGAATTTGGACTACTCCAAATGTGATGATCTACAGATTCAGATTCAGATTCAGATTCAATTTTAATTGTCATTGTCAGTGTACAGTACAGAGACAACGAAATGCATTCTTAATGGGAAAGTAGTGGGCAGAAAGGCATGTCATGTGTGGTTTGAAGACCAAAAACTTGTAGTCTACAATGCCATCATTGCAAAATTGAGGAAAAACATGGTGTACAGTTGCTTGGTACACAAAATTGCTGGGGAAACTCAGCGGGTGCAGCAGCATCTATGGAGCGAAGGAAATAGGCGACGTTTCGGGCCGAAACCCTTCTTCAGTTGCTTACTGGTTACAATCTGAGGAGCATGATGATGCTATTGATTATGATATCCCAATGTACCAGCTAGCAACTGATCATCTCCATAAAGACTTGGTCTTTTGCTAGAAATTGTAATTTATTTACCTATCTGTTATGGACTTACAGCATATAATACAATAATGTTAAAGTTCTGATCTTGAGAATACCACATTTTTGAATTTTCAAGGCAGTCTTGGTGTTTATTACTATTTCCGTCACAACGGTCAATTTTGTAATTAGCGACAATTAGGCAACTAATTATATACTTTAATTTCAGGTCATCCAAGTAAAATGTGTCATACTTTTTTCAGAATGCTTCAATCTATAATAACTGAAAATTTCATTCAGTTCTCTTAATTTTTAAGAAAGTTATGGGACTTTGACTGTCCTCGATCACAGCTTTTGTGTTAAGTCAATGAAAAAGCAATATGGAACAAGATGCTAATTACCGAGTATGAAAATGATCATAACTTTTAAAATACTGAAGATATGAAAGTGAATTTGGTATCAAATTAAAATTATTTTTATGCTTTATCTGATGGGATAAATTACAGGCTTGATTTTTTAAATGTCAAAATGTTGTAACATTCCTACATTGGCCTTCATCAATCAGAGTATTGAGTATAGAAGTTGGAAGGTCATGTTGCAGTTGTGTAAGACTTTGGTGAGCCCCCATTTAGAGTATTGTATTCATTTCTGGGCACCATGTTATAGGGAAAACGTTGTTAAGCTGGAAAGGACACAGAGAAGATTACAAGGATGTTGCCAGGACTAGAGGTTCTGAGCTATAGGGAAAGGTTGAAAAGGCTGGGAGCACAGGAGGATGAGGGACAATCTTATAGGTGCATAAATCATGAGGGGAATAGATCGGGTAGATGCACAGAGTCTCTTGTCCAGAGTAGGTGATTTGAGGACCAGACATAGGTTTAAGGTGAAGGGGAAATGATTTAATGGGAATCTGAAGGGTTACTTTTTCACACTAAAGGTGGTGGGGGTATGCAACAAGCTGCCAGAGGAGGTAATTGAGGTAGGGACAATCCCAACATTTAAGAAACAGACAGGTACATGGATAGGACAGGTTTGAAGGGATACGGGCCAAACACAGACAGATGAGACTAGTGTAGATGGGACATGTTGGCCAGTGTGGGCAAGTTGAGCCGAAGGGGCTGTTTCCACGCTGTATCACTCTATGACCTCTCAGTCTCCACGGTGCAGAGAATGAAGTCCTAGCCTGCCTAACCTTTCAATAACACAGGACTTCACGCTTTGGCAACATCCTTATAAATTTTCTCTGCACCTTTTCCAGCTTAATGGCATCTTTCATATAACAGAATGACAAATATGAAAACAATACTCCAAGTGTAGTCTTATTAATCTTGTACATCTGTAACGTAATGCTCTAATTTATATCCTTCGTTCCCTGACCAATGAGCCAATGTGCAAAAAGCCTTCTCCGCTACCTGGGATGCCACTTTCATGGAACAGTGTGCTTGGACCCGTTCCATTCTATAACACACTCTACAGCCCTGCAGTTCATTGTAGAGGTTCTGCCCTGGTTTGAATTCCCAAAATGAAACACCTCACACTTATCTGCATTAAACTCTTTTAGTTATTCCTTTACCTACTTGCCCAGCTGTTCAAGATCTGCTGTAGATCTTGATAACCATCTTCACTGTCTATGATACCACCTATTTTGTCTCTTGTGCACTTACTAATCATGCCTTGTACTTTTAGTGTCATCTGCAAACTTAATAACCATGCTTCATAGATGATGCATCATGGCACAGTTCTAACCTTTCCAACATTATGGAAGCCAATCTGATTCACTCTGTTATAAATAGATTGCACTGAATATAGTACACTTCCAACAAATAATGGAAAAAGTTTTGAAGAAGCTTATTGCTCAGATTTGCTTTGTACACCAACATAAAACAATCAACCCAAATGTAGCCCCATTAATCAACTTTCAATCATCAGCAGTATTGGAAACTGTTGTGGATAGCACAAGTGACACATTCATTAACAACCTACTCACTAAAGCCCAACTTGACTTCCACCAGGATCATTCTGGTCCAGACCAAAAATATCCATAGCAGCATATGACCAAATGTGACATCAAGGAGCCACAGTAAAACTGAAGTCAAATTGAATCTGGGTGAGGAGTGTGCATATGAAACGGTATCAAACCTGTATCAAACATAGAGAAAGATAGTCGTGACAATCATCTGTCCAGGACAAGTCTATCAAAAACTGCTCAGGATAATTTTCAGGGTCCTATCGACAGTTCCATCAATGTTTTCCCCATATATTTTAAAGTAAAAGATGCATATTTATCAATAATTACATAATGTTCTGCATTAAATACTGATGATAAGTGCAGCTCAGAAACTCGCTCCCAAATGCTTTCCCACCATGCATAATGTGTGCCAGGTAAGTAACAGAATACTCTCCAATTGGCTTAAACAATCAAGAACTCGGACATCAATCCGCAACAAAGCAGTCTAATGAAATGGGAAGCAGCAATCTCCTTAAACATTGAATTCCTTTATCATCCTGTCTTAGAAACCTCCAGGGAGTAACGTCTTATCGTATATCGCCGTAGGATTATCTATATTCACACAGACTGCAACATTAAGGTGGTAACTGCCCCATACAATGACAGACCAGCAAATGGAATAACTCTCATATCTGGCCAATGAATGGGAAAAATGCCAAATCCAAATACAGAAATCATCCCTATGTTGCCTGTTACTACAATTGCACAATGACTTGTACATGAAATGCAAACAAATGATATCCAATGTTTCCTTCCTACATAGTTATTCTTGTTTAAGCAGTTTATTTCTGACAGTCACATATCATTTGATAATTAAAATGTCAAATGGACAAACTTGGGAATGTATTATTTTCTAACTGAAAGGTTACAGCTTTCCATATTTGAAATTTATAATGGAAACTCCTTTGGAGTGCTGCATTTTATAACGCCAGGGCTCGAAATTAACGGTTGCCCGGGTGCCATTGACCACTCAAAGCGCCGCCGGGCAACCTAAACACCGAGTCATTTTGCCCAGCTTGGCAACCAGATACTGGTTTGTACTGAAGATAGACACAAAAAACTGGAGTGAGTATGCGGGTTAGGCAGCTGGAGAAAAGGAACGCGACGTTTTGTGTCGGCGGTGACGGCTGTATTGCATGGGCAAGATACTAGGTGCGGGGTGACGAAGGGTCGCAGCGAATGACGGCCCCGAACAGCGGCTCCATCTCCTCCCGCACCCCGCCCGCCCTGATAAGGGCCGCTGCTTGAAAACCCGCTAACCAAAGATCTTATAGCAGAGCTCCACTATAGGATCTTTGCCGCTAACGGAGCTTTAAAAACCCTCCCGCACGCCGAGGCCGGGAGGAGGGACGGAGGGGGAGGCCTCGGCGTGCGGGAGGGTTTGTTTCGAAAACGGTTTTCGCCGTTAGCGGGATTGCTGTCGCGGCCGCTGCTGCTGCTGTGCGGGGCCCGTCATTCGCTCCCACACTTCTGAAGCAGCTGCACCATAGATCCTATAGCTGTAGGATCTTTGAGATGCACCGCTCGGCCCCCTTGGCTGGCGGAGGAGGGAGGCGGTGGCGAGGAAATCCCAACGGCCAAGGCAGCGGGGCGATGTTGTCCGAGGAGCGCTGACCCTCCTTCCTCCCTACCTCCCCCCTTTCTCTCTCTCTCTCGTATGCCCCCTCCACCCACCCTTTATCCTGGGACCCCTCCTCTACATCCGGCACTGATCCCCATTCCCGCCTCTATTCAGTCCTCACTGACATCCCCTGCACTCCCCCCCCCATCAATCTATTCATCCTGCGCTGATCACCCTATCCACCTCGCATTGATTCTTCTGCCGCCCCCCCCCATCCATCACTGGTTCCCCAATTCACCCTGTACTTACCCCTTTCCCATCCATCCTGCACTTCTCCTCCATCCATCCTGTACTGATCCCCCATCCATCCTGTACTAATCCATGCATTCATCCCATACTGACCCACCCTCCATTTACCCTGAACCTTCCCCCATTCATCCTGTAGTGATTTCCCATTCATCCTGCACAGACCCTCCGATCCACCCTGTACTGACTGACCCCCCCCCCCCCCAGGCCATCTATCCACCCCGCACTGATTCACACACACCCCCTTCCCTGACCCTATTGTCCTGGAAATGTCTTCAGGGCGAATATTGACTATGTTTGATAACGGAATGCAATCAAATGTGTTTTTATTCCCAATGTTATTATTTGTTAATTATTAATTAAATTGTGAACATGTGAAACATTAAAACCGCAGTGTTCGATTGTCACTGCTACCGTTGACATGTTATTACAGAATTCATTTTAACGGCAAATCAATGCTCTTACTATGGAGTATCAGTACTGTAGTTATTTAATGAGCAACATTCACAACTATACGTACGCATATATGTTACCATGGTCCAGGATTTATTGACACAGGTTGATCATACGCTGAATAATCCAAACACATTTTTGTTTGGGAGTGGAAAGAACTAATAGAAATTGCATTAACTGCAATGTGTAAAAAGAGTTGAGATACTGTCTTATAATTTTGCTGCATGTCATTGTGGGATATATCATGTCTTGAGTGGTGAATGTTTAGTTTGTGACTTTATTTGAAGCAGAAATAATATGTGATTGCTTCATTGAGTATAATTCCGACTGGTAACTACGCGCTTTATCCGAGCACATTATCGCGCGCGTCATGCAAGCCGTCTTAAATGACCACCTAAACTGTCATTTGGCAACGTAAAAAGCTGCCAAGGTTGCCCGGCTGGCAACAGGGAAAAAAAGTTAAGCGAGAGCCCTGAACGCGGTACAGGTGCACAACCTTTTATCCGAAGATCCAAATAACGAAAACCTCCGAATAGCGGCCATTTTTTCAGTCCTTGAAGAAAGGTCCTTGAAAACGTTCACCGAGGGCGGCCCGCAGAGATGACAGCGGAACCTCCGGTCGGTCCTCGAAGAAAGGGGAACTAAATCCCCATTCATAAAAGAGAAGGTGAGGGTATATTGCGCAGGAGGGTTAATAATTGACAATCTGCTGCTGCCTGCCCGCTGAGTTAAAAAGTTCCCACGGTAGACTCACGATACACAGTGTATCGTGAGTCTTGCGTGGGAACTTTTTAACTCAGCGGGCAGGCAGCAGCAGATTTTCGCTCCCTTCAGTTTCACCCCACATATACCCCTTTGCTTCCCGGCCATGTGTGTGACCCCTTCCCTCCCCAGCTCCCCGCTCATTGCACCGGTGCGGGGGCTTTGCACTGTCTTCACATCGGCGATTCCAGCAGGACCGTGCCAGTCACCGGAGACGTCAGGACCAATTGGACATCGACCACCAGGCCCACCGCAAACACGGAGAACCCAGAGACCCACAGCCAGCAGCAGCCCAGCCCAGCCCCGCTCCAACTACAGAGGAACCTGGGTTGCGGATGACGGGGCGCAGCTCGGGGCGTCGTAGGGGCCCATCGGGGAGCGGGTTCCTGTTGGTCCCGACGTCTCCGGCCACCTGCCATCCTCCGGGAACTGTACCGCCCTTGCAGGAGAGTGGGGTTGTTTGCAGTTGCAGAGGGAGGGGGCAAGGTCGGTACAGTTCCCAGTCTCAGCTCCAGTCCAGGGGGGTGGCCGGAGACGTCAGGACCAACGGGACACCGACCCCCAGGCCCACTGCAAGCACGGAGATCCCAGAGACCCACAGCCAGCAGCAACTCCAGCCCAGCCCCGCTCCAACTCCAGAGGAACACGTAGGGGCAGAAGCTGATGGTGTGCAAGGTACGTCTTGTTCTTGGGGTGGCGGATGAGGGGGCGCAGCTCGGGCTGTGGGCAAACTGCCACTTGTCGCCGTAGCGGCCCATTGGGGAGCGGATTCCTCTGGAGTTGGAGGGGGAGTGGGGTTTTGTGCTGTTTGATCGCCCCCTGCTATCCCAGGGACATGGAGACACAGCGGCTTTTTAGACTGGTGGGCAATCACTTCCAAAGTTCTGCCCACACAGTCAGTACACCTCTCCTACACTGCATTTCATACAAACATTTATTCTGCAAGAAAAAACTACATTGAAGACTCAAACTCGCGACCGAGTAACTGCCAGGATCGAGGCGCAAACTCGCGACCTAGCTAGGCCGCCTAAGGGCATGTAGCCCCGCTAGGGTGACATGAGTGCGAGAGGTGATTCAATGCTGCGGGCACATTTACAAATTCAGGAATTCATTCAACACACTGCATTTCATACAGACATTTATTCTGCAAGAAAAAACGACATTGAAGACTCAAACTCGCGACCGAGTAACTGCCGGGATCAAGGCGCAAACTCGCGACCTTGCGGATATGAGCCGAGCACTCTACCACTGAGCCAGCCATTAAAATCTACGCTAAAAAATTTCCATTCCGAAGACCGACAAATTCTGAATTACGAAAAGTGTCTGGTCCCAAGGCTTTTGGATAAAAGGTTGTGCACCTGTATATAAGAACTATCATTTTTCAAAACATTGAGCGATTATACAGCACTGTTGCATCGCAAAGAAATGAGCAAGCTATTTCAGTGAAAACGTTAAGACTGATTTATAAGAAACAAAACACTGAATGCTCAAAATCTGAGATGACAATCAGAAGTGTTTGAAATGCTTAAAAGTTCAGGTACCACCTGTTCGTTCAGAAAGTTCAGTTTATGGTTTTGTTGATGATTTTCCATCAAACTGGAAAAGATTGGACAAGATGCAGATAAAGTGGCACTGAAAATCAATGGAAAGGGTTGAGATTGTGGGAGATGTTCGGTGGGCGGTGCGACTCTCGTCAGCAGCGGCCTCTGCAGTCCGTCTGTGTTTTATTATTTTTTGTCTCGTTTTTATGTAGTTTTTTTTTTTTTTGGGGTATGTGTGTGGGGGGGAGGGGGTAACTTTAAAATCTTTCCCCTGCACGGGAGACCCGACCTTTTCTTTGTCGGGTCTCCGTTGTCGTTGGGGCTGCAACGTGGAGCGGCCTCCAACAGGAACGACCTGGGGTTCCAGCTGCGGAGCTGCCGACTACTCACCGTCACGGGGCTGGCCGAGTCCGGAACGGGTGGAGCTGTGGTGGAGCGCTGCTGCCACCCGACCTCCGGAGTTTCGGAGGCTGCAACTGCGGGTTTGGCGGACGGCGGCACCGGGAGCCTGCGGGTCCCTGCTGGGTGACCGCTTTTCGGGGCTTCCGCAACGGCGACTTCTCCCGCCCGAGTTGCGGGGTTGAAGAGCACCTGAGCGGGGCCTTACACCATCGCCCCGCGCGGCTTGGAATGGCCGTGGGACTTTGCGAGCGCACGCCGGGGGCTCTAACACCAAGACCCGGTATGCGACCTTGCATCACCCGGCGTGGCTTTAATGGCCGCTGGACAATCGCCATCGCCAGCCGGGGGCTTTGACTTTGACTCTGACTCTGACATCGGGGGGGGAGAGTGCAGTGGAGAGATAAGTTTTTTTTTGCCTTCCATCACAACGATGTGATGGATGTTTGTGTAAACTGTGTTGTGTCTCGGGTCTTTTTGTTTTGTAATGTATGGCTGCAGAAACGACATTTCGTTTGGACCTCAAGGGGTCCAAATGACAATAAATTGAATTGTATTGTATGAAAAGAGTATAACTGACAAAAATCAACAATGGTTACCCATAAAGGAACCAATGATCACTCTAGAAGAGACAAAAAGTGGAAAAGCAGAATCATTCTATTCGGCCACGAGCCTGCACCGCCATTCAATATGATCATGGCTGATCATCCAACTCAGTATCCTGTACCTGCCTTCTCGCCATACCCGCTGATCCCTTTAGCCACACGGGCCACATCTAACTCCCCCTTAAATATAGCCAATGAACTGGCCTCAACTACCTTCTGTGGCAGAGAATTCCCGAGATTCACCACTGTGTGAAAAATGTTTTCCTCATCTCGTTTCTAAAAGATTTCCCCCTTATCCTTAAACTGTGACCCCTTGTTCTGGACTTCCCCAACATCGGGAACAATCTTCCTGCATCTAGCCTGTCCAACCCCTTAAGAATTTTGTAAGTTTCTTTAAGATCCCCCCTCAATCTTCTAAATTCTAGCGAGTACAAGCCAAGTCTATCCAGTCTTTCTTCATATGAAAGTCCTGACATCCCAGGAATCAGTCTGGTGAACATTCTCTGTACTCCCTCTATGGCAAGAATGTCTTTCCTCAGATTAGGACAAAACAGTGTCCTCTGCAGTGGTGACACCAAGAGCATTCTGGTCAACTGGTTCGACTGGTCAGCTGGTTCGAATCCCGCTTGGAGTGCATACTGTCGTTGTGTCCTTGGGCAAGACACTTCACCCACCTTTGCCTGTGTGTGTCCTTGGGCAAGACACTTCACCCACCTTTGCCTGTGTGTGTGGATGTAATTATGTGAAGCACTTTGGGGTCAATGCAATTTGACTAAAAATGTGCTATATAAATAAAGAAAAAAAACCAAAAAAAAAAACCGTTCTGCATTATATTGCAATATATCCCAAAAGAATAATCTACTCCAGCCCTAAAAGTCTCAACTTTTTTGCAACCTTTTAATTCTGGTCTGATTCTATTACTTTACAATTATTTGGTTGCCAATTACCTGGTATTCCATTCCCAAGTTCGTATGTTTTTGTTATTACTTTTACTGATAATGATTAGTACCATACAATTAACATTATACCTCTGATCAGAATGTGAAATTGTGAAATACATTTTCACACTGAAGTAACAGAATTGGAGTACAGGGTTGCAAGGGAAATTGATTATCTCACCCTCAGAAATGTGGAGTTTATGTTAATTAACCTTTTCACAGTAGGACAGAGACACAAGAGTCTCCAGATGCTGTCATCTAGACTAGAGGAATAAACAAGCTACTGAATAAACTCAGTGGGTTGAGCACTGTCTGTGAAGGGATATGCATAATGGTGCTTTAGGTCTGGAATCCTCCATCTGGATTGCTTGATATTTTGGATCAGGACCAATCATCTGGATAATCCAACCCGAATTGTGGACTTTCCTGTGTGTTTCCCTCTACATATGCTTCCAGACCCGCTGCATTCCATAAGATGTTTGTTTTCTGAAATTAAGCTCTTGAGTTTTCCTCATCTTCTTCAGTATTGCCTCTGCACATCTGACCTGGTCCATATTCATCTGACTCTTCAAATGCTCGCCTTGAAAATTCCCTCTGCTGCAAAATTTCTAATGCACTGACTCTCTTCATTTACCCAAACACCAATTAAAAGGAGATAAAGGAAACAATAAATAGAAATTAAAAGTGAAAGGAGTTTAGCAAGGAGGCATCCTTCTTCTGCATTATGATTCTTAGAGTCATATAGAGATGCAGCACGGAAACGGGCTCTTCAACCCTTAGGGTCTGTACTGTCCATCAATCACTGCTGGGTCTCTGCCTCAGCATCTCCCCAGTTGATTTGACTTAGATTAGAACCGTGCATAATCCCACTCAAGATTGTCTACATCATTTGAATAAAGTTTAATTCCAAAATCAGCAAGGAGTTCAATGTTAACATGTTTCACCAGGGAAATGCTGTTTCTTTAATGTGCCAAAATTGTGAAAACATACTCAATATTAACATGTTAATCAATATGAAATATTTTAAGTCAAGCAACAAAAATCAAATGCAAAAGACAGGGTTAAACAATTATTAGGAATGTCATGCAGTCAGATCAACTGTGTTTAGACCTCTAATTATGCTTCTCTGTTCTGCCAGTTTTCCCAGCTGCATAATTGGCCAAGGTCCATGCATCCAGTAATTCACAGATGTGCAAAAGACTCAATTTTTGGCCAGTCTGAATGATCTGTCCCATACACCTACAGGATGCTTTTAAGCTAAAAATTGATATACAAATACACTCCTTATTGATAGGTGACAGAAAAACCTTCAAATTGCAAGAGGTTAGCTGCATTTTTAGGGTTTCAGTTTTCAGCAATGTAGAATTCCTTGTGTTATGATTTCACAAAATATGATTCTCAAATTTCTACTTACATATTAAGAAAGGTCTTATAAGCACAATCTTCTACAACATTAAACTAAAATTAAGGTGAAATTGCAGACCAATAAAAATACAATACGCTTCATGAGAAAAAAGTATTAAGAAAACATACCTTGTCTGTTCTCTGAGGATATGCTGATCATGCTTCCATCTTCAGCTAGCCCATTTTCCAAATTATCATGAACCTACATAAAACATAAATCAGTTTTTTAAAAATTGAAACGGCAGATTTATACATTTATTAAAATACGCAAAGTAACGCCGTTTCCCAAATATTGACAGCAAAAATTACCCAGCATATGAAGTTACTTATTAAAAACTTATTAAAAAAACATGAGCCACATAGAAGAGTTTAAATCTGTTATTTTTTTTTAAGTCAAAGAACATTGAGCTTCCATGTTTTACTAAATTACCTACGTGGATCAAAAAATAAGTCTTCACTGTTTCTAACACAAGCAACCAAATGAATTTAAGGCAATTGAGCTGAAGTCAATGAACATAATGCAGTGAATACAGTTGATCCCGCCATTTCATGCGAGGGTGGGGGTTGTGTTCCTAGAAAATTGTCCCAATCAGTATTTTCTGTAACAAGAAGCTGTGCCATCAGCGCATGTGTCAAGATGAGAAAAAAGATTATATACTGCCCTGCCACCACTCACATAAATTCTGTAAGAGCAAATTTATATTGCTTATCATAGAATTTTTAGTCGTAAATTGTAAATTTCATAAGGGAAAATTTCCAGTACCTGAACTGCCATAACATGGGATAAGGAATACAGACAACCCATGCATTCTGACCAATTGGGTTACAGAAATTCTGTAAAATTCACAAATCACGAAACAAAAATTTGAGCGAAAGAATAAAATTCCGTCTCACAAAATTTACTCTGCAAGAAAAGTAAACAAATCACAATCTTTTTTTGTTCAAAATGCATTTCTGGACAGTTGCACAAATGCACTTTGTGTTATGGAAAATTGTGAAACAGACAGTTTTCTAGGAAGGCAATCTCCACCCCAACGAGGTTGCCTGTGTTCCAAGGATTTTCAAAAACACAGAATTTGTAAAATTAAATTGGGGAACGATGTTATTCATTTTGTAACAAAAACTTAGCCCGAATATTATAATCTTTAAAGTTTGCTATTGTTTTTTCTGAGCCATCAAAATTAAGAGTTGCATCTTGTAACCAAAGCAGCAAACAAGATTGAATATTAATATCCATAAGCAACATTTAAGGACATTAAATGCATGCTTGATGTAATGCATGTGTCCCAAGGGGAGACTATTTAAAATTTTGAACCAGAGAACTGAATCAATACAATTTTTTATTATGCTTATGAACTGATTAATTTTAAGGAAGTGTGAATGAAGAGTCCTCATACTGCAGTCCATGTATGCATAAATTACCAAATTAGATGTAATAACGGGTTTTTCGGCAAATTCTGGTCAGCATTTTGATACAAAAGTGTACAATCTACTTGTGATCATTCAGTAATTTCTATTATAACAATATGAATCATCTAATAAGTTAAGCAACCATAGTAACAGGGTTTAAAAATGAAGAAATAGATCATTTGCCCCGACCGCAGGAGAAAAGGAGGGAAGAAGATAATACGTTATTGCCTTCCATCAGTGCGCTGTGGTGGATGTTTATGTACATTTTTATGTAGTTGTGTGTCTTGTTGCTTTTTTGGTATGAACTGTATGGCAAATTAAATTCCTTGTATGCTTTTACATACTTGGCTAATAAATTAATTACAATTACAATTTAAAGAAAACTATTTTGATATCAAGAATAGTTTGTTTGGGAATTTACTATTCTAATGAAAAACAAAGTGGTGAGGGTGGGGAGAGAGAGAAGAGAGTGCATAGGATTCTCAATCTCACCTGTAAAAGGCCAAAGTGTATCTGCTACCACTATCTCACATTTATCACTCAGTTGCCAACATGAACCATAAACCTCTAAAAATATTAATTGGCTATATTCTTGTGTGCACTTGCAAGATAAAGATTAGTACATATTTTAAATTGAGAATCCATATTCAAAGAACTTTATTAAATGGTACTACCAAGGAACAAAATAAACACCCCATTGTGCTAAAGAAAGCGAATGGTATGTTGGCCTTCATAATCAGAGGAATCGAAAATAGGAGCAAAGAGGTCCTTCTGCAGTTGTACAGAGCCCTAGTGAGACCACACCTGGAGTATTGTGTGCAGTTTTGGTCCCCTAATTTGAAGAAGGACATTCTTGCTATTGAGGGAATGTAGCGTAGGTTTACAAGGTTAATTCCCAGGATGGCGGGACTGTCATATGCTGAGAGAATGGAGCAGCTGGGCTTGTACACTCTGGAGTTTAGAAGGATGAGAGGGTATCTAATTGAAACATATAAGATTGTTAAGGGTTTAGACATGCTAGAGCCAGGAAATATGTTCCCGATGTTGGGGTAGTCCAAAACCAGGGGCCACGGTTTAATAATAAGGGGCAAGTCATTTAGAACGGAGATGAGGAAACACTTTTTTACACAGTTGTGAGTCTGTGGCATTCTCTGCCTCAGAGAGCGGTGGAGGCCGGTTCTTTGGATACTTTCAAGAGAGAGCTAGATAGGGCTCTTTAATATATGGGGAGAAGGCAGGAACGGGGTACTGATTGTGGATGATAAGCCATGATCACATTGAACGGTGGTGCTGGCACGAAGGGCCGAATGGCCTACTCCTGCACCTATTGTCTATTGTGTTGATCAACACAAGCCAGGTGTTGTACCTGCTTCCGATTTCAAGCCATTTTATTAAACACATTCCAATGGGGGGGGGGGGGGGAGATACTCTCCGTTATTGTCGATTGTCTGCTATAAACCGAATAAGGGGGATAGACATTAATTAGTTGAACCCAAGGTTGGGAAGAAGTGCAGCGACCAGGTGTTCAACAAATGGGAATTCACAGGGTGGGGAAGCACAGAGCCTCCAGACCCACATGCAGTGCACCAGGGACAGACCAGGTACTCATGCTGCCTTCATGCTGTTCACTCTTTCTGTTCCCCCAACCGGAAGCGCACCGCGTGGTGCCAGCTGGGCGGGGGGGGTGGGGGGTGGGTGGGAGAAGGAGACTGACAGTTCAATGGAAGCCTTTCACCATTACCAAGCAACTGAGGAGCACATTGCCAGGGTGAAGCAGGTGCAGTAGTATGTACAGTGTCTGCATCCAACACCCTGGGATCTTCCTTTATTGCAGCCACTACAAAACCATGCCCAATGCAATGCTCTTCAAGAGTGTTTTACTGCTTGTTCTCTCCTCACCTCCTGCCAACATGAACGGACGCCTATTCCATAATTGCAAGGGTTTACTGTATATTTCATGAGAACAAAAGTACATTCATTTAACAAACAGCTATCGATCCACAAGTCTGGAAATAAATGGTTTACATGTTTTATACCATATAACCTAGGGCTTAAAGAGAAACAGAACATTAATGCAGATTTAGGTAAGGCACCATCCATAGAAAATGAAACTGCCTCTTCATCAGAGCTGATAATTAGTTTCAGTACAGGTGGGGTAGTAATGAGTGGAACAAAGGGAATATTTGGGATAGGATAATTCAAAATGACTCAAAGGCAATGGTTAGATGTTTGGCCTGTGTAATGAGTTGTGAATGGTAGGTAAGGTAGTGAGTTTGCTTCACATGCTAAATTTATACAAGTAGGAAAAATAAATTAGCAAACAGGATATAAAAACTGATAAAGGAAAATATGGGAAAACTCGCAACCTGCCGTTAACAGCTCATTACACAGACTGAGCAGCTCCCTGTACTGATAACCACTGCCATTAAATCATCATGACTCCTCCTGTCACAAACATCTCTTTTGGTCTGTACATCCCTCCCCCGCTTTCTATCCTATTGAAAACTCGCTGGCATATCTCTTTACAAGTTCTGACAAAATTGTCACACACCTGATACATTGCGCCTCTAACCTCCTGCCTGTCATGCTGGGATATGTTTGGAACTAATAATAGCATAAAAGTTGTCACAAGAGCCTATTTTCGCTGTTGTAAAGAATAGCCATGCCAAATGAAAGCACAATCAGAAGAAAAAAAAATCAGCCAGCAATGATGTTATAACATGTAGGCAGTTTATTTTTATGATCCTCTGACAACAGCCATTCATACCATCACTGGCAACTTTATTAAGCAAACTATATTTCCCAGTCACATGATCAACTAGACCAACCTAGCTAAACAATTCCTACCTTTTGGCATATTAATTTCAGGCAATGCAGCCTGTCCAATGATTCATGTGGCTTCCCCACATATTGTGTCAGTTCTGCATGAAGGATTCTCATAGAAAATGGTATCATGGATCCTGCAACAAAAAATTTTTGAGAATTATGACTACACAAAAGAATCAACCATTTCAGTTTTTGCTTCTTTGGTATGGTCATTTGCACATTTTGAGCTGATTATTAATATTTTTGAGAAACTACATTTATAACATTTTAAAATATTAATTCAAGTTAAGCGGCCTGTATTTAACAATGAATATTAGTTTTGTCCAAAGTTGGGTGATGTCAACACCCATTCCCAACTCTCGAAATGTAGCCCAGTCATATGTTTAGGAATGTTACTCAAGTTCTAAACAAACAGGTGACAAGGAATTGTTCATTAATTTAAGATTTTTGTGCAGTCTTGGAAATTGTATATATTTTTTAAACAGGGCACGTGAAGCCAGATGATATTGTATATATTTTTTAAACAGGGTACGGCAAGCCAGATGAAACATAAGCACTGGTAGCACCGGTAGCAATACAGCTACTGCCAATATCATGCACTTAGAAATCAGTTAAACTAATTTATAACCATATTGCCTTTGTGGTGGCTATTGGTTACCCGTCACCTTCACTTGCATTTATATATTGTAGCAGACAACAAAGTGCAGGTTCTCATCCAAGTCCGTTAGCACCACCATCACTTTTCTTCATCAATGCTGGTTCAAAATTGTGGATCAATATTTACTGGTGTGAACATAGATACATTTTCCACCATCAACATCCTGGGATGGGGACAGAGTGAGCAGCATTGAGTAGAGACTCAACTGCAGCCACGAATATTTTGTGGCTAGCCCAATGTCAGAAGCTGGATATCCTGCAGTAAATGATTCATATCAATAGACAAAAAACACTAGGTGCGGGAGTAGGCCATTCGGCCCTTCGTGCCAGCACCGCCATTCAATGTGATCATGGCTGATCATCCACAATCAGTACCCTGTTCCTGCTTTCTCCCCATATCCCCTGACTCCGCTATATTAAAGAGCCCTATCTAGCTCTCTCTTGAAAGTATCCAGAGAACCGGCCTCCACCGCCCTCTGAGGCAGAGAATGCCAGACTCACAACTCTGTGTAAAAAAGTGTTTCCTCATCTCCTTCTAAATGACTTACCCCTTATTATTAAACTGTGGCCCCTGGTTCTGGACTCCCCCAACATTGGGAACATGTTTCCTGCCTCTAGCATGTCATATAAGATTATTAATGCCTCTAACCGTTAATAATCTTATATGTTTCACTAAGATCCCCTCTCATCCTAAATTCCAGAGTATACAAGCCCAGCCGCTTAATTCTCTCAGCATATGACAGTCCCGCCATCCCGGGAATTAACATTGCAAACCTACGCTACACTCTCTCAATAGCATGAATGTCCTTCCTCAAATTTGGAGACCAAAACTGCACACAATACTCCAGGTGTGGTCTCACTAGGGTCCTGCACAAATGCAGAAGTACCTCTTTGCTCTTATACTCAACTCTTCCTGTTATGAAGGCCAACATGCCATTCAAGTTCAAGTGAGTTTATTGTCATGTGTCCCTGTATAGGACAATGAAATTCTTGCTTTGCTTAAGCACACTTAATGACTTATCCCTTATTATTAAACTGGGGCCCCTGGTTTCACTTTCTTCACTGCCCGCTGTACCTACATGCTTACTTTCATTGACTGATGACTAAAGACCCCCAGATCCCGTTGCTCTTCCCCTTTTCCCAACTTGACACTATTTAGATAATAATCTGCCTTCCTCTTTTTGCTACCAAAGTGGATAACCTCATATTTATCCACATTAAACTGCATCTGCCATGCATCTGCCCACTCACCCAAACTGTCCTAGTCACCCTGCATTCTCATAGGATCCTCCTCACAGTTCACGCTGCCACCCAGCTTTGTGTCATCTGCAAATTTGCTAATGCTACTTGTAATCCCTTCATCTAAATCATTAATATTGTAAATAGCTGCGGTCCCAGCACCGAGCCTTGTGGTAACCCATTAGTCACTGCCTGCCATTCTGAAAGGGATCCGTTAATCCTTACTCTTTGATTCCTCTCTGCCAACCAATTATCTATCCATGTCAGCACTCTACCCCCAATACCATGTGCCATAATTTTGTCCACTAATCTCCTATGTGGGGCCTTATCGAATGCTTTCTGAGAGTCCAAGTACACTACATCCACTGGCTCTCCCTTGTCCATTTTCCTAGTTACATCCGCAAAAAATTCCAAAAGATTAGTCAAGCATGATTTACACTTTGTAAATCAACAGGATCGGTCCTAGTCAGCATGGATTTACGAAGGGGAAATCATGCTTGACTAATCTTTTAGAATTTTTTGAGGATGTAACCAGGAAAATGGACTCCAGCATTTTCCCCACCACCGATGTCAGGCTAACTGGTCTATAATTCCCCGTTTTCTCTCTCCCGCCTTTCTTAAAAAGTGGGATAACATTACCTACCCTCCAATGCACAGGAACGGATCCTGAATCTATAGAACATTGGATAATGATCACCAATACATCCACGATTTCTAGAGCCACTTCCTAAGTACCCTAGGATGCAGACCATCAGGCCCTGGGAATTTATCAGCCTTCAGTCCCATCAGTCTATCCAACACCATTTCCTGCCTAATGTGGATTTCCTTCAGTTCCTCCGTCACCCCATGTCCTCTGGCCGCTAGTACATCAGGAAGATTGTTGGTGTCTTCCTTAGTGAAGACGGATCCAAAGTACCTGTTCAACTCATCTGCCATTTCATTGTTCCCCATAATAAATTTACCCTTTTCAGTCTTCAGGGGTCCAAGTTTGGTCTGAACTATTTTTTTCCTCTTCACATACCTAAAGAAGCTTTTACTATCCTTTATATTTTTGGCTAGTTTTCCTTCATACCTCATTTTTTCTCCCCGTATTGCCTTTTTAGTTATCTTCTGTTGCTCTTTAAACGTTACCCAATCCTCTGGCTTCCCGCTCATCTTTGCTATGTTGTACTTCTCTTTTATTTTTATGCTGTCCCTGACTTCCCTTGTCAGCCACGGTCGTCCCTTACTCCCATTGGAATCTTTCTTCCTCTTTGGAATGAACTGATCCTGCACCTTCTGTATTATTCCCAGAAATACCTGCCATTATTGTTCCACTGTCATCCCTGCTAGGGTATCTTTCCAGTCAACTTTGGCCAGCTCCTCCCTCATGGCTCCATAGTCCCCTTTGTTCAACTGAAATACTGACACCTCCGATTTATCCTTCTCCCTCTCAAATTGTAGATTAAAACTTGTCATATTATGGTCACTACCTCCTAATGGCTCCTTAACCTCAGTTCCCTTATCAAATCCGGTTCATTACACAACACTAGATCTACAATTGCCTTCTCCCTGGTAGGCTCCAGTACAAGCTGCTCTAAGAATCCATCACGGAGGCACTCCACAAACTCCCTTTCTTGGGGTCCAGTACCAACCAGATTTACCCAGTCTACCTGCATGCTGAAATCCCCCATAACAACTGTAGTATAACCTGTACGACATGCCAACTTTAACTCTTGATTCAATTTGCACCCCATATCCAGGCTCCTTTTTGGGGGCCTGTAGATAAGTCCCATTAGGGTCTTTTTACCCTTACAATTCCTCAGTTATATCCATACTGACTCTACATCTGATTCTATGTCACCCCTCACAAGGGACTGAATTTCATTCCTCACCAACGGAGCTACCACCACCCAGTATGCCCACCTGCATGTCTTATTGATAGGATGTATACCCTTGAATATTCAGTTCCCATCCCTGGTCCCCTTGCAGCCATGTCTCTGTAATTCCCACAACATCATACTTGCCAATTTCTATCTGAGCGTCAAGCTCGTCCACTTTATTTCTTATACTTCGCGCATTCATATACGACACTTAAACTTTGGTATTCACCTCCCCTATTCACCTCTCCCCTCTCTATTGGCCCTGGCCTTGCTCTCTTATCCCTTCTCAAACTTTCCTTCCCATTAAATCGGGAGTCTTTTGTAACTTTTCCTGTACTCACTTTCCCTTTAACTCTATCTTTATCCTCAAAATGTGTCAATCCCTCCCCCACCCCCACTATTAGTTTAAAACCAATACCCTTGAATCCTGATACCCCAAAGCCTTTCTATCAGTTGCAGAACACAACGCAGGAGTGTGATAAAAGTTTCGTCTTTCTGGATGTCTGCAGCAACTCGAGCTTGACACAATTTAGAACATAGCAACCTGCATGACTGGTGCCAGATCACCAGTGTGCAGTGGCTATTTGTACTATTCTACAAAATGCATTCCACTTGCTTGCCTCGGCTATTCTAATAGCACCTCTCAAACCTGAAGCCTTTTATCAGAAAGCAGTACAGATCCTCCCCAGTTTACAAATGCCAGATATATGCACAGCTTGTACATACAATCAAGTGTTTGGGAGACCGGTAGCACAGATTACCTGGCTGCTGTGGGGTTGCAGACATCTGCCACCTGGAAATTTAATTCATGTAAAGAAACATAATGTCCCAACTGCAATACTCTATGGCTCGGCAGGCAAGCATACTATATACTTTGTTACTGCCGTACCCACCTGCGTTGCAACGTGCAGTCATGGAGTTGCGCCCAAGGAACTTTCTGTATATCAATGTTCCTAAGGTCCCTACTCTAATTGTTCTACCAAATTTTGACTTCCCAAAGGGTATTAGCGTAAACCTACCAGGATTAGACAACAATGCTGAAGAAACTCAGCAGGTGAGGCAGCATCTATGGAACGAAGGAATAGGGGACGTTACGGGTCGAGGTTCTTCTTCAGATTCGATTTTTCCAGCATCTGTAGTTCTTTCTTAAATGATTAGATACCAGATGCCACCACTCTGCCAAACTTTCCAGTTGACCCTGTAATCTCAGAGGACCTTCTTCGCTATCAGCAACTCCATCAATTTTTGTCATCTTACCAATCAGAGTGGCTACATTCTCATCCAAGTCATTTATATGTATTACAAACAGTACAAATCTCAGCACCATCACTCTGCGGTACACTCCTTATTAAAGACTTCCAGTTAAGCCAATGTCCAGATCACCAGAAATCAGTAGCATGGGTAATTTTGCAGCTGCAGCTGAGGTCCAGGTTACTTGTATGCTTCCTGGCCCCTTTAAATTCACCTGGCTCGCAGGAAAAATTATTATCCTAGTGTGACGTGTGAAAATAACGGTAACATTTTAAAAAATGATGTTGGGGTATTATTAGGAGTAGCATCCAACAAACCAGAAAATCAACTCGTCCAGCACCAAAGTTTCGAGGGAGCAAAATTCCTCTGGAGGCAGATTACAAAGAAAGGAAATGTAATTACAAGGAACTGCAGATGCAGGTTATACCAAAGTAAGAAGAAAGAAACAAGAAGTAACTCAGCTGGTCAGGCAGCATCTCTGGGGAACATAGATAAGCGATGTTTCGGGTTGGGACCCCTCTTGAGACAAAGAAAGGGAATTCCAACATGGATTACATATAATTATTTTAAAGTATATCACTTTTGTTTGTTGGGCAATTAAAAAGTAAAAAGCAGCCTGCTTGGATCAAGGAAGCTCTTGTAATAATATTCATAATCATACTTTATTAACCAAGTATGTTTTGCAACATACGAGGAATTTCATTTGCCATACACATACCAATAAAAAGCAACAGAACACACAAAATACTTTTAACATAAACATAGAAAATATGTGCAGGAGTAGGCCATTCGGCCCTTCGAGCCTGCACTGCCATTCAATATGATCATGGCTGATTATCCAACTCAGTATCCTGTACCTGCTTTCTCTCCATACCCCCTGATCCCTTTTGCCACAAGGGCCACATCTAACTCCCTCTTAAATATAGCCAATGAACTGGCCTCAACTACCTTCTGTGGCAGAGAATTCCAAAGATTCACCACTCTCTGTGTGAAAAATGTTTTTCTCATCTCGGTCCTAAAAGACTTCCCCCTTATCCTTAAACTGTGACCCCTTGTTCTGGACTTCCCCAACATCGGGAACAATCTTCCTGTATCTAGCCTGTCCAACCCCTTAAAAACGTTGTAAGTTTCTATAAGATCCCCCCTCAATCTTCTAAATTCTAGCGAGTACAAGCTGAGTCTATCCAGTCTTTCTTCATATGAAAGTCCTGACATCCCAGGAATCAGTCTGGTGAACCTTCTCTGTACTCCCTCTATGGCAAGAATGTCTTTCCCCAGATTAGGAGACCAAAACTGTATGCAATACTCCAGGTGTGGTCTCACCAAGACCCTGTACAACTGCAGTGGAACCTCCCTGCTCCAATACTCAAATCCTTTTGCTATGAATGCTAACATACCATTCGCTTTCTTCACTGCCTGCTGCACCTGCATGCCTACTTTCAATGACTGGTGTACCATGACACACAGGTCTCGTTGCATCTCCCCTTTTCCCAACCGGCCACCACAGTGACTCCTCCACATTCCTTACTGTGATGGAAGGCGAAAAAAAGTTCAATCTCTTCCCTTCTTTGTTCTTCCACGGTCGGTGGCCTCGAGCCTTCCGTTGACAGGGCGATCTTGGCTCCCGTAGCCGGCGGTCGAGCCCTCCGAGTCGGGGCGATCAAGCTCCCGCATCGCGGAGGAATCTCAGATTCCCCCGCGCCGGGGCTGGTTGAAACCTGCATCGTTTGGAGCTCCCGACATCGGTCTCTGCCCGAGACTGCGAGCTCCTCGGTGAAATCCGCAGGCCGCGGTTGGAGCGTCGATCCCAGGCAAGGGATCGGCTCCGATGTCAAGTCCACGGCCCCACAGTGGGCCCAAAGTCAGTCTCGAACAGGGCCTCCAGCTCCATGATGTTAGGCCACAGAGCGACCAGAGATACGATCCGGAAAACAATCGCATCTCCAGCAATGTAAGCGATTGAAAAAGTTTCCCCCGACCCACCACATAAAAACAAACCAGAGAACATTAGCACATACTTTTAAAACACACAGAAAATAATAAAAAGATGAAAAGACAGACAGACTGTTGGCGAGGCTACCATCGCGGCGCCACCAGGTGGACAAGTAAACCTACCTTATGGCATTTTATGCAAGTAACAGCAGAAAATAACTTTATCTCTTCAATCCAAAACATTAACTATGATACTATCAATTCATTAAGTTCAAAATTCATAATCCCCTCACCATGAACACTGCACATTGTGTACAATGGCACACAACACGCACACGAATGGTTCATCATTGTAGTTTGTTAATTGAACCATGCTTCAAAAACATTGCAAAGTATTGGAGAGTGATAAATACTGGATAATTCATGTGGACATTGAATTCTGCCTTTAGTTTTATTTCTTTGATAGTTGCATGGTTGCATCCCTTATTGCCTCTAAGAGATGTCAATAAGCCATTTTCATGAATTCTCAGTCCATTGGGTGAAAATGCTGCTGCCCATAGAGAGCTCAAGCATTTGGATCCAATAGCACAAATAGGACTACAACAGATATTCTGGACAGGAAGATGTGCAACTTAAAAAAAAAATGGGAGAACAATTTGAATTAAATTTAAATATTCTGACTATAATTAGACCTTAAAATTCTTATCAACAGCACAGCACTTCAAGATATTTTTGGGTCATAAACATCAAATAAATGCTGGTTCTTTATTCATTTATAAACTGAACATTATTTAATGTGCATTCAAAGGCCTGTAGCTTTGGAATTGAACTGTTTCTCTGCTTCTGAGGCATTGTGATGGGATAAATTGATCAGACAGGAATTCATAAAGTGCTATTAAATAGTCACAGCTCATTATTCTTAGCAAATCTAAAGAGTGCTGATTAAGCATCACTGTTCACTTAGTATTCTTGCTACAGAGTAATATTTCCCAACGTTATTGCTTTTCACAGTGAAGCAGCACCATGTGGCAAACACTGATGGCTAAATAAAATAATTCAAGGTGGCCAAGTAATAGTCCCTAAAAGATGCAGTAAAGGAAGTCATGTGCATTCAGCAGTCATTGATTTTCTCGAGTGCTTGATGAAAACAAGCATCCTGAGGCTTGCTAAATATGACAAGGGGAAGAGATTGCTGCTGAAACACAAGCAAAAAAATCCCAGCAGCAATTCTCAGGTTCATTTTAAAATTAAAAATATCTGTTCTAACTCAAATCAGGTTTGCTTAAGGTTACTGTCAGTGCATATTTTTTAACTCCTATCAGCCCAATCTATTTTATCCTGTTAAAATGTTTTAATGATTGATCCGAGTTGCCCTATGACACGCTTTTATGCAAGCCAAACTAAATTCTCTAGAAATTAAAAGAATGAGAGGTGGCTTTAAAAGGTCACCGTAAAAGATTAAAAAATAGTAGAGAATGAGCAGATAGTAACTTGTTTAGTTTAGGAGATTAGAACATCACAGTTTCAAAATAAGTGGTTTGTCATTTAGGATTAGAATTTCATCAGCAGAATCATGAATCTATGGTATACTCTAACCAGAAGGTTGAAGACACCAACTCATTCAGTGAATTCAAAATGATAATCTAAAATGTCTCTATTATAAAGGAATCAAAGGAATATAGGGACAGGACTGGAAAATAATGGCAGATCATCCATTAGCTTGCTGAATGATTGAGCAAGCTTGAGGGGATGATCCTCCACTTCGGCTTCCGTTTCTTACATTCTTACAACTTAAATGACACCTAAACTTATCCTGTACGAAGTTTAATTATTAATTATTTGATTGAGAAAAGATGCATTGGATATAGAAAGGGCGGGGGGTAGAGGGAGGGGGGGTGGGGTAGACGGGGAGCGGGGGTTAGACGGGGAGCGGGGGTTAGACGGGGAGCGGGGGTTAGACGGGGAGCGGGGGTTAGACGGGGAGCGGGGGTTAGACGGGGAGCGGGGGTTAGACGGGGAGCGGGGGTTAGACGGGGAGCGGGGGTTAGACGGGGAGCGGGGGTTAGACGGGGAGCGGGGTAGCGGGGCGGGGTTAGACGGGGAGCGGGGGTTAGACGGGGAGCGGGGGTTAGACGGGGAGCGGGGGTTAGACGGGGGCGGGGGGGTTAGACGGGGAGCGGGGGTTAGACGGGGAGCGGGGGTTAGACGGGGAGCGGGGGTTAGACGGGGAGCGGGGGCTAGACGGGGAGCGGGGGCTAGACGGGGAGCGGGGGCTAGACGGGGAGCGGGGGCTAGACGGGGAGCGGGGGCTAGACGGGGAGCGGGGGCTAGACGGGGAGCGGGGGCTAGACGGGGAGCGGGGGCTAGACGGGGAGCGGGGGCTAGACGGGGAGCGGGGGCTAGACGGGGAGCGGGGGCTAGACGGGGAGCGGGGGCTAGACGGGGAGCGGGGGCTAGACAGGGAGCGGGGGCTAGACGGGGAGCGGGGGCTAGACAGGGAGCGGGGGCTAGACAGGGAGCGGGGGCTAGACAGGGAGCGGGGGCTAGACAGGGAGCGGGGGCTAGACAGGGAGCGGGGGCTAGACAGGGAGCGGGGGCTAGACAGGCCCCATCTATGCAAAAGCTATGTCAGAAATTTTACTTCCTTGGGAAAATATACTTTGAATGTAAATAAGTTGACCTTTTTTGTTACTTATTTCAAGGAAAATACAAACATTTAAGATAGATGTACTTCTCTGCTTTCTCTATTAAATTACATTATTTAGTCCAAAAAGTATTAAATTTGAAAAAATGTTAAAAAACTGACCTCTGCGTCCAGGATACACATGAGGATAGTATTCATAGTACAAGTCTGGCTGATCGAGGTTCCCGAATGGCTCAAATTCCATCTCAGCATTTTGGAATAAACTCAGCTTCATCAACAAGGCTAGTCGCACAAACCACAGCTGTAAGAATGAACATATTAATGTAATTTGTTTGCACCATATTAAATTATACCTATCACCCAAAATTGTTTAAAAATTGACATTTTGAAATCAGACTTCCTCTGTTGTACATAGAGTTAATTCAGAAGCTCCACAACTGGAATCTAGCGGAGCATATTTTTAATCCAGATTGCTATTCAACTCCAAAATCAGGAACAGATAAATGAGTGCAGCGTAAAACCAAGTCTGCTCATCCCAAATTTCTAAATTTTTTAATGTTTAGCATCAAAATCTAAAATAATTTACTTATATCGAAAATTGTGCATTGATTTATCTTAATGCTTGTATCATCATTATACTGATGAAAGGTTTCATGTGGATTCAAACATACTAAATTTATACTCTAGTGATGCCAGCCACGTACAAAATAAAGCTTAAATACATTTTCTTGATTCATATGCTGCACTTTAAATATACGTCAATTGCCCTTTACCCCAAATGCTATTATTAAAAACAAATATTTCTGATACAATTGTTACTAGTTATTTTCATGAGTGCCGTTTCCTTACCCAGGCATTCACTTAAGAGATGTACATACCGTATTTCACGGCAACGAAGACGCACCTGCGTCGAAGACGCACCCCCAATTTAAGTTGTTAAATTTTGAGAAAAGGGTGGCAGGACAGGATCAAGGGTTTGGTTTAGTCCAGGGGTCGGCAACATCACCTGCGTGCTCCGGGACTGGCTGCAGTCGGCCGATTAGGAAAAGGGGAGATGCAACGAGACCTGGGTGTCATGGTACACCAGTCATTGAAAGTAGGCATGCAGGTGCAGCAGGCAGTGAAGAAAGCGAATGGTATGTTAGCATTCATAGCAAAAGGATTTGAGTTTAGGAGCAGGGAGGTTCTAATGCAGTTGTACAGGGCCTTGGTGAGACCACACCTGGAGTATTGTGTACAGTTTTGGTCTCCTAATCTGAGGAAAGACATTCTTACCATGGAGGGAGTACAGAGAAGGTTCACCAGACTGATTCCTGGGATGGCAGGACTTTCATATGAAGAAGGACTGGATAGATTCGGCTTGTACTCGCTAGAATTTAGAAGATTGAGGGGGGATCTTATAGAAACTTACAAAATTCTTAAGGGGTTGGACAGGCTAGATGCAGGAAGATTGTTCCTGATGTTGGGGAAGTCCAGGACAAGGGGTCACAGTTTAAGGATAAGGGGGAAGTCTTTTAGGACCGAGATGAGAAAAACATTTTTCACACAGAGAGTGGTGAATCTGTGGAATTCTCTGCCACAGAAGGTAGCTGAGGCCAGTTCATTGGCTATATTTAAGAGGGAGTTAGATGTGGCCCTTGTGGCTAAAGGGATCATGTGGTATGGAGAGAGGGCAGGTACAGGATACCGAGTTGGATGATCAGCCATGATCATATTGAATGGCGGTGCAGGCTCGAAGGGCCGAATGGAGAGAGAGAGAAGGAGAGGGAGAGGGGGGGGAGAGGAGAGGAGAGGGGAGGAGGAGGGGAGGAGGAGGGGGAGGGGGAGGGGAGGGGGAGGGGGAGGGGAGGGGGAGGGGGAGGGGGGGGAAGGAGAGGGGGAGAGGACCGGGACGAAGCAGCCAGCCTTCCGCGCAGGAGCTATCCGCCAATCACCCGCCAACCACCAACTCCACCGGTTGCGCCTGTGCCAAAGGGCACAGTGGCTGACTGGCGGGCAGGCCGCCAGAAGGCACTGAGGTGGCGGCCGGTTCCGCTGTCTGGTCCCGGCGGCCACTCACAGCCACCAAAGCTACTTCACTCCCCGGCCACAATGCGGTCGCTCCGCATCAAGAACATCGTTCTTGATGTTGCTGTACTGAGGGATAGCCAAGTATCATTCTTGGCTAACAAACCAACCTTCGGTCTCCAAGACGTATGCGTATAATTTTCGTGCCTTATTTTTGGGTAAAAAATAGCTTCTTCATTGCCAGGAAATACAGTACATTATTTAAAACTAATGTTTACTGATCCGCAGCTAAGCAATAATTCCAGAGGATTAGAGAGCAAATTAAAAAATTGCACAATCACCTACTTGCACAGAATCTGTCGTGTGGTTTGTTGGTTGACCACTTTTCCCGTAGCCTTGACCGTGTGCTGTTAGTAATCTTCCACAGAGATCAACAGCAGCGCGCCAATTTTTAGTATTCTGTTGCAAAGAAAATGAAATTATCAATTCACCAATTACTTTTAATAGTTTGAATGTAATTCTATCACCAAATTTAATTCAGGATAAATATGCAGTCTTCAAACAGGAATGTTAAAAGGTGAACCGAATTCAAAGTTGTCAATTAAAAATTCCAGATTCCTGGTAAAGGCAGCATAGTGGGATGTTGCAGTACTGGAGAAGCCAGTTCCAAATAAATCAAAAATAAGAAGATCTCTATGAGAACAATTTAGACATCATTGTATTGGCAATCAAAGTATTCTTATGTCACGATTTATTATAAAGGTTTTCAAGAGCATCTATTGGGCTCAAAAACAGAACGTGCTGGAAGTACTCAGGTCAGGTTGCATCTGTGGGAAATGAAACAGATTTAGTTTCAGGCCCAAGACCCTCTGTCAAAACAGGGAAGGACCATAATAACGTTGTTTAGATGATAGGGTAAAACCAAGGGTGACAGACAAAGAACAGACAAAAGAATGTAGGAGTCGCAAAAGCAGAGCTGGATGACACACCCAATAGGTCAGACTGGCAAGTGCTCCACTCTCAGTGGAACAAAAAAGGGGAAAGAAATAAGAAGCTGATCCCATATCACAGCAGAACAAAGATTCCTTGACCCGAAACGTTAACTTTGTTTATTTTCTCATAGATGCAGCCCGACCTTGAGCATTTCCAGCATTTTATTGTTTTTTAAATTTTATATTTCCAACATTTGCAATTTTTTAAATTTTGTTTTCATCGGGACTCATATTACTGTTCCGTCCAATTTTTACCCTTTCACTCAAAGGCAATGACTGAACTTTACTAGAGAATGGTAGTCCCGGTGGTATATTTGTTCAAGTATTTAGTCCATGTACAAATCTTGGGAGCATCACTTACAATGATCAGTTATAACAGTTTAGGAAAATCTCATCTTTAATGCCTTTGAAAAAAAAATTCAAGAAAAGGACAGTTAAAAAGGCTTTATTGCCTTCAAGCTTTTCTCATTCTTGAAAGTGTCCATAAGGTGATACATTTTCTGCTATTCTGTTCGAGAGGAAGCTCCAGCTGGAAGGAGAAATGGAAATGTTAGTAAAGGGTGTGATTTGGTGAGAAATATGGAGATGCCTGATTCTATGCAAATGGAACTGAGCATCACTAAGTGTGAAGAAGGGTCTTGACCCGAAACGTTGCTGTTTTCCTTCGCTCCATAGATGCTGCCTCACCCGCTGAGTTTCTCCAGCATTTTTGTCTATCACTAAGTGTGACTTCAGCAATTTGCCAAGATTTACATTTAAAATAAAAAAAGGTAACTTCACAAGCTTCTTTCTTCTCTGTGCAGAAGTATCAACATTTCTTTCACCCTCTTGCATTAATCCCATTTCACCTCATCCATAATGTTTAAGAAGGAACTGCAGATGCTGGAAAATCGAAGGTAGACAAAAATGCTGGAGAAATTCAGCATTTTCTCCAGCATTTGTGTCTACCTTCACCTCATCCATAATACTTGTTTCAATAAACATGTGGTTTGAATGTGGAGGCAATCTCTGGATGACAGGCTTACATTGATCGTCTCATATCACAATTGGAATGAATTGCCCGGGTCGCCGCGCTGGATCTCCGGTGTGCTGGGTCCGCCGATTGAACATCGCGGAGCTGTGGGTCTGTGGAGCGGCCAGCCGCGGGCGGCGGCGCTGATTTTAACATCGCGGAGCCTGGGATCTTTCGGCGAGATCGCCAGTGGTGGAGCTCCGTTCAGCGCGGCCTGTTGGCTTAGAAGCCGCAGTCTCCAGGTATCCTAAGCCTTTGAGAGGGTTCTCCCCACGCTGGAGCACCATTACCCAGCGAGAAGGGCCTGAAACATCGGGCCGCCGTAGCAGCGACCTCAGTAGGCCCGACTATGGGTGGACAAGGGGATGGGGACTGGACTTTGTGCCTTCCCTCACAGTGGGAACCATTGTGGGGGGATGTTTTTTTATGTTTAATGTTAAACTCCTTTATAATGTTATGTTGTATTCTTATTAATGTGCTGCAATGGCAACTCGAATTTCACTACACCAATTGGTGTATGTGACAATAATTGAACCTTTGAATTTCTCCATGTCTATCCTATTAAATTTATCTGCAATCAGGTTACCCTCTCAAGCAAGTCTATCCAATCCAATCCCATTCTGGATAAAGAAAACCAGGATAGTGCACTGGAGAGAATCAGGTTGCACAGAGGATGGGTGAAGGCAAACAGCATTAGCACAAAGAGTAATTCAGAAAAAGGAATGATTTGAGAGAGTCATAGAGGAGGGCCAAGAAGATTTGAAATGCATTTGTGTAATACACTGAAAGATGTTATGAAAGTGAGTACATGTGATTAGGATAGAATGGTAATAATGGAGAGCTGGCTTTAAGGAGAACAGGAATGAAAGCATAACATTCCTAACTACATTTATTCAAGAACAGTTTACATCAGCGAAATTCCAGTCTTGCTCACCCATCTTCAGACCCACCTTTTTAATATTTGCTAATATCTCTGCATTCATAATCACTCAGTACCAGTCAGAAATCTAAAAGCTAAAATTATTTAAAAGTTTAAGAATAACCAATCAGCCTACGCATTTGAGCCTGTCTTCCCTGATTAGGCAAAATCAGGTGGAGACAATAAATGCCAACATTGCTGGTGCCATCCACATCCCCCAAATTATTAAGATATTACACGTAAAAATTAATTAATTAAGGCAACAATTATATCAAATTAAATATACATACCTTTCTGCAGCCAATTTCTCCTATTCATGTGAATAGGTCCAATGAGAGCTGGAAAGTCAGTTCTACCCAGTCCAACCAGGCATCATTGAAGTGCTCTTCTGAGCAGAAGGTCGCACTACATTTTTCACTTGGGAATTTCCCAGTGACAGGTACATCCACCCATAGATCAGCCTATGGATTTTTATAAAATGGCTGGCCCATTGGGATTCCTTCCCTGTTCTGTACATCATTTCAAGCAAACAAGCCAACCATGAGAATATTTTATTTGTCTACTATGACCATAGAAAAAACTTTACTTACTATTAATTGCTTGAGCCCCACAAAGGATTGCTCTACAGCATTTGCAGTCAAAGCTTGTCTCTTCATTGCAGCCTGTTCTCCCATAAACCGCAGCATTACTTCCTTGACAGCATCACCCTGAAAGGATCAAAGCAAATCCAGTTTGATTTATGAGCCACTGTGGCAGACTAAGCAGATTTTTTTAAACGTCCACCTAAACTAGCCAATGTTTTATGACACACAAACAAAACAGCAAATCTGTTTGGAATTATTTCCAATAATTTCTAAGCCATTAAAGATCAACCCAGCTGAACACAATCAAATGCACATCAATGATCCTTACATATCTATAGAAATGTTGATCTTTCACCTTCATTAATTTCTTCTCAACTGAAAAATTCAAGGGTGCACATTTGGAAGGAAAATAACCAATGTAAACGTGTAATGCTACAATAAATTCTCCCAACTTGTGGCGCAATTGTATTTCGTTTTTCATCTTAAGTTGTTATACAGGAAAGAACTGCATACAGAATTATAATATGCTTTATTATTTGTATAAAATCCAAATTAAAAAAAACCCCCCATAATACATAATTTCAAAATATTAAAATAATGAAATGCTTTACCCCAAGTGTCCCTTTCCTAGAATTGCATTTTATTTGAATACTAACTGGGTCACGGATGTATTTGTAATGTTTAAAAACAAAGACCATTTATGTTTTTAGTTATTTTAATTAATCCCATTCCTAAAAACACTTTAATCCATTTAAGTTCTCTGTCAGAATGCTGAAAATCAGGATCAATTGCCTCACTATTGATTAGGCCCATCAGATAACTTACAGCCTCTCAGGATACAGGATAACATGCTTTCACTGGAGTACCATGGTTTCTGAGATGATTCGAGATCAGCGTGGGGCCTGCATATGCTGCCAAGAAGGGTGAAAGGAGGGGGCAGGTTGGGGATGGGGGCAGTAGGATTGACAATATGGGAGATGGTGTGCCTGGGCAGACACAAAATGCTGGAGTAACTCAGCATCTCTGGAGAAGGAATGGGTGCCGTTTCGGATCGAGACCTTCTTCAGACTGATGTCGGGGCAGTGGGCGGGACAGAGATAGAATGTAGTCGGATACAGTAAGACTAGTGGGAGAACTGGGAAGGGGAGGGGATGGAGAGAGAGGGAAAGCAAGGCAGGGCTGCCAACTCTCACGTGAGCGTGAGACTCATGCATTTTGCCCAATTCTCACGCTCTCACACTGATTACAGAATTTCTCACGCTCTGGGCCGCGGAACCGGGGGGAGGGGGGGGGGGGGGGAGGGCTGCAGCCCCTCCACTTTTTTGGCAAGACATGCTTCATAACCCAAAATTATCCGGCCCGCAGGCATATTTTTCTCTTCTGCTAAAGATCGCCGACATCCAGAATCTCAGAACAAGCGCACAGTGAGTGAGCGTGGCAAAACCAAAGATCATAGAGCGTAGATCATAGAACCGACTGGCCCCCCCAAACCCCTCCCTCTCCTCAACGGCACATCACAGCGCGGTTCACAGCTCCTTTCTATCATCTTTGGTCGAGATAAGGGGCAGTGAAAGAAATGCTGTGATTAGCCGCCGAGCTGGCGGGCGGGCCCGTGGGCCCCGAGAGAAAGAGAGAGAGTCAGCCCCGAGCAAAGGAGCTCTATGATCTTTGGCTCCGAGAGGGAGGGAGAGTGAGAGAGTGGGCCCCGAGAGGGAGGGAGAGTGAGAGAGTGGATCTGAGAGGGAGGGAGAGCGAGAGTCGGCCCCGAGAGGTTGGGAGAGTGAGAGTTGGCCCCGAGAGGGAGAGAGAGAAAGAGAGAGTTGGCCCCAAGAGGGAGAGAGAGTGAGGGGGGGGGGGGGGTGGGGGGGTACATGGGGGATATATCCACCCCACTTTTTGAGTTAGGGGATAGCCTATATTATGCCACAGTTTTTGGAGGTCGAGCAACAACAAAAAACAATAATTGTGCCACCCTCACCCCGCTCGGTCGCTCCGCTCCCTCACCGGGTACCTCCGAGGCCAATGATCAGTGATCACTCAGCCCAACTTTCAAAAAAGTTCCGCGACCCCTGTTGTGTGCGCATCTGTTGACAAGACATCAGCATCCTATGGGCCTGTCCCACTTAGGTGATTTTTCAGCGGACTGGACAGTTGCCGGTAGTCGCCTGAAAAGCTGGGATATGGAATGGCGACTGTCAAAGTGGAACATACACACACACACACACACACACACAAACATATCGTAAAGGCGGGGGCCAGGGAAAGCTGGGGAGCGCTGTCTAAAAAACTCCCACGGTGCAACGCCAAGGTGATACAGACACACACCACGATGAACAGGAAGGTTGGGGCTGTAATTAAGACAGCTAAAGTAAAGTGTACGGTAAGTCCTTTAAAATAGGGGGGGGGGGGGGAAGAGGTTGGGGGAAGGGGGGAGAAGGAGTGGAGACATTTAAGAAGCCAGAGATACAAGGCCATGAAGCTCGGCGGACATTTAACGTTACCGGTCGGTTCCTTGGTTCTGAAAACTACTGCTTACCCTTTTTCCCACCCCCAATGAGCCAAGGAATTTCACCGGTCAGCACCGGCTCAAACCTACGAGAACCTCCGACCTCCTGGCAACCCACTAGGACCTCCTGGCGACCCACCTACGGCACAAGAATTCTCGCTACTCTCCATGGCGACTTCATTCTAGTCACCACTAATTTTTCAACACGTTGAAAAATTCTGGGAGACCATAATGAGGCCGCGACTAGTTCCCAAAATGTGGGAACTCCTCACGACCATGAAGGCGACTCCCCGGCAACCACCAGCGAACATGTGGCAACCATGTGGCGACTACAAAGTCTCCTGCAGTCGCCTAAAGTGTTGCCTAAGTGGGACAGACCCATTATAATTATCTCTGTTATTCTCACTTGACCGACAACTGTCACACACCTCCAAAGCATGGTCCCATGCACATTTACATTGAAAGACACGGAAAGTGTCACACAGTGCAGCAATGTCCTGCTCCCGGCGGCAGTCGGAATTTAAGGATTTGCGGGAAGCAGCTGACATGAGCTAGGCCGGCGAGCAGCAGGAGAGAGATGTTCAGATGGAAAGCACCGCCAGGTGTGAGCGGGGAACTGAGACCAGTTCTCCGTGATGTCCGGATCCCAATGCTCAGTGCTTCGTGTTTCGGAGTTGGCTAATGTTATTGATTTGTAATTAGCCTGATTTGTAATGATTTGACAAAACCTTAATTTATTAATCCGGAATATCCAGGGGGATGGGATAAGTGTAATATTAAAATGGCATGCAAGGTGTTAAGCTGTCTGTCACAACATACAGCCCCGATAACCCATTATTTCCTTCAATTAAATATTGGGAAGGTGGCACCATTGTCATTTGCCACTCAACTGTTATGTTTGCTTACCTCACTGACTATTTCTAACCTCCCTTTCCCAATTCCTTTGACAAGTTGAATAGAAATGTCCCCAACCCCAATCTCGTGGTTTTATTAATTAAACACATAGATGAACATCCTCAAGGAGTGTAATCAGATGGAAACTGATTCAGTTGCGATGTTTAAGAGCTTGTTCAAAGAAGGGGCATATTTTAAAGGAGTGACAGAGATACTTGCAGGGGAATGTGTGAGGAGGTTATTATTTGTCTTTAGTTTTAGCTTGAACCAGGACATCTGAAGATTCAAAGTTTGATATAGTAATTGTGCTGATACTGACTCCAACTAACCACGTAATGAATATCATCCATTCCGGAATTCTTATTTTTCTGATGCCATTGAAACTTCACTTGGATTTCAATCACTTCAATGTAAAAGTAATTGGGAATGGGGAGCATTGGAACAAAAATTTGCTTTCGGTACATATTAACTGTAATATAATAATGTATGCATGTTGGTAGGTGCAATCATAACAAAGATCTTTTTATCATTGTTGTGTTATGAATACCACAGAAAATATTATGAACTCTCAAGAATATCATAGAATATTATTGCTTAAATATATATATTGTTATTGGCCATTGCATTTCAGAAAAGTCCCAGCTGAGAGGAAGACAACTAAATACTGAAAATATTGGGGGTGAAAATGACTTTAGGACAGTTTGTTAGGAAAATGAAGGAAATTGTAACAGAATACTTATACAGCTGAGTGAGCATAATTTTATGGATGAGAAATTGTGTTCAACCAATTGATGACTTATTTGACAAAGTAACTAGCATGTTAGATAACAAGGAAGCCAATGGATGCAGTAAATTTTGTTATATAAAATTTGGTCCGTGAAGTACCCAATAAAAGATTACCGCATTAGATAAGCACCTGTGGACTTGAACGTTTAAGTAAGGACTGCAGATGCTGGCAAAATCGAAGGTAGACAAAAATGCTGGAGAAATTCAGCGGGTGAGGCAGCATCTATGGGGCGAAGGAATAGGTGACATTTCAGGTTGAGACCCTTCTTCAGACTTGAACGTAATAGGTTCAGTCCAATATGGTCAGATATGGGGCTTTATGTGTGGGCCAGATATATTGTCAGAGCAGAGGGGCTAGGAGCAAGGCCAAGTGTACATCCAGAGTCAAGGTCTGGAATAGTACAGTGTCAAGATCTGGAAAAGCTGGGACAATGGGAGTGTTCAGCAATGGGAACCTAAGCAGGTAAGCAGCTATGATCAGGGTAGAATAGGGGGCTAGGTGCAAGGCTGGACTCAGGGTCAGGAATGAGAGAAGGTGTGCAACTGGAGTCAGGGTCAGAAGTAGTACCAGGTGTGCAGTGAGACCCAGGTTGGTCAACATGGGCCAAGTGCTTGATTATAATCTGATTTCCATACATGAATATACTAAGATCATTCATGTGCTGCACCTGTTGATCAAAGCCTGGCTCTATTGCGGAATGTAATTAGGAATGTAATGTATCCTAACCTTATTCGTAGCTAAACCAATTTAAAGCATAAATGGTGCATTCAAGTGCAAGTTAAAAGATTTGCTACAGTATGCACCAGATCGCACAATTTCAAGCTGATAAATGCAAAAGCTCCGTACCAACTCCCCCCCGGTCGCTATGCTCCCTCGGGCTTGATCTCTCGCAATTTCTCACTCCCAATTCTCACCCAATGTTGGCAGCCCTGGCAAGGGCTATTTGAAGTTAGAGAAGTCAATGTTCATACCGCTGGAGTGAAAGCTACCCAAACAAAATATGAGGTGCTGATGCTCCGATTTGCCCTGGGCCTCACTCTGACATTGGAGAAGACCCAGGACAGAAAGGTCAGATTGGGAATGGGAGGGGGAATTGAAGTGATGAGCAACTGGGAGATCAGGTAGGTACCTAGACATTTGATTTGGTTTTTGCTTGCTCCCAACAGTCCCTCAAATTCCAGCAAAAAAAATAAATCACCCAGTCATTTTTGCTCCATTTTCAGCTTGACATTTGCCATGAATTCAGTGGGGGAAGTTACATTTTTTCAAAGCACAAATTAAGAATGTCAATGAATTATTTATTCTATCCTCATGCCATGACATTGTCATTCTTTGCCATGACAGAGACCTGAGGCCTATTGTGCTGTCAGGAATGTGACTATCATGGCTTCTCATTTGAGGCTGACTAAGTGTAAGTGGGGTCACAATCCACAAATATTGGCCTAGGAGTTTGCTTATCCGATTGATGGGTTAGGAGGATTTTGTGGGATTGCACTGATGGCATTTCTCTTGTGCTTTACTGGATGCAGTCCACAGCTAGTACAGGGTGGCACAATCATTAATATCCTATAGACCAGAGCCCTCTGCAAGGTTTAAGGTCCAGATCTTCAAGCATTATTTTCCTCAGTTGGCCAAGGATTATGCTGACACATGATGGATGGTAGCAACTTTCATCACGTCTGCTTTCGTTCAGGTGGCTAGAGATATGGGAAGTGACCCACATTTTCCAGGGTATCACGTGGACCTTTATTGGTGGGAGGCACTGTAGTGCCACCGAGGATCACATTTTGCAAATGTTTAGTGCAAGTCCTATTCTCTCATACACTTCACTAAATGCACCAGTAATGAACATACAACAGTACAGCACGAGAACAGGCCACGTGGGTATCAATGTCTGTGCCGAACATGGTGCAAAGACCATCAATTGTCTACCTGCATATGACCCGTATCCCTCCATTCCCTGTATATGCATGGACCCAACCAAAGGTCTTTTAAATGCTACCAACATATCTGCTTCATCCACCACATCCGTCAACATGTTTCAGCACTCACCTTTATCTATGTAAAACTCTTGCCCCGCGCATCTCAGTTAAACTTTGCCCTTCTCACCTAAAGGTTATGCCCTCGATATTTGATTTTTATATTATTTTTTATTTTTTCTATTTTTCTATTCTTTCTGCAACCTTCAGCGTTCCAAAGAAAACAAATCCAAATCTGTCCAACCTCTCCCTGTAGCTAATACCCCTAATCCAGGCATTATTCTGGTAAACCTCTTCTGCACCCTTTCCACGGCCTCCACATCCTTCCTGTAATGGGGTGACCAGAACTGCACACAATACTCCAAATATGGCCGGACCAAAGTTACATAAATCAGCATCATGACTTATTGACTCTAATACTTAATGCCTTGACCTATGGAAGCAAGCATGCTTTCATTATCACTCTACTTGTGTTGCCACTTTCAAGGAGTTATGGATTTGGACCGCAAAATCACTCTTTACATCAATGCTGTTAAGGGTTATGCCCTTAAATGTATATTTTTCCCTTACACGTGACCTCCCAAAGTGCAACGCCTCACACTTGCTCAGATTAAACTCCATCTGCTATTTCCCTGCCCATTTATGTAATTGATCGATATTCCACTGTATACTTTGACAGCCTTTCTCACATTTGCGACCCCAGCAATCTTGGTGTCACCTGCAAACTTATTAACCAACCTTTTAATATTTAGGTCCGAGTAATTGATAGCCATGACAAACAGCAGCAGTCTCAGCAGAGATCCCGGCGGAACTCCGCTGGTCACCGATCTCCTGCATGAATATGGTCCTACCACTATCAGGTTCTGTCTCCTATCAGCAAGCCAGTTGTAAATCGATACAGCCAAGATCTTTTTCAGGAACACATCTAGTATTTATATTCTTACAAAAAAATCACTATTTATTCCTCGTTAAATGCATGCCACATCTTTGCGTCTCAATATCAGAAATATTGTAAAATAAACAACTGCCCAGTTTTTTTTTAGAAAAACGAAACTCACTTACTTGTATGTTGTCAAACTTCAGGCCAGGCATGGTTAATCTTTCCTTGTCAATAAAAACTGTGTTGAACTGTTGCGTAGCTACAGAAATTAGGATTTTCCTAGTCTCTTCAGATGGAAGCCAAGCATCATACCGTCTGTCTACCTCACTCATGTTCAGTGCTGTTGCAAAGGGATCATCATTTCCTGCAAATGCTGCTTGGAGCTGAGTGAAGGGCTTGGGTGACAGAGGTATTTCAGAAGACGACGCTGAAGGTGCTACACTATTTCCTACAATGAAAGTTTGGCTTGTGGAGTTGGAAGGACTGACCAACACTGGACTAGAAAGTGAGGACAATCGATCAGGTACTGAAGCACTAGCATTTGGATTACTAACAGAAATAAAAGATGTTGATGTAAAGGAGTCAAAAAATTCAGCTGCCGATGAACTTGAACTGGCATCATCTGTGAAAAATTTGCTTAGGCTAGGGCTAGGATGAACTCCAAATAGTGGTGGCTTACTTGGAGTATCAATGATTGTTCCAAAACTAGGAGATTTTACCATCTGAGGTTCATAGCCATCTGCTTTCAAAGGAGTAATAATCTGGTCTTTCGCTTGCTTGTCCTGATTAAAAATATTGCATACTGGTAGATTTTCATCCTTTGCCAAAAGAGTTTCTAATGACATTGGACCTTGTTTCTCCTGCAATTTGAATTCAACTTGGCCATCTTGTCCATTTTCAAGACTTTCTGTTGTTACTTGAAGCTCTTCTTCTGATTCGACTGCAAGCTCCAGATTCTGTGGGGCAGACATTTCTTCCTGTGTTGGAGCCCTGTCATCATTAGTATTGATAATAGGTGTAAGAGGTTGGTTCTCTTCAGCAGAAGCCTCTTTATAATCCTCCTTCTGCGAACCTACTGACCGAACATCACCACATTCCATATCTAAAGCCTCTTCACAGTCACGCAGGATTGCCAGGTCTCCTACATCACCCTCACTATTACTCGGTGAGTCAGATATTATTACACTCTCCATCATCTGTTCATTAAGCTTGTCCATCAGATTCATCTGACAGGTCTCAGGTATTTTATCTGTGGGCTCAGATACAAATGCATCACCACTGAGGTCTATAGTTTCTGTTCCAAACAGCATTTGCTGTTGTCGAGGTTGGGATTCTTGGAGCACCGTTGTCACACCCTCTTTATTTATCTCCTCACCAATATGGAATGTTACGGTATCTGTAACCTCAGAGCTGAAATGAAGATTTTCCATCTTTTCCTGCAACCAAAATTCACAATTTTAGTACTTTCCATATTTAAATGTCGCTACATTATGGACAGTATAGCCAAAACATTATGTACACATTAACATTAGTATGTGTTTAACCCAAATGCAATATTTTTTGGAATGGCTAGCTTAAATTAACTAATTTTTCCTTCTAGTGATTTCTTAAAAGGGATTTACTTTGGACACACAAATGTCCAAATGCCTCAAAAAGGCAGCCAACATCATCAAAGACCCACACCATCCTGGCCACACACTCATCTCACCACGGCCATCGGGAAGTAGGTACATGAGCCTGAGAACTGTAACATCCAGGTTCAGGAACAGCTTCTTCCTTACAACCATCAGGCTAGTAAACACAACAACCTCAAAAGCTATGAACTACAATAGACTATTATTATTATTATTGCGCTGTTATTGGTTGTTCTTTTTTTCCTGAGTTTTTGTTATATTATTTATTATGATTACATATTCTGTTGTGCTGCAGCAAGTAAGAATTTCATTGTTCTATCTGGGACATGACAATAAAACACTCTTGACACACAAACATCACATTTGTACCGACAAACCATCTTGACACACAAATGTCACATTTGTACCTACAAACCATTTTGTTTTAAATGTTAAAGGTACACAAAATTGCTGGGGAAACTCAGCGGGTGCAGCAGCATCTATGGAGCGAAGGAAATAGGCGACGTTTTGGGCCGAAACCCTTCTTCAGATTATTAAATGTTTGTGGATTAAGAAAGAAAAATCATCTCCATCGTGACAGTAGCTTGCAAAGGTTTTCATACCCCTTGAACTTTTCCACATTTTGTCACATTACAACCACAAACGTAAATGTATTTTATTGGGATTTTATGTGATAGACCAACGCAAAGTGGTGCATAATTGTGAAGTGGAAGGAAAATGATGCATGGTTTTCAGATTTTTTTACAAATAAAAAACTGAAAAGTGTGGCGTGCAAAAGTATTCAGCCCCCCTGAGTCAATACTTTGTAGAACCACCTTTCGCTGCAATTACAGCTGCAAGTCCTTTGGGGTATGTCTCTACCAGCTTTGCACATCTAGAGACTGAAATTTTTGCCCATTCTTCTTTGCAAAATAGCTCAAGCTCAGTCAGATTGGATGGAGAGCGTCTGTGAACAGCAATTTTCAAGTCTTGCCAGAGATTCTCAATTGGATTTAGGTCTGGACTTTGACTGGGCCATTCTAACACATGAATATGCTTTGATCTAATCCATTCCATTGTAGCTCTGGCTGTATGTTTAGGGTCGTTGTCCTGCTGGAAGGTGAACCTCCGCCCCAGTCTCAAGTCTTTTGCACTCTAACAGGTTTTCTTCCAAGATTGCCCTGTATTTGGCTCCATCCATCTTCCCATCAACTCTGACCAGCTTCCCTGTCCCTGCTGAAGAAAAGCATCCCCGCAGCATGATGCTGCCACCACCATGTTTCACAGTGGGGATGGTGTGTTCAGGGTGATGTGCAGTGTTAGTTTTCTGCCACACATAGCGTTTTGCATTTAGGCCAAAAACCTCAATTTTGGTCTCATCTGACCAGAGCACCTTCCTCCACATGTTTGCTGTGTCCCCCACATGGCTTGTGGCAAACTGCAAACGGGACTTCTTATGGCTTTTTTTCCCCAACAATGGCTATCTTCTTGCCACTCTTCCATAAAGGCCCGATTTGTGGAGTGCAAGACTAATAGTTGTCCTGTGGACAGATTCTCCCACCTGAGCTGTGGATCTCTGCAGCTCCTCCAGAGTTACCTTGGCTGCTTCTCTGATCAATGCTCTCCTTGCCCGGCCTGTCAGTTTAGGTGGACGGCCATGTCTTGGTAGGTTTGCAGTTGTGCTATACTCTTTCCATTTTCGGATGATGGATTGAACAGTGCTCTGTGAGATGTTCAAAGCTTGGGATTTTTTTTATAACCTAACCCTGCTTTAAACTTCTCCACAACTTTATCCCTGACCTGTCTGGTGTGTTCCTTGGGCTTCATGATGCTGTTTGTTCACTAATGTTCTCTAACAAACCTCTGAGGCCTTCTTCTTCTTCTATGTAGTGTTTTTTGGCAGTTGGCAAACAACTTTATTGGTGCATTACCGCCACCAACTGGCATGGAGTGTGGATCAAACAACACCATTACATATACTAATAACCTATATCCTTCCGAACAAATTGGTTACCCTAAGAAAAAGCAACAGGATTTGATAGCACTTATATGAACTCCCTTGCAAAATATCTACCAAATCAAATTGTACTCTTTCTTTTCTGAACTGCTCACTCATCCGTCCTCTCTCCTCCTCATACCTCTCACAATGTACAATGACATGCTCTATTGTCTCTTCTTGCCGACAGTATTCACATCTGCCTGTATTATGCTTGCCTATTATAAAAAGTGTACTGTTCAGACCAGTGTGTCCAAATCTAATTCTTGAAATTACTGTCTCCTCTTTTCTGTTTTTTCCTGCACATCTCATTTCTCCCACTTTCCTCTGGACTCTGTAGAACCACCGTCCTTTCCGCTCTTCCTCCCATTGCTTTTGCCATCTTTCCTTCAGTCTTTGCTTAATAATGTCTTTGATTTCAGTTTTACCTATGTTAATACTTAAATCAATCTTACTTCTTTTTGTTACCTCTTTTGCTACCTTATCTGCCATTTCGTTTCCTCTTATGCCAATGTGTGCTGGCACCCATAAAAATATGACTGTAAGCCCCATAATTTGAATTCTGAATAGTGTTTGTTGTATTTCAATCAAAATGTCTGGTCTACTGTCTGAATGGCTGTGCTGTAAATTCTTTATTGCTAAACTTGAATCTGAACAAATAACTGTCCTTAAAGGCCTAGTATCCTCGACCCACTGTGCCGCTAACAATATTGCAATCATTTCACCTGTGTATACTGAGACCTCATTATTGATCCTCTTCCCTACTTTGATGTGAAATTCTGGTACAATAAATGCTACTCCTACTTTATCTACTGAATCTTTTGATGCTTCTGTATAAATTTGGACAAAACTGTAGTATCTGTCAATGTATTCCTGTATGATGACTGAATTATACATATGTTGTTTATCCTTGTTTTTCTGTTCTAATGTTGTAAAGTCTACTGTTGCATCTGGAAGTATCCAAGGTGGAATTGAAGGTAATGGAACGGTTGGAACCACATTTAATTGTGCTATGCTGATTTGTAATGCTCTCTGGGTCACTGTCCATCCAAAACTTTTTGTTTCCCTTCTCTCCTTTTCCCAGCATGGTTTGACAGTAACTTGTGCTGGGTGTTCTTGACTGTGGCCCTGTAGGTTAATCCAGTAATTCAATGAAAGCTGTATCCTTCTCATCTCCAGAGGCATCTCCCCCATTTCAACCTGTAATGCTGCTGTTGGAGTTGTTTTTATTGCACCTGTACATATTCTCAATGCCCGATATTGAATGTTGTCTATTTTCTTAAGAGAAGTACTCGATGCGGACCCATACACCACACAACCATAATCTAACACAGATCTAATTAACCCAGTGTATATAATAATACATTTTATTTATGGGCGCCTTTCAAGAGTCTCAAGGACACCTTACAAAAATTGAGCATGTATAGGAAAAACATGTAAGGGGAATGAAATAAATAGTAGACATGACTAGTACACAAAGTAAAGACAGAATTCAATACAAAACACAGCATGAGGCAATTAATGCACAGATGAAAAGGGACGGGGACGTGGGGCTAAGGATAGGCAGAGGTGAAGAGATGGGTCTTGAGGCGGGACTGGAAGATGGGGAGGGACACGGAATTGCGGATCAGTTGGGGGAGGGAGTTCCAGAGCCTGGGAGCTGCCCTGGAGAAGGCTCTGTCCCCAAAACTGCGGAGGTTGGACTTGTGGATGGAGAGGAGACCGGCTGATGTGGATCTGAGGGACCGTGAGGGTTGGTAGGGGGAGAGGAGGTCAGTGAGATACGTGGGGGCCAGATGGTGGAGGGCTTTGTAGGTGAGGACCAGGATTTTGTAGGTGATCCGGTGGGAAATGGGAAGCCAGTGAAGTTTTTTGAGGACTGGAGTGATGTGATGCCAGGATTTGGTGTGGGTGATGAGTCGGGCGGCTGTTCAAAGCTGTTCTATCTGCCCCCCAATCACATCCAACTAAACATCTCATTACATTAAGTATCTTCTTACATTTGTCCACTACTTTCTGAATATGAACCATCCATGTAATCCTCTCATCAAACCATAAACCTAAAAATTTATAGTATTTTACTCTCTCCAATTCCTGGTTATATAATTTTAGTTTTACCTCATTACCAATTTTCTTCCTAGTAAAACACATTATCTTTGTCTTTTCCACAGAAAATTTGAATCCCCATTTATATGACCACTCTTGTACCTTTATTATAGCCCTCTGTAGTTTCTGCACAATAAACTTCACATTTCTCCCCCTTTTCCAGATTGCCCCATCATCCGCAAACAGTGAAACTCCCATTTCATTTACAATTTCTTCATATACATCATTTATCATTACTAAAAATAGTAAAGGACTTATTATGCTCCCTTGAGGTGTTCCATTTTCAATATCTAATGTTCCTGAGTATTGATTTCCAACTCGTACTTGTATTGACCTCCCAAATAATAAATCCTTAATCCATTTAAATATACGACCTTTAATCCCCAATTTACCTAGTTTCACTAATAACCCTTCTCCCCTCAACCTCTGAAGCCTTTACAGAACAGCTGTATTTATACTGAGATTAGATTACACACAAGTGGACTTTATTTACTAATTAGGTGACTTCTGAAGGCAATTGGTTGCACTGGATTTTATTTAGGGGTATCAGAGTAAAGGGGGCTGAATACTTTTGCACGCCACACTTTTCAGTTTTTTATTTGTAAAAAAAATTTGAAAACCATGTATCATTTTCCTTCCACTTCCCAATTATGCGCCACTTTGTGTTGGTCTATCACATAAAATCCCAATAAAATACATTTACGTTTGTGGTTGTAACGTGACAAAATGTGGAAAAGTTCAAGGGGTATGAATACTTTTGCAAGCCACTGTATTGTTCTTTGATTAAAAACCAGACTACAAATGTAGGTTGTTTGAAATGCAATGTTGAAATACCTTCCAATTTTTCTTCCTTGGAAGGGATCACCTGTCTCGGGACAAAAAAGACACAAAGTGCTGGAGTAACTCAGCAGGTAAGGCACCAACCCCGGAAAATATGGCTAGGATTCAGAGATGCAGCCTGACCCAGTTACTCCAGCACTGTGTCTTTTTTTTGTAAACCAGCAGCTGCAGTTCATTGTTTCTAGTGTTCTAAGAACTTCTCTTTTTACATACTTACAAATATTAAGAACCAGCAGCATATTTTACACAAAGCATGATTGAATTTTACCATAATCATATTGCACCACCTGAACACCCGATCTGACTAACCTGGTAGATGTATCTGCAGGAGATATATGCTTTCAGAATCACAGGGAAATGGCAAAAGCCTTGGTATAGATTGAATTAATTGTTTAAAACACTCTAAATGAAGTAAATGCAAAAGAAGCTAGCCCATTTGCAAAACTTTTTTTTTTGATTTGTCAGTTTTGCTACCTGCCAACTATCTATTTGACAATGATGGAAAAATCCAAAAGAACAAATGTACCACTAATTCCTCAAACGTTAACTGATAGCACAAGCTGTTATACTGCACACCCTTCTAGGTCCTGATCTAGAAAACACAAATTATCATACAGACAATAAACATTGATCACAGCTTGGTGGTTAATGTATATGTCAGACAGGTATTCATATTTACAGGCTACTATCAATTGTTTATTTTTTTTTTTTTAAATGATTGTATTAACATCTGAGAAAGGTAAATTTAGCTTTTGTTAAAGCCCTGTCCCACGGTACGAGTTCATTCCAAGAGCTCTCCCGAGTTAAAAAAAAAATCAAACTCGTGGTAAGCACGGAGAATAAACGTAGCGGGTACATCGGAGCTCGGGGACGTCCCTTAGCGGCTCGTAACGCTAATGGCAGGTACTCGGGAAGACTCGCTAACGGCAGGTAAGTACGGGAAGACCCGTGAAGATTTTTCAACATGTTGAAAAATGTCCACGAGAGCCCCGAGTACCGACGAGTGACCATTACCGTAAATCTCCGAGTTCAAATCAGGGCAAACTCAGGAGAGCTCTTGGAATGAACTCGTACCGTGGGACAGGGCTTTTATAAATTACAGCATTATCATTAACCCAATACAAACATTTAACATGTTCTCCTCAGATGCTGCCTGAGCTGCTAGGCTACTCCTGCACTCAGTGTCTTCATTTATAAATCAGCATCTTCAGTTCCGTGTTTCTTTGTTTAAACATTGGATAATTATTTCTTGTTTCCAGGCATAATGAACACCGGCAAGATTGTATTTATAGAATAACAGAATGGTGACAGTAGAGATGGTGGTCAGTCAGCACTTTGGGGGCAGACTGGGACCCTGAAAACAGCACAGCTTGTTTCACCTCACCCTCTTTTTCCCACATCAACTCCTGGCCCCTTCAGCCCACAATGTCTCTGGACATGGTGCCAAGTTAAACAAATCTCCTCCACTTGCATGTGATCCTTATCCCTCCATATCCCCATGCCTGTCCAAAAGCTTCTTAAATGTCAATCGTATCTGCATCCACCACTACCCTTGGTAGTGCGTCCCAGGCACCCACCATTCTGTGCAAAAAACGTGCCCCTCACTTTTCCTTTAAACTTTTCTCCGACCTTAAAGCTATGCCCTTTAGTCGTTGACATTTCCCTCCTGGAGAAAATAAGTTTAGACTGTCTTCCCCATCTATCCCTCCCATAATTTTTCTATAGTGGTCTTCCCTCAACCTCAGACATTTCAGAGAAAACAATCTAAGTTTATCCAATCTCTAATATCTAATAATCTCAAATACAGGCAGTAAACCTCTTCTGCACCCTCACCAAAGCCTCCACATCCTTCCTGTAATGGGGTGACCAGAATTGTTCACAATAATTACTGAATAAATGTTGCAAACATTTATTGCAATTCTTACACCGTTTTCATTCCATGGTTTTCTACCTTGTTCACATCTATGAAGAAGAGGCATCTTTAAGAAAAGCCGAAGACAAGACACAAAAAGCTGGAGTAACTCAGCGGGACAGAACCGCTTGGCAATTTATAGCAACCACACTGGCTTCATCAGAAAAAGGTTTACTTAAAGATGATGGGTTTTCAACCTTGTACGTTACCTCTGCTTCTCAATCCACAGATGCTGACTGACCTGCTGATGTTTTCAGCATCTTATTTTACTTAACCATGAACCACATTTAACAAATGTGTGCTGGCTTCCTTTAATTAGTTCATTCTCATAACTGTTCATTTTACCTTGTATTATTGTCTCTAATTGCTTCTCCAACCCAGATGTTTATTTAACTGTTCTCCTGGTGCTTTTGAGCTATTTATTGCCCATTCTTAACAACCTTATCACAGAATGGCTTGCTCAATCATATAACAGAAACTATGCATTTCCTTTCTGAAGCACGAGAATGAACCCAGTGAATTTTTACAACAATATAGCAACGATGACAGTAACTTCGTCAGGCACCAGTCTGTTCACAAACTTACTGAGTTACATTTCACAAGTTGCCATTGTGGTATCCGAACCCTAAACCTCTGGGTTACCATAAACAATACATAACTTAATCCTAGATTATGATTTCAACAAATGTTAATTATTCGCAATTCATTTTTCAATTCCTAACTGATACTCCCAATTACTTTAATCAACGTGGCTGCTTTAAATTTGAGTCTGAAGGGTCCCAATCCGAAACATCACCCATCTTTTTTATCCAAACATGCTGCATGACCCACTGAATTACTCCAACACTTTGCGTCTATCTTTGATATAAACCAGCACTTGCAGTTCTTTGTTTTTGCCCTACATTTGATATATCTTTGATATGTCATATGAGCATATGATAATGAAGTTGGCTTGATTTCCAGCTCTTGATAGATTCCCGATTTATTTACAGTAATTTATTAGAAGGAAGTGCAGTGGTAGTAGGAGAGGAAAGGAAAAAATTAAGAATGTGGATATTAGTAAACAGAAAACCAGTGAAGATTTGTATTTACAATCTTCAGCACCCATAGTGCTTGGTGGTGAAGTGTATTTCAAATGCAGAACACAAAGTGCCAGAGTAACTCAGTGGGTCAGGCAGCATCTCTGGAACAAATGCATAGGCCACCAAGTTTTAGGTCAGGACCCTTCTTCAAGTCTCATCTCCTTTCCATGTCCTCCAGATAATTTGCCTGACCTGCTGAGTTCCTCCAGCACTTTGTGTTCAATTGAAGATTCCTGCATCTGCAGTTCCTTGTGCTAACATTTCATTACAGAAGGATCCTGATCAGCAGGGCAAGTGGGCTGAAGAATGGCCAATGAGGTTCGATGCATTTAAGAGCGAGGTGTTATCTTTTTGAGAAGTCAAACCAGTGCAGGACCTTCACAGTGAATGGTAGGGCCCTGGGAGTGTTGTAAAATAGAGACATCTAAATGTACACAGTTCCCAGAAAGTAGTGTCACAGGTAGATAGAATAGTAAAGGTGACTTTTGGCACATTGGCCTGCATTGGTCAGGGTATTAAGTTTAGAAGTTGGAATGTTATGTTACCATTGTTCAAGACGTTGGTGAGCTGCATTAGGAGTATTTTATTCTGTTTCGATCAACCCTGCTATAGGATAAGCTGGAAAGAGTGCAGAAATGATTTACGAGGATGTTACCAGGAGTTGAGGAACTGAGCTATAGAGAGAGATGCAAGCTAGAACTATTCCTTGGAGCTCGAGAGGCTAAGGCGTGATCTTACATAGGTGTATAAAATGACATGTTGTGCAAGACATTGGTGAGGTCACAATTAGAGTATTGCGTTCAGTTTTGGTCACCTTTACAGGAAAGATGTTGTTAAGCTGGAAAGGTACAGGGAAGATTTATGAGGATGCTGCAGGACTCAAGGGCCTGAGCTATAGAGGGAAGTTGAGCAGGCTAGGACTTTATTCCTTGTAGTGCAGGCGTACTCTTTTACCCAGAGTAGTGGAATCAAGAACCAGCAGACAAAGGTTTAAGGTGAGGGAAAATAATTAATAGGAACCAGAGGGGCAACTTTTTTTAATACAAAGTGTGGTAGGTATATGGATCAAGCTACCAGAGGAGGTAGCTGAGGCAGGTATCATCACAACCTTTAAAAAGTATTTGCAGATACATGGATAGGATTAGAGGGATATGGGCCAAACGCAGGCAGGTGGGACTATTGTCGATGGGACATGTTGAGCCGGTTTCCACACTGTATGATGAGGGTAATTGATAAGGGTGAATGCAGTTTTTTTTTTACCCAGAGCAGGGGATTCAAGAACCATGGACAAAGGTTTAAGATGAGATGGGAAAGATTTTCATGAACCTGAGGGATGACGTTTTCACTGAAAGAGTGGTGAGTATATGGAATGAGTTATCAGAGGAAATAGTTGAGGCACATACAATAACAACATTTAGAAGGCATCCGGATAGGTACATGGATAGATGTTTAGAGGGATATGGGCAAAACGCAGGCAGGCAAACAGGACTAATTCAGGTCAGGGAATTTTGGTGGGCATGGACGAGGTGGGTGTGGGTGGGGGGTGAGGCGGGGAGGGTGTGGGTGGGGGGTGAGGTGGGTGTGGGGGGGGGGGGGTGAGGTGGTGGGTGTGGGTGTGAGGTGGGTGTGAGGTGGGGGGTGAGGTGTGAGGTGGGGGTGTGAGGTGGGGGTGAGGTGGGTGTGAGGTGGGGGTGGGGGGGGGGGGGGGGGTGGGGGGTGGTGGGGGGGGTGGGGGTGGGGGGTGGGGGGGGGGGGGGGGGGGGTGGTGGGGGGGTGGGGGGGGGTGGGTGGGGGGGGTGGGGGGGGGGGGGGTGGGGGGGGGGGGGGTGGGGGGGGGGGGGGTGGGGGTGGGGGGGGGGTGGGGGGGGGGGGGTGGGGGGGGGGGGGTGGGGGGTGGGGGGGGGGGGGGGGGGGGTGGGGGGGGGGGGTGGGGGGGGGGGGGGGTGGGGGGGGGGGGGGGGGGGGGGGGGTGGGGGGGGGGTGGGGGGGGGGGGTGGGGGGGGGGGGTGGGGGGGGGGGGTGGGGGGGGGGTGGGGGGGGGTGGGGGGGGGGGTGTGGGGGGGGGGGGGTGGGGGGGGGGGGGGGTGGGGGGGGGGGTGGGGGTGGGGGGGGGGGTGGGTGGGTGTGGGGTGAGGTGGGGAGGGTGTGAGGTGGGGGGTGAGGTGGGTGTGGGGTGGGTGTGAGGGGGTGAGGGGGGTGTGGGTGTGGGGTGAGGTGGGTGTGGGTGGGGGGTGAGGGTGGGTGTGAGGTGGGGGGTGAGGGTGGGGGATGAGGTGGGGAGGGTGGAGGGTGAGGTGGATGTGGGTGGGGGGTGTGGGTTGAGGGTGGGGGTGTGGGGTGAGGGTGGGGGTGGGGGGTGAGGGTGGGGGTGGGTGGAGTGGGTGTCGCCAGGGGCAGGTCCGCGCGGCCTCACCTCACCTCGCCTCGCGACCCAGCGACCGTTCCCCGGCGCCCACTCGCGCTCGCGCTCGCACTTCCTCACCTGACGTCGCTGCCACCAGCCGGCCTGTCCTCCGCTCCCCGCATGCGCAGCTCCAGCAGGAAGAGCGCACGGACGGGAAGCCGCGGCGTCCGTTTCGCGAACCGTCAGAGTCGGCGGCCTGAAGGGCTTGTTATTGTTGCTGTTTGTTGTGTGTTTTAATTCATTTTATCTCTCTATTGCCGCTCTCCCGCCCCCCCAACGTTTATTTGAAATACAAGCAGAGGAGATGGAAGACGACGCGCCTGTTATTTATGGGCTTGAATTCCAGGTATGCAGAGGTTTGGGGGGGGGGTTGGACGACACCCAAGTGAAGGTGGATCCTGGTCGGTGAGGCCGGAGCCAGCAGTTTGGGGTTGGCCTCATGTTGGGGTGAATGTGCCCCGTAATAAGCTGCTGTGCCTCTCTCTCATCGCCACACTAGTGCCCACCGCGCTTCGTTGGCTGTAAAACCCATCTTTAGACAAGGACGTGATGCAAAGTCTTTAATAACAACCCGTCCATTTAAGTGATGCAAATGCCTGCAATAGAAGTTGCTGTCACTCCATAGGACACCGAGCCAAGGCTCCAGTCCGAAGAAGGGTCTCGACCCAAAACGTCACCTATTACTTTTTTTCCAGAAATGCTACCTGACCCGCTGAGTTACTTCAGCATTTTGTGTCTTATCTTCGGTGTAAACCAGCATCTGCAGTTCCTTACTACACGAAACTCTGACTGTTTCGTTGAGCCGATATACAGATCCCAGAGCAAGAGTGTTATGCCCCGTTTGTATGCTGGTTTGTACCAAAGATAGACACACAACGCTGGAGTAACCCAGGGTGTCAGGTAGCATATCTGGAGAACATAGATAGGTGACAGGGTACACAAAAATGCTGGAGAAACTCAGCGGGTGCAGCAGCATCTATGGAGCGAAGGAAATAGGTGACGTTTCGGGCCGAAACCCTTCTTCAGACATTTCGGGCCGCCAACCTTCGTCAGACAAATTGTAAGGAGGAGAGGGAGGGACTAGAAGCAAGAAAACACCAGGACAAACCAGGGCCGGGAACAGATGACATCAGGCAGGGTGGTTCATCTATGGTTCATAGGCCGATTGTTGGCTCGGGGTGTCGTGATCTATGAAAAGTCGCTAAACCAATTCTACAGTTTGCAACGATGTATCCCTCTTGTTTTTGGGAGTGTGGGAAATAGCGGGAGAAATAAATCCACATTGGGGGAAGGGGCGTGCACAGGGAAGAGGGGGTGAGTGGTGGTTACTTGAAATTGGAGAATACAATGTTCATACCATTGGGTTGTAATTTAAAGTAACAAGCGGAATTTGAGGTGCTGGTCCTCCAGTTTGTGTATGGCCTCACCCTAGCAATGGAGGAGGCCCAGGACAGAAAGGGTGGCATGGGAATGGAAAGGTGCGTTCAAAATGGGAACACAGGGACGTCCAGTTGGCTTTTCTATGCTTGGTCTCGCTAATGTCAAGAAGGCCGCACCGGCAGCACGGAATGCAGTCAATGAGGCTTCAAGAAGTGCATATTTCTGGAAGGACAGCTGGGATCCCTGGGTGGAGATAATGGAGAAGGTGCAGGAAAGTTGAATTGAATCTAACCTCTAAAAGGTATTGATCACCTGTGAAGCAGACGCAAGAAAGATTTTAAAAAGCAAAAATACAAACAAGTTAATCCAAGAGTAGAAACATTAAAGAGCGAGATGCGTGTTAGATGTAAAAGGAAAGATGGCTCGGGCTCAGGCACAACTTAAGCCCAAACTCAGTCAACCATTTCTTCTTGTGCAGAAAGGAGCTGCAGATGTTGTTTCTTACCGAAGATAAGTGCTGGAGAAGGACTTCCTGAAACGTCACTCATCCTTTTTCTCTGGAGATACTGCCTGAGCCGCTGCGATACTCCAACACTTTGTGTTTATCAACCGTTTCTTCTTGCTGCATTCAGCAAGGTCTTTCATAAGGTTGCAGATGGTAGACTGCTCTGGAAGGTTAGGTTACAGGATGTCCGAGGAGATGGACTGGATACCGAATTGACTTGATAATAGGAAGCAGAGGGTGGTAGTGGAAGGTCGTTGACTATGGTATGCCTCAGGGATTCATGCTGAGCCCTTTGCTGTTTGTCATCAATATCAACGATTTTGAAGGAATTTGTCAAGAAGTTCATTGTACTTGCACAGATAGATGAATGGTGAAGAAAGCTTTTGGCACATTAGCATTATCAGTCAAGGAATTGAGTATAGAAGTTGGGATATTATGTTACAGTTGTACAAGAGTATTGTGTTCAGTTTTGGTCATCGGTGCTATTGGAAATTACATAGATGTTGTTAAGCTATAAAATATGTAGAGAAGATTTACGAGTATATTGCAAGACCTGAGTTACAGGGAAAGGTTGGACAGGCTCATCTTGGTCAAGTGATTTATTTACTTAAAGTGCAATTAGCTTTTCAAGTAAATGAAAACCATAAAAACTCCTCATGATGGAAATCTGAAACAAAAGCCAAAAATGCTGGGAACACACGGCAAGTCAGACACCATGTACGGAAAGAGAATCGGTTTCAATTTGAAGACTCGTTGTCAGGTTTTTTTAGTAATTCCTCTTCATCAGTTTTTAGCAAGTCCAGCATCTCAGCTACATTCAAGATTCGAGGGTTTATTGTCATTACAGCCGTGTACACAGTGTACAGTGCAATGAGATAGCGTTTCCCTAGAACCTCGGTGCTGTATAGAACACAATTGGACAACATGCTACAATTGGACAACAAAACCTTCCTTACTATAGTGCAACAAAGTAAATAGAAAATGTACAAAACTGCAACGCAGGACAGTAGACAACAGTGCACCAAAGTGCAATGTACACAAACCAAGTGTGCCATCTTAATTTGCTGAGACTAAACAAAATATTTTCTTCTTTGGGGGAAAAACTGATGCGAAGGAGTAATCTGTACTTTAGCCAGGAGCTGACCTGTGCTTTGGACCATGAGCTCTCTTACTATTGTTTTCTAATTAAGATTACCATTTTAACCGTGTTTGCTTGTTCTGCCTTCGTGTATTCACCTGTCCATGATCAGTAAAGAAATGTCATGTTGCTCAAAGATTGGTTCTCATGATGTAATTGGATTTTTATCAGAAACATACTGGGTTTATTGCCATTTTGAAGAGCCGGTGAATGAATGTCAACAATCCGAGCATTAGCTTCTCCAAATTCTTTTGGGGATGACTCCAGACTTAGTGAAGCCAAGGTTGCTACTTTTCTGTGGATTTTAAATGTCTTGTAGTTGACTACACTTGCAGAGGTGCAGAGAAAACAGATAGTAATAGAGGAGATTAAGTTAGTTTAAAGATACAGCGCGGAAACAGACCTTCGGCCTACCGGGTCCACGCTGACCAACAATCCCCACACACTTACACTACGCACACTACGGACAATTTACAATTTGACCAAGCCAATTAACCTACAAATCTGTATGTCTTTGGAGTGTGGGAGGAAACCTGAACTCCCAGGGAAAATCCACGCAGGTCATGGGGAGAATGTACAAAATCCATAGACAAGCACCCGTAGTTAGGATTGGACCCAGGTAACTAGCGCTGTAAGACAGTAACTCTCTACCGCTGTGCCACCATGCCGCCCAGTTGAGACGAGTTGATAAGAGACATACAGCCAGATGTCCCTTAATGAGATTAAATGTATTTATCAGTGTAGAAATGTTTGACAACTGGTATGCGAAGATACAGTGTACCATTTGAAATCAAAGTGAACTGACTACAAAATTATAACCCTACTTGTTCTGAATCAAGCCACTATGACAGGCTGAACAATTGTGCCAAATAAGTGCATAAGTCCTGATATACGCTAGCCAATGTTTCTGCTTAAATAATCCCCACCACAAGGTACTAATGCCCATTCTTTTGACTGCATTTTGACAGACTTTCTCCTGCTTTGTTTGGCTCCCACATAACCACGGATCCTTTAAAACTGATGGGAAATTTTGATGATCTACAAGTAATTTCAGATTCTAAAAGGCACATTTGAGTCAGTCTGAAGGAGGCTCTCGACCCGAAACGTTGCCTATTCCTTTGCTCCATAGATGCTGCCTCACCAGCTGAGTTTCTCCAGCTTTTATGTCTACCTTTGAATTACAGACCTATTCTTATAAAATAGATTAAGCTGTACACAGATGTCTCCATCAGAATATCCCAGTTGAAATTACAATAATACATTTTCTTTAAATGTATTGTGCATATTTTGCAGCTCTCTCGAAGCAGTGTGGGCCCACAGCGCATAAATCAAATGGCCAATCATTTGTCTCCACAGATCCTACTTGACCTACTGACATTTTCCAGCAGTTTACTTTTTATGACAGATTCCAGCATCTGCAGTCGTTTATATCTCTAAGTCAAATGTATTCCTCGTTTCCATAAATCCTGCATTTTTCAGTAGTCCGGTTATGAACAGTTGTTTTGTGGTCACTTTTAATTCCGAATACTTACTTTCTTTCTTCTGGATTTGAACAGGCCGGCACAGTGGTATAGCTGGTAGAGCTACTGCCTCATTTTACCAGAGACCTGGGTTTCAGCCTGTCCTCGGGTGCTGTCTTTGTGAAGCTTGTACGCTCTCCCTGTGACTGCATGGGTTTCCTCCAGGTGCTCTAGTTTTCTTCCTCCTCCCAAAAATGTGCGAGTTTGTAGTTTAATTGGCCCCCAGTGTATGGGGAGTGGATGAGAAAGTGGGATAACATGGAACTTGTTTGTGCGATGGTCGGCGTGAACTCAGTGGGCTGCACGGCCTGTTTCCATGATGTATCTCTCAACTAAACAAAACTAATTAGTGGAAGTTGTGATTGGTGACATTAAATCAAATGTTGGCATAAAGCAGTGATGCACTAACAAAACCAAAAATACTGATCTGTGTCATTTTTATTTTATAGGCTCGTGCTTTGGCACCACAGACAGCAGAAACAGATGCAATCAGATTTCTGGTTGGCACTCAATCGCTGAAGTATGATAATCAGGTGAATGTCATTGACACCCTATGACATAAGTGCAGTATGTATGTTAAAGAATAATGACATAACGAGCAGTTATGATGTGAACATAATGGCAAGATTTATTCATAACATTTAACACTAAATATCCATAAAATTATAGTTTATTTATAAAATACAGCTATATTATACAACTTTGTATTGTTTTCATTCATTGTGCATCTTTATGTTCAATTACCACTGCCTGACCCGCTGAGTTACTTAGTATTTTGTGCCGATCTTTGGTATAAACCAGCATCTGCAGTTCCTCCTATGTAATATTGACTTAATGTTCATTGTTTCTTTGTTTGGCACTTTTGCAACTGCACAGTTAAATTCTTTTTGCATATTTACACATGTAGGCACCGCCATGTTTTGGCGCCATTTCCAAACTCTGGTCCGCCCACCCGCTCTGTATACTGGAATAATTCCCGATCCAGGTAACCCCCAGACTCCGGCAGGGCCTTCCTCCGTCGCCCGATTGGGCCCGCGAACTGACATCCCTCTCTTCGCCTGGCCACCTTTGTCAAAATGGCATCAAAGTTTATTCTCAAACACTCCATGAGCGATAGGTTTGCCAGGTTATTACACAGGGCTCCGCCCCTTCAGTGTCCAGTGGCAGGGGAACACTATCTTGTGTGCTCGCCCCACAGAGCCTTTGCAACAGCTGCACTGGGTGCATCACTCAGATACTGGTCCTGCAATCTGACTAGCATTTGGTTCTGACAACTCATTGTACTCGAGGGCCAGCAGATATTCATCAGATCAAATTGAGTCATTCCCTGAGCTGTGATCTTCCAACAGCAGTGAATGTTTGTCACAGTATGGGTGCAGCTGGTGGAGCAGCTCAGAATGGACGTCAACAAAATACTAATGCAGTCCTTAAGATCTTCTTGGCAGACCTACTGTCCAGAAGTAGATGGATGACAGTCCCATCCATGCCAAACCATGTTGACGATAGTGTGCAGTGGACTGAGATTCCGGTTGTATATTTAAGATTTGATGGGCAGGGCCCTTCTTAACAACAGCCAAGTATAATTTTGTATATTCAGGGTTCTAATGATGGGGCATTTAGCTAAATGACTTTGATTATAGTGTGAACATAATAGGCAGAATTATAAGGCATGACAGATGGATGGAATAAAAACTTGAAAATGATAAACCTGATCTCAACTCCATTCAAACAGATTTCAGTAGTGCTAGGTAATGGAGCATGGGTTGGACAACTAATCTGTCATTGAGAAATGGGTAGATTTGGCTGCATAACTCAAATGTTGGCATTTTAGATTTAATTGTGTCGACTTTCCAGAGATTTAAAGAACTTAACAGCTGAAAGAAGGCAAGACTGATGAGATCTATCAGATCAGTGACTGTCACATTTCATATGGACCCAGGCTTTCCCTGGCACAAACTAAATTCAGATACTCAGTATCATTGGTTTCCCCACTCCACAGCACATCCTGCCCTTCTCACCTTCTGAAACTTTGATCTGTATTTTGAAAATGGTTTTCTTTCAGGATTAGTAAAAGGGGAAGGGGAGCCTAATGACCTGGTTTGGAGTAACATAAGCAGATGGACGGCTGTATTTGGGGAAAAGAGAACAAAGGAGCATCTGGTATAAGCCTACATTGCTAAGCTTTCGTAAAATTCTTAAAGATTGACAAGTGGGCAGCTTCTTTATTCAGATCAGGAAGTTCCAAGATTGAATTTAAATAGGGAGGAGAGGGGCAGAGTAGATAGGATCTCGCTGGCTCCTGGGCAAATAAATTTTGTCACGGTGTGCAGTTTGGATTGCTGTTCAGGAGTCCCTGCTTAAAGTGACATTTGTGAATATTTCATGTGAAGGAAGTTCAAGTTCATTATTAAATGTCTTCTGTCAAACAGGCTCATTCACAAACTTTCATATAAGTAATAAAAAATAATTCGGCTTTGTGAACTGGCACATCGACAAGGATTCATTTCTTCAGGGGAAAAGGAATGAGTGAAACATTGATGAGAAATAAAATACAGAGAGACCCTCGAGGTTTTAGTTATGGCCATTAGCTTGATGTTGGCGAATATCTCTTCTATAAGGATTAATGAGGTGGGTGGGGGGGGTCAAAAGATTTCAGTAAATCTATTTGAAAAAAAGAGAAATACATATTTTTAGCAGTTTCCTCCACAATTTTATTTTCCGTCTAAAATTTTAATACCGTTGCAAGGAGAGTGCCATGTGGTGCAGTTAAATGTGAATACAGAGTTGTCTATCATTTATTAACAAGATCCTGAAATATGCAAAATTGCCTTTGGATTCCCATAAATTTAAAATAAGTAAGCTTACATAATTTATAAACTCATTCTTAGTTTCAAGATCGTTTTACTTTGAGAGTAAATTCTTAATCTGAAAGCGAGATTAAAAATGTGACTGAATGAGCAGGTTCCTTTAAAAGCACTGGGATCATAACATCCTTGCCACTGTCTAATGCTCCTTACATTTGAATTTTTATTCCATAGTCTTGCTCCTTGTAATATCTGTAAACAGCTCCATTCCTATAACTCTCCAATTTATCCGTGCTGCTTTAGTTCTGGCCTTGCTCATCCTGAATTTAATTACTTCACCTTTGCTGACTACTCTTTCTGTTTCCAAGGTCCGAAACCCTGGAATTCTCTCCTAAATCTTCCCGTCCCTCCAAATCTCTGTCCCTCTGTTTCAACATCTTTTTCTTTGTTTGATTTCTGTAAAGCCTAGGTAGTGGTCCAAGCTTTTTGTTGCCTGGCCATGTGTCCTCTTTATGTGGCACGGTATTGATTTTTAACAATTTTAATTTTGCTCCCGTGCAGCATCTTGGAATATTTAGGATATAGAGAGAGAAAATATAACGTTTCTGTAATTCAAGCTTTCCATCAGGAAATGTTTTAATGTATCATATCTAGTGCAATATTTTTTTCAACATGTTTAGCAATAAACTTTAGTTATACCAATACATTTATAAATGTTAGTAATCAACTAGACCAAGTGGGGACCCGTTGGGTCCCGTACCCCCCAGGCAGTACTCCACCACTCACTCTTTTCCCCCAACGCAACCCGTTCCACCAACTCAATATTCCACCACTCACCCATAGCCCCAACTGCGCAGGCGCGGCTCATTTCTCCTCATCCCCCAGCACTCCCTCCTCTTCACCCTTCCTCTTCTTTCCCCTCTCCTCCTCTCCTCCCTACTCCCTCCTTCACCTCTCCCTCTCCTTTCCCCTCCCCTCAGTCACTACCTACCTCCCTCCCTCCATAACCCCACTCTCCTCCCTAACCCATCCTCTCCCTCTATCTAAATAACATTAAACAACAATCCTCTCCTCATCCCCTCCCCCATTCCCTCCCTCTCCTTACAACAATGTAACAAATCCCTCATTGCACTGGGAGTCCTGTCTTTGTTAACATTGTAACGGAATTTTTTTGAAAAGAGCAATCTTTTATGTTTTCCTCCCCTCCCCCACTCCCTCACCTCTCCCCGCCTCTTCGTTCCCCTACCCTCAGTCATTCTTCAACCTTCTTCGATAACCCCTCTCCCCTCCCTACCCCTCTTGACGTCATTGAAGCAGCGTCGATGACATGTGGGCTGCACAGACTTTCGCTTTTTACATGTACTGTGCATGAAAGGCATGGAGAATTATGCCTACCTAAGAGATCGATCTCTTAGGTAGGCATAATTCTCCATGCCTTTACTATTTATATTTAATAATTATCATTTTATAATTTTAGCTAGGGTAGGCTGTGCCTACCTTGCCTACCCTGACGGCACGTGTCTGCTACACTGCAAGATGCAAACCACTGGTTAGCCGCAAAAATAGGATTTGCCGTTACAGTTTGCCAAGAAATACTTAAAAGAGCAACCGCAGTTCTGGAAAAAGGTCTTGTGGACAGATGAGACCAATTTTAACTTATATCAGAGTGATGGCAAAAGCAAAGTGTGGAGGAGAGAAGGAACTGCCCATTATCCAAAGCATACCACCTCATCTGTGAAACACGGTGGTTCGGGTGTTATGGCCTAGGCACGTTTGGCTGCTGAAGCTAAAGATGGTTGCAATACAGGTCTGGCAGAGCATCACTAGAGAAGACACTCAGCAACTGGTGATGTCCATGAATCGCAGACTTCAAGCAGTCATTGCATGCAAAGGATATGCAACAAAATACTAAATAAGACTACTTTCATTTACATGACATTGCTATGTCCCAAACATTATGGTGCCCTGAAATGGGGGGTACACTGCTGTAATTTCTACGTGGTGAATCCAAAATGTATAAAAATAACCTTTTTTTAAACCTGACAATGTGCACTTTAACCACGTGGGATTTTTTTCTATTACAAATCTCAAAATGTGGAGTACAGAGGCAAATAAATAAATTATGGTGTGTCTTTGTCCCAAACATTATGAAAGGCACTGCCCCCAATGGAAATGGCAAATACTGACCATCAAATTCCCTTGAAAACATGTTAGCTCATATCATCATGCTTACTGTCTGTCAAGGCACTCAAAGAGTTTGTAATTATTGTGAATGTCTCCTACATATGTAGAATTGGGAAATAATTTTACACATATTGAATTTGTAGAATTAGTATGGATCACAGTCTTTCAGCTCATTGACTTTATGTGATCTTGGGCAAGTCACATCAGGTGGTCTTTTTTCCCCTGTCATCTACCCAATTTTGTTTTTCTTTTATGGTCCTGAATGGGTAGCCCTTCATTTTCAGACTGTGTCCTGGTTCTGGCCAATACAGCCAGGGATAACATCAAAGGTACACAAAAATGCTGGAGAAACTCAGCGGGTGAAGCAGCATCTATGGAGCGAAGGAAATAGGTAACGTTTCGGGCCAAAACCCTTCTTCAGACTGATAGGGGGTGGCGGGGAGAAGGAAGGAGAAAGGAGGAGGAGGAACCCGAGGGCTGGGGGATGGGAGGAGACAGCTTGAGGGCTAAGGAAGGGGAGGAGACAGCAAGGGCTAACAAAATTGGGAGAATTCAATGTTCATGCCCTCCGGATGCAGGCTCCCCAAGCGGAATATGAGGTGCTGTTCCTCCAATTTCCGGTGTTGCTCACTCTGGCAATGGAGGAGACCCAGGACAGAGAGGTCGGATTGGGAATGGGAGGTGAGCCACCGGGAGGTCAGGTAGGTTCTTGCGGACCGAGCGGAGGTGTTCGGCGAAACGATCGTTCAACCTCCGCTTAGTCTCACCGATGTAGATCAGCTGACATCTAGAGCAGCGGATGCAGTAGATGAGGTTGGAGGAGATACAGGGATAACATCAATCCTGATTATCATAATATTACCCCATCATCTGATGCATATAATTAACCTATTTTATCAAGACACAAGGGACTGCAGGTGGTGAAATCTGGAGCAACAAACAATCTGCCTGTGTGAGGGGGAAATACGTATTAACATTTTGGAAATCCTGCAGAAGGACTGAGAGTAAAGGGGAGAGAGGAAGTGGTGAGACAAGGGCAAGAAAGTGATTGATGAACTGAGAAAGTGTGAATAATGACAGGCAGATGGAGCTAGGTAGAGAAGGGGGAGGTATGGAGACAGGCAGATGATTGATGGAGGCAGACCAAAAACAAAAGCAGATGAGCCAGGTGCAGGAAAGGGAGCGGGAAAGCAGCAACAGCTGCTCAAGAGTGATAAGTGGGAACATAAAGACTACTGGTGTTGGAATCTGGGAAGTAAGGAAGATGATAATAGAAACCATTAGCAGAGAGGTGAAGTGTAGATAGAACCAGATGAGAAAGGAATCCAATGGGCACCATTACACTACACTTCTCTTTTCTGGCAATCTACCCTTTCCACTCGGTCCTGGTGCAGGGTTTCGACCAAAAATATTGACAATTCTCCCTCCTGGGAGATGTCAAATGTTCATGGAGCTAAATGATTGGGGATTGCCTACTCGGTTTGATCCTTGCTGGTCATCAGTCCCAGCTACATCAACTGAGATCAGAATTACGTATCCTGCAAGCTTACTATCAGGAATTATGTATTGAGGTTGAAAATTGGCAACTTGGTGATGTATCTACAAAGGCAGTCCCTGTATCTGGAATTGTACCTTACCTGTAAGTAATCATCATTAGGAGAACGGTTAACCATATAACCATATAACAATTACAGCACGGAAACAGGCTATCTCGGCCCTTAAGTCCGTGCCGAACACTTACTCTCACCTAGTCCCATCTACTTGCCCTCAGACCATAACCCTCCATTCCTTTCCCGTCCATATACCTATCCAATTTATTTTTAAATGATAAAATCGAACCTGCCTCCACCACTTCCACTGGAAGCTCATTCCACACAGTTGAAACTACTGGAGAGGAAGCACAGACGAGTAAAGATTATTCCTTTAATAAAATTGTAGTTCTCGTTAGAGTTTCTAAAAAGTAATATATATTTTTTGTGATTAAATTGTTTGATCAACACCATAGTATCAGCACATGAAAAGCCCTGCTGTTTAATGAATGTTGATTAAATCACCCTTGAATGGATGACTAACTTCTACTTTTCAATGCACAATCCCATGAAACCATACTTCTATTCCTCAGACTTTTTGTGAACTGATCCTGCACTCCAAGGACACCATTGGTCAAAGCTCATGCTCTGTTTCTTAAATTAGAGTATTTTATTAAAAAAAGCCTGACAGTCACTATTTCATTACTAATTTGTGGATGTTGATTATTATGTTTTCAGATTCACATCATAGATTTCGATGATGAAAATAACATTATTAATAAGAACGTCCTTCTGCATCAAGCAGGAGAAATATGGCACATGAGTACGAGCCCTGCAGATAAAGGTGTTCTGGCAACCTGCTACAATAAAAGTAAGTGGAGTGACCACTCACAGATTGGATAAAATAGGCTCCATTTTAAAACAGTAAAAATAATTCTGCATATTTATATATTTAATATAGACGTATTAAACGATTAAGTGAAGGAACGTTATGCAATTTTTTTCATTTATAACCATATAACCATATAACAATTACAGCACGGAAACAGGCCATCTCGGCCCTACAAGTCCGCGCCAAACTATTTTTTTCCCTTAGTCCCACCTGCCTGCATTCATACCATAACCCTCCATTCCCTTCTCATCCATATGCCTATCCAATTTATTCTTAAATGATACCAACGAACCTGCCGCCACCACTTCCACTGGAAGCTCATTCCACACCGCTACCACTCTCTGAGTAAAGAAGTTCCCCCTCATGTTACCCCTAAACTTCTGTCCCTTAATTCTGAAGTCATGTCCTCTTGTTTGAATCTTCCCTATTCTCAAAGGGAAAAGCTTGATCACATCAACGCTGTCTATCCCTCTCATCATTTTAAAGACCTCTATCAAGTCCCCCCTTAACCTTCTGCGCTCCAGAGAATAAAGACCTAACTTATTCTACCTATCTCTGTAACTTAGTTGTTGAAACCCAGGCAACATTCTAGTAAATCTCCTCTGTACTCTCTCTATTTTGTTGACATCCTTCCTATAATTGGGCGACCAAATTTCCTTCGTATTTTACAATATATTTATACCTATCAGTTGTATTTTTCTCTCAATGTGTCCTCATTTGTAAATGTATCTTAATTAACTTTTAAAAGGTATGTTAACTTTGTAATTGCAGTTCATTTCTTATATCTCATTATCTGACTGGATATTCAAACAAATGTTACTCATAAAATAAACCATATTTGAATTGAAGCATTCAATCTGCAGCAGAACAAAAAGTAAAAGTTATTTTTAATTATGATAAAGTAGTGGTAAAGATGTGACATAATGCATGTTTTTGTTCTTATATTTAGGATTTGATAAGTGTTTAAGCCACATGAGTTGTGCAAGCGAAGCCAAGGCCAATGCCATCATAAATTATAAAGTGTAATATGTCTGTTGGCCAAGTAATCTCATTCCAGCATCACTTGGTTACCAGAAATTCATTTTCTCTCATATTGCACACATGTTTTATGTGCTACCTGACTGATGTGTAAAATGGATTACAAACCTAGATCAGCACTTCATAATGCATAATGAACTATTGAATTGTGTTTCTGTGCACATGGTGCACCTATGCATAAATGATGCTGGGCCTGCAGCAATTACTTAAATGAGTGCAATGCTTGCTGCTTTACTGCTATATCTCAATCCCTCCTCTCTGTAAGGCTTTCATTATATTGACATCATTTTTAAAAGTTTTATTAGCTACATTTGATTTTTAGACTTGCCTTCTGTTCCCAAGAATTTATCTTGCTCCTCATGCTGTCCTCAGTTTCACTCCTCCTTTTAATCATTCTGAAAATTTTGATTTGTTTCTCCTTAGTTCCCAAAATTACAAGCTATAATAAATATTGCACTGTTATATTCCGGACAGCAGAATGAATAACAACTTACACGCAGGCTGCCTGGATCACAAGAGAGATTTATTACCCAACATCCCCTACTTATATACAACACCAACTCATTAGCATATACATGAATATGCATGAATACATTACACTGCTCTCCTTTTTTTAAAGTATTAAATCTAAGTACACAGTTACAATTTTCTTGTTGTGATACTTGATTTAAACCAGTATTCATTCAATCTTAAATGATAACATAATATATTTATTTTACATATTTATACATTTTCATTCTACCTAGACAGTGAGTTACTTAACTTAAAAACCTAATCTGCCTACTGGTTTACGGATCCTGCCTGATCGTCTAACAGTGTAATAGGTTTAGGTGTTGACTCAACTGTAGGCTTGTTTGGCTCTGTTTTAGTTCTCTGACTTTGACCAGAGAAATCTGTTTCTTTGTACTGACTGAACTTTGTGTTTCAATCACAGTTGGCTCTTCCAACTCACTTTCAGATAAAGACTCAGGGATTAGGAATCCATGCTCAGTTTTTGGTTCATCTTTGGCTGGAATCATTTGATCAGCATGAACACTTTTGATCCTATCTCCAACTTCAACTAAGTATTTTTTTGTTCCACACACTTCCACTATTTTCCCAACATCCCATTTGTCTTGGCTGGACTTGTTGGGAGAACTGAGAACACGAACCTGCTCATCTGGCTTGAAGTACCTCTCCTTTTTTGTGGGAGTCAAAATGCGTTTCTGACTTAATTGTTTTTGTTCAACTCTCAAAGCCAAATTGGGTTGAACTAGACTTAAGCGTATTCTTAGCCTTCTCTTCATCAACAGTTCTGCAGGTGAGTAACCTGTTGTTGTGTGTGGTGTGGTTCTGTACTTCAGCAAGAAACTAGCCAAACGATGTTTCATGCTGAGCTTTGAACTACCCTGCAAAACCTGTTTCTTGAGAGCGTCTTTGACAACTCTAACAGACCTTTCCGCCGCAGTTTGACATTGTGGCAGTTCAGTCGAGTGAGAACTTGCTCGAGGATTTCCAGATGTTCTACCATGCCTTCTGTGAATATCAGTAGGTCATCCTGGTTGCGCACACAGTGCGGAATGCCTTGTAATATTTGGTCCATGACAGTCTGGAAATTTTTCGGGGAGGATTTTACGCCATAGGGCAGCTTTGTATATGAATACAAGCCCTTATGTGTGTTGACAGTCAAGCACTGCTGACTTTCCTTGTCGACATTGAGTTGGGCGTAAGCATGAGACAAATCCAGTTTAGTGAAGACTCTTGCTCCGGCTAAGTTCTGCCTACAGATCTTGCGAGGTTGGTAATGGATATTGTTCGTCATCAACGGCTTGGTTGATTGTGACTTTATAGTCACCACATAGTCGAACAGTTTTATCAGCCTTGGGTACGGCCACAATTGGCATTGCCCAGTTACTCTGGTCTGTCTTCACAAGTACTCCATTACGCTCTAATCTGTCGAGTTCTACCTCCACTTGTTGCTTTAGTGCATAGGGTACAGGTCTTGGTCGACAATGCACAGGCCTCACATCTTGCTTAAGTCGAATGTGTGTAGAGTACCCTGTTATTCTCGTGTAACTGTCAGCAAAAATGTTTGCATGTTTGCTTATGACGTTTTCAATACGTGATTTGGACAAATTGATGCTGTAAATGTTCTTCCAGTCTAATTCTATTCTACTCAGCCAATCCTTTCCAAGGACGGTTGGTTCTGTAGCTGACTACTATGATGGGTAGTGTTACTGACTGACCATTGTGCTGAACTTTACAGTTCATTTGTCCACAAGTCTCCAAAACTTCGCCCGAGTAGGTTCTCAGCTTGACCTTACTCTCAAACAATGGTATTTGTGGGAACTTTGTTTCGTACAGGTCTTTGCTCATGACCGAACAATCTGCTGCCGTGTCAATACACATATCGATTAACTGTTCATTAATCAATAGTTTAGTTCGTAAGCCCTTGCCTTGGCTGGTTGTAGGCTTATCGATGTTGGTTGCATAAATGGTGTACAACCCAAGGCCATTGTTGATTGATTCCTGCAGATTGTTGGTTTCCTGTTCTAAGCTTAGCCCGACATGCTGAGGCGATATGGCCTTTCTTCTGGCTGTTATAGCACTTGGCCATTTTGAACTGACAAAATTGGGATGAGTGATTACCATTGCAACGATAACAACTGGCTGAACCTGGCTCCCCGCCATACTTAGGTTTTGGTTTAGAGCCTCTTGGTTTGGTCATAGGCACTGCCTTGTGACTGTAAACGGCCACTGTAGTTCGTGGTGGGCGAAACTCGCGAGCATTCTTTGATGCCATCTCTATTGTGGTAGCAATCTTGCATGCTTTCTCGAATGTGAGATCTGGAGTGTTCATCAGTTTGGACTGAATTCGTTCATCCACTAGACCACAAACAAATCTGTCGCGTAGTGCTCGTCCAAGAAAGGTTCCAAAGTTACAGTGTAAACTTAAGTTTTTCAAGGCAACAATGTACTCATTGATTGTCTCATTCTGCTTCTGGTTTCTAGTGCCAAATTTATAGCTATCTGCAATTTCCAGAGGCTTTGGGTTGAAGTGCTCCTCCAACTTCTTTATAATGACATTGAATGGCACGTCTTTTGCCTTTAAGGGAGCAAGGAGATTCACGAGTGTGCCGTACACTTCATACCAATCTCCGTGAGCAGAATCGCTTTCATGCGTTCGCAAACGGCCTTATTTGTTTCAGTCACTATCTCTCCTTCACCACTAATCTCCAATATATTGTTTGCCGTGAAAAACATGTTTGCTCTCTCCATTTAGGAGCTGAACGGCTCTCTACTCTTGTCAAAAGTGCCAAGGTTTCCAATGTAGCCCGTGGACGCTGCCATCGTGTTGTTCTATTTTTTTATTAAATAAAAGGCCCGTTCGAAAACTCCAAATTCCTGTCTGTTCTGGTGTAATAATTCACCTAAAACTTAGCTGTACAAAGACTATTGAGCTTGAGGAATTCGACAAAAAAAACTCAGTCTAAAATGTTATAAACTCCCAAGGACGAAATCTTGCCAAGTAGACACAACATAGAGATAGCCTGACAAACTCTCGCCGATTTATCCAGCTGCTGTTTTAAACTACAGTCCCCTGCATAGAAGGATCAGCAGGCCTCTCATGTCCAGCTCACAAACAACTGCGACACAACTCCGTATTTACTGTTTAAAATGTTAAACAATACTGTGTGTTGTAAAACACTTGCACTGTATTTAAATGATGAGTTCACAAACTCTATCCCATCCTCGTCGCCTCCCATCAACTTACACACAGGCTGCCTGGATCACAAGAGAGATTTATTACCCAACATCCCCAACTTATATACAACACCAACTCATTAGCATATACATGAATATGCATAAATACATTACATACCTTAGTTCCCAAAATTACAAGCTATATTAAATATTGCACGATTACAGAATGATTATGGATATTATAACAAATAACATAAAAGGTTATTTGGACAATGACCATGCACGAGCGGTTTACACAAGAGATGAAATACCATCCTTGCCGTCAGAGACCTAAATGCAATTCTGGATATTGGGGGACGTGGGGGGAGGAATGTATTTTATGGTTGGGTATCATTTCCTTGGCCCATATGTCATAGCAATGATTTTTGATTTCCTTTTCTAGAATTTAATTTGGAAGGTTTCCCTTGGGCCACAAACACAACTATCCAATTTACTTCAGGGAGCTGAAAACAAGGGTTAGACCTTTTAATTACTGGGTAAGAGACTTTGCATCTTATTTTCTTCAGGCCTTCTTGTGCAGAGCAATGCATTGTGCGCAAAGATTTTGAATTTAGAACTGGTATTGATGATTTTCTCTGAAAGCTGAGGTTGGCATGACATTGACATTGCATGAAACTTGAAATGGTCGCAAATATTGAAATAATAAAATAGAAATACTGTTTTAAATAGTTTCTGTAAGTACAACTTGTGATGGTGAAATGCAATATCCTTAGGACTAAATAAATCCTCCAGGTATCATTGTCACTGACATTCCCAGGAATGTTACTTGCGAACCATGCAAGATAGCTTTTTTGGATTGTAATTTGGGTTGTAATTTGGTAACCCACTCCCTGATATTCAGAATTGCTTTTAGGACTCTGATGGCAAGATAAGTATTTCATATCTTTAAAACGTGTAAACTGCTTGTGTTGGGACATTGTCCAAATAGTTTTGCATGTTACTTATTATAGTATCCATATTTATTGCCAGATGTCTTCATTCAAGTTTAAGTATACAAACAAGGGGTCTGCAGAGAAAACAAAAATCATTCACAAATGTAATGAACAATGAAAATGTTAGTACTTTAGTTTATTTTCTTCAATAGTTACATTAACATTACAATACACATAACTGTATAAATAAAAGTAAGGCCAATTCGGTGGCGATGTTAGGAAGAGAGCATCCTTTCGGCCAATAAATATACATTGAAAAAATTCAGTGTGTGTATTAGGCAGTAAGGCGTTCTTTTTGCTATAATTTATCTACCTTGTGAGGGTAAGTGTTCCTAAGGGAGTTATTGTTATGAGGATGGAGAGGCCTGGGGTAAAAATTGGTACCTACAACATTTCTTCCCATTGGATTGTGAGTTCCATGTATCTCAGACCAGCAGGTCATAAAGTAACTGCAGAAAGAGGTGTTTTATGTACATTGCTTATGCAGTTGATTAATTAGTGAGAGCATTTAGTAGAAATCAAACTAAAGGACATGCAAAAGTTCAGAAATGCAAGTCAGAGTTTTTACAGACAATTGGAACAAGGGGAAAAATAATGCAGTTTATTTTACAGATAGGTATGTCTGCAGTAGAACTGGCCAATTCCGATACAAACAGAGAAGTGTTGAATTTGATTTTCAGTCCCACTATTGTCAATGTGTCCAGTCGGAAGATGGAGTGCTGCTCGTCAAACTTGTATTGGGCCTGAAACAGTGCACAAAGCCACGGGCAGATAGGTTATAATGGGAGTGGGTTGGAGAATTATAGTGACAGGCAACTGAAAGCTCTTGTTGCCCTTATAACTTAAACGCAGGTGCTCGGCATTTGGTTTTTCTGATATACATTGCATCTTTCAAGTTTTCTCCCTCCCAATCCTCTCTTTTTGATGAGTTCCTAAAGTTACCACTGGGTCTCAGAGCGAGTCCGAAAATATTTCCTTCCCATGATCTTTCTCACGCAAAGCCTCCCATCACTCAGCTGTCCAGATAGAACATATAGCACAAGGCCAAGGCTTTAGGCCCACAATGCCTGTGCCGAACATGATGCAGAGAACAATTCATCTGCCTGAACATAATCTATATCCCTCCATTCCCTGCATATCCGCATGCTTATCGAAAATATCTTAAATACCACTTTTTTATCGGCCTCAACCACCACCACCCGGCAGCGTTTTCCAAACACTCACCACCCTCTGTGCAAAAAAAAAAACACTTGCCATGCACATCTCCTTTAATCACCTTAATGCTGTGCCCTCTAAGGCCTTTCTAATTCCATTCTCTTAAACCTTGCATGGAATTAATTTTTATTTTTGATCAAATTTACAACCTCTTTGTTTGTCCAAGGTTTTCTTACTTTGCCATCCTTATCCCTCTTCCTTACTGGAACGTGCCAGTTCTGAACTTTGATCAACTGGAGTTTAAACAACTCCCACATGTCAGATGTGGACTTGCCCAATAGCAACCTGACCCAAAATATGTTCGCCAATCCATGTTCTCCAGAAATGCTGTCTGACCCCCTCGAGTTACTCCAGTACTTTGTATTTCTTGCTCAGGATTCCAGCGTACAGTTCCTTTTGCCTACCATGGAAATTGTTCCAAGGTGTTAGTCTTACTGAGTCTTACTTGGTCTCAGAACATCCTACCTTGCAGACGAAGCTTCACGAGAAAGTTTGTCGGAGTTCAGTCCAGCATGGCCTTTTCTTCCACAATATCCGAGCCGAACACTATGCCAAATTCAACTCATCTTTTCTGTCTCAATTCCCTGCATATCCATATGCCTATCTAAAAGCATCTTAAATGCCACTATCGTCTCTCTTCCACCACCACCCTTGCCAGGCACCCATTCCTATCTGCAAAAAAAAAATACTTGCCTCGCGCATCACCTTTAAATTTTCTGATCTTAAACTTATCCCCTCTAGTCTTTAACATCCCACCATGGAAAAAAATTATAACTCTCTACCCTATCATAATTTCATATACTTCTATCATATCTCCCTTCACACTCCAAGGTTCCAGAGAAAAAAAATCAAAGTCTGTCCAACCTCTCATTATACTGTAACTATTACCCTCTAATCCAGGCAGCATTTTGGTAAACCTTCCTCTTCCTGCATCCTATCCATTGCCTCCACATCCTGTCTGTACTGAGGGGACAGGAACTGCACACAATGCTTTAAATGCAGCCTAACCAAAATTTGATAAAGCTGTGACAAAGCTCTTCCACTCGATGCCCCAACTAATGAAAGCACACATACCATCCACCTTCTCTACCATTTCATCTACTTGTGTTGCAACTTTCAGGGAGCTATGAACTTGGACCCTAAGATCCCTCTGTATACCCATGTTATTAAGGGCCATGCTATTTACTGTATACATCATAGTTATGCTGATTAAGCTCCATCTGCTATTTCTAAACCCACACCTGTAACTTATCTATATCCCTCTGTAATATTTGATGACTTTCCTTACTGTCCGCAATTTTCGTGTCACCTGCAAACTTACTAATCGGCATATTTACATTTATGTTCAAGAGGTTTGTGTAGAACACCACTACTTGCAGATCATCAGCCAGAATAATACCCAACCACCACTACCCCCTGTCAGTTCTGAATCCAAACTACTAAATCTCTGTAGATCTTATACATTTTAATCTACTCGATCAGCCTACCATGAGGGACTTATCAAATGTTTTTTTTAAATATATCTAGACCACATCCACTGCGCTAACCTCATCAATCACCTTTGGCGCCTCCTCAAAAAACTCGAAATCATGTTAGTAAGATATGACCTGCCACAGACAGGACCATGCTGACTATCCCTGGTTATTCCAATTCACTTTCACATGCAAGTGAATCCTCCCCAATAGCTTCCCTACTACTGACATAAGACTCAGTAGTCTATACTTGCCTTGATTTTCTCTCCTTCCCTTCGTAAACAAAGAAACACCATTGGTGACTCTCCATTCCTCTGGAACCTTGGTTGAGAGCAGATCCAAAGATCTTTGTTAAGGCCCCTGCAATCTTTTCTCCTGCCACTCTCAATAATCTGGGATAGATCCCATCAAACCATGAGGATTTAACCGTTTCGCATTTCAAGAGCCCCAACCCCACCTTCTTAATCTCAAACTGCTCTTCCTCACACTGATCTATCTTCCATGCCCTTCTCCTTGGTAAGTACAGTTGCAAAATACTCATTTAGTATCCCGTTTACAGCCTCTAACCTCCAAGCATAAATTCCCTCCTTTATTTTTGAATGGTCCTATCCTCTCCCTAGTTACTCTCTTGTTTTTAATGTACATTTATTAAGCCTTGCGATTTTCTTTAATGCGACTTGCCAGTGACATCCCATGGCATCTTTTGGTCCTTCTAATTCACTACCTGACTTGCCTCCTGCTCGGCTCATATTCCTAAAAGGTCATGTCTGATTTTCATCTTCTTAAATCTTTTTCTTTTTGATCAAATATGTAACCTCTATTGTTATTCAAAGTTTCTGAATGCTGATCAGCTAGCCTTTAAATGACTTGTAAGTATCTGATATGGACATGCCCAGGAACAACTGCCCCCAATATAATCACCCTAGTTTATGCCTAATAGAGTTGTAATCTGCTTTCCCAATTTAGTACTTTCCCCCAAGGTCCAGAAGCTGGCAAGCCATTCTTCTTAAAGGTAATTAGAGATAAGTCTTGACAATGATATCTGCGTCCCATAAATGAACAATAAACTTCTGGCGAGCTATGCATCCTAAAGCACTTCAAACAATTCAATTGATCATTTATTTCATTGTTGATATAGGAATACTTACAAACTTTCCCAGTTAATTCTCACTGTTCAAAAGTCACCCAATATGCAAAGACACATTTTGGTTTGATTACAGAATAAATTGATACTACAAATACCTCAAGAAACATCTTGGTGAAGGCAAACGTGGCAGGCGAAATACATCACTACCTTCAATGCAGCACAACACTATTCAGTTGATTGAGCAAAAGGGTATTTGAAGATCAAGACATCAGATCCAGAACATAACTCATGGTCTATCACTCAGCACGATTACTTGCTCTTTGTGCGTCAGAAACCTAGACAATCTACATCAAATGTCTTGAGATATAACCAGTACTGTTTGCTCAAAATTCTCCAAATTTACTGCAAGGTTAAGAGATCCATTGTTAGTGTTCTTTTCCGGACTAATGCCTCTGGTGTTCAAACACTAGTTCCACTCAGTTTGCCACGCGAGCTTTGGTTAAACCATGTGATTTGTATGCCCGATGCCAGATTCCTAATTCAGCGATTTGGCATAGGCAGGGAGAGGAAAAAAATCAAGGTTGTGCCCAAACTCTCCCCAGTGAAATCTGGGAATGTCTTGTGTATGGAGGGGAGGTGGAGCATTCAGTGTGTTGCAAACCTTGGGTTTGTGTGAGCACAGAGGCTCTGCATAAGTGGCCAAAATAATTTACTACCACAAAATCTGTCTAGCCCACCAGCTGCTGCCTGCACTATCTGTGAGAGTCTATGGTCCTCACATTGGCCTCATCAGCCATCTCAGAACCTACAAAACTGGAAGTAAATCATCCTTTGACACCAAGGGGCACCATAAGAAGAAAAGTAATTTTTCATTGCATTCCATTCTGTGATCTTTCTATCTCTGAAAAACTTAGTATTGTTTGCAACTCGTGCATCTTATCTCTTTAATTATGAGGGGAAATTAATATTGTTAATGATTTCTGGAAGAAGTCTTCAGAGAGAAGAGGTGAATGTAAAATTCATGAACATTATCTTCCATATCCGTTGCTTTTTTTCTTCTGTAATGTGATGGCTTTCTTCCCAGGCATGTGTTATGCTCTTTGCTGTATACCACCATGGAGTATGCAATGCAAAAATATGTGTTTGTTTCTTGGTTAATGAAAACTGCAAACTTGGGCTTTAGTGGAATGGGTTTGTGCTGGAATTTGAAGATTATTGCTGTGAACTTCAGGCAGCAGCTGATTTGGAAGTAATTGAATAAATTGGACTGCATGGGAGGAATTTATTTGCCATCTGCTGAATATCCTGAGGAACTTCATATGATGGTTTAGACTATCAACGTGATAATCAGGTTCTGGGGCTATTCATGGCAAGTATTTACATAGAACGACATAGAATTTATCATCAAAGTCTTATTGGTCCAATAGTTCTGTGCTATTTGTATTGCATACAGGCCCCTCCCCATTATACATCATAGTTACCTCAATGTATCAATGTATGCTATTCTTTTCTCCCTCGTGCACTTATCCCACTTTCTCTTTTGAAGCAAGTATAAGTAATCCAGAATTTAGAATGAATTGCAAGATCTGTACTCTAATAAGAAATGCACTTTGAAATATTTTCCAATTGTCTAATGAAACTTAATCTGAGTACTATTTGGTACAATTGCTCTTTATTAAAAACTGCTGCGCTTGAACTACAAAGAAACTCAGGGACCCATCATAAATTAATAAAACATTTATAAAACAATGTCCTGTACAACTTGTTTATGCCTTCAGGTTTAGTGTTTTAAATGTTTCTACCAGAATATATTTTTTAACGTTATGTTTGGAGTTCTTTAACTAATATAAAGAATATTGGCAGATGGTACAAGGGAAAACATCACACTTCAGTTGTCAGAATTCTATTTATAAGTGCTTACAGTGAAAATATATATTTTTTAAATGCAGTAACAACAATTTTATTTTTTGTGTTTCCAAAATACAAAATTATAGAAATTATTAAAACATCTCTTTTACTAGCCATTTATCCTGATTCTTTTTTGTTGTTGTTGCTTTTTTCTATTCTTCCCAACCCACCCTTGTCTCCCTCTGGTTTATTTATGGGCTTCTTTCCAGGTTTATTCTTGTTCACCTTTGTCTTGTTTCCCATTCCTTTCTGTCCTTTGGCACTCAATGCTCATTATCCTTGCAGCAGCAAGGGGTGTCTGATCAGCTCTATTGATTTTCTGTGCTGCTGGCAATGATAACACAGGCTTTCTTTCCACTAGAAAATCCACTATGTTGCGTGCTCCGGGGGATTTTGAAACGGAGCAAGAAAACCACAGGGGGGGATAATATAAAATGGAGCAAGAGTGAAGGAAGTAGATGGTAAATTAACTGTTCAAGCTGCACTGGACAGATTAATACATTTCTTTTTTTAATGTATGTCATCACATAGAGCAAAGACTTAAAAAAACCCCCACCAGTATAACGAAACGAAAACATTTAGAATGAAATGAGGCAGAGCATCATGCCCAAGAAGTAACAAATTAAATGGAATGAACTGCCGGTGTGTGGTTAATAGCTAAATTAGAAAGTGTGCAGTACATTATCTTCCCAGTAGCTGTATTTGAATTTAACAGGAAAGCAGACACACAGTGCAAAAAACATAGATTGCATCACATAATATTGTGACCAAATCTTATTTCTTGAAATCTGATCAGAATAAATAAAACTCATTCAAATCAAAAGTCAGGGGCAGATTCCTGATCGATAAATGCAAGGAATTTCATATCAAAACAAATGCAACAAATCTTGTTAAGAATTATGTAAATAAATTATTTTAAACTTTATCTTGCAGCTATAACTGCAGATATTGAAATTGTTTTATTTATTGAAATTTTCATTTAAAGAAATTATATGAACTTTACATTAAAATATATAAGCCATATATGCACGATTAAAAAGTATTCAAAATTAGTCATATTAATCTTCATTTGAACCATTTTTAAAGTTGAAACTGTTATACAGGTTTCTATTCTTATTTGTGGCAAACCTGACTTTTGGTTCTATTTTTGCAATTTAAAAAACATTAAATGAAATCTAAAATGTAGTTGCCTTTGCTAAATCTTCATCACATAGGAAATTCACCTGGAATGGAGGGTTGTAGTTATGAGGAGAGATTAGATAGGCTGGCTGTTTTCTCATTGCAATTTAGGAGGATGAGCAGTGACATTATAGAGATTTACAACATTTTGACGAACATAGACAGGATAAATAGTTAAAATCTTTTTCCCAGAACATGGGTGTCTAATTTAAGAGGTCACAGATCTAAGGTAAAGTGGTGCAATTTAAAGATGATAGGGGCAAGTTATGACATGTGGCCAAAATGCCTTTTAAACATTGTAATTGTATGTACCTCCACTACCTCTTCTGGACGTTGTTCACTGAGTATATGGTTAGAACGAGCATCCCGAGGAGGTGTGGAGTTAGATAATATTACAATGTTTAGAAGGCAACTTGCACAAGCTCGGATAGGAAAACAGGAGAGGGATATGGGCCTGATGAAGACAAATGAGACACAGTTAGGCATCACAGTATGATTGAGCTATCCCATAAAGCCCGGTTTCTGTGCTGCATGTTTCTATATTCATCCACAGGAACAAGGGATTTATTCAATTCATAACTTCCTACGGGGTTGGTTTGAGCTGGCTTTTCATGATTGTATTTAGGACTGTCACCTGGCAGACAGATAATTTCTTAACTGTTTGGCAAAATATTCTTTAAGATCACATGAACTGGGATTGTGAAAAGCAGTGATAAAAATCAGAAGTTGTATTTTTTTTCCGCATGGAGTTGTGCCCACTAGGTTAGCTAGTTCCTTAGTCCAGAGCACGGTTCCCTATTCACATTCTGTCTGATAATTGTTTTAAGAGCTTGCTTGGGTTTTGAATGCAAAATGAATGAATCTGTCAGACAACAATCAGGCTTTACCTCTAGCATTCAGCTAGAGAGGAATTCTCAACTAGAGTTTCCATTGTTAATAGTTCCCCACACTGCGTTACAGGGAAACTGATATGCACACACTTCAGGTAAGCAGAGGACTGGTTTTGCTGTCAAGGCACCCATACCTCAATAATTTGCTGACACTAACCTTCAAATAGTATTCATGGTAAATGCAAATGGATTTGGTAAAGGAGAGCTTACAAGGAATTGTGCTTCCACCTTTAGCGAGCACTTTCAGTAATAATTGAAGAGGGACAGGTCAGTGGCGCAGCTGGTAGAGATGCTGCCTCACAGTGCCAGAGACCCAGGTTCAATCCTGACCTGGGATACTATGTGTGCAGAGTTTTCATGTTTGCCTGTGACCACATGGGTCTCATCCCACATCACAATGGCTTTGGGGTTTGCAGGTTAATTGGCCTCTGTAAATCAACCCTAGTGTGTAGGGGATGGGGAAAGTGGGATAACTAATGTGAATGGGTGAACGATCGATGGTCGGCATGGATTTGGTGGGCAGAAGGGCCTATTTCCATCCTGTATCTCAAAATTAAATTGAACGAAAATCAGTAGCAAACTCAATTATACTAAAAGGGACTGGGATGGAATTTAAGAAGCAATCTAGGAAGACTTTAAAGTGGGGGAGAGATTTTTTTTCCTTTTGGATGTTTGCACTTTCTTGAAGGAATGGTTTAATGAAAACATCTGTTTAACTGGACTCCCAAAAATCTTTTTGTTTCAGGATACCTACCAATGCTATTAAATTCCAATTAAGTAGCCCACAGTAAAGAAATACTTATTGTTTATACATGTAACTTGGTATAAAATAATAGCATTATTGATGGCGAACTACATGAGCCTAAACTTCAGGTTTGATACCTATGCTACGATTTTCACAGGGATCTTTTCAAAACACTGAAGGGCAGCTGGAACACATGAAATATTAAATTTGTCTCGCCTCAGAAGCCATTGTCTGGATTTCAGCACAAATATCTGCAGTTCTCCAAATGAAACCTGTTGTATTATTCTCTCTTTGCTGCTTAATTAAAATATGACCGTTAATACTTCATTAAAATATTTCATTATATTTAACCTTGATATTCACCGATTATGACCATTGGGCTAAAAAATGTCCTCCATTTCAGAAATGAGCAGGTTATCACTGGCAAAAATAGTGATGTAAAATAGAATTTGTGGTAAAGATGAGTTTAGGTTTGTAGATGTTTTATATATTTAAAAAGATTAAAAAGGAACTGCAGATGCGGGAAAATCGAAGGTAGACAAAAATGCTGGAGAAACTTAGTGGGTGAGGCAGCATCTATGGAGGGAAGGAAGCGTCGCCTATTTCCTTGTTTCTCCAGCATTTTGTCTACCTTCAGTTGTTTTATATATTTAATTTTTATGTTATAACTAAACTCCTGGTTTTATTAAATAAACCAGTTATCCTTGTGTTAAAGCTGCCTGTATCTGAGAATACAATGAGTTAAATTTTCAGCACATTTATTAAAAGATTTGTTGACAGCCAATCTTTTTCTCTTTGGTGCTTAGCTTCGGACAGCAAAATCCTGACGTGTGCTGCTGTGTGGCGGATGCCGAAGGAATTGGAATCAGGCAGTCATGAATCTCCTGATGATTCATCAAGCAACCCACAGACCTTAGAGCTGCTTTGTCACCTTGACAACACAGCCCATGGCAACGTTTCATGGTAGGTCGGTCAGTATTGATTTAAAATATTTCAAATGCTTCCTTCAGGATGGGAATGTGTGAAATTTTTAATTGTAACATCGAAATAGCAAAATCCTGGGGGAAAAAAAGAGAGATATTCAGGGGAAAAAAAGCCACAATTAGTTTGTGTATGTCTTACACCAGTATACAGTTTTATTTTATTCAAGTAATTATCCATCAGTTTTCTGCTCAGTTTAACAAGTTATTAGCTTTAATGCATTTTAACATGCAGCTGATTAAGGTAAATGTTACTGGGGAATATATACATCGAGATTTGAAGTAATGAGACTGAAACGTTTCCAAATAAATAACACAATAATTTGTGTTATCATTTTCATTATAATCCAAATCTGTTTCTTTCATTAATCAATATGCAGCAATTGTAATTGGCTAATTATGACAATCATTGAACATTAGATGCAGATGGTTTAAATGAATTATGTTTGAACCTGAGATTTCATTAAAAATCTGATTTTCAAGTTTTTGATAACACTTCAATAATAAATTAAATGTACTTTTCAAAATAAATATACTCACACTTTCAAGGTGCATGTTTCATTGGAAACTACACTTGAGGTAGCCATTACTCTCCAGAAATGGCACAGAAATGATTGTTTCCATGTTTAAGTTCCTTGCCTTTCTCACACACGAGAATCAACCTGGCCACAAAGTATTCGGGTTTTTTTCTTAGTGGTGTCATTCAGTTTACAAGACTTAAATATGGTTCAAAAAGTGTTTGGAAGCTTCTGCATAAGACGGCTAGGAACTGCTACCAGCATATAAATGAGAACAATGAAGGCATTACTGAGTTTACAGCACAGCATTTGCTGCACAGAACAAGACAAGCTGCTACCAGCTGGGTTGGATTATTTGCAGGGGCACTACTGCTCTTAATTGCAGTGAAATATAGACAATAGACAATAGGTGCAGGAGCAGGCCATTTGGCCCCTCGAGCCAGCACCACCATTCAATGTGATCATGGCTGATCATCCACAATCAGTACCCCGTTCCTGCCTTCTCCCCATATCCCTTGACTCCGCTATCTTTCAGAGCCCTATCTAGCTCTCTCTTGAAAGCATCTAAGAAAGAAGATTCAAAGCACAACAATAGTATTGCCTTATGCCATCAGTGATTGTTTTTATTAACTTACTAGACTAAGTGGGACCCGTTGGGTTCCATGTTCACACGGGAGGGCTGGTCCCCCGACGCAATATTCCACCTCCCCACCAATTCCAATATTGGTGGCCAGTGGGGGGGCTTTCTGGAGTGCTGGTATGGGTTCTTGGGCTGGCAGCTCACTCACGGCTGGTGGACTGGCAGTTGACTCATGACTATTCCTTGAAATTCCATTTCAAGCAGGGTGCAAGGCCACCAAATTCAAATCCATGTTCCTACCATTTCAAGCAGGGTGCAAGGCCACCAAATTCAAGTGCAGTTTCTTACCACTATGAGCAGGGTGCAAGGCCACCAAATTCAAGTGCAGTTTCCTACTACTTCAAGCAGGGTGCAAGGCCACCGAATTCAAGTGCAGTTTCATACCACTTTCAGCAGGGTGCAAGGCCATCAAATTCAGTGCAGTTTCATACCACTTCAAGCAGGATGCAAGGCTGCCAAATTCAAATGCAGCTTCATACCATTTCATGCAGGGTGAAACCACCATAAAACCACACAAAACACCAAACTCTCAGATCAGTAGACATTTAATGTGTTCAGTTGATTCACAGCTCAGGCAAAGTCGTGACCTCTCCCTCCCCCATCATGCAGAGACTGAGCCACACCCACACTTCCGGGTTTTATATCCCCTCCCCATCCCACTGGAAAAGATGTGGCTTTCATGGCGTGATTGACAGGAGAGAGATTCTCAACATTTTTAAAACACTAATAACACTTTTATTTTTCATTGATGGGAATAATTATCTGCACCTGCTCAGCGGAGGGGGGACTGAGTAAGCTGGCCAAAAATCACAGCCGTAAGTGGTAGCGTTTTATCTAAAATCAATATACAGTGCAAACAGGAAGTAAGTGCATTTGCAGTAGTGCCTTATAACTTCAAGCCAAAGCACCCAAGCCACCATTTGCAGTAAGTAGTGCCTTTCAACTTCAAGCAAAGCACCCAAGACACCATTTGCAGTAAGTAGTGTATTTCAACTTCATGCCAAAGCACCCGCCACCATTTGCAGTAAGTAGTGCCTTTTAACTTCATGCCACCATTTGCAGTAAGTAGTGCCTTTCAACTTCAAGCCAAAGCACGCAAGCCACCATTTGCAGTAAGTAGTGCCTTTCAACTTCAAGCCAAAACACCCAAGCCACCATTTGCAGTAAGTAGTGCCTTTCAACTTCAAGCAAAGCACCCAAGCCACCATTTGCAGTTAGTGACTTTCAACTTCAAGCCAAAGCACCCAAGCCACCATTTGCAGTAAGTAGTGCCTTTCAACTTCAAGCCAAAGCCCCCAAGCCACTATTTGCAGTAAGTAGTGCCTTTCAACTTCAAGCCAAAGCACCCAAGCCACCATTTGCAGTAAGTAGTGCCTTTCAACTTCAAGCTAAATTTCCCAAACAACCATTTGCAGGCAGTGCCTTTTTACTTCAAACAAACCATATTTTCATTTTCAAACCACATTAAGGGGACTCACAGTTGTGTAGACATTCGTTCAGTGTTACTCAGAGCTCAGAGAGATGTTACCCTTGGCTTCATCCATCTTGCAGAGACTGAGTGAGGCCACCACTTCCTGGTTTTATAGTCCTCCCCCCCCCTCCAGCAGGGGCAGCAGAGAGAATGGTGAATTTAAAAAAAACATTAATATCTCTCTGATTTGTCATCGATGTGAAAACTCCTCCGCACCCGTAAGGCGGAGGGGGGCTCTGAGCGAGGTGGCAAAAAATGACGGCTGTAGGTGGCGGCGTTCTGTCGGAAATCGCAGCACAGTGGGCCAAAAGCGGTCAAGATCAGAGTTTTAGTAATATAGATTATGTATCCAGCTCCTTTCAGACTGCAGCAAACCACAAGGCACAGTTTGCAGTCCTTCATGAATGAGACCATTTGAGGCAAGCAAAACTTATCCTGCTCTCATTGACGCTCAGACACAGTGAACACAGTTTTGCACATGCCAGCCTTCCAATGGTGCAGGTTAAGATTGACCTGCCATGTGTGATCTTGGCTCTTTTTAAGAAGGAAATATTGTTTCACTCTGTTAAACATTGGCAGTGCATCCTGCTGACATATGCCTATGATGCTATTCCTTCATGTTGTCTCATCTCACTTTTACTTGCGTTTCAATCAGCATTTCAATCAAGGACTACCTTCTGAGCATCGAAAATTAACTCCTCATGATATGACTGGTGATCTTTGGTCACATGTGCACTGCAAGGCAACATTGTACCACAGGGGAAATTATACAGAATACATTGACATTTTAAAGCAATGACTCCCATTGTTTGAAACAGTGTGGAGCTCTGGAGTTGAGCACCTTTGAAAGCTTGCATTAGTCTATTTGCAAACTGCTCGTCCTAAGCATTAAGTAGCTACAGGGTGAGAGCTGGATATGGAAATAAAGCAATAGGAAGTACAATAGTAAGTAGAGAAGAGGGAGGGAAGTTGCAAAATGCTCAGCCTTCTTCTGCCCAGGCTCGATATTTAAATTATTCATTAGTATCCTCAGCAATGGCTATGCAATTCGTCAATACCTTTTGCTGTTCTCCAATAATTGACATCACATTATCTTTTTTATTATAACGCATGAAATGAAAATGACCACAAAATGTATATCTTGGCCTCATCTGTAAAGGCATGAGTGTCCTGGTCAGCACATGGACACAGCATAGAGATTAAAGAGTGAGGGACTTGGGAGCAGAGATGTTATAATTCTGACAATGAATTAGGCGTCTTTGTTTCTCGAGCTGCTTCACCTCCATAGTCTTGGTGATTCATTTGTTGCCAGATTATGACAATGTGTTCAATTATGAAAAGTGGGTCCAGAATTGTGTTGGCGGTAGTGTTAACTTGCAAGGCAACAACATGTGTTCCGAAGCAGAATGAAAATCTTTGATTAAAACCTTAGCATTGGCCATTTGATATTGTAACATGGTTACTTCATGCTGTTTCAGGTGTGGACTCCTATACATCCATGAGATTGAGTGCAGGCTTGGCGATCATTTCGCTGAACACCTCCGCTCAGTCCGCCTAGGCCTCCCCGATCTCCTGGTTTTTAAACACTTTAACTCCCCGTCCTATTCCCACACTGACCTTTCTGTCCTGGGCCTCCTCCGCTGTCAGAGTGTGGCCCAACACAAATTAGAGGAACAATGCCTCACATTTCGCTTGGGCAGCACAACCCAGCTGTAGAAATATTGATTTCCCTAACTTCAAGAAACCTTTGCTTTCCTTTTCTCTCCATCCTTCCCAATCCTAGTTCTCAGTCTAGTTTAATTGTCCTCTTGATTAAATATTACTGATTGTATGCCTCGTTATCACCATCCCCTCAGCTTACAATGTGCCATTCAACATTGCCATGATCATCGTCCCCTTTGATCTGTGTTTTCACACCTTACCCTTCCATATCTCTATGTCCTCGTTTCCCCTGACTCTCAGTCTCAAGAAGGGTCTCGACCTGAAAGGTCACCCATTCCTTTTCTCCGGAGATGCTGCCTGTCCCGCTGAGTTACTCCAGCATTTTGTGTCCATCTTTGGTGACTTCACGATTGTGTTAGCTTTTCCATATGACAAATAATGAGCTCTAAGTTCTTGGCATCTGTTTTCATCAAGGCGAAGGACATGGGGAATAGTGAGCTCAGTGTGGAGAATGCTAAAATCCAAGGGCATTTTGAGATTAAGGAGGAAATGATGTTGGGACTCTTGATGTGCATTAAAGTGGATTTCTCACCTGGATCTAATGGGATCTCTCCCAGGTTATTGAGAGAGGCAAGACATGAGATTGTGCGAGCCTTGGTGAAGACCTTCCCAAAGGACTGGAGAGTTGCTAATGTTTTTCCTTTACTTAAGAAGGGAAGTACAGAGCATCCAGGAAATTATAGGTCAGTGAGCATTGCGTCAATGGTAGGGAAACTATTGGAGAAGAATCTTCGGGATAGGAATAAATGATTTGGATGCAAACGTAGTCGACTTGGTTACCGCATTTGCGGATGACACCATTATTGCTGGGGTCGCATACTGTGAGGATGGCATAACATACAATGATCATAGTATCTATCATAGTCTATCATAGTTGATATAGATCAACTACAGAAATGGGCAGAGAAATGGCAGATTAAGTTGAATCCAAGCAACTATGGGAGGTCAAATGTGAGGAAGAAATATGAAATTCCTTTATGGAATTCCATATGCATGACCTTTAACAGCATTATTGTACAGAGGGATCTTGAGGGCCAAGTCCATAACTTACTGAAAGTGGCAACACCAGTAGCTAGAGTGGTAAAGAGGCATATGGTATGCTTGTTTTCATAGGTCGAGACGTTGAATATGAGAGTAAAGAAGTCTGGATACGGCTGTAGAGATCTTTGGTAAGGCAGCATATGGAGGATTACGCGCACTTCAGTTCACTCCAATACAGGAAAGATGTGAAGGCATTGGAAATGGTGCAGAGAAGGTTTACCAGTATGATGTCTGGATTAGAGGGTATTAGCTACAGGGAGAGTTGGAAAGACTTGGATTATTTTCTCTGGAACTCCAGAGGTTGTGGTGAGACCTGATAGAAGTATATAAAATTATGAGAGGCATATATCGGGGAGACAGTCAGAACCTTTTTCCCAAGATGGAAAAATTCATAACTGGAGGTCATAGATTTAAGGTGAGAGAGGCAAAGTTTAAAAGATATGTGCGGGGCATGTTATTTTGCACAGATTGTGGTGAGTGCCTGGAGCATGCTTCCAGGGATGGTGGTGGAGGCAGATAAGCTAGGGGTCGTTAAGAGACTTTTGGATAGCTATATGGATATGCAGGGTGTGGAGGGATGGATTATGTGCAGGCAGATACGAGTTTATCGGGGCACCATGTTCAATGCCGACAATGTGGGCAAAGAGCCTGTTCTTGCACTGTACTGTTCTATGTTCTATGAGTTCTACTTTTTTCCGTGTTGTGTGCTGACATGTTTTCCTGCCAGTAAAAAGAAGCAAATCAGTGAGCATTTTACAATGTACTGTATTGTGAGTTGACTGTCCTGGTTTGATAATTGCCTTGTGTGTGAATTTGGAATGTAAAGGGCCTGTCCCACTTGGGCGTTATTTGCGCGTAATTTACGCAACATCATTTACGCATCACGAATCATTACATGCGCATGGTACATGGTGACGTAGGCAGTTGCGCGCGGCACCCCAGGATTTTGGTATGTACAAAATCTTCGCGCGCCATCTGCGTGACGCGCAAACGACGCCCAAGTGGGACATGCCCTTAAGGCATCTACACTGTGAAATGTAGAACATTTGAATTGAAGGACTGAATATTGATTAAAAGAGATTGTAAGATTGATTTTTTACAAGGTAAGGCCAGTAGTACAGTTATTCAGTTATGCCATTTGAAGATCGAGCCCAAACACCTGGCGATCTATAGTTTGATCTGACATTATATTCGTGTACATCCCTCTTGGCATTGCTACCTATACCTACTGCGTCTTTTATCTGAAGGCCAGTGTTCTGACATCTTCTACTGAGATCAGTGCACTGTCAGAAATGTTTGGTAGCGCTTCATTTGAATGTTTGACCACTTCTCAAGGTATCAGAGGGATTCATTTTTGAAATGGTCCCCATTACTTCATGCAACAGCCCTTGCTATTTGGCCGCATGATGATTCCTGAGACTAACGAACAGCACAGGTGGTGCTGGGTGCAGGCAGCAATCATATGAAGCAGTAGGTAGCAGCAGTTTAATGTTCTGCCTGCACGCATTGAATTAGTTAATCGTGTAGTACAATCTTCTTAAAGATCTAAAGCAATTTATTTCCCAAAATAGCTAAATGTTTTGGAGTGGAAGTGTGCTTTCTTGCGATGGCACACTGGCTGTGCAATTTCCCAAATTATTTTGAATGTTTTCATTAAAAATAAAGAATTTACAATTTTATTTCTCAGTTACCTGAAATTTCTAATGCCTACGATTAAATGTTAGTAGAAAAGCATTTCATACTTTGCAATTATCAGTCATCCTCTAAAATATACTTTGTATCTCAGGTTACTGAATAGAAACTTTTTTCTTGAAAGCCAGGCTCACTTCTCAAAACCTTAGCATGCATTTGAAGGATGATTGAGCTGAATATGAAATGTACATCCTGATCATGTACACAGTACTACATTTCACAAATCTCAGGATTTATTCCTCAAATAATTCTAATGCACCAGAAAATCTATCAGTAAATGATTTTGGAAAAAAAAACAATTTGATGATAGCCAAAATTCTCATAAATGTATATTTGGTAATATTTCTAGCTATTAATTTTGAATTTTAATTGTAACTTGATTTACAAAGTTTTTGGATTCAGTTTGAATTTTTCTTTGGAAATATAAATCTTAATTATGATTTTGATTCATTCAATATGGGATTATCAAGGACATTATATGTGTTCACCTTAAGTAGGGTGTCAGTTCCAGTGAAGATGTGAAACTTTGGAATCTATTGGAGCACACTTATAAATGCATTATAGGCCATTATCATTTTTTCCATGAGTACGTTCTGATCCAACATGCCACCTGAAAAAGTATTTATCCCCCTTTGACTCTGTTGCTTTGACCTCCTCTGCCTCATCCATTTCCCAACTTTTCATTATGCTGCAAAGGTAGAAAATCTGTAACCAAATTTTGCAACATTATCAAAAAGTGTATGAAAATATATTTGGGTGAATAAATTGCAGGACTTTTAACTTTCCCAGGCTTTCAGCCTCCAATATTTGCAAGTTGCAGTGAGTCCCCAAGTGGCTTCATTGGATAATCATTCCATTACATCCTCCCTTTGTAAGTTATGACATTTATATGCAACAGGAACAAAGTGCTGTATAAATATAAATTTATATGCAACTTGGATAGGTACACAAAAATGCTGGAGAAACTCAGCGGGTGCAGCAGCATCTATGGAGCTCCATAGATGCTGCTGTACCTGCTGATTTTCTCCAACATTTTTGTGTACCTTTGATTTTCCAGCATCTGCAGTTCCTTCTTAAAGTACTTGGATAATTTCCTCTACTATAATTCCACATAGTTTGTGAATCTTTGATATTCTGAATTGTGCAAACCTAGACCTTGTAAGACATGGTATATATGCATTTTACTATTAAATTGTGTTGGTGAATATGATTGGGATTTTTACAAAATAAAATTTGATCTACAGTGTACTATGGGAGCCAATGGGAGATGGTAAAAAGATAGCATCATTGGCTGATAATCACATTCTTCTTTGGGACCTGCAAGAAAGCTCAAGCAAGGCCGTGGTAAGCAATTTTGTAGTTTACCTTTTTCTTTTCTGATAAAAACATTGTTTTCCTATTCTCAGTTGTTTTCGGTATAAAATCAATTTTATTTTGCATTGTTACTGAAAACATCCTTTGGTAAACGTATTGAGAGTAATTACATCTTTATGATAGTGAATGTATATTGTTAAAATTGCTTACAAAATATCATTATAGTGTGTTAATTTACATTGAGAGTTTCTATTATAATTGTTGATGTGCCAAAATAAAGATTGATTGACTGGAAGCTAAAGTGGACACATAGATAGTACACAACCACCCAAGGTGACAAAAGGCAGGGAAGATGTTTGCACCTGGTTCTGAATGGCTACGAAACGATAAGGCGTCTTGTGCCTATGAAGCAAGCATTAGACCATTTGAAAATTTAGAAAAAGAGGCTGAATGAAGCTTTGAGTCAAGTAGAAGATCTGCTTTGGGTTGCTGCTGATTGGTTTGGAGAAAACAAACCCCAACACTATGCCTTAAATAAGGTAATTACTTACAACTGAAAGCGCACAGTCCTGAGAATTATTTCATATACGCCGTACAATGTCTCTGAATCCAATCGGCAAACCTCAACTCTTTCCATTCACTCGATCCCATCTTCTATTGCCCGGTCCCTGGTCTTTGAGCTTCCAGAGCAAACCTACCTCCGAATCCGCTCAATCCTCCTATCGACCTCCACAACACACATCAGTCACAAGTTGGGAAAAGGGGAAGTACAATGGGATCTGGGGGTCCTTGTACATCAGTCTATGAAAGTAAGCATGCAGGTACAGCAGGCAGTGAAGAAAGCGAATGGCATGTTGGCCTTTATAACAAGAGGAATCGAACATAGGAGCAAAGAGGTCCTTCTGCAGACCTAGTGAGACCACACCTGGAGTATTGTGTGCAGTTTTCATCCCCTAATTTGAGAAAGGACATTCTTGCTATTGAGGGAGTGCAGCGTAGGTTTACAAGGTTAATTCCCGGGATGGCGGGACTGTCATATGCTGAGAGAATGGAGCAGCTGGGCTTGTACACTCTGGAGTTTAGAAGGATAAGAGGGTATCTCATTGAAACATATAAGATTGTTAAGGGCTTGGACACGCTAGAGGCAGGAAACATGTTCTCGATGTTGGGGGAGTCCAGAACCAGGGGCCACAGTTTAAGAATAAGGGGTAAGCCATTTAGAACGGAGACGAGGAAACACTTTTTCTCTCAGAGAGTGGTGAGTCTGTGGAATTCTCTGCCTCGGGGGCGGTGGAGGCAGGTTCTCTCGATGCTTTCAAGAGAGAGCTAGATAGGGCTCTTAAAAATAGCGGAGTCAGGGGATATGAGGAGAAGGCAGGAACGGGGTACTGATTGGGGATGATCAGCCATGATCACATTGAATGACTGTGCTGGCTCGAAGGGCCGAATGGCTTACTCCTGCACCTATTGTCTATTGTCTATTGTCCCTGGGTCAGCCAATTTACATATATTATCGTTATTGCAGTACAATCTCTACCCCCTCCCTCTCTACCCCCTCTCTACCCTCCTCCCCTCCCTCTCTACCACCCCTCCCTCTCTACTCCCCTTCCGGGGACCAGCCCTCCTCTGTGACGCCGCTCCCCCCCCCTTGTAATTGGGAAATAAAACACACAGTGGATCAGGCAGCATCTCGGGAGAACATGGACAGGTGGCATTTTGGGTCAGGGCCCTTCTTCAGACTTCAAAAGCCCTGTGTTTTTGTACCATTAATTAATTAGAGTTTTTATAGATCTTTTTTTATTTTCGTGCTTCATATTGACTGGTTTGATTGACAAGGGGCAAGTGTCAAGAGTTTTTAATTGTCATACAAAACTGGCAATAGAACAATGACATTCTTACCTGCTGCAGCTTAACGGGCTCATTAACACAATAACAGATGGATACATTTATAATAATCAATTATACAATAAATTAACTATAATACGAGGTAAGGAACTGGATCCACTCCAATTCACTACAAATCAGCAAGGAAATGAACTCGCTGGCTCTCCACTCTGCACTGGAGAGATATAGCAATAAATCTGTAGTTGGATTAGTCCAGAATGTGTACAGCAACAATGTGCAGTGGGGAGTTCAGAGCGAGAAAATAAAAAGTTGAAAAATGGATGAACAAAATGTTTGTGATATTTAAGCTTGTGTAATGTTTTAAAGGAGTTGTAAAGTGGTGAAATGTCTGGCTTTACAATACTCTTTTTTAACTGAATTTGACTTTCTAAGATGTAAAAGATAATAAAAATAATTATTCATTTATTTATTAATCCCATTAAGTTTTTAAAAATCAATTTTATAAGTAAACATTTACCAATTGTTCATAAATTCATAGGATTGTACAGAAAGTTGCTGACTTTGGCTCTGGTTTACTTCCAGTGCAAGGAAACAACAGGGTCCAATCATTTTAATGAATTGTAACCAGTATGTGATGAATGGGAAAGTAGGTCATAAAAAACTTAAGTGAATCAGAAAAGATCAGGAGGATAATTGCGAAATGAATAGCAGCTTCACATCCATTAAACTTTATGTGTATGGCACATTGAGAGCGAAAGTGGCAGCAACTGGAACGGGTGCAATCAAGTGCCGTGCATCATTGGGAAATCCTGAGAACTTAAATGTTTTTGCAATATAGACTCCCTGGCTAAATATTTTTTCACTGGTCTTTTTTTTAGCACTGAACATATCATTCTCCAAGTCATATCAAGTCATGTTGATTGTCTTAGGCACAGTGCATTGAGGTACAGATACAGTGGAAAGCTTGCTTCCAGCAGCATCACAGGCACATAGACTCAGACAGCAAACAAAAATATATCATATATAAATTATATTTGAATTTCATAAAAATATATTCGGTAAAAAGAGTAAAAACTGCAAAAAAACAAGACATTAGTGCAAAGAAAACAAATCCATGGTAGTGCAAGAGATGGCTTATTGTTGAGGTAGGAGAAGGCTTGATTCAAGAACCTGATGGTTGCAGGAAAGCAGCTGTTACAGAGTCTGCTGGTGTGCAGCATCAGGCTTCAGTACGTCCTGTCTGACACGAGCAGTGAAGACAGGGCATGGCCTAGAAGGTAGGAATCATCGATGATAGATGTGGCCTTCCTGAAGCAGTGCTTCATGTAGATGCTTTTGATTGTGGGGAGGACTGTGCCTGTGATGGACAGGGCTAAGTCTACCACTCTCTGCAGCCTCTTGCGTTCATTGGCTTTGGAATTGCTATACCAGGCCATAATCCAATCAGTCAGGATACTTCCTAACTCTTGTGAGGTCCAAAGATGTATTGTAAGTATTGCCAGCAAGGAATAGATGAGAATGTGGGATTAATGATGGATTAGTATAAATGGGTGCATTATGGTTGGCGTGGACTCAGTGGGCCAAAGGGTCTGTTTCAGTGTGGTATTTCTCTGTGACTCTAAAGTACAACATTAATATTTATGAATTCCTGCATAGTTAATTTATTTGTCTGTTTCTCGAATTCTATATCTTCCTTTCTTGATGCTATTGGTTTATGTAACGTGTTTTAGCTCTCAAGTTCAGCAACTCTCGAAGGAAAAGGCCAGTTAAAGTTTACTTCTGGACAATGGAGTCCTCACCACAACTGCACACAAATTGCAACAGCTAACGACACGGTTATTCGAGGCTGGGACACCAGGACCATGAGGTAAGCACAAGATGACTCTCAATCAGCAGTTCATTGTAGTTGTTGTATATTGAAGACATAATCTGAATATACTTGACATTCTAAACTTATTAAAATGCAGCCTGTGAAAATGACCACCTTTAGGCATGCTTTCAGTTGATCGCTTCAGCAAATTAACATCTTACAATTTACTGCAACTTTTGTAATTGGCATTACTGTATTTACTACACAGGTGGCTTTAAGATGGTTTAGTTGTATATACTTATATCTTATTAAGTCAGTAATGAACAAATCCGTAATGGTATTTCTTTGACTTGTTTGTGCAACCCCAGTGCCAACTCTGTAATGTCAGCATTCTTTGTCTCTGTCCCTGCAACCATTGCGATTTCATTGGACTTGCTGAAACACAGAATAAAGCTATTGATATTTTTTCAAGAAATCACCCAAGCAATTTTGACTTCACCCTTTCACCTCATTGGATAGCAAACTGCACCAAATGTTCCTACTGAGCTCTACTCATTGTGTACCTACACAATGATTGGACTTCCACAGTATTTGAACTTCTGAACTTTTTATTCAAATGTTTGTTCTTTAATTTTTTTGAAGGAAACTTTGCTAATTTTCAAGAACTAGATCCAATCAGGACTTCATAAAAAATAAAAAAGATTTACGCAAAGAATCCCTTGTGCATACATCAGATGATCACATTGAATGGCGGTGCTGGCTCGAAGGGCCGAATGGCCTACTCCTGCACCTATTGTCTATTGTCTATTGAGCTTCCTACGCTCCAAAGGAAAAATACCTAGCATATCCAACCCCTCCCTATACTCAAGCCCAAAAGCCCACGTTACACCCTGGTGAATCCCATCTGCACCCTTTCCAACTTAATGATATCCTTGCCATAGCTGGGTGAACCGGACTTACTACACAGTACACAAACTGAGGACATGTACACTTAAATCATGATGTGTCAACTTTATACAATACGCTTACCAATACTGAATAACGTTTAGTGGAGAAGGAAAAAATGCTTTTTTTGCTACAAAGATATAAACTTTACAAAAATACCAGTTTTGTAGACGATTTTGTACACAATGATCAGTTGTATGAAAATTGTATGAAACACCATGTGTGGTGCCTTTGAAAATATAAATTAACCTATTTAATATTCACTTATTTTTATGATGCATACTTTTATTTCTAAACTTCAAAATTACATGGAATCTTTTCAAAAATTAATTCAATGAAAATATTAAATATTATGCAAAATTATGTCTATTCCACATTAATAAAGTCAGAGGAATAGGTGTAAACTATCCTGAAGCCTACATCCTCGTTTAACAAAATCATGACTAATGTGTGGCCTAGAGCCATAGCAACGTTTTTTCTCCATACTTTGGATTAACAAAAAATATATTAATCTCAGATCTAAAAATTACGAGTTGGCCCTTGTGGGGGTGATTTCCAAATGTCTACATGTGTGTGCAGACCATTTTTTCTAACTTTGTTGCTGAAAGTCCTGAGTTGAATGTTTTGACATGTCAGAATCAGTAATCTATTACATTTCCTCCTGGAATTTAACCCTTGGAATCCTGGTATCATTCTGATAGTTCTGTGCTGCAGTCCCTCTAAGATTTGTGCCAGCCATGGAACTTTGCCGATTACAAAGAATATTCCCTGATTTACTGTAACTTACCCACTAGTTTTGTTCAATGTCTATTGGGCATGTGGCTAGAACTACATGCAAGACATATAAATACATTCTTTCCATCAGTATTTAATATCTTTGATATTGAACAATATAATTTCCTAAAGCTTGAGGGCTGTCAGCAGTAGCATGATTATAATGGATAGGCAACAGTGGTTGCTAGTACAAAGGTGAAGGTGTGGCATCAGTCTGTGCAGGTGATCCCCATTGTCCTGGCGCGACCATTCAAGATAGAACCTCAGGCCACAAATCTCAATTCACTCTCTCATCAAAATAAAGTTGCTTCCTGAATAACTTGAAAGAATGAAGGTGAAATTGCTTGTTCTTTTCTACGTTTTAGTTATTAGAACATAGACTACAGAGCTCTGTTTAAAAGGGAATAGTTAATTTTTTTTAAAATATAAGATTTAAAAGAAACTGGAAGAAACAGAAATACAAAGTAAATGTTCTCAATTGCTGTTGAAGAATGATCACCTGAACAAATTGTTTTTTCGAGGCTGCAAGCCCATGATCATATAATGGCAATCTTAATATAAAAGTATTATTACCAAAATTATCCAAATGAAATTAAAATTTCTAAGCTAGGATCACATTTCTTAAAAAAGTGGGCTAATTGGGATCAGTTAGCATGGCTTTGAGTGGGGCAGATCATGTCTTACAAACCATTGGGTTTTTTGAAGAGGTGGCAAAAGTGTTTGATGAAAGTGGGGCAGTGGATGTTGTCCACATGGACTTCAGTAAGGTCCTTCATGGTACAGTGCTCCAGAAGATTACGATGCATGCCATGAGATCCACTGGACTTGGTTGTTTGTTTTCAGAACTGACTTACACACAGAAGACAGAGGGTAGCAGTGGAAGGATGTTATTTTCACTTGAGCCCTGTGACCAATGGTGTTCTGCTGGGATCAGTGCTAGAACTCTTGTGTGTGATGTATATCAATAACTCGGACACAAATGTAGATGGGTTGGTTATTAAGTTTCAAGATGGCACAAAAATTGATGGAGTTACAGACAATGAAGAAGCCTGTCAAAGGATACAGCAGGATATAGATAAGTTACAGATATAGACAGAGAAATGTCAGATGGAGTTAATCCGGGCTAGTGTAAGGTGTGGCACTTTGGAAGATTAAATGTAAAGGGAAAGTATACAGTTAATGGCAAGACCCTTAACACGCACGCACACACACTCGCACCTATCTGATATTAAAAAAAGACAAAGAAGTATTAGTAAGTACAAGAGCTAGATATTCCTCTACATACTTTCCTATCTGTCCCTTTTATTGCCATCCACAAACAATAGTGCCAGATCTGGGTAGTTGCAGTCAGCCTTCAGTTTGATGATGGAGAAGCATGTTTAGATCACACCTCTCCCTTTATTTTGTTTTGCCAAAGTTAATGTTTTTTGTGTTTTAGGACTGTCTACTCTTTTCAAGAGACTTTATTGATGTGATAATGATCTTTCCAAATATATTCTGTAGCAGTTGTCCTACTCCAACTCGGCATGGGAAATCCATCTCCAAGACTTTCTTCTTTGCCTACCAATGGTTGCAAGCCTACATGAGAGACTTCTAGCAGATCAGAATAGTCAATTCTTCCCTTTTATAGAGTTTTTGTCTTAACTTTATGTAACAAGTTTTGACAGACATTGTTCCTTAAACAATATACCTACAACACTCGAGCCTTGATGATTTAAAAACTGAAAGGTCTGCTCATTTTATGACCATGATCCTAGATCCATTGCCCACCAATATGCTGACTGTGTAGCATCACTGTTGCATTGTGGCTGCAGCTCATGGAGAAAATCCTGAAGCTTACTATGGCTGCAACATTCTCCCTGGAGCAGCAATGGTGTGTAAACAACATGTAAATATACTTCCAATTTATGCAGCATGTTAACCTATATAAATTCACTGTTCCTCCATTGGTGCTGAGTCACTGGCGGGATTCATGACCTTACTTTATTATTGGACATCCATCATCGTAGAGTTGTAGAGGTTCAAGAGAAAGGCCATCATCACCATCACAGCAATAAATCCAGTCTTGTCAGTGACAACTGCTCCCTGAGAATAAATAAAAAAGTGTTAACTACTTAATTAATCATTTAGGTGATCCTGTTTAAGGGATGAATATTGCTTAGGGATTTGGGAGAACGTGCTGCTAATTTGTCATGGGTTATTTTGCATCCTGATGAGAAAACGGGATCTCATGCAAAACATTGCATTATATAAATGATTAAGAAAGTACTGCAGATGCTGGAAAAATCGAAGGTAGACAAAAATGCTGGAGAAACTCAGCGGGTGAGGCAACATCTATAGAGCGAAGGAATAGGCGACGTTTCGGGTCAAGACACTTCAGACTGATGTGGGGGGCGGCGGGGAAAAAAAAAGGAAGAGGGGGAGATAATTTATCAGTATTTAACAAATAAATGCAATACTCCGAATTATAGGCCAGTGTATAGGTCAGTGAGCTTTACAAGATTGACAGAGCAATTGTTGGAGGTTCGTAGAAACAGGATTTACTTCCATTAAAAACATATATACATATTAGAACAAATCAGTATGGGTTTGTGTAGGGGAGGTCCTATCACATTGAGTTTTTGAAGAAGTAATGAAGGTGATTGATGAAGATAGGGCAGTAGATGTTGTGCACAGGGACTTTGTAAAGGACTTTGACAAGGCCTTTGAGGATAGGTCCAGAAGATTAAGTATGGATGGCTATAGAAAACAGATGATTCTGACAAGGATAATTCTCAGAAATTGAATCCTTACATAACCCGGGAACTGCCAACATTCTTTGCACAAACTCTCGCATCCAAGCATGAAGCTGGTTGACTCCGAGCCTCTGCATTAAAGATGGAAAGATCAAAGGAAAATGTGTCGGTGCCATCATTCTCAATACCTGGATAAAGTACCACATTTCCATAAACAGATTCCCACTGCAAAGTCAAATAAATATAAGCATATACTACTTCCTAAGGACAAGCTTCACTTAGCTTGCCCTTTCGGAGATATGATCTTGATCAGGGAAAATTCCCTTGATGTACGATTTGAAAAAGTCCATGCTGCAAAACATTTTCATTGAACATTATTTATCCTTTTCATTGTCAGAAAAAAATGGATGCACGTGTGCATTGGGCTACTTCAGAAGTGAACTACTTTACACTTTCTTTCCACAGTCAAGTCTACTGTGTGGAAAATGCACATGGCCAGTTGGTACGAGACCTTGACTTTAATCCTAACAAGCAGTACTATTTAGCAAGCTGTGGTGATGACTGTAAAGTGAAGTTTTGGGATACCAGAAATGTTCAGGAACCAGTCAAAGCTTTAGAAGAGCACTCACACTGGTAAGCAATTGTCTTAATTTTCTCAATCAGCATTGCAGCCTCATTCATTTCGGTATGCATATCATTGAAAATATTTTGGGTCTACCTTCTGAAAGCTGTGCTTAAATAGATTAGAATGATAAGAGCCAATGCTCCGTCTTCCTCGGAATTGTTGACTGTTGTTATGGAGAAGACTATTGTTCCTTGCCTCATGGAGTCTTGGAACAATCTAACCTCTCTCTTTTAATTTTCTCTGTAACCTCCATACTGTAACATACAATGGCTAAGTTACCCACCAACCTAAAAAGAAACTTTGTGATACGAGAGGAAATTGGAGTAAACCCATGTGTTCATGGAAAATGTGCAGCCTTCGCACAGATATCACTGGAGGTCAGGACTGAACTTGAGACTGTGAAGCTGTGAAGCTACAGTTCCACTCTACCATTGTGCCACATAGCCATGAGGTTGGGAGACTTCCATTAATATCATATTATTTTACCTTTTCTGTTGTGTTTAAAAAAAACTAGTTTTCTGATCGCATCTGATTTTAGTGCCAGTATAAGCCATAATTCTGCTCCTAATTGATACATGGATATTTTAAAATGGTTCACTTTTAGTTCTTTGACTCTCTGCCCAAAAGCAGGATAGTATTGTGCAGGTGCTGTGGCTGAAGTTACATATCTCATTAGAAACCGTAGTACATTCCCCAGCCATCTCAGACTCCAAAGTGAGCTCACTCCTAATGGATTCATGTTCATAAGTGATAAGAGCAGAATTAGGCTATTCGGCCCATCAAGTCTACTCTGCCATTCAATCACAGCTGATCTAACCCTCCCCCAACCCCATTCTTCTCCCTTCTCCCCATAACTCCTGACACCCGTACTAAGCAAGAATCTATCTATCTCTGCCTTAAAAATATTCATTGATTTGGTCTTAACAGCCTTTCGTGGCAATGGATTTCACAGATTCACTGTCTGACTCGAGAAATTCTTCATCATCTACTTACTAAAGGAACGTCCTTTTATTCTGAGGGCATGACCTCCGGTCCTGGACTCCCACTCGTGGAAACATCCTCTCCTCATACACTCTATCCAAGCCTTTCACTATTCGGTAAATTTCAATGAGGTACCCCCTCATCCTTCTAAGCTCCTGCGAGTAGAGGCCCAGCGCCATCAAACGCTTATGTTAACCCACTGATTCCTGGGATCATTCTCGTAAACCTCCTCTGGACCCTCTCCAACGATGAACTTTGTGTGTTGGATTGGTAATCTACAAAGCTCCACATGCATTTGTGCACAAGTCTGACCACAACCTTTGCTTCTATAATTTCTCACGGTTGAAGTATAGGGACAGGAAGAAAAAGAGATGTTGCAGATCAAAGGGGGTGGAAAGAGAATCAAGGGATAATGAGATATGACAGGTCAGGATGAGGATTTCACTTGGGTTGGGAATTGATCAACAGTTTGTGACTGAATACAGTCAAGACCAGAGTGGACCTGGCAAAAGACTGGGGATTGAATGCAGGCAGATATGATGATTCATGTCACGGTGCACGATCAGCAATGTCTGTGCACCTACCTGCACCTGTATATGGAGAGACATGCTGCAGTTCATGGAAGTGCTCATTGTGTTCACCAGTGCTATCAGATTGCAAATGAAAGTTGAATGCCGCTGTGCAAAGATTTTATACCGTGTGGTTGTAAGTATAATAATTGATTTATTTTTTGATATATGTTAAATAAGTAAACTTGTTTTCAAAAATACAAGCTGTATCAGGTAATTTTAAGAAAAATTGCTGCCTGAATCCACCAGAGATAATGAAGGTACCAAAAAGCATAACCTTTCCCCACTGCTTAAAATTCTTCACTGATCAAATTTCTGACTTTATTATTCATTTTTTAATTGCTCCCAGGGTCCTTTAAGCATGCCATGGATTGCAGCCAGATTAACGCATCCAATGTCTCCTGTTGGCTCTGTGCTTTCTTGCAATTTAGCTTGGAGCATGGCTCTGCTCATTTTCAAAAGGGCTCCACAAGTGAGATGCCCGATTAGCATCTGTGGCCTGCTGGAAATGAGGCCCAAGGCCCAATTTGGAGCAAGACATAATGCTGTTGGAAGCGAAAATAGTTAATCAATAAACGGTACAGGCAAGCATTAGATTCATTGGAATGTGTAAGAAAGAAATGCAGATGCTGGTTTAAACCGAAGATAGGCACAAAATGCTGGAGTAACTCAGTGGGACTGGCAATATCTCAGGAGAGAAAGAATGGGTGATGTTTTGGGTCAAGACCCTTCTTCAGACTGACGTCAGGGGGGAGGGAGATAAGGAAGTGAGAAGGCATGAAAACAGGGCAAAGGGAATGGAGATCAAAGAAAATGTAGACCATACCATTATAAGCTGGGAGAAGGTAACTACAAAGCAAACAGAGAGAAAATATAGTCAGAGCCAGTAAGACCGGTCGGAGAACTGGGAAGAGGGAGGGATGGAGAGAGAGGGAAAGCAAGGTTTACTTGAAGTTAGAGAAGTCAATGTTCATACTGCTGGGGGAGGCCCAGGACAGAAAGTTGTGTGTGGGAATGGAAGGGGGAGTTAAATTGTTTAGCAACCGTGAGATCAGGTAGGTTGAGGCGGACTGAGTGGAGGTGTTCAGTGAAACAATCGCCTAGCCTGCGATATATAAGAGTCCACACCTGGAACAGCGAATACAGTAGATGAGGTTGGAGTAGGTGCAAGTGAACCTCTGCCTCACCTGAAAAGACTGTTGGAGTCCTTGGACAGAATCGAGGGGGGAGGGACAGGTGTTGCATCTCCTGCGGTTGCAGGGGAAAGTACCTGCGGAGGGGTGTTTGGGATCTTTCTTTATTTTTCTGTATTTAAGTATTCAGCACACAAAGATTTATATGATTCCTCCAAAAAATTATTTTCCTGTATGCAGGGTGTGGAGTGTCCGATACAATCACTCACATGATCAGTTGGTGCTGACTGGCAGCAGTGACAGCAGAGTCATTCTTTCCAACATGGTGTCCATTTCATCAGAGCCGTTTGGCCACTTAGTGGATGATGATGATTTAAGTGACCAAGAGGAGAACCAGCAAGAAGAGAAGTATGTTAATTGTCACTTAAATATAACCTCCGAAAGACGGTAGCAATTTAGACAAATGTGAGACATTCTGTACCAGCATCAACAGCTAATGTACATGAATAATTTCTGTGAGTTATATGTAGCTTTCAATCTGAGTTTGTGGGAATAGAAAATGTAGCTTTAAAAATAAAGGTATAATCTTAGATTAGGGATGTGTAAATGAAAGTCGGCACAATGCAACAACCTTGCTGTTCTCCAAGTAATGCCACAAGATCTTTTATGTGTGTTGGGGTGGGAGATTGCAACCTTCACGTGGTCCATCCTGTTTCGACAAATGCAATCAACCTGGCGTGCACAAACAAGATCAAATAGAACAAGTTGTCTTACAACCTTTAGGCTGAGCATGCCATACGCAAGAAGAAGAAGTAGATCCTTTATGTGCACTTGACCAGATAGCTGAGCCTTGGATTAATGAACGCCTTAATGTTTCCTGCCAAAAGTACAACATTTCTCTCCATAACTGAACAGAAGTTAGGTTTTGTGTTTAGTTCATAGAATGGAATTTGAACTCTTGTTCTTCATTTATATATTCATTTACTTCCATTATTTTTGTGTATTTTGTGTGTTTATTTTCTTTCAGCCTTAAAATGGAAGAAAAAATCACAACTATGCTATTCCTTTATTTTCTCCCTGCTAAAAAAATATTGCACGGAGGGAGTGAAGAGTTATAGGCCTGTCCCACTTAGGCGATTTTTTACGTGCCCACAGGCGACTAGGCTGTCGCCACATGGTCGCCAGGGTGCCGCCTGTATGGTCGTGAGTAGTCTCCTCAGTCGCCCAAAGAATCGTAGCGTTTTTCTGGTCGCTGCTGGATTTTGAAATGTTCAAAACTTTTCGGCGACAGTTGGCTTGATGCCAATGAGTGTAGCTTGACTTCTCCTGACATAGGTATTGTCGTAGGTTGTCGCCAGGATGACGCAGGTTGTCGCCGGTGCTGATTTCGGTGAATTCCATTGGCGACTATCTGCGTCAACCGGCGACAGGTACCAGCGACAGGTACCGGCGACTGAATTGTGTTAAGTGGTTGCCGACAGGGTCGTAGCTTGTGGACGTAGGTTGTCATAGGTGTGGACGTCCTAATGGGTCGCCGGTTGTCGGTAGCTTGCCGTAGTTTGACGTCGACTAGGTGGTAGGTTGTTGTAGACATTGTTGTAGACATTGTCCAGTCGCCAGTTTTTCGTTTTTTTTAATTTTAAGCAATGCAGGGGATATTCACCAGGTGCCAGAAGTATTTAATCATATATTGAATTTTCTTTATAGGAAAGAGCCACTACAGGACAGCATAATAGCTACTTATGAAGAGCATGAAGATAGTGTTTACGCAGTGGAATGGTCCTCCGCTGACCCCTGGTTGTTTGCATCTTTAAGTTACGATGGAAGACTTGTGATAAACCGAGTACCACGGGCATTAAAGTATCGTATTTTGTTATAACTTTGTAGCACAATAAATTCAGTTTTTATTCTTAAACTATGGAAGTACGTCCTTTGTTAAAATACAATATTACCCTGGAAATAAATTAACAAATAAATAAATGTAATATATCTGCTACATTGCCGAGAATCTATATATTACTAAAAGTCTGATCTTGACCACTTCCTGTTGTTCTGTATATCGACTTTAGAAAAAACGCTGCCACTTAAGGCTGTGATTTTTGGCCATTTTACTCAGAGTCCCTCTCCGCTGCGCAGGACGAGAGTATTTTTCCCATCGATGAAAAAAAAAAGTTATTAGTGTATAAAGAAATGTTGAGATTCTGTCTCCTAAAGGCCACAACCCTTCCGGAGGGACTATAAAACCCGGAATGCTGAGTGCCTCAGTCAGTCTCTGCAAGATGGGGGAGCGAGAGGGTCACGTCTCTCAGTCTGAACTGTGAATAACACTGAACTGTGAGTGGTTTTACTGACCTGTGGTTTGAAAATATAGTTTGGAAATGCTAAAGCTGTGTTGCCTTTGGTTTGGAAATGCTAAAGCTGTGTTGCCTTTGGTTTGGAAATGCTAAAGCTGTGTTGCCTAATTAAAGTTGCCTTGCCTTCTATATAATTAAAAATCTAATCTTGGCCACTTCCTGTTTGCGCTTTATATTAATTTTAGAAAAAAACGCTACCACATATGGCTGTGATTTTCGGCCATCTTACTTAGAGTCCCCCTCCGCTTATCAGGTGCCGAGGATTTTTTCCATCAATGAAAAATAAAAGAGTTATTAGTGTTAAAAAAATGTTTAGATTCTCTCCCCTGTCAAACACGCCATGAAGGCCACGCCCCTTCTGGTGGGAGGGGGGCAGGGACTATAAAACCCAGAAGTGTGGGCGTGGCTCAGTCTCTGCAAGATGGAGGATGGAGAGGTCACGACTCGCTGTCTTTTGTGGCTTTGCACCCTGCTTGAAATGGTATGAAACTGCACTTGAATTTGGTGGCCTTGCATCCTGCTTGAAGTGGTAAGAAACTGCACTTGAATTTGGTGGCCTAACAGCCTGCTTGAAATGGAATTTCAAGGAATAGCCGTGAGTCAACTGCCAGCCCACCAGCCGTAAGTGAGTGAGCTGTCAGCACAACAGGCTTGAGTGACTGAGCCGCCAGCCCAAGTATCCCTACTAGCCCTCTGGAAACCAGTCCCTTCAGCCCACACCCATACTAGCGCTCCAGAAAGCTCCCCCCCCCCCCACTATCCACCAATCTTGGAATTGGTGGAGAGGTGAACTATTGCGTTGGGGGACCAGCCCTGCCGTGTGATGCTGGGACCCAACGGGTCCCACTTAGTCTAGTAATAAATAATGATCGACACAAATGCATTTTGTAAATTCAGTCTATTTACACAAGTTGAAAGAGTTTGAATAATTATGACAATAGATAATAGACAACAGGTGCAAGAGTAGGCCATTCGGCCCTTCAAGCCAGCACCGCCATTCAATGTGATTATGGCTGAGGTATACATTCAACAACTTTCACTGACCACATTGAAGTAGCCTATTTAAACTTTCATCAGATCTGAGAGAAGGCAGAAATATGTTGTTTTAAGTTGCGGAGAAGCCGTGGGGTGGCGGCAAACAGCTAACACGAGTGGGGGTGATGCTGGTAGAAGGGTGTCCAGGATTGTTAATTGTGGCTGATCTGTCTGGAGATAATGTAAGAGGTGAATTATGGAAAAGGAGAAGGAAAGAAACGCCATGCTGGAACAGTGAGGTACAAAACACTGAGTTTGTTGGAAATACCCCCATCATACTCTGACATCATAATAAAAAATGCTGGAAAAACTCAGCAGGTCAGATAGCATGTGAGGAAAGATAAATGTAACAGGCTGATGACCCTTCTTTGAGGGTATGAGACGTGAATTGGCCAAGATAGACTGGCAATTGATTCTTAAAGGGTTGACGGTGGATATGCAATGGAAGGCATTTAAAGACTGCATGGATGAACTACAACAATTGTTCATCCCAGTTTGGCAAAAGAATAAATCAGGGAAGGTTGTGCATCCGTGGATAACAAGGGAAATCAGGGATAGTATCAAAACAAAAGATGAAGCATACAAATTAGCCAGAAAAAGCAGCCTACCAGAGGACTGGGAGAAATTCAGAGTCCAGCAGAGGACAAAGGGCTTAATTAGGAAAGGGAAAATATATTATGAAAGAAAACTGGCAGGGAACATAAAAACTGACTGCAAAAGTGCTTATAGATATGTGAAGAAAAAGCGATTAGTTAAAACAAATGTAGGTTCCTTGCAGTCAGAAACAGGTGAATTGATCATGGGGAATAAGGACATGGCAGACCAGTTGAATAACTACTTTGGTTCTGTCTTCACTAAGGAAGACATAAATAATCTGCCGGAAATAGCAGGGGACCGGGGGTCAAATGAGATGGAGGAACTGAGTGAAATCCAGGTTAGCCGGGAAGTGGTGTTAGGTAAATTGAATGGATTAAAGGCTGATGAATCCCCAGGGCCAGATAGGCTGCATCCCAGAGTACTTAAGGAAGTAGCCCCAGAAATAGTGGATGCATTAGTGATAATTTTTCAAAACTCTTTAGATTCTGGAGTAGTTCCGTAACCCCACTTTTTAAAAAGGGAGGGAGAGAGAAAACGGGGAATTGCAGACCAGTTAGTCTAACGTTGGTAGTGGGGAAACTGCTAGAATCAGTTATTTAAGATGCGATAGCAGCACATTTGGAAAGTGGTGAAATCATTGGACAAAGTCAGCATGTATTTATGAAAGGTAAATCATGTCTGACGAATCTTATAGAATTTTTCGAGGATGTAACTAGTAGAGTGGATAAGGGAGAACCAGTGGATGTGTTATATCTGGACTTTCAGAAGGCTTTCGACAAGGTCCCACATAAGAGATTAGTATACAACCTTAAAGCACATGGTATTGGGGGTTCAGTATTGATGTGGATAGAGAACTGGCTGGCAGACAGGAAGCAAAGAGTAGGAGTAAACGGGTCATTTTCACAATGGCAGGCAGTGACTAGTGGGGTACCGCAAGGCTCAGTGCTGGGACCCCAGCTATTTACAATATATATTAATGATTTGGACGAGGGAATTGAATGCAACATCTCCAAGTTTGCGGATGACACGAAGCTGGGGGGCAGTGTTAGCTGTGAGGAGGATGCTAGGAGGCTGCAAGGTGGCTTGGATAAGCTGAGTGAGTGGGCAAATGCATGGCAGATGCCGTATAATGTGGATAAATGTGAGGTCATCCACTTTGGTGGCAAAAACAGGAAAGTAGACTGTTATCTGAATGGTGGCCGATTAGGAAAAGGGGAGATGCAACGAGACCTGGGTGTCATGGTACACTAGTCATTAAAAGTAGGCATGCAAGTGCAGCAGGCAGTGAAGAAAGCGAATGGTATGTTAGGATTCATAGCAAAAGGATTTGAGTATAGGAGCAGGGAGGTTCTACTGCAGTTGTACAGGGTCTTGGTGAGACCACACCTGGAGTATTGCGTACAGTTTTGGTCTCCTAATCTGAGGAAAGACATTCTTGCCATAGAGGGAGTACAGAGAAGGTTCACCAGACTGATTCCTGGGATGTCAGGACTTTCATATGAAGAAAGACTGGATAGACTCGGCTTGTACTCGCTAGAATTTAGAAGATTGAGGGGGGATCTTGTAGAAACTTACAAAATTCTTAAGGGGTTGGACAGGCTAGATGCAGGCAGATTGTTCCCGATGTTGGGGAAGTCCAGAACAAGGGGTCACAGTTTAAGGATAAGGGGAAAATCTTTTAGGACCGAGATGAGGAAAACATTTTTCACACAGAGAGTGGTGAATCTCTGGAATTCTCTGCCACAGAAGGTAGTTGAGGCCAGTTCATTGGCTAGATTTAAGAGGGAGTTAGATGTGGCCCTTGTGGCTAAAGGGATCAGGGGGTATGGAGAGAAGGCAGGTACAGGATACTGAGTTGGATGATCAGCCATGATCATATTGAATGGCGGTGCAGGCTCGAAGGGCCGAATGGCCTACTCCTGCACCTATTTTCTATGTTTCTATGTTTCTGTTTCTTCAGAACTGAGAAGGGGAGAAAACAGGTTAGTCAAGATATATAAATAAGTGCTGGAGGAACTCAGCGGGTCAGGCAGCATCTGCGGAGGGAAAGGACTAACAACGTTTCAGGTCAGGACCTTTCATACTTATGGAGAAGGGGGAATAAACCTGGAAAAAGGAACAGAGCAATGCTTGGCCCGCAATAGATAGATGAATAGAGGTGAAGTGAGGGGGCAGTGACTGAAAGATGGGTAGAATAAGTGACAACGCCGAGAGGTGAAAAGGAAACAAAAGGGTGTCACATAAGGAAAGAAGAGGAGGAGCGAAATGTAAAGCTGGAGGGAGGGATATGGGTGGAAGGGGACGGTGGAGAGTTAAGAAGGGATTTATAGGGGAAATGTGGGGGATTGGGGAGAAAGGAAGAAGGTGACTGGGGTGGTAAATGCATGCGTGCTGAGGGGTGTGGGGAAGGGGATATGGCAAGGGAAAGAGGGCGCCTAGTAGGATATATTATTTGAAATTGGAGCATTCAATGTTCAAACCAGTGATGGAAATGGGGGGGTACGCAAGGGGACGGCGTTCCCCTACTTTCAGTTTCCATCCTGTGCGTGAATTTGCAGCTTTATCCTGCGCTATTTAATCCAAGGGCGAGCGGACAGACAGACGAAAGCAACGATCATAGAGCGGAATAGATGACATTTCGGGTCGAGACCCTTCTTCAGACTGAGTCAGGGGAAAGAGGAACAAGAGATAGACGGTACTAAGGACAAATGAATGGAACATATGCCTATATCTCCCGTTTCCCCTTCCCTTGACTGTCAGTCTGAAGAAGGGTCTCAACCCGAAATGTCACCTATTCTGCTCTATGATCGTTGCTTTCATCCGTCTGTTCCCGCGTTCGCTCCCTCTTAGTGCCGGCGCTTCTCCCCTCAAACTCTGCCAAACAAAATACACATACAGACAGCATGTACGGCAGATCGGTGCGGGCCAAGACCAGGTGCAGGGCGAAGGATGACATCAAACGGGTCATGGCAGCTATCGAAAAAGTACGGAAATGGTAAGGGAGTAATAAAAATAAAAAAAACACCCGAAGGTAATAGATGTTTAACACAAAATAAGGGGCCGGAGATCGTTCCGTGTCCGTGTCAGAGGGATGGAGGTGGGGGGTGGGGGGGGAGGGCCGGCATTAAGCCGATTGGACCAATTGCTCCCAATTGGGCTCCGCGCAAGAGTAATCTACCCCGGGTGGAGGGGGGAGAGAGGGGTGGAGGGGAAAGAAAGGGATAGACGGGGAGGGGGTGTGACGGGGAATGGAGAAGGGGGAGGTGTGTCGTTCCCTCACCGTCCCGGGGCAGTGCTCCCGCCCCTCCAGTCGCCGTGCTTCATGCACACAGTCCCGGCTCCACCCCTCTCTCTCCCCGGGAAGATGTGGTGAACAATACAGGGAGGGTTGGGCCGAGGGTTGGAACAACTATTACAAACCTAAGTTAGGATGGGGTAGAAGCCCAAACAGTAGGATGGGGCTGAAGCCCAAAATTTAATGCCTGGACTGGTTTTTCACCAATAGTTATTGGTTTTCCAGGATCTAGTCAATTGTTTTGTTTTTTTCAATTCATACTCACTAAAACAAATGGTATTGTAACTATGTACTTTTCAGAGGTGATCTACACATTTTGTTTGTTACTTGTAGGCTTACATGTATGCAATTTTATATTAAAATGTAGCTTAGACCTGTTTGGTCCATTAACTCGCAGTCACTTTTTAAGCGCACATTTTGATTACTTTCCATTCTACCATAGAGATTGAGTGGGTGCAGGATTTTCTGGAGCTCCTTCCAAATGACAATACCTTGTACGTTCAAAGTTAAAAAGGAGGACTAGGCAGGAATATTAAAATGATGACCTGCAGCTGAGAAAAACAAAGATGTTTTGTGCATGAAGAAGCCATGACCAAAGCAGAAATTCCAGAGCGGAGACGGAAGCCTGTTACGGAAATGGTGCTGAAGATTACCCATGACCCTACTACGGCTTTTTCGTCGAGTGGGCTATCTTGCTCCGCTATAGGATCGTTGGTTTCCAGTCTCCATGAGATGGAGAGTGTGGAGGAAAGTGGCGCTCTAAGGGCAGTCCACGTCTTTCACCAGCTCATTGGAACTTTTCCCAATTCCATAATGACTGTCTAAGAACTTGGCCCTCACCAGACCTGTCGTCTCTCCGCCATAAACGGAGTTCACCTCCTGGCCGCTCAACTTGTAGACCACCCGCTCCTTCCTGAAGCGGATATCAAACAGCTGTAAACCGCTGGCGGGACTGTGGCGGAACGCGAACTCCCAGTCAAAGTAGCGAACGTGGTTGTTTACAACGTGGTATCTTGGTCCACATGGCTCAAACTGGAGGGGGCCGTAGGTTTGAAACTTCTCTCGAGGTCTCAGCGAGGTGTAGTTGGGATCCGAATCCGTCTCTCTCACTCTCTCACTCCCTCTCTCTCACCCTCTTGCCTCGGCATTCCCGGAATCATTTGGCATTTTGCGGTTCCTTCCTGTTGGGGGGGGGGGGGGGGGGACTCTGGCCCGTGGCGGCTCCTGCTCCATTCCCTCTGCGGGTGCCTCCTGGCCCGCTGAGCTCCTCCAGCACTCTGCGTGTTTTTTGTTTGGCTCTGGAGTTTAAGGTGGACTCGGGGGCTGGGTAGCTCAGCGGGACGGGCGGCGGTTCTGTAGAGTGGGTGGCGTTTCGGGTTGGGAACCTTCTGCAGACAATCACAAGTACTCTCATCGTCGAGAGTTCAGTTCAGTCTAAAGAAGGGTCTTTTCTCCAGAGTCGCTGCCTGTACCACTGAGTTAATCCAGCTTTATGTCTAACTTCAATTTCAAGGGTTAAATAAAAAACACAGAGTGCTGGAGGAACTCAGCGGGCGAGGCGGCATCTGTGGAGGGAATGGATTAGGAGTTGTTTCGGGCCAGGGTTCTTCTTCAATAGGAAGGAACTGCAGATCAAATATACTAGAGCGGATACTAGTATCTTTGCTGCTGATCAGGCATGATATTCTTCCAATTTAAATCGTAATTCCTATTTCATTGTTTTCCTCTTTTCAATTTTTTGTGCTCGATTATTTGGCGGCCAATCAACCGCTGTCTCTAAGGGGTTTGCGTCCAATCACCGACTGGCTTCCCTTAAAATTCCGTCCAATCAACAAATCTGCCTCCTCCCGCCCAATCAGCCACTGTCTCCAAGGGCATTGTGTCCAATCACATAATGCGCTGGTCACTCGGTGGCCAATCAGACAGTCTCCTAGGGGCCTTTTGATCAATCAGTGACCTGCTTCCCTCACTGAAGCAGACGATGGCTGCAGCCAACACAGAGAGAGAGAGAGAGAGATATGCAAGAAAGCAGCTATGGCATATAATACACAATAAACTATATTATAAATACTCAATAAACAAGTTATGCATTCTTGTACTCTTACATGGGTATGACCAAAAAAATCCCCCCTTCCTTCCCAACCTCAGCCTCATCATCCCTCATGGACCTAAGAGTACCCCTAGTTCCTAAAACCCATTTCCATCACTGGTTCAGACCACTGGGTTGTTAGTTACCTTTTTGGAATACAAGGCGCTGTTCTTTGCATGCGACCTCACTCTGGCAATCGTTATTTAGCAAAGTGTTACATGCATTTTTATAATAGTGCCTCATTAAACCTCAGAGAAATACCTCAAAGAATGTTTTCATGGATGATCAATTACTACAAGGCATTTCTGAACCATGTTACTATGAAAGCTGTTCTTCCGTTTGAATTATGAAGAATTTGCTGCAACATGACTTTCTTTTTTTTGGATGAGATACATCCTCCAAGGGCACAGCACATGAATGATGCTGGGAAGTGCCTGGCCTTACCTCCTGCACTCAGGCAACTACTGGGATGGACTGGCTCTCCTTGGAATACCTTCTACTCCAGTCGAGCCTCCAGCTGCCAGTGCTCCTTTTGCCTCCAACATGTTCATCATAAATCATCAGTCCCACAGGGAATCGCATTTTTCAAACTTCAAAAGATTTTTCCCTCATAGCACCAGATGAACTCGTTACAGAGGTTACAAAAATGGCTGGCGGAGGATTCACAAGAACAGTGTAAAATAAATGTCCACATCTCTAAAGAAAATAAATTCCAGATACACAAACATCCTACCAGAACTGCCTTGCCTTCCATTACAGTAAGGAACGTGGAATCCACTGTGATGGATGTTTATGTTAACTTTTATGTGGTTGTGCGTCTTGTTGCTTTTCACTTTAGCATGGCTGTGTGGTAACTCAAATTTCACTGTACCTTAATTGGTACATGTGACAATAAACTGACCTTGAAACCTTGAATGTAAGTAGAGCTGATGTTTACTTTTATGAAGCTTCTTCAGTCTGAATTCACCTGTAACTGACAAATGCAATATTTGCTTAGAAATTTGAATGGGAAGCCAAATGTAATATGATTGGGAAGTCAAATGTAATAAGATTTGAGACGGATGGCATCAACATGTCTGGCTTTTGATTTTTATACCCGCGTAACTTTGAGAAGCTGGGTAATTGCTCATACCGCACAGGCATGTTTTGCAATTTATCACACAGCAGAAAAAAAGAGCAGGAAACAGGCATATCTACAATGCCATTGCCAAAGCACGCAGCCTTAGTGGTTTCTCTTTCTGTCACATGTACTTTTTTTAAATATTAATTCTGCAGGCCTCCATTTGCCTCATGTTTCCTGCTTCAAATTTAAATCTCACCATTCTGTTGTGACTATTTCCTTTGACTTAATTCTCGCTTCTACATTGCTTGTTAGGACTTATTCCACACAATTTTTGCTGATTTATCAGAATTTGTAAATTCACCTTATTTAAAGCAGCAAAGTGTAATAACATGGGAATCCTATCGGAACTTGTCAGAATTGTGGATGAGATATTAAAAGCTGATGGCCCTTTTATTTGAATCTGGTCAATGATGGACCAAATTCTCAATTTGCAAATAAGAAAAAGTTGGAAACCATGGAAAATCTCTCTTGAGTGGTTGTCAGTCCAACCATAGGAGTGGAGAATCTAAAATGTTGTGCTAATTGGTCAATGGTGAGTGCAATGAGAGTAACCTTGGAGATCAGTGGTGGGATCTCTGGAGTTTCTGGGATATGCTGGGGTGTATATAGATGGAGGGAGCGATGGGCAGGACCAGGCATGGATGCCTGGCTGTTTGAAACCTACCCCATACTTAAAATTACCCACATTAGGCATTATCCATGACTTGGAGAAAGTTCATTTTACCAAATTGGGATTTTTCTGCCAGGATGGAGCTATTATGTTTGTAACATTGAGGATCTAGGCTTGGCAGCCATAGATGCACAAGTAGTAAAATAATTTGACACATCGGGATTAGAAACTGACTGAGAGGTTGAAGACAAAGTTGACATATTATACGCAGGACATGCAAAATACTCTGGTTGTGAACTAATGTAAATTTTCTGCACTTGCTAAATGACAACCTGGAAAATATAAGAGCTGAAGGGACTTTGGGACAATAATAAAGTATATGAAGATGATATGTGACACTGTGATTATAGAAATCTACATTTCCAAACAAAATGACCTTTCTGGCACTTGAAATTACCAGGGAGGTGTGGACCTGATAGAAAAAAAGGGCAGAGGTTTTGTAAAGTGGAAATGAATCAATCGGATTAATATTAACTGTAATGGTAAAATCCTGATTGGTATTTTAGGGAGAATATGTGCATGTGCGATAGTGAAGATCAATAGATTTATTCGTTATTTAAGCAGATTAAGCAATATCGTGTTAGTCCAGGAAACTGCTGTTGAACTGAAAGATTAGCTGTGATCTTATTTAATAGCAGAGCAGACACAAGTTTCTAAACTGCTTACTTCTGTTCCTATTTTTTTTTGTCTTACTGTGAACTAATTTACTTTGAATGTGTTATCTTATTACTCTATTTCCTCAACAAATTAACATTCAATAAAATCTGATTGTTTCTAAAGTTCACATCCCAGAAACCCAGGTTAGATTCAAAATACTAATTTTCTTTTCCTCTCCGATAACAGAATACCATTATGTGCAGTCTTGTGAGTAGCATCCTCTGTTCCGTGTAACATTCTCAGGATGAAAAAGGAAAAGGTATTTGTGTAAGGTTGCTTGTGTTATTGTGTACCTCACTTTATGTTCAAAGAAGCATTACCAAAGCTGAGCCACTGTTTCACAGAAAGACACTACATGAAAATAGGCCCTTCAGCCCACTGAGTCCGCACCAACATCAAGTATGCATTTACACTAATCCTACCCTAACCCATATTATTCCTATTCCATCAATCCCCTCTTCCTCAAATTCTACCACTCACATACATAAAAGGGACAATTTTAGTGATCAATTAACCTCCAAACTCCACGTCTTTGAGATGTGGCAGGAAACTGAACATCTAAGGGAAGCCCATGTGATTACTGGAGGAACGTGCACCTCCTGGGTCACTGGAGATGACGGGTCTTCTAGCTGCGCCAAGGTGCCCCCTCTGAAATGTGACAATGCAAGATATGCCAGTGAGAAGTAGGGTTGCCAATGTTTTCACTCCCAAATAAGGGACAAAAGGTCAAAATAAGGAATAAATTCCCGATGGCAATTTGTTAACCGACTGGGTGGCTGGGTGAACGATGAGGTGGCCCGGGTGCTGGACTGCACACAAAGCCTTGTCGGCGGGCCAGCTGAGGAGTTTTGGCCCGGGCAGCGCGACATCGGGCGCAAAGTCTGGCACTCCATCTAACTCATGAACCGATATTCGGCCATGAGAAGGAGGGGTGAAGGTGTCAGCGGTAAGCAAAGGTGCAAAGGTCGGACAGCTGGCCGGGCTGCCGACCGACGGGGTCACGGGCGAGGCACTGCTGCCACACTCCATGGGCTGCACTATGTCGGGACGGGTGAGGCATAGCTAGACGCGGAGCTCTGACCCGACAGTCCCCTCGACCAAAGTGGTAGCAGTCAAATACGGGACAAACAAATTTAGCCTAATATACGGGATGTCCCGGCTAATACGGGACCGTTGGTAACCCTAGTGAGAAGGCTGCACAGTCTTTAAGGGCACAGGCCTTCCTCCAAATACCCACCTGAGTCACAAATTGGCCCCATAGCAGAAGCATCTAGGTCGCGGGGCTGGAAACTGGAAGTATCCTGAGCTAATTATGCTACCACCATCATCTATTGCAACAAGTGATGGCTTCTACTGATTGTCGCCAGAAGCTTGCGCCCTTTTCAGGATGGACAATGACAACGAGGCCAATATTTGTAACAAGATGGACATGAAAATAAGAAGAAGAAGTGACAAATTAACTCATGTCCTGTAGTCGTATAGCACTGAAGCAAGCTCTTTGGTCCATTGAGTTCACATTGATCGTCATTCCTTACACGAATACCGCATCATTCTCTCCACATTCATTTCAACTCTTCCCCCCTCTCCATCCCCTAGAGGCACTTTACAGTTGCCAATTAATCCACCAACACATATCTTTGGTCTGTGGGAGGAAACCATTCTATGAGTAAAACACTTAATGCACAAAGTAAAACACTTAATGTACAAAGAAGATTCACTAAACTGGAAAATATTTAATTCGATTTTTTAGATATTAAAACCAAATCAATTTGCACAAAAAAGCTTACTCTTTGAGATATCAATGCGAGTCTCCCTTATCAACATTATTGTATTTAAAAGGGTTTTTTACACCACTATGAAATTGTAAGCAATGGTCACCTCTGGAAAATGAGCTGTATTGTTTGAAAGCTGGCTTGTTGAAATCTGCCCTGATGTGCAACTTCTGATTCTAATCAATGACAGAAGAGAATTGTGCTGAGAAATAATAAAAGATAAAGACCATTCTGGTGGCTAATTTCCTTTCAGGCATCATTGACAAGTTTGCTTGGCCACTTGCCAGAGGGAATACAAATTTGAAAGTAAGCACATGCATTTGCAATCATATTTCTGCTTTGGAATATTTAAAAATAATCTTATTTATATCTGCTAATATGCAAGTTATAAAGGACTAAATTCCATTAAGGAAAGGATTGCAATTATTCACCAATTTTTGAATATATTTTTTGTGAACATCCAGTCACGTTTTTAAAATCGTACCATTGTGATTCTATATCTATATTTTCAGTAAAGCAAAAAATTGTTAAAACTGTTAGTTTCTTTTGGATGGAATCATACCATTGAGGGTTCCTATGATAAGGATTGCAATATTAGAAGAATTGTTGTCCTTGCTGAGTCTCGACCTAATCCCTCCAATTTAAGTGGAGGAAATAAAAAGAAACTGGACTGACCTAGCACCCCTCCTAGTGGCTGATGAAAGAGTGCAATCAGTTGCAGTTATCCGTTCTCTTGCCATCATTGATTGGAATTTATTTTCATTCACCCAGAATATTTAATTGTCTTAAAACGTTTGATTTTAGGGATTGCAATTTAGTTCCATAAAAATATGAGACGACACTAAATATTTGGGACAGTTACTCATGTTGATAATTTGCAAGTTTCATGTTGTTTTCAAAAATATATTTATTATAAATTTCATGATGGCGTACCAGAGTGAAATTGCAATTGTTTAAACATTTTAACATGAGATATTGCTTCTCACAGAACCAATTTTAACAGATAACAATTACCTATGTGTCACAACTACAGGATCATATTTGCTATCATAGAAACATAGAAAATAGGTGCAGGAGTAGGCCATTCGGCCCTTCGAGCTTGCACCGCCATTCAATATGATCATGGCTGATCATCCAACTCAGTATCCTGCCTTCTCTCCATACCCTCTGATACTTTTAGCCACAAGGGCCACATCTAACTCCCTCTTAAATATAGCCAATGAACTGGCCTCAACTACCTTCTGTGGCAGAGAGTTCCAGAGATTCACCACTCTCTGTGTGAAAAATGTTTTTCTCATCTCTGTCCTGAAAGATTTCCCCCTTATCCTTAAACTGTGACCCCTTGTTCTGGACTTCCCCAACATCGGGAACAATCTTCCTGTATCTAGCCTGTCCAACCCTTTAAGAATTTTGTAAGTTTCTATAAGATCCCCCCTCAATCTTCTAAATTCTAGCGAGTACAAGCCGAGTCTATCCAGTCTTTCTTCATATGAAAGTCCTCACTAAGGAAGACCGTCTTCACTAAGTAAGACATAAATAATCTGCCGGAAATAGCAGGGGACCGCGGGTCAAAGGAGTTGGAGGAATTGAGTGAAATCCAGGTTAGCCGGGAAGTGGTGTTGGGTAAATTGAATGGATTAAAGGCCGATAACTCCCCAGGGCCAGATAGGCTGCATCCCAGAGTACTTAAGGAAGTAGCTCCAGAAATAGTGGATGCATTAGTAATAATCTTTCAAAACTCTTTAGATTCTGGAGTAGTTCCTGAGGATTGGCGGGTAGCAAACGTAACCCCACTTTTTAAGAAGGGACGGAGAGAGAAAACGGGGAATTACAGACCAGTTAGTCTAACATCGGTAGTGGGGAAACTGCTAGAGTCAGCTATTAAAGATGGGATAGCAGCACATTTGGAAAGTGGTGAAATCATTGGACAAAGTCAGCATGGATTTACAAAAGGTAAATCATGTCTGACGAATCTTATAGAATTTTTCGAGGATGTAACTAGTAGCGTGGATAGGGGAGAACCAGTGGATGTGGTGTATCTGGACTTCTAGAAGGCTTTCGACAAGGTCCCACATAAGAGATTAGTATACAAACTTAAAGCACATGGCATTGGGGGTTCAGTATTGATGTGGATAGAGAACTGGCTGGCAAACAGGAAGCAAAGAGTAGGAGTAAACGGGTCCTTTTCACAATGGCAGGCAGTGACTAGTGGGGTACCGCAAGGCTCAGTGCTGGGACCCCAGCTATTTACAATATATATTAATTATCTGGATGAGGGAATTGAAGGCAATATCTCCAAGTTTGCGGATGACACTAAGCTGGGGGGCAGTGTTAGCTGTGAGGAGGATGCTAGGAGACTGCAAGGTGACTTGGATAGGCTGGGTGAGTGGGCAAATGTTTGGCAGATGCAGTATAATGTGGATAAATGTGAGGTTATCCATTTTGGTGGCAAAAACAGGAAAGCAGACTATTATCTAAATGGTGGCCGACTAGGAAAAGGGGAGATGCAGCGAGACCTGGTTGTCATGGTACACCAGTCATTGAAAGTAGGCACGCAGGTGCAGCAGGCAGTGAAGAAAGCGAATGGTATGTTAGCTTTCATAGCAAAAGGATTTGAGTATAGGAGCAGGGAGGTTCTACTGCAGTTGTACAGGGTCTTAGTGAGACCACACCTGGAGTATTGCGTACAGTTTTGGTCTCCAAATCTGAGGAAGGACATTATTGTCCTAGAGGGAGTGCAGAGAAGGTTCACCAGACTGATTCCTGGGATGTCAGGACTGTCTTATGAAGAAAGACTGGATAGACTTGGTTTATACTCTCTAGAATTTAGGAGATTGAGAGGGGATCTTATAGAAACTTATAAAATTCTTAAGGGGTTGGACAGGCTAGATGCAGGAAGATTGCTCCTGATGTTGGGGAAGTCCAGGACAAGGGGTCACAGCTTAAGGATAAGGGGGAAATCCTTTAAAACCGAGATGAGAAGAACTTTTTTCACACAGAGAGTGGTGAATCTCTGGAACTCTCTGCCACAGAGGCTGGTCGAGGCCAGTTCATTGGCTATATTTAAGAGGGAGTTAGATGTGGCCCTTGTGGCTAAGGGGATCAGAGGGTATGGAGAGAAGGCAGGTACGGGATACTGAGTTGGATGATCAGCCATGATCATATTGAATGGCGGTGCAGGCTCGAAGGGCCGAATGGCCTACTCCTGCACCTAATTTCTATGTTTCTATGACATCCCAGGAATCAATCTGGTGAACCTTCTCTGTACTCCCTTTATGGCAAGAATGTCCTTCCTCAGATTTGGAGACCAAAACTGTACGCAATACTCCAGGTGTGGTCTCACCAAGACCCTGTACAACTGCAGTAGAACCTCCCTGCTCCTATACTCAAATCCTTTTGCTATGAATGCTAACATACCATTCGCTTTCTTCACTGCCTGCTGCACCTACTTTCAATGACTGGTGTACCATGACACCCAGATCTCGCTGCATCTCCCCTTTTCCTAATCGGCCACCATTATGTACAATACACATACAATGTACGTTATGTGCAACGTATCAACTGTACAATGCCAAAAGGATAAAATAATCAAAGCGGGGTAGATGAAGGGAGGCAGAACGTTAAACAATTATAAAAACTACTTGCCAACTTCCCCCCCATCCCACCTTTGGCAAATATCTGGATGTTGCACCAATCATGATATTTACTTGGAATTACCTATAGGATTGTGAAATACTTCTGTTCTTCCCCAAGTTGTATGCATGAACCACAATGAATTACCACAATAAAAGCAATATTAAAGTTTGATTTAATAAACATTCATGAAGCGTCACAAATTAGCAAAGATTCCAGCTTGAAAGGAGACAGGATAAATATACTATATTTTACATGCCTGTGCTCTTTCTGCCTTGCAAGCAAAGTAAAAATTCAACAACAAAGCTAATGGAAACCAAAGCAGGGGTAGTGCAAAACTAGCTGACAAGCATTGTCGCACATTTTACGTGACTGTCCAAGGAAAGTTCATCGTCTATAGATCGTCATTGAACACCAATCATCCCCTCCAAATTCATCATCAATTTTAAGGCACTGGATCTCTGCTTCTCCCTATGCAACCTGGTCCTCGACTTCAACATCGGAAGATCCTAATCAGTTGACTGGCAACAACAGCTTCAGGACTGTGTGCTCAGTCCCCTGGTCAACTCGCTTTCTGCCCAGAGTCCAGAAGTGGTTTGCAAGAATGATTCCAGGAGTGAGTGGGTTCGCATATGATGAGCATTTGACAGCACTGGGCCTCTACTCGCTGGAGTTTAGAAGGTTGAGGGGGGACATTGATACTTACAGAATAATGAAAGGCATAGATAGAGTGGATGTGGGAAGGTTGTTTCCACTGGTGGGAGATGTCGTAGCCTCAAAATTTAAAGGAAGCTCTTTTAGAAAGAAGGTGAAGAGGAACTTCTTTTGTCAGTGGGTAATTAATCTTTGGAACATTGCCACAGAGGGCTGTGGAGGCCAAGTCAGTGTATTATTTTAAGGCAGAGAAGGACAAATTCTTGGTTAAGGTGTCAAGGTTTATGGGGAGAAGGCAAGAAAATGGAATTAGGAGGCAGAGATCAGCCATGATTGAATGGCGAGGTAGACTCGATGGGCCCAATGGCCTAATTTTACTCCTATAACTTGTGAACGTGATTGTATAGCCTGATGCCACTTTGAAGCATTCTTTAAATTTGCCAATGATACCATCATATGCCAAATAACGGATAACGGCAAGTCAGAGAACAGGAAATAGATCGATAATCTGATTGAAAAGAACAAAGAACAAAGGACATTTATTGTTACATACACCAATTGTTGCAGTGAAATATGAGTTGGCATTGCAGCGGGATCAACGTTACCCACTGTGAGGGAAGGCAGCAAAGTTCAGTCCACTTCCTCCATGTTCACCCGTGGTCGGGGCCTATTTGAGGCCTCCGCAGTTGCCACTACGGCGGCCCGATGTTTCAGGCCCTCTCGCCGGAATGTTGGAACTCTGGCGTTGGCGGCTCTCAGCGGCTTGGAGTTTCGAAACGGCCGCTTCCTACCGGAAACCGCAGCTCCCGAAGTCCACAGGCCGCGCTGGTTGGAGCTCCAGCACTGGCGGTCTCAGCGAGAGATCCCAGGCTCCATGGTGTTTAAAGTCAGCGCCGCCCGCAGCTGGACGCTCCGCAACCACAGCTCCGCGATGTTGGAGTCGGCGGTCTCAGTACTCCGGAACTTACCACATGGCAATCCTCGGTAAGGCATCGCCCGCTCCGCAATGGTACTTCAGCGCTGCGCCGCCGCCGGAGCTGGAGCTCTGGCCGGTCTCCAGCAGGAAACACCGCTTCAGTCCAGTTGGTAGGCTGCGAGGAGGGGGCGAAGATGCGGCTCGGATGAAAGACGCATCTTCGATCAGGAAGGAACTGAGAAAAACAGTTTCCCCTTTCATCCCCCACCCCCCACATAAAAAGATTAGAAGACCTCCAAAACAAAACTTTTTAACACATTAAAAATTTTAAAAGGGTTAAAGGGCAAACAGCTGCAGGCGGGGCAGCCATACTCAACAGCACCACCAACTCAGTTGCTGGGATCAGAGCAACTATCTTTCTATCAACGTTAGCAAGATCAAGGAGCTGGTTGTTGACTTCAGCAAGGCAAAGCTGAGGGATCATACACCTGCCTTCATTGGTGGGACCATAGACTTCCTTCAAGTTCATGGGTGTACAAGTATTTAATGATATATTCTGGGCCCAACACACTGATGCAATCACAAAGAAAGCTCACCAACGCCTTTATGTCCTCAGCAGTGTAAGGGGATTGGGCATGTCACTGAATACTCTATCATTCTTCTATAGATGCACAGTGCAGAGATACTGACTTATTGCATTACGGCTTGATTCTGTAATTCAAACACTCATGAACAATGGAAGCTGTGGAAAATGGTGGACAATGGAAAATAACCATGATGGTTATTGATCTGCCCACTATCGAGGGAATCTACAGGATATGCTGCTTCACGAAGGCAGCTAATATCAACAGTGACCTATACTATCCTGGCCATGTGTTCTTCTCGCGGCTACAATGGGGAAGGTGAAACAGGAGCCTGAAAACTATTACCTCCAGGTTTGAGAACAACTTCTTCCATCAACCATGAGAATAAATGATAATTTATTGCATACTTTTCCTGTTTAGTTTAGAGAAACAGCGTGGAAATAGGCCCTTTGGCCCACTGAGCACCTGCCGACCATCGATCACCCGTTCACACCAGTTCGATGTTATCCCACTTTCTCATCCAATCACTGTACATTAGGAGGAACTTTTTAGAGGCCAATTAACTTACAAACCCGCACATCTCTGGGATGTGGGAGGAAAGCGATGTTCGTGTTGGAAACCCTCAATGTTGGAGAGAGAACGTGCAAACTCCAGACATCACCCGAGGTCCTTGCTCCACTTAACTGCGCCACTGTGTCCAATATATGTCCAATATGCATGTAAACCTTTTACTGTGTCCAATATGCCTGTAAAGCTGCAGCAGGCACGTAGATCACTGTTCAGGCTCATATCTGGTGCATATGACAAACGGACACTTGAAATATGTATGTTTGTTGACAGTAACCATTAGATTTTCTGAGCAGATGAGGAGGAAGGCAGTGAGGACGTTGAGGCAGTGACCTTCTGTAACATGGACCTGGGAGGTCAACCCTGCTCCTCCATCTTTGATTCTTGTAAAGGAATTGTACAATATTGTTGGTAGCATGCAGCCATCTCACCAAGGACCTATTACACAAGGTCATTTACCAGCTGTTCACCCCTCATTAACATACTTAAAGTACTGAATATTTTAATAGTTGTGGCAGAGTGGATCTGACACATTACCTGTGTCTCTGATTATACTGTTTACCCATTTTCTGCTTAGAATATGAGCACAAGGGCTTCTTTCAGAGCGGTGGAACATTATGCTGTGGTGATTCCCTGATCCATCACCATTTATTAAAGACAGTGTTTAGCAGCCTTCAGCCACCTGCGTTTAACTGGCTGAATAATTTCCACATTTCTGTTACAATTTATTGACTATTCACAATCCACACCACAATTAATACAAATCCCACCTCCTCCAATGGGAAGTTAATAAGAATAAAACCCCTTTGGGATCACATAACAATTGGAATTCATTATTTTAAACATATAAAATATGATATACAAGATCAACTATATGTACCTTGGATTTTTGTAGAGCATTTATCTTATTACATTAAAATCATTGTTTATGAGATTTTAAATCCATGAAATATGAAACATCATGTTTCACCTGGAATTCTCATATTTGGCAACAAATAATATTGCTCTATTTCATTTGCCTCCAGAAAGGAGCTCCTGGCTTGGGAAGCCTTTTTTCAGGTGTGTCTATTAGACACCTGTGGAGCAATACCTGGTTCAGGGTTGCGTCATGATAATTTCTGCTCAGTGCAGGGGACTGTTGGAGATTCTTTGATAAGAGACCCCAACCATGTGACAACACCTGGCAAGGTTGCAGTATTTCTACCACACTGTCTCAGGGAGTATCGGAACGAGGTGACTCCGATTATAATGCTGGCTCATCCAAGTCATATGGGAGCCAAAGGCCTGAGGAAGCAACACCTGGTGCAGGGTTGCGCTCTATTTCCTCCCTGAAATACTCAGTTTCAGTGAAATACTCCAGAAGGGAGCAAGGACTCGGAGTCACTAGCAGTGAAACCTGTCTGGTAAGTATAATAAATAATGATTTATTCCGACGGCCACTTCAGAGTCGCTGGCAGACTCGATGTGCACAGCTAGTCCCGATTTGGCTCCTAGAGGGAGCAGCTTGGCAACCCCAAGTCGGGGCAAAGTCAAAGCCAAGTCTGTGAGACAAGTCCTGTCGGACGATTCGGGTCAAGGGGATTCTGTCCCCACATCTATGGCAGATGTGATTGGCTGTTTGGCTCAATTGGAACATCTGATGAATCAGATGGTGGCACGAAATATGCTCCATGTTACGGAGACATGCACAGGCAGTTCGAGTCATATGCCTGTGGCAACACCTGGTTCAGGGTTGCAATATTCCTCCCACTCGGAAGCGTATCGGAGATGGTGGCACAAAATATGCTCCGTGTTATGGAGGCATCCACAGGCAATTCGAGTCATATGCCTGTGGCAACACCTGGTTCAGGGTTGCAATATTCCTCCCACTTGGATGAAAGGAGTGTTGGAGATGGTGCCAAATAATATGTTCTGTATTATGGAGGTATGCACAGGCAGTTCAAGCCACATGCCTGTAGCAACACCTGGTTCAGGGTTGCAATATTCCTCCCACTCGGAAGCGTATCGGAGATGGTGGCACAAAATATGCTCCGTGTTATGGAGGCATCCACAGGCAATTCGAGTCATATGCCTGTGGCAACGCCTGGTTCAGGGTTGCACTATTTCTCCCACTCTGTCGAGGGGAGTGGCGGAGATCAGTATGGAGCTGACTCCGAACATGAGTATGTGCCTGAATCCCATGCTTTAATGCATGATGTACGAGAGTCGCATAAGGAAGAGCTGCCTGCTCTTGCCTCTAAATTTGCTGTTCTCTCAGGGACGGGTAAGCCACTACAAGAGGAGTTGGCCAGTGGCATCTGCTACCTAACATCACACCAGCTGAAGGAATGGCAAGCATGGCAGACAGGTTCTGCAAATGGAACTTCGCTGAAGCTCCAACATGCAAATCGACCCGGGTTCAGAGACGCTGGCAGGTAAGGTCTCTTTATTAATCTCCGTAAAACTCCAAAATGGAGCAGTCTGTCGGCCCAGGTTTGGGTTTACTGGCAGCATGGGCTGTCTAGTACCTTTCACTGTCTCTGGGAAAGATCAGGTTGATGCAGAGACATTGGCAGGGTGCCTTGCATAGTAACTTCTGTAAGTTCCAAGTAGGAACAGCTTGATTACCCTGGTTCAGTGTAGACCATCATGGAACTGGCTGGCCATATGGGTCATATTGACCAAGGAAGCATTGCCTCATCATCTGTTATTGAGGTTATCAGGTGGCTCAGTAGAATGAAGTAGTTGAAGACTCCCTCAACACATGTTTAAATTTCTGCTCAGTTAGTAGAGTTGCCAGTTCATTGGAAACATCATTGCCATCCTCTCTGGGATAGGTAGCTACCAGCAGGAAGCTGGTCTGGCATATAATATTTTTATCTGACCTGCAGGTTCATGTTGTGAATCAACAATGTATTTATAATAATCCATAGGCTCAATGCCAGTATTCCTGATTGAGTGGCGGGTCGAAGAGATTGTGTTGTGCACTCTGGCGACTCAGACAAGTGGTTTCAGTCAGAGGACTGCGAAGCAATTCCTGATTCAGGCTTGCATTATGCTCAATTCCACAAGGAAGAATGCTGAGAATTCGTGGTGACTCTTATAGTCAAGAGTTGACAGGGAACTCGTATTCCCACATCAAGGGGATACTGTGTTTTCAGCTCTAGTCATAAGGTTCTGATTATATGTTATCAGCAAAATGTATGAATACTAGATAATGCATCTTCTGTGGCAAGAGAAGCCAAATATTTTCCGTCCGTATGGTCAATAGAGGAACGGTGGTTCAGAGTGGAATCAGTGACATCTCACGGAGGATGAGTGGTCTGGCCAAGAACTAGAGGGGTATATTTCTGATACTTCTCAAGATTACAGAAACATGGAGCATGCCGAATGTTGTGTTTAGTTACCCAGTTTAAGATGGATGATTGGCTTTCAGCAATTTAACTGATTCAGAGAATCGATCTTGAAGATGCATACTTTGCCATATCTATACACATGAGGCACAGATTATCTGGTGTTTTGATAACAAAGCCAGAGGTGGAAGCCAATGCTGCCCTACTCAGATCAAAGGGCATTGTGTCATCGAGTTTTAGATTATATGCAAAATTTGCAGCTGATAAACTTAAGGGTTTATCAGTAGATGCCTCGTGCGATATTAAGGATAAGGCAACATGAAATTTAATAGTGCCAACTTTGCCTATTCATTCAGGCCATGGTAAGGCGGCTGAAGCAACTCCTATTTACTCGGTCGCGAGTGATGGCTGGGGCAGCCTGTCTTCTCGGGCAGCTAGCTCTGCACGATTGTATGGGAAGTTTGTGAACAAAATATGTGAGTTACTTTTAAATGGAAGTAACAGAGGTTTGTGTGGTTTTCAGTTTGGGCTTAGGGAAGTGTTTATGTGATAGCACAATTGACACTGCTTGTGCTGCTTTGTCATTCTCTATAGTACCATAAGTGGGACAATAAATGATTGGTTATTCACCCGTTGTTCACTAACGTTATGCAGGGGGTATTTTATATGACCACTCTAAAAGCCTACACTCATTGTAGTGTGCGATGTATATCAGTAAATTATTATGCAAATATTCTTCTACTGTATTCCTAATGGGAGCAGTATTTTTAAGTTGATTATGCTTTCAGCAACTGATTTCAGCACAAAGAACACAGTCTGTAAATCTCTGCCTCGGTCTCTGGGTCATAACTGACATTAGGGTAGCTTGTTATGGGAATGATCTCATAAGCAAAATGGGCATGATTGCGTACATTTGGAATGACAGCATACCCACCAGAGCGGAGATTGGGGGTGTCATTAGGTATACAAGTACACTGAGCTTGCTAGTACCTATGAGATGAAAGATAGTTTCTTTATTGTTATTCAATAGTCTCAAGATATTGCTGATGGCTCATTAGCAGCCAATCGAATGGATAAGTTCCCTGTCATCATACAGCAAGAGGCTTACATATTGCGTGTTAAGAAGTTATAACATTTGGTTGAATATGTCTGGATATTTGCAGATAGAATTCTGCACAGTGTTGCATGAGTTATTGTCTAACTCAAAGCCAATTGGGACTGTGGTCCAATTAAGAGCAATGGCCATGTATGCAAGTCAGCATCATGGTATTAATAACCCATGTTTTTCTACCATTAATGGTTTATCTGTTTAAGTGTTTCACACACAGATTGGGTTACTGCATTAAACCACAGAGCTTTGATGTCTTCATGTAGTCACTCACGTGACTTTGATATAAAATAGAAAGATTAAACGAGAATTTACCGTTTGAAGTTTGATCTTTATTTTATGAGAAGTTGAAGTGAGGGTATACGTGCCCTCCACTCCCAACCTACTTCTCATAAAGATCATTCGGTGATCTAAGGACGTTAATCTTTCTATAGCTTAAGTTCAGCAACTAGTCTGTGGTTTCATACAGCTGATCTGAAGATTGACGCGCATTAGCCTGGCGGGCTCTTCACGTATTCCCTCACTTCAACTTCTCATAAAATAAAGATCAAACTTCAAACGGTAAGTTCTCGTTTAATCTTTCTAGTTGAAGGCGCTGGAGGCAATACCCCAGTCCATCTCCTACCAGCCCACTCCCTTCGTCCGTCGCTGCCAGCGGCTCTCTCCTTGAATCACCAGTCTTCAGGGATCCGAGCTACCCCCACAAGTGGCCATTGGGTCTTCAATCTCGGTGGCCGACAGGTCTTTGTCGTAGATAGACACAAAATGCTGGAGTAACTCAGCGGGGCAGGCAGCATCTCTGGAGAGAAGGAAAGGGTAACGTTTTGGGTTGAGACCCTTCTTCAGACTGATCTCTGGTCTTTATCATCGTCTGCACTGGCCCCCTCCTTGTCCCTTGTTCTCGGCGGCCCTTGTCTGCTCTTGTCCGGCCCATCCACACTCTAGGCGGTCGATTCGGCCACCAGGCTTGGCCTTGTGCACGCCGGCCAGCCTCAGACATAAATGCACTATTTTAGTTTCACTCTCCCTAACCAGTGGTGGTTACATTCTATGATTTATTTGTAAAATCCCACTAGTATAAGGGACACTAGTTTTGACCTAGCAAAATAAGAGTTTAAAGAATACAAACCACATTGAGCTGGAGATCAAATGAGATTATTGATTGGACGTCTTTTTCAGCCAAGCAGTCTGGCAGCTAGGAGATGCTGACTTTTCCCAGGGAAGCAGCGGTTGTAACTGAACCAAAAGCAAATTTCTATAGATGCTGGAAATCTGAAATAAGAATGGAAAATGCTCAAAGTACCCTGCAGGTCAGGCAGCATCTGCAGAAAGAGAAACACAGTTAATGATCTGCACAAAAGGGTTCTCCGTAACATAGTCAACAATGAAAGTTCATATATCGAATGGCCATCGATATACAACTGGATTCATTGTGGTGTTCAAAAAGGGACTACATTTAGGGTGGCATGGTGGCACAGTGGTAGAATTGCTGCCTTACATTGCCAGAGGCCCGGGTTCGATCCTGTCGATGGATGTTTGTCTGAACAGAATTTGTACGTTTTCCCCATGACCTGCGTGTTTTCTCCAGGATCTCCGGTTTCCTCCCACACTCCAAAATACATGTTTGTACGTTAATTGGCTTGGTATTATTGTAAATTGTCCCTCGTGTGTGTAGGATAGTGTTAGTGTGCAGGGATTGCAGGTCAGTGCAGACTTGGTCGGCCGAAGGACCTGTTTCTGCATTGCATCTCTAAACTAAACTAAACTTGGACAAGACTGACTTTCATACAATGAAAGAGACCATCTACAGCAACTGAGATAAATCATCCAAAGAAGGTGATAATAGTTGGGGAGTAGAACCAGTTTATGCCCACAAAAGCCAAGAACTCAAACTGATCAAGTCTCGCAGGAACTCAGTTCTCTCTCCTTCGAGTTGAAGTAGTCATGTGCAGTTTTTGTATTATTTGGTAGGATTGAATGAATATTGGCTTTGGTACTCATCATCTAATCAGATGCCTATGTAGGGGGTTTTGGTTTAATTTTAAGCTGGCAGTACCTGACACCCAAATTCCAGTTCTTAAAGACAAAAGTCTGGTTTTCTGTATCTGATATTTGACAAAGAACAGAAGAGAGATCTTACTGTATAACAATACTCTGTCTTTGCAAAGGTAGGAAGGCAAAAAGACTAATGCGCCCCTTGTTTCTGTACTTAAATCAGTGAATGCAAAATATTAGTTCAGTAGCAAATGGAGTATTGCATACTATTACAGCAAGATATAATGTTCTGGAGGTCTTCAAGATATACAATAATAACATAGAAACATAGAAAATAGGTGCAGGAGTAGGCCATTCGGCCCTACGAGCCTGCACCGCCATTCAATATGATCATGGCTGATAATTCAACTCGGTATCCCATACCTGCCCTCTCTCCATACCCCCTGATCCCTTTAGCCACAAGGGCCACATCTAACTCCCTCTTAAATATAGTCAATGAACTGGCCTCAACTACCTTCTGTGGCAGAGAATTCCACAGATTCACCACTCTCTGTGTAAAAAATGATTTTCTCATCTCGGTCCTAAAAGACTTCCCTCTTATCCTTAAACTGTGACCCGTACAGTATTATAATAACGTACGGTATTATATTGTTTTCAATGGCAGCTAAATAGTAATGCTGAACAAAATATGGAATTGGCATTAAAACAATTATGGAGTGATTACAGATATAATTCAAAAAGGTTCTAAATGTCAAGTTCTCTGGCATATTATGTTTGGAGTGCCCGGCACTTCCTCACAACTAGCTATCTCCATCATTCTGATCTCCATATTTTGCCATTTGCTTGGCTGGCATTCAGTCCCAAATAAGCAGAAAATTATTCCCACTAAATGCTGAGAATCCATTGCCGACAGTCGTAGAACATTCTTTCATCCAGAGCTGAGTTTCAGACTCTATTTGCAGAAAAAATATTTTAAAAGTATTGCAGTCTGTAATGTTGACCAAGACAATTTCTGGCATTTGGATCTCTACTCTCTAAGAAAAGTGTTTAATACATGAGATGAAGTAGATTGGGACAGTATTCTCGAGAGCTTAAAACAAAATGAGAAGACTCCCGTTTATCTATATCTTAAGGGCGCGACAGGGAAGATGCAGTGAGGTTGTTCCTATTCCTGATGTCTTTAGTATCAAGGCTACAGTATCAGAATAAGGGATGGATATTTTTCCTTGAGATGAGATGAGAGGAGAGGAGAGGAGATGAGACAGTGGTGAGCCTTTGGAATTCTATATCCCAAGTGGCTATCGAGCCTTAGTTGTCATGTTCATTCAAAACAAGGTTTGATACAATTCATTGCAGTTGTATAGGGCTCTGGTGAGACCACATCTGGAGTATTGTGTACAGTTTTGGTCTCCTAATTTGAGGAAGGACATCCTACTGATTGAGGCAGTGCAGCGTAGGTTCACGAGATTGATCCCTGGGATGGCGGGACTGTCATATGAGGAAAGATTGAAAAGACTAGGCTTGTATTCACTGGAGTTTAGAAGGATGAGGGGATATCTTATAGAAACATATAAAATTATAAAAGGACTGGACAAGCTAGATGCAGGAAAAATGTTCCAAATGTTGGGCGAGTCCAGAACCAGGGGCCATAGCCTTAGAATAAAGGGGAGGTCATTTAAGACTGAGGTGAGGAAAAAACTTTTTCAGCCAGAGAGTTGTGAATGTATGGAATTCCCTGCCACCGAGGGCGGAGGAGGCCAAGTCACTGGATGGATTTAAGAGAGAGTTAGATGGAGCTCTAGGGGCTAGTGGAGTCAAGGGATATGGGGAGAAGGCAGGCACGGGTTATTGATAGGGGACGATCAGCCATGATCACAATGAATGGCGATGCTGGCTCGAAGGGCTGAATGGCCTCCTCCTGCACCTATTTTCTATGTTTCTATGTTTCTATGGCAAATGGGGACAGTGCTGGAAAATGTAGCTGAGGTAGAATACCAACCATGGTCGTGATGTATAGAGTAGTTCAAAGGACCAGATGGCCTACTCCTGTCACACTTCTTAGGTTCTAAATAAATTAATCACATTATATATGATTTAAATAAATTACCAACTGCTCACAGGTTACTTGTTGGTTGATTTATTCTGGCTTCTGCTATATTCTGCAAGTGTTTGGGCATTTTGATTGTTGTTTCAAGTTGGACGATTACAGGGAGCAGTGCAGCAGGCGTTAAGGAATTTATTACCAATCTCACAACTTATTCACAACCCAATTGCTTCTGGTCAAGGATGCTTTCACCTTGGGATAGAAGCAAGTGAGAGGCAAAATTAAGACCAGGCACAGCAGATGGAACTGCTGGAAGAGGCTTGTGGAGGAGAGATCTCAGCATACATTACCAGGGTTTTCAGAAAACAATTCTTCCTCCAGGATCTTATCAAGGAACTATGTTTGTGGTTTGCTGGTGCCTGTATCAATCATTATTTTTTATCACTGAACTCCATATGGAGTAAAATGCTAGCATGCACTCATTTTACTTTCCCAAGCATTATGTTGGGAACTTTACTTCCACCATCTACTTCAGCCAACTTCCGAATCTCAGTTATGACACTTCTGGCCTCAAAAGTATGACGGAAGCAGTGATCTCCATCACTTCATCCACCAATGCACTTACCTGATCAGGATCACGCACCCCACAACTCCGATATTCTCAGCAGACTCTCTCCATGTTCAGGCACATGGCACTCAGTAGAAAATACGGAAGAAGGGGTCTTGGTTTGAATGTACCAAAGCTTGTTCACCATGACAAATGATGAACATTTACAAACCAATGTCATTGCTGTGTGGAATTTCTTTGTGATTTGCTCCTTTCAGACAATATCTGATGGCATTTTCAATGTCAGATATAGCATTGCATCAAGGAGGCAAGTAACATTCTATTCAAAAGAACCATGTATTGCATTTCCTTCTCAAAGCAATTGTAGATATTAAGAGAGGACGTTCTATAAACTGATAGGGATCTCCGAGTACAATGAAATCAAGCTGGAATACTATTTGAATACTTTTCAATTGTATGTGCATGAAAATGCTCTCATCTGATTAGCATGAAATATGTGATTCATACTAATCAGCTAATGATATGTGTGACTGAGTCCAATATCCAGCAAGCTATAAAAATGACTGTATTCTTTGCAAACCTGCATCACAATCCCATATAGCCAGAATCTAAATGCATTTGGTGGTCAGGATTATCTTCCTGATTCATGATTAATAATGCCAGAGGTATTACCACAGAGGGAGAAGTGCATGTGACAACAAAGATGTGATGATGCAAAATAGGACTTAGCATTTTCTAGCCAGAGAACTGGTTACAAAGTGATCGGAGGACTGCCTAGTACTATATTGATTTCAGCAGCTAGCTAAAACAGATGCTTGGTTCCTCACATATTTTAATGATGATTATAATATCTGTTCAGGATCTAAATCAGAAATTGGTGTGTCAATCACCTAGTTCATGTGCGACCTTCACAGTGATCCATAAAGTTACTACAGGAGGTTGCTGTCAGAAATCTATGGCATTTTTCAAACTACTTATTGAGAAGGCACTACCAGGAGGAACAGTGAGCTCCAAAGTAAAATAATACAATGCTACTGTGGTCACAATTTATAGCTTGGTATTTTTGATAAATAAAACTTAATGTACAAACTGTAGGCACTCTACTTCTATCCTGTTTACAGCCTTAAAGTGGTGCTTTCTTAATTTCATGTACACTTGCTGACAAAGGTGCTGGCTCAAACTTTTGTGTTATGTTCCTTAAAGTCTTGTCATCTCCAAGGGCTTTTTTTGGTTTGTGTGCCTACAATTTGCAATGGAACTTAAATAATGTTCTCCCCGTGACCTGCATGGGTTTTCTCCGAGATCTTCGGTTTCCTCCCACACTCCAAAGACGTACAGGTTTGTAGGTTAATTGGCTTTGGTAAATGTAAAAATTGTCCCTAGTGGGTGTAGGATAGTGTTAATTTGTTGGGTTCGCTGGTTGGCGCGGATGCCAATACTTAGAATAAAGCTTCTTCATACATTCTTAAACAAAATGGTGCAAATATCATTTGTTTGCATTATTTCAACACAATATTTAGGTTATGTGGACAGCCAGATGTATTCATACTGCACTGATAACAAATGACTTGGCAATGTATCAAAATTAAATTGACACTGTAAACCTAGAGTTCAAAATACATTCAGAAATAGATTGAGACTTGCCAGAAAGGGTTATCTTATATTGTTTTTGTTACATGTTAAATGAAGTGAAAATCCACTTTGACTCCTAAGTGCCAGAGATGCTTGTTTTGCTCCTCTCCAAATGTTTAAGCAGTGCAGTTTTTGAATGATTTTTTGTATAAAGGTTATAGAAGCTGAATGCCTAGGTTTGTTGAATGGGAATGTAGGAACCCATTCCCAGATAATGGCAAGTTAAAAGAGAGCGGGGAACAAAAGCCTTGGCGGGTCAGAAGGGAGCATGGGAACCCTAGGCTCTGACGAGTCAGAGAGACCACAGCAATATTTATATAGTCAGCCAGATGCTGAAACTTTGGGATTTCTGGATGGTTGGATTCTGGATTAGCGGAGTTTTACTGTATCATTTTTTAAAAGAAAATCAAATGTAGTTTAGCCAAGATAAAAGTTTGGATGGATTGGCTTACAAATTCCCTTTTTTGCAGGTATAGCAACAACTGAGAGACTGGGAAAGAATGGGACTGTTTTTGGCTTCAATTCAAATAATTTTACTGAAGTCACGGTTTGGTTTGAAAAGTGTTAGTGGGGATCGGCAGATGAGCACGGTTTCAAATCTGAGGTCTCTGAACTCCATCATCTTCAGCAGCTTAAAGGGCACAGCCATAGAAACATAGAAAATAGGTGCAGGAGTAGGCCATTCGGCCCTTCGAGCCTGTACCGCCATTCAATATGATCATGGCTGATCATCCAACTCAGTATCCTGTACCTACCTTCTCTCCATACCCCCTGATCCCTTTAGCCACAAGGGCCACATCTATCTCCCTCTTAAATATAGCCAATGAACTGGCCTCAACTACCTTCTGTGGCAGAGAATTCCAGAGATTCACCACTCTCTGTGTGAAAAATGTTTTCCTCATCTCGGTCCTAAAAGATTTCCCCCTTATCCTTAAACTGTGACCCCTTGTTCTGGACTTCCCCAACATCGGGAACAATCTTCCTGTATCTAGCCTGTCCAACCCCTTAAGAATTTTGTAAGCCCTTAAGTAGTTTCTATAAGATCCCCCCTCAATCTTCTAAATTCTAGCGAGTACAAGCGAGTACTTGGTTTATACTCTCTAGAATTTAGGAGATTGAGAGGGGATCTTATAGAAACTTATAAAATTCTTAAGGGGTGGTGAATCTTTGGAACTCTCTGCCACAGAGGGTAGTCGAGGCCAGTTCATTGGCTATATTTAAGAGGGAGTTAGATGTGGCCCTTGTGGCTAAGGGGATCAGAGGGTATGGAGAGAAGGCAGGTACGGGATACTGAGTTGGATGATCAGCCATGATCATATTGAATGGCGGTGCAGGCTCGAAGGGCCGAATGGCCTACTCCTGCACCTAATTTCTATGTTTCTATGTTTCTATGTTTCTATCCAGTCTTTCTTCATATGAAAGTCCTGACATCCCAGGAATCAGTCTGGTGAACCTTCTCTGTACTCCCTCTATGGCAAGAATGTCCATATCTCTGATAGTCCCAAACAATGTGCCAGAAGTGTAATGGTTACTCTGATAGCATTCACTTTAGTCTTTCAAGGAACAGCAGCTAGAAGGTAGTGAAATACAAATATATTATTATTCAGGTTCAGTGTCACTGTGGCATTATGATGGGAAAGGCAACATTTAATATCATTCCATCATCATCACTTGTTTACACTCACCCTTTCTTTACTGAATACAGAGCAGCAGCAACAGTTCTAAGAAGCAACTGGGAAGAGATGCATTCCCAGTTAAATTTCTCATAAGGCTACCCGAGGAATACAGGAGCAAGTAATATCCTCCAAATTAGATTGCATTTCTTGACATGGAAATTACTGCCCTTTCACAAACTTTACTTCCAGTCTTTGAACATATTGTTACCTGCCTAATTCATGTCAATTATTGCAGAATTGGTTGCTTGAATTCCCTGTCCTTGCTACATTATCAAAAATAGCTCTTATGAAAGCCATCAATGAAAGCCTCTGTGGCTGTGGCATAGAACAATCTGTACAGCCTTGTCCCACACTACCCTGGCTCGGCTCATCTGTTGCTGCAATACGCATCCATGCCTATGCTACTTGTAGACCAAACCACCCCAGGTCATTTGTTCCACTTTTCATAAACCTGATGCCATCCGAAGATCTGCTGGTCATGACGCAACTCACAACACAAAACTGGAACATCTTTCAGACATGTGCATGTTTACCTACATGTGCTTTATGCCAAGACTGGTCATGATTATAAAATACTTTTGCTTCCTCACAAATATCTCCATGGCCTTTTCGCTTTGCATCTTTGTCATCTTCCTTTGCCCTATAACCTTTTAATAAAGAGCAGAAACAAGGGACTGCAGATGCTGACTGATTACTCAGTCTGAAGAACTAAAACATCGCCTATCCATGTTCTTCAGAGATTCTGCCAGACCTGCTGAGTTACTCTAACACTTTGTAACCTTCAAATACATGTGCTTCTGTAATTCTAGCTTCATGATCAGCTCCAACTTCAATTGTCTCATCATTGCAGCTGTGACTTAAGTGCCTCAAAACCCACCCACAAACCTCAACACATCTCCATCTTTAAGACTCTGCCTCTAACCAAGATTCTGGTCATCTGCCCTGATTAGTCCATTTCTGGCTTGGCATCGATATTTATTTGATAATACTGTCTCAAATATTTTCTGAGGTGCTTCACAGGTTAAAGGTGTGAAAACATGCAAAGTAGGTCTTTAATTGTAGGAGAATTAATTCCCTGGGCAAATAACTAATTAACTTATTTGCCTAGGTGAAGACAAAATAATGGAATAGAACATAATAACGTGACAGTAATGGCATTAAAGGCACACTTGTACACAGCGAGTACCCCACCCTTAATGTCTGGATTCAGCTGGATTTTAATTATATGATAACTAATAAATTTAAAAAATACCTCTGTTGTTCTGCAGGAGATGAAAGTGTGATAAATTAATGACATTAAAGCACTCAATCAGGAATCAATTTGAATCAAGGACTAACTGGGTTGATTTTTCTTTGCTTGGCCCACTAGCAGATTGGCTGGGGAAGTAGTTTAGAGATGTACAAATCAATAATAAACCAATACCAACAGAATATAATATAATAGATAAGTGTTGCAGTGAGCCATCAGGCCCTCTGGCTTTGAATTTCTGAATCATCTCTACATCCCTTAATTTCCCAAAATTCTGCAACTCTGTTTGGAATGAACCAACTCAGTCAAAATTCCATCGACTCACAATTCTGAGTGAAGAAATGTTTCCTCAGATTAATTCTAGCTGTCCTTCCCTTTATTCTGAGACTATGATTGATTCTAGACTCCTTGACCAAGGAACACATAGTGTCATAGAGTTATAAAGTGTGGAAACAGGCCCTTTGGCTCAACTTGCCCACGCAGATCAGCACGTCCCATTTATACGAGCCCCATTTGCCTGCATTTGGCACATATCCCGCTAAACCTGTCCTATCCATTAACCTGTCGAATTGTTTCTTAAACATTGCAATAGTCCCTACTCTGGGCAAGAGACCCACATCCTCCCTATATTTACTCTATCCAGCCCATTAAGCACCAAGAGGCAAGTGAAAGAGGTAAAGGGTAGCCTCTCCACTGTTCACATAACAGGATGGACATTGTACATATTCCAAATAATTATTACTGGTGTAAAAGCAAGGAACTGAAGATGCTGGTTTACAAAAAAGAAAAAGTACTGGAGTAACTCAAACTGAAGAAGTGTTCCACCCAAAATGTCACTTATCCATGTTCTCCAGAAAGGCTGCCTGACCTGCTGTCCATGCATAGTTATGCATAGAACTAGTCACGGCCATGCATAGCCCATCAGAAATCCACCTGGTTTGCAAAGTTCTTAGACCCAGTGCACTATACAGCCTGGAAATAGGCCCCAGTGGTCCAACTCACCCATGCCGACCAAGTTGCCTAACAAAGCTAGAACCGTTTGCCTGTACCTGGCCCATGATCCTCCAAACCTTTCTGATCCACATAGGTGTGACAACATGTGGCTTTTAAATGTCCTATTTTGTACCTACCTCTGCTATGAGCTTGTTCCATGTACACACCACCATGTGTGTGAGAAAGATGCCCCCTCAGGTCCCTTTTAAATCTTTCCCTTCCCACTTTAACCCTATGCAGCCGAGTTTTATCTTTGCCCCACTTGATTTTATAAAGCTCCACAATGTCACCCCAAACTCTATGCTTCAGCCTCCTATGCTCCAAGGGGGAAAAAAGCCCCAGCCTATCCAGCCTCTTCCTAGATCTCAAGCCTTCCAGTTCTAACAACATCTTATGAATATTTTCTGCACCTTTTCAGGCCTAATGATATGCTACATATATCTGGACAGCCAGAACTGTGCACAATACTCCAATCACAGCTGGATCACTGGCTGAGCCAGCCTAGTCCAGGAGAACAGAGCTGCAGCTGAAATAAAACAGATAACTTAACCTCATATTTACCAATTCACCTTGCATCTATTTAGGAGCAATGATTTATTGTAATATTTGTAAGGGTGAACAAGGGACAATCAAGAGAGAAAAAGTCCCTCCCTAAGACTTGTCTGCATGCCTTTTGTTCAACCTACAGGGTAATTCCAAAGTTTCCAAGTTCAATTTAGTGTAAGTGAAACATAGTCAAGAGATCCACTGCTTTGGTCATCTCATGACTGATATTGTGAGTTCTTGTGAGTTCTTGTGATTTTAAATACTTCACTAAATTACTTAGTAACTGTCAGAACTTGCTCTAACTCAAAGCTCTATCCAAATCATCCCCTCTGTCGATGATTTTACAGAAACCCTTTTGGGAGTTTATGGCTTGGTGGTTTCCATTCCACTTGGGTTGATTTTTCTTCAAAAGAGTGAGGAAGCAACTAATGGGCCTGTCCCACTTAGGAAACCTTTTAGGCCACTGCAGGAGACTATGCAGTCGCCACATGGTCGCCACATGTTCGCGGGTGGTTGCCGGGGAGTCGCCTTCATGGTCGTGAGGAGTTCCCGCATTCTGGGAACTAGTCATGGCCTCATTATGGTCGCCGCAGATTTTTCAACATGTTGAAAAATTAGCGGCGACTAGAATGGAGCCGCCATGGAGAGTAGCGAGAATTCTCGTGCCGTAGGTGGGTCGCCAGGAGGTCCTAGTGAGTTGCCAGGAGGTCGAAGGTTCTCGTAGGTTGTAGCCGGTGCAGACCGGTGAATTTCATTGGCTCATTGGGAAAAAAAAACTTAAGCAGTAGTTTTCAGAACCAAGGATAAACGACCGGTAATATTAAATGTCCACCAAGCTTCACAGCCGTGTCTCTCTGGCTCCTTAAAAGTTGTCTCCACTCCTTCTCCCCCCTTCTACCCCCTCTCCCTCCCCTCTCCCCCCCCCCCCTCCCCTCTCCCCCCCTTTCCCTCACCTCCTGTAAAGGACTTACCGTGCCTGTGCACTGTGCTTTAGCCGTCTTAATTACAGCGCCAACTTTCCTGTTCATCGCGGTGTATGTCTGTATCACATTGGCTTTGCACCGTGTAAATTTCACTCATACAGCGCTCCCCCGCTTGCCCTGTCCCCTGCCTGCATAACAGGCTGGTGAAGGAAGTGATATGTTTGTGTGTGTGTGCGTGTGTGTTCCACTCTGATAGTCGCCGTTCCAGTTGCCAGGTTTTCAGGCGACTGCCGGCAACTTGAAGGTAGACAAAAATGCTGGAGAAACGCAGCGGGTGAGGCAACATCTATGGAGCGAAGGAATAGGTATCATTTCAGGTCGAGACCCTTCTTCAGACTGATGTGGGGGAGGGGCGGGGGGAGGGAAGAAGATAGGATGTGGCGGAGACAGTAGGCTGTGGGAGAGCTGGGAAGGAGAGGGGAAGGAGGGAGAAAGCAAGCACTACCTGAAATTGGAGAAGTCAATGTTCATACCGCTGGGGTGTAAACTACCCAAGCAAAATATGAGGTGTTGCTCCTCCAATTTGCGGTGGGACTAACTCTGGCCATGGAGGAGGCCCAGGACAGAAAGGTCGGATTCGGAATGGGAGGGGGTTGAAGTCCTGAGTCACCGGGAGATCAGGTTGGTTATCTACGCTTGGTCTCACCGATGTAGAGCAGCTGACACCTAGAGCAGCGGATGCAACAGGTGAGGTTGGAGGAGGTGCAGGTGAACCTCTGCAGCACCTGGAAAGACTGCTTGGGTCTTTGGATGGAGTCAAGGGGAGAGGTAAAGCGACAAGTGTAGCATTTCCTGCGGTTGCAAGGGAAAGTACCAGGGGAGGGGGTGGTTTGGGTGGGAAGGGACGAATTGACCAGGGAGTTACGGATGGAGTAGTCTCGGTGGAAAGCCAAAAGGGGAGGAGATGGGAAGATGTGGCCAGTGGTGGGATCCCGTTCGAGGTGGCGAAATGTCGGAGGTTTATCTCTTGTATGTGACGGCTGGTAGGGTGGAAGGTGAGGACAAGGGGGACTGTCATAGTTACGAGCTGGGAGATGGAGAATGAGAGTGGAGCTACGGGATATAGAGGAGACCCTGGTGAGAGCCTCATCTATAGTTGAAGAGGGGAACCCCCGTTCCCGAGAGAATGAGGACATCTCCAATGCCCTGGTTTGGAACACCTCATCCTGAGTGCAGATGCGGTGTAGACGGAGGAATTTTGAGTAGGGGATAGAGTCCTTACAGGAAGCAGGGTGGGAAGAAGTGTTATCCAGATAGCCATGGGACTCAGTGGGTTTGTCGCCGGCAGTCGCATGAAAAATCGCCTAAGTGGGACAGGCCCATTAGGAATGTTATTTCTCTTTTAAATCCATGACAAGCATAATTAACGAGGTTGGCATTATATATTTCTTCAAGTATATGAAGGTCAAGTTTGACTTCTTCACATGGTGTCGGGGCAAAAGTCACAAATCAACAGCTGTTGTCTATTAAAACTTCCCTTTTCAATATGAACATCGCGTGGTTTGTTTCAGTTTGGTCTTTCCATAATGATGTCTTCATATTGGTAATTTCTGTTCCAGTATTTTGTGTCATCTTTTTTCAATTTCAGTCTTCTGCCATAAATAACACAAGTTCTTGGTGATTTAATTGTTTTGCATGTTCTAAACATCTTAAACTTACATCTTACTTCTGGTAAAGCAAACAAATTACTTTGATTACTTTGTTTTGGAGAGGTGCTGTTACTCCTGCCTTGTGCATATTTGGATCAAATAAAAATTGAACAATACTGCTACACCATCACTTATTATTGCACTTGAATTATTGATTTTACTTCTCTCATTGCTTTCTTGTTCCAAAACCACTGAAGGAATTTTTAACTCTCTTATCTTTGTTTTTTAAGTGTTTCATACCCGTGTTGATCGCATGTAATTGCTGCAATTTTTAAGGCTCCTCCCAATAAATTCTCCCTTTACAGCAGTTAACTTGTTCGATAATCCATTTTAGATCAAATCTATTTAATGGGAGGTTATTGCTGTCAGGAGGTATTTATTCTGCATGATTAAGATTAAATGTCTAAAGATGGCCCGTTTGCTCTTAAACCAAAGAATTATTCGACCCATGGTCTGATTTGGTTTTTCTTTACCCTGCATATAGGCCTATTAGGGATTATTCAGGAGCTATTTTTGAATGACATTTGTTCTTGAGTACAACCATGACATCTATAGTTTTGCGAAGTGTACAGAGATAGCCATTACTTTGGGATGGAAGTTACAGAATTCTGTGGATAGGTGGCATTAATACAAATGAGAACTGGTTTTCAAAAGACAAAACGTGTTCTAATTGCAAGCAGTAATTAGAGGTTAGCACTTAAAGGTTAGCTTTGTAAACAAACATAATGTTCTGCAGAGAATAGACTACTCAAGCAACATGGTTTACAAATTGACATAACCATGAGATGTTCTCACATACATCAGTATCAATGCAAGACCATGGAATGTGTCAAGTATGTTCAGGAATATGTTTTCAGGCTATTCATAGATAGCCTTACAAGGGAGAGGGCAAAGTTTGACCTACTCCATGGAAATATGGCAGGGTAAGTGACACCTATCTATCTATATATTAAAACTCTGTGTGTGTGTGTGTGTGTGTGTGTGTGTGTGTGTGTGTGTGTGTGTGTGTGTGTGTGTGTGTGTGTGTGTGTGTGTGTGTGTGTGTGTGTGTGTGTGTGTGCTGTGTCAGATTCCATTTTCAGATTAGATTTGTGGCCTTTGATTCCTTGGTCTGCCAAAACCACACGCAAAAATCCCGAGATTTGTTCCATTTCGGTAGAGATCTCACTTTTACATTTTAACAAGTTTGTGTTCACAAAATGAATTTTGGTTGTCAGGTGGCTGCAACCCAATTCATTTTGTGAACACAAACTTTTTAAAAAGGCGAGGCAAACTATTGGGCTGCAGCCACCTGACAACCAAAATTCATTTTGTGAACACAAACTTTAAAAAAAAAAGGCGAGGCTGAGTGAGGCACTACACCTCCGGGTTTTATAGTCCCTCTCCCCTGCCGCCAGCGGGGGCAGCAGAGAGAATGGGGAATTTTTTCAAAACATTAATATCTCTCTGATTTTTCATCGATGGGAAAAATCCTCTGGTCCAGGAAGGCGGAGAGGGTCTCTGAGCGAGGTGGCCAAAAATGACAGCCGTAGGTGGCGGCGTTCTCTCGGAAATCGCACCACAGTGGGCCAAAAGCGGTCAAGATCAGATTTTTAGTAATATAGATGACAAATGGAGATAGTCAACGACAGAGAACATGCGAAAACTTAAACACAGGACAGACCTGATACAATGATACAATGATACAATTTATTTATCGTTTGAGGTTCAAACGAAATTTGGTTTCTGCAGTCATACAAACAAGTAGAAGAACCAAGACACCACACAATTTACACAAACATCCATCACAGCGAATCTCCTCCTCGCAGTGATGGAAGGCAAAGTCTTATCTCTCCCCTGCACTCCCCATTCTCCTCCCGATGTCAGAGTCAAAGCCCCCGGCGGGCGATGGTAAGTAAGTCCCGCTGCCATTAAAGCCGCGCCGGGCGATGCAAGGCCGCGCTCCGGGTCTTGATGTTGGAGCCCCTGGTGGGCGCTAGCAAATCCCGCAGCCGTTAAAGCCGCTCCGGGCGATGTAAGGCCCCGCTCCAGGTCATCCTCAACCCCGCAACTCGGGCGGGAGAAGTCGCCGTTGCGGAAGCCCCGAAAAGCGGTCTCCCAGCAGGGACCCGCGGGCTCCCAATGTTACCGTCCACCAGACCTGCGGCTGGAGCCTCTGAATCTCCAGGGTCGGGCCGCAGCAGCGCGCCACCATAGCTCCTCCCGCTCCGAAGTCGGACAGCTCCGCGATGGTATGTACGTCCACAGGCTCCGCGACTGGAGCCCCAGGTCGTTCTGATTGGAGGCCGCTCCACGGTGCTAGGGCCCAACGACAACGGAGACCCGTCAGAGAAAAGGTCGGGTCCTCCGTACAGGGAAAAGATTTTAAAAGTTTCCCCACCCACCCCTCACCCCCACCCCCCGCCCCCCACACACATACCCAGTTTAAAAAAAACCATTATAAACTACATTGAACGAGACAAAAAATAAAAAAAGACAGACGGACTGCAGAGGCCGCTGCGATGTGAGTCGCGCCGCCCACCCATCAGACCTGGTCAGGGATTGTCAGCGAGAATAATGAAAATGGAATTAACTGCAACATGATTACCTGAACAGCACACTGTTCAATAAATCATAAATTACAATACAGGTGCACAACCTTTTATCCGAAGATCCAAATAACGAAAACCTCCGAATAGCGGACATTTTTTCGGTCCTTGAAGAAAGGTCCTTGAAAACGTTCACCGAGGGCGGCCCGCAGAGGTGACAGCGGAACCTCCGGTCGGTCCTCGAAGAAAGGGGAACTAAATCCCCATTCATAAAAGAGAAGGTGAGGGTATATTGCGCGGGAGGGTTAATAATTGACAATATGCTGCTGCCTGCCCGCGGAGTTAAAAAGTTCCCACGGTAGACTCACGATACACAGTGTCTTGCGTGGGAACTTTTTAACTCAGCGGGCAGGCAGCAGCAGATTGTCGCTCCCTTCAGTTTCACCCCACCTACACCCCTCTGCTTCCCGGCCATGTGTGTGACCCCTTCCCTCCCCTCTCCAGCTCCCCGCCCATTGCACCGGCGCGGGGGCTTTGCACTGTCTTCATGTCGGCGATGCCAGCAGGTCAGTGCCAGTCACCGGAGACGTCAGGACCAACGGGACACCGAACCCCAGGCCCACTGCAAGCACGGAGATCCCAGAGATCCACAGCCAGCAGCAGCCCAGCCCCGTTCCAACTCCAGAGGAAAACTGCAAACTGGCCGGAGACGTCAGGACCACCAGAAGCCGTTCCCCGATGGGCCGCTATGGCGACAAGTGGCAGTTCGCCCACAGCCCGAGCTGTGCCCCCTCATTGGGACACCGACCCCCAGGCCCACTGCAAGCACGGAGATCCCAGATCAGCAACTCCAGCCCAGCCCCGCTCCAGCTCCAGAAGAACACGCTCCCCGTATGGGCAGCAGCTGATGGTGTGCAAGGGACGTCTTGTTCTTGAGGTGGCGCAGCTCGGGCTGTGGGCGAACTGCCACTTGTCGCCGTAGCGGCCCATCGGGGAGCGGATTCCTCTGGAGTTGGAGGGGGAGGGGGGTATTGTGCTGTTTGATCGCCCCCTACTATCCCAGGGACAGGGAGACAGGACGTTCACCGAGGGCGGCCCGCAGAGGTGACAGCGGAACCTCCGGTCGGTCCTCGAAGAAAGGGGAACTAAATCCCCATTCATAAAAGAGAAGGTGAGGGTAAGTTTGGAGTGCATACTGTCGTTGTGTCCTTGGGCAAGACACTTCACCCACCTTTGCCTGTGTGTGTCCTTGGGCAAGACACTTCACCCACCTTTGCCTGTGTGTGTGAATGTAATTATGTGAAGCACTTTGGGGTCAATGCAAGTTGACTAAAAATGTGCTATATAATAAAGAAATTTAAATTTATTTTACATTGCGCGGGAGAGTAGGAATCCCAAGACAAAGTTGAGTGAGCGTTCACCGAGGGTGGCCCGCAGAGGTGACAGCGGAACCTCCGGTCGGTCCTGGAAGAAAGGGGAACTAAATCCCCTTCATAAAAGAGAAGTGGAGGGTATATTGCCCGGGAGGGTATCTCGCCTACCTGGAAGAAACCGGACATTTTTTCCAGGATGTCGTCTGCACACCAAAGCTCACCAAAGCTCACGTTTGGCGCTAAACATGGCACGCCAAAGCTCACGTTTGGCGCCAAACGCACGTCGCCTCTGCTGCACACGGATATAAGAGTGTGAAAATGTCGCCTTAGGCCGCCTAAGGGCATGTAGCCCCGCTAGGGTGACATGAGTGCGAGAGGTGATTCAATGCTGCGATCACATTTACAAATTCAGGAATTCATTCAACACACTGCATTTCATACAGACATTTATTCTGCAAGAAAAAACTACATTGAAGACTCAAACTCGCGACCGAGGAACTGCCGGGATCAAGGCGCAAATTCGCGACCTTGCGGATATGAGCCGAGCACTCTACCACTGAGCCAGCCATTAAAATCTACGCTAAAAAATTTCCATTCCGAAGGCCGACAAATTCCGAATTACGAAAAGTGTCTGGTCCCAAGGCTTTCGGATAAAAGGTTGTGCACCTGTATATAAATATTGGTGTCAATCTCGCAATGGATACTTTCAAGGGCACCTTTGTTAACTTAAGTGACCATCATGCACATTAGCCTGACTAATGCATAATCCGCCCACTGCCTGCACACCCATCCCCCCCCACTCCAAAATACACAGTGTTTGTGTTTTCACAAATTGCATTCATCATTTCAATTTAGAGTCAAAAGTGTAATTTCAGAATCATTGGGGAATGCTGGCCGATTACAATGAACTAAATATGCAGACATATAATTGGCAAATGAATTGTGGTATGAGTTTAGAATGAAAAGTACAGAAGCTGCGCACACTTTGGATAATCAAGTAGTGTAATGGAGAAAGATCAAAGTATAGAGGTTTGGAAGGCGTGGGTAAATAGGTCAAAAAGGCTTTTTTAAATGTCTACCTATTTGCTCAAAGATAGGCTTCAGAAATGGGATGAATTTATAGTGTAAGTTAATCTTCTAAAAATAAGCAGACATTATGTTATACAACCGTAATCAAACAGTACTCTGTGTGCAATTGTGTGCAAGAGTAATTGTAGAAGATACTAAAAAAGATGCACAGGGATGAAAGCAGAAATAAGAGATTACAACCAGCACTGGAAGACTTAACAACCTCTTCTTTTTTCCCAATAAAGAGAAATTTGAGGGGAAAATTAATTGTACTTTTTTTAATTTATGACGCAGTTAGATAGGTTGGCCATTAGAAAAGGTGATCGTCAAACACCTCCACATGCACTCAATAATCATTATAAGGTCAGTGCTGCTTTCCTTCTCTTAACTTGAAATAATCTGGCTCGCTTTCCACATTTAGTAATTGAAAACCAATTTAGGAATTGAAAACCAAGGTGTATTCTACAAATTCTCTGTGCTGAAGCATCTCACAGGTACATGCCAAAATAACCAAATGTGTGATTCAAAGGAAAACCAAAATCTGAACACAACTGTCCATTAAAGTGGCAAATCTAGTATTTGAGTGAAATAAATTGAGTTTCAATACACTCGGAGACAGCAATTGTTCACAACATGATTTGCAAAGTGGGAGATGGAAAAAAGAATTCAAAATTTAAAATTAATTTAAACTATTAAATTTCACAAAGTTTTTGTTGATTCCAGTATGATGAATAATACTTTAGCTGGAAGCTCGCTAAAGTTTTGGTTGAGATTTTAGTTCTAAATTCTGCTTTAAATGTAATACTGAGTACCTCACCTGTGAGTACCTCACTTATAAATTCTTCTCAGCACTTGGCAGCACGGTGGCGCAGCGGTAGAGTTGCTGCCTTACAGAGAATGCAGCGCTGGAGACCCGGGTTCGATCCCGGCTATGGGTGCTTGTCTGTACGGAGTTTGTACGTTCTCCCAGTGACCTGCATGGGTTTTCTCCGAGATATTTGGTTTCCCTCCAAAGACGTAGAGGTTTGTAGGTTAATTGGTAAATGTAAAAATTTGTCCCTCGTGGGTGTAGGATAGTGTTAATATGCGGGAATCACTGGTCGGCGTGGACCACCGGGCCAAAGGGCCTGTTTCTGCGCTGTATCTCTAAACTAAACTAAATGTGAATCAACTTTGTTCAAAATATTAAAGAATGAAAATAATCAAAAAATAGTGCTGCAGTTTGTTCTGGTGTCGAGACAGTCGGAAAATATTCTCCAGGCACTATGTGTAACCGATTTATAAAACTACCAATTAACTGATTTATGAAATAAGCAAGTTAACAATGTTAAAAATGTATTATTTATGAATGAATCACAATTTAAAAAAAAAATTATACATTTCTATGCTGTGTATTTATCAGTTAATTAATTGTCATTTATAGATATAACCAATGCAAAATTGAACATCTTTTCAGACACATTTTTGTGCTTCCATTCCAACATCAAGAAGATTGTGTTTCATTTCAAGTGAATGTAGAAAAATCAGTTTTGTCTTCATAGTTATGGTTTTAAGCCTGCACTATTTACCAGTTTATTTTAATATAATGATTAAAACTCCTCATTATGATTGAAAGGTATACTGTACCTGTGATAATAAGCACTCAAGTGACTGCATTTAATGCAACCAGATATGCAAAAAAAATAATTGGCTGTGCTAGATTGCTTATCTGCATGTTCAGAAATTAGTGTTTCACAGAGATATACTACAGTAGTTGATAATCCTTGAACATTAATTATAAAATCTCGAGCCTGACTGCAATATTAGCTGGAGAATGTCCAATTGTGAGAAGTAATGAAAATTTATAACAGTAATATTGTGAATTAATATAACGCAAAGGTGGACATGGCAAAATTGCGTTATATTTACTGTAGAGACATGCAGGAAATCCTAAGGAAACTACTACCTAAAATTACTTTCAGTAAAATAATGGCAATGCGGGACATAATGCTGTTTGTTGCTTTAAATGTAATAGTAGCAATAATCTTTCTAAATTCTCCAGGTAAATGAACCATTCTTTAAATCAACAATTTGATTTCCACTCTATTGTTTAAGGAAGGGCGATAGGGTACTTGGAAAATCAAAGAACGAGTAGCCTAGCATTTGTTGCCATGAAATTACTAGAGACTACAAGTGTAAATCAACTAAACACTTGTAAAACCTCAGATCAGGTTTTTCGGTGGGCGGCGCGACTTTCGTCAGCAGCGGCCTCTGCAGTCCGTCTGCGTTTTTATTATTTTATGTCTATGTTTTTATGTAGTTTTTGTTATTTTTTGTTGGGGTATGTGTGTGGGGGGGGGGGGGGGGGGGGGTGGTGTGGGGGGGAGGGGGTAACTTTTAAATCTCTCCCTGCACGGGAGACCCGACCTTTTCTTTGTCGGGTCTCCGTTGTCGTTGGGGCTGCAACGAGGAGCGGCATCCAACAGGAAGACCGGGGGCTGTGGTGCCGACTGCTCACCTCACCGTCGCGGAGCTGGCCGAGTTCAGAGCAGGTGGAGCTGTGGTGGACGCTGCTGCGGCCCGACCTCCGGAGTTTCGGAGGCTGCAACTGCGGGTTTGGCGGACAGTGACACCGGGAGCCCGCGGGTCCCTGGAGGGAGACCGCTTTTCGGGGCTTCCGCAACGGCGACTTCTCCCGCCCGAGTTGCGGGGTTGAAGAGCTCCTGGAGCGGGGCCTTACACCATCGCCCCGCGCGGCTTGGAATGGCCGCGGGATTGCGAGCGTACGCCGGGGGCTCTAACACCAAGACCCGGTGTGCGACATTGCATCACCCGGCGTGGCTTTAATGGCCACGGGACAATCGCCATCGCCCGCCGGGGGCTTTGACTTTGACTCTGACATCGGTGGGGGGGGGGGGGAGTGCAGTGGAGAGATAATTTTTTTTGGCCTTCCATCACAGCAATGTGATGGATGTTTATGTAAATTATGTTGTGTCTTGGGTCTATTTGTTTGTAATGTATGGCTGCAGAAACGACATTTCGTTTGGACCTCAAGGGGTCCGAATGACAATAAATTGAATTGTATTGTATTGTATTGTATTGTATCAGAGATACCATAGGAGTTTATAACGTGTATTTCATAGTCATAGAGTGATACAGTGTGGAAACGCAATAGAAAGGAAGGATATTAGCTTGGAGGATGTGGAATCGATATGGGTAGAGCTGCGAAACACTAAGGGGCAGAAAACGCTAGTGGGAGTTGTGTACAGGCCACCTAACAGTAGTAGTGGAGTTGGGGATGGCATCAAACAGGAAATTAGAAATGCGTGCAACAAAGGTAAAACAGTTATAATGGGTAACTTCAATCTACATATAGATTGGGTGAATCAAATTGGCAGGGGTGCTGAGGAAGAGGATTTCTTGGAATGTATGCGGGATAGTTATCTAAACCAACATGAAGAGGAACCAACGAGAGAGCAGGCTATTCTAGACTGGGTATTGAGTAATGAGGAAGGGTTAGTTAGCAGTCTTGTTGTGCGTGGCCCCTTGGGCAAGTGACCATAATATGATTGAGTTCTTCATTAGGATGGAGAGTGACATAGTTAATTCAGAAACAAGGGTTCTGAACTTAAAGAAAGGTAACTTTAAGGGTATGAGACGTGAATTGGACAAGATAGACTGGCAATTGATTCTTAAAGGTTTGACGGTGGATATGTAACTCGCAGCTCGTGGCTGCGCTTTGAAAAGGCATTGTGACGTCATCCATCTCGCTTCAGCAGTTAGATTTTAAAAATATGTCAGATTGGTGAACAATTTTAGTAAAATACTCAGGAAATAATGAATCAAATTTTCAGATGAGGGGATTTTTGAAATCATGAGGTAAATCTCTACCGGAATATGTAAAAATTTCACCGTTACCGCGTCAGGCTTTCGAGGAGATGTGCATCACATATGAAAACACTCACACACACACACACACACACACACACACACACACACACACACACATACACACACACACTCACACACACACACACACACACAGAGAAATACATCCACGTTCAAGATCAGTTTTAATAGTTATATAATATTTTGTACATTTTCCCTACAAGATTGAATACTTATTAACATCCATAAAAAATATAACTACTCATAACAATCTTAAGTAAATAAAATGTGACATATTTTTGGAAAAGACCTTACATATGCATATTGCCTTTCATGAGCATAGGGTTTTCTTATGTTCTTTGAACTCGATTAAGTACTTTTGTTGTAATTTGGAAACTTGGCAGTTTACACTTAGCAAAAACTCCACAGACAACAATGAGATAGTAACAAATAAAGCTTTTTTTGCAGTGATCAAAAGATGGTTAATGAGTAAATATTGGTCACAGTGTTCCTTGAAATGTCTATCATTTTTGAATAGCACCAGGTGATCTCCGCCATCAGCTTAACATTTCATGCAAACTATAGCAGGTCTGACTGTGTGGTGCTCCCCCCATCAGCTGGAGTGCATTACATCTTTGGCTTGAAACTTGGTCCACAGGAATATCTCAAATGAGTGAACTTCAAAATGAAATGTCAACATCAAGTTAATTTAGTACATAGCAAAAAACAAATCATTACAAAAAGATACATTTCTAATGAATTTTCAGAAATAAAAATTACACACAACATGCTGCAAAGAATTCTGTAATTTTGGATGAAGATTGAAAATTGTCAACTTTTATAATTTCAATGCAATGGTTAAAATCAACAAATGTTGCTGGTTTTTTTTAACTCAATGAATTGATGCAGAATGCAACGTGTAGAATCTATGTCTAACTTTTGGAATTTCCAGGTTTAACGCATCACATTTGCATGCCCTGCCTTCTCTTTTCTTGGATATTTCAGAGAAGGATTATTGCATCAACCGTGTTGCTGCGGATGTCAAGATAATTATCTTCATTTTGAAATGGGCTCCAGCACAGTTTAACTGCTGGGACACCCTTCAAAATTCTGCTCAGTTTTTGATTATTCTTTGTAATGGAAACAGAGCATTATTTAGGGCAGTTTCTGGTGAAGCTAATTCTATGCATTCTATTTATTGGAGAAGTTTCAGCAGTACCTCAGGTATTTCATAAGCTGTAATATGCTCAAGTGAAACAATTCATTTTTTGCAGGAATTGTGCCGTGGTTTTGCTTCATGCTCTGAATAGCTAAGTGCTGTGGCAATGATGCTCGTTGGTAAAAATTGGTCCCTCACAGTTGATTAAGAATCACTTCATAGCAAATGGCATTAATCATTAATGGCAACACTTAGTTGTGCTGCCTTTTCAACCTTGCAATGAATGACTGCAGTAGCTTTCCAAATTCAGCTTTGCTTCTTTTAAATAGAATCAGTTTTAAATATTTTCTCATTTTTAAAGCATTTACTGGTTTTGATGATTGTGGGAGATTTCATCTTGTCTAAAGTTATTTGGTTTACCATAACAACAATGTAAAACACTTTATTCTCACTCTGCTACCCTTCATTCCAATTTGCAATGATTTAATCAATTGTAAGAGCAGAAGGGGGTGAATTCCCTGCCAACTCTGTCCATGTTTCAGCTGCAGTCTTATGTTCTGAAGAAGGGTCTTGACCCAAAATGTCACCCATTCCTTCTCTCCAGAGATGCTTCCTGTCTCGCTGAGTTACTCCAGCATTTTGTGTCTATCTTCGATTTAAACCAGCATCTGCAGTTCTTTCCTACACATGTCCTGATGAATGGTGAACCATTCAAGCTCGCTGGTTGCACAGCATTGAGAGTATGTTATTTTCTTTCTTTATGTTCAATTGTCATGCCATCCACAAATTCACTAATTGTGCCACATAATTTCTCATCCAAATCGTTAATAGATGCAATAAACAACTGGGAAGCCAGCAACAATCCCTGCGGGCCAACACTTTGTCACAGGTCAACAATTTGAAAAGCAACCCTCCACTCACATGCTTTAACTCCTTCCACAAAGTCAATTTTCTATCCAGTTGAACAGCTCACACTGGATCCTATGTGATTTAACCATCCTAAGTGATTTAACCACTTGCTAGCCGGGGGCTTTGACTTTGACTTCGGGAGAGGAATGGAGAGCAGGGGAGAGACATAGAAACATAGAAACATAGAAAATAGGTGCAGGAGTAGGCCATTCGGCCCTTCGAGCCTGCACCGCCATTCAATATGATCATGGCTGATCATCCAACTCAGTATCCTGTACCTGCCTTCTCTCCATACCCCCTGATCCCTTTAGCCACAAGGGCCACATCTAACTCCCTCTTAAATATAGCCAATTAACTGGCCTCAACTACCTTCTACGGGAGAAAATTCCACAGATTCACCACTCTCTGTGTGAAAGAAGTTTTCCTCATCTCGATCCTAAAAGATTTCCCCTTTATCCTTAAACTGTGACCCCTTATTCTGGACTTCCCCAACATCGGGAACAATCTTCCTGTATCTAGCCTGTCCAACCCCTTAAGAATTTTGTAAGTTTCTATAAGATCCCCCCTCAATCTTCTAAATTCTAGCGAGTACAAACCGAGTCTATCCAGTCTTTCTTCATATGAAAGTCCTGACATCCCAGGAATCAGACTGGTGAACCTTCTCTGTACTCCCTCTATGGCAAGAATGTCTTTCCTCAGATTAGGAGACCAAAACAGTACGCAATACTCCACGTGTGGTCTCACCAAGACCCTGTACAACTGCAGTAGAACCTCCCTGCTCCTATACTCAAATCCTTTTGCTATGAATGCTAACATACCATTCGCCTTCTTCACTGCCTGCTGCACCTGCATGCCTACTTTTAATGACTGGCGTACCATGACACCCAGGTCTCGTTGCATCTCCCCCTTTCCTAATCGGCCACCATTCAGATAATAATCTACTTTCCTGTTTTTGCCACCAAAGTGGATAACCTCACATTTATCCACATTATACTGCATCTGCCATGCATTTGCCCACTCACCCAGCCTATCCAAGTCACCTTGCAACCTCCTAGCATCCTCCTCACAGCTAACACTGCCCCCCAGCTTCGTGTCATCCGCAAACTTGGAGATGTTGCATTCAATTCCCTCGTCCAAATCATTAATATATATCGTAAATAGCTGGGGTCCCAGAACTGAGCCTTGTGGTACCCCACTAGTCACTGCCTGCCATTGTGAAAAGGACCCGTTTACTCCTACTCTTTGCTTCCTGTCTGCCAGCCAGTTCTCTATCCACATCAATACTGAACCCCCAATACCGTATGCTTTAAGTTTGTATACTAATCTCTTATGTGGGACCTTGTCGAAAGCCTTCTGAAAGTCCAGATATAACACATCCACTGGTTCTCCCTTATCCACTCTACTAGTTACATCCACGAAAAATTCTATAAGATTCGTCAGACATGATTTACCCTTCATAAATCCATGCTGACTTTGTCCAATGATTTCACCACTTTCCAAATGTGCTGCTATCCCATCTTTAATAACTGATTCTAGCAGCTTCCCCACTACCGACGTTAGACTAACTGGTCTGTAATTCCCCGTTTTCTCTCTCCCTCCCTTTTTAAAAAGTGGTGTTACATTAGCTACCCTCCAATCCTCAGGAACTACTCCAGAATCTAAAGAGTTTTGAAAAATTATCACTAATGCATCCACTATTTCTGGGGCTACTTCCTTAAGTACTCTAGGATGCAGCCTATCTGGCCCTGGGGATTTATCGGCCTTTAATCCATTCAATTTACCTAACACCACTTCCCGGCTAACCTGGATTTCACTCAGTTCCTCCATCTCATTTGACCCCCGGTCCCCTGCTATTTCCGGCAGATTATTTATGTCTTCCTTAGTGAAGACAGAACCAAAGTAGTTAATCTTTTTCTCTTCACATATTTATAAAAAGCTTTTGCAGTCAGTTTTTATGTTCCCTGCCAGTTTTCTTTCATAATCTATTTTCCCTTTCCTAATTAAGCCCTTTGTCCTCCTCTGCTGGTCTCTGAATTTCTCCCAGTCCTCTGGTAGGCTGCTTTTTCTGGCTAATTTGTACGCTTCATCTTTTGTTTTGATACTATCCCTGATTTCCCTTGTTATCCACGGATGCACTACCTTCCCTGATTTATTTTTTTGCCAAACTGGGATGAACAATTCTTGTAGTTCATCCATGCAGTCTTTAAATGCCTTCCATTGCATATCCACCGTCAACCCATTAAGAATCAATCGTGAGTCTATCTTGGCCAATTCACGTCTCATACCCTCAAAGTTACCTTTCTTTAAGTTCAAGACCCTTGTTTCTGAATTAATTATGTCACTCTCCATCCTAATGAAGAACTCAACCATATTATGGTCACTCTTTCCCAAGGGGCCACGCACAACAAGACTGCTAACTAAACCTTCCTCATTACTCAATACCCAGTCTAGAATAGCCTGCTCTCTCGTTGGTTCCTCTACATGTTGGTTTAGAAAACTATCCCGCATACATTCCAAGAAATCCTCTTCCTCAGCACCCTTGCCAATTTGATTCACCCAATCTATATCTAGATTGAAGTCACCCATTATAACTGTTTTACCTTTGTTGCACGCATTTCTAATTTCCTGTTTGATGCCATCCCCAACTACACTACTACTGTTAGGTGGCCTGTACACAACTCCCACTAGCGTTTTCTGCCCCTTAGTGTTTCGCAGCTCTACCCATATCGATTCCACATCCTCAAAGCTAATGTCCTTCCTTTCTATTGCGTTAATCTGCTCTCTAACCAGCAACGCTACCCCACCTCCTTTCCCTTTCTGTCTATCCCTCCTGAATATTGAATATCCCTGGATGTTCAGCTCCCAGCCATGTCTCCGTGATCCCAACTATATCATAGTCGTTAATAGCTATCTGCACATTCAACTCATCCACCTTATTACGAATGCTCCTTGCATTGAGACACAAAGCCTTCAGGCTTGTTTTTACAACACTCTTAACCCTTATAGTATTATGCTGAAAAGTGGCCCTTTATGATTTTTGCCCTGGATTTTCCGGCCTGCCACTTTTACTTTTCACCTTGCTACCTATTGCTTCTACCCTCATTTTACACCCATCTGTCTCTACGCCCACACATTTAAGAAACCCTTTCCCTTTAACTCCATCCTCCACTATCCCATTCGACACCCCACCCCCCTTATTCAGTTTAAAACCACCCGTGTGGCAGTGGCAAACCTGCCTGCCAGAATGCTGGTCCCACACCTGTTAAGATGCAATCCGTCCCTTTTGTACAGTTCCCCCTTATCCCAAAACAGATCCCAGTGATCTAAGAATCTAAATCCCTGCCCCGTGCACCAGTTCCTCAGCCACACGTTCAGGTCCCGTATCTCCCTGTTCCTGCTCTCGCCAGCACGAGGAACTGGAAGCAAACCGGAGATAACAACCCTGGAGGTCCTGCTTTTCAGCATTTTTCCGAGCTCTCTAAAGTCACGCTGCAGAATATTCATCCCCTTCTTTCCGACATCGTTTGTGCCGACATGCACTACCACTTCCGGATGTTCACCTTCGCCCTTGAGGATTTTCTGCACTTTGTCCGTGACATCCTGGATCCTGGCACCAGGAAGGCAGCACACCATCCTCGCATCCCGTCTGTTGCCGCAGAAACCCCTGTCCGTACCTCTCACAATGGAGTCTCCCACTACAATGGCGTTGCCTGCCTTAGGCCTTTTTGGTTCTGGCTCAACAGCCCTATTCGCATCGCAAGCCAGTCCGCCGCTCAGTGTAAACATGTCTTCTGTCCCGACAGCTTCTAAGTGGGTGAACCTGTTCACAAGAGGTACAACACCCGGGGACGTTGGCATTCCATGCTTCCCTCCCTTTCTCACTGTCTCCCACCTTCTCTCTTCCAGTACCTTAGGTGTAACAATCGTACTGTAGGACTTGTCAAGGAACGACTCCGTTTCTCGGACGAACCGGAGGTCATCCACTTGCTTCTCCAGTTCCCCAACACGGCCCTTCAGGAGCTCTACCTGGATGCACTTCTCGCATTTGTAGCAGCCAGAGGCACCAGCGGTGTCCTTGACCTCCCACACACTGCAAGCATCGCACTGAATCAGCTTGGCTGACATCTCCTTCTTTCGTCTCTACCTCTCAAGCGTATTGCGTGGTCTCCTCTCCTCAGTCTCCTTGCCGAAGACTCTCGAGCCAAAGACTCACACTTTACTCACAGGGCACTTCCCTCGCAAGGCCGCTCACTCACTGCCGCTCGCTAAGAGCCGTCTTGCTTAAATTGACTGATAAATTGCCTGATTTACCAATTTACAAACCTCAGTTTACAAAATCCTCAGTTTTCAACTGGTTTCCCAGCATTGAATCACTTCTCTCCTCCCACTCGGGCTAGAGCCAATCAGTCGTATCTCTTGCAAAACTCCTGCTGCTGTTGCTCCCAAAGCTACAGCCATTCTGAGTAAAGTCTGCCTGTGCTTGGCTTCTACTTTTCAAGACTTTTCAAGACTTTGCCTTCCATCACAGTGAGGAGGAGATTCACTGTGATGGATGTTTGTGTAAATTGTGTTGGTGTGTGTCTTGGTTCTTCTCTTGTATGACTGCAGAAACCAAATTTTGTTTGAACTTCATGTGAGGTTCAAATGACAAATAAAGGGTATTGTATTGTATTGTATTGTATTGTATCAGGACCAGCCTACCAAAAGCAGTCAAAAGCTGTGCGGAAATCCATCTAGATCAGTTCTACCACCCTGCCCTCATTAATCGTCATGGGTCATTTAAAAAAAACTAAAACACATTTTTGAGTCACAATTTCCAACACACAAAACCATGCTGATTATCCCTATCTTATTAGTTAGCAGAAACCTTTGCTCTCTCTTCTGCCTTGGTGAAGAAAAAGGCGTTCCAAGCCAGAGCACCCTCTCTACCTCCCTGGTGCAGATGTGGCTGCAAGCAGAGGCTCCAACACATTTGGATTCATCCGAAGTCCCCTCTCCATAGCCAGTTCCTCTCAGCAGTTACTCTGCTCCAAACTTGAGCTGCTGCTCCCTGATCATTTTTTCTCCCTTCCTCCTGCTTATTGGAAATCTCCATCAGGCCTTTTAATTCATTCCACTGTGGATTCTGGATTTCGTCATTGACTTGCTTCTGCTCCTGGCTTGATGACACCAATACGGCTCCTACTGTTTCAATAATCCTGGTCAGTTGAGTCAGGTTGGCTCTACCTGCTGAGGCAAGGGCTGGGCGATTCATTAGGACCTTGAGGTCAACAGAGATGCTATAGACAATAGGTGCAGGAGTAGGCCATATGGCCCTTCGAGTCAGCACCGCCATTCAACGGGATCATGGCTGATCATCCCCAATCAGTACCCCGTTCCTGCCTTCTCTTCATATCCCTTAACTTCATATCCCATATCCCTTAGGACGAAGTCAGCACGCGTTTGTGAAGAGGAGGTCTTGCCTTCCAAATTTGCTGGAATTCTTTGATGAAGTAACGAGCAGGACAGACAAAGGAGAGTCAGTAGATGTTGTATACCGAGATTTTCAGAAGCCTGTGATGAGGTGACACACGTGAGGCTGCTAGGGAAGATGAGAGCCCATGTTATAAAAGGGCAGATACTAGCATGGATATCAGATGGCTGGATGGCAGAAGATAAAGAGTGACAATAAAGGGGGCTTTTTCCTATTTGGCTGCCAGTGTCTAGCAGAGTTCCGCAGGGCTCGGTGCTGGGGCCGCTGCCTTTCATGTTATATAGGAATGATTTGGATAAGGGGACTGAAGGCTTTGTGGCCAAGTTTGCGGATGATACAAAAATATGCAGAGAGGCAGGTAATGTAGAGAAAACAGAAACTCTGCAGAAGGACTTGACAGGTTGGGAGAGTGGGCAGAGAAGTGGCTGACGGAATATAGTGCAGCTTGGAAAACAGGTCAATGGCCACCTAACCCTTGCCTAGTTTTATTTAGGAAAATCATATAAAGGCACGGGATAGCTGGTGACTAGGATAATCCTGCAGGACTGTTTTCCTGCAGATTTGGCCCATTTATTTTACCTTTCAACATATAACCATATACCTTTCAACATATAACCATATAACCATATGACAATTACAGCACGGAAACAGGCCATCTCGGCCCTTCAAGTCCATGCTGAACACTTATTTCCCCCTAATCCCATCTACCTGCACTCAGACCATAACCCTCCATTCCTTTCCCGTCCATATACCTATCCAATTTATTTTTAAATGATAAAATCGAACCTGCGTCCACCACTTCCACTGGAAGAACATGCAGCTGTCATGCAAGATTTTCTGATTTCTTTTATGAATACAGAAGCTTAAAAAAGCACTTAAGGCAAGAGTTATTACCTACACTTTACAACATCCTAGCCTGTTCTCTTTCCTTTCCTGGTTCTTCAGATCGCACAGTTTTAATTTAAGAAATGTGGCTGGTTTTGAAAACTTCAATTCCCGATCTTAATACATACACATACTGAGACTGGTTACAAGACAGATCAAGTTTGTTGAGCCATTTTGATATTTGACTTCCATTCTTCCCACATCCAGACATCATAAGGTCTTAAGTGATAGGAGCAGAATTAGGCCTTTCGGCCCATCTAGTCTACTCTGCCATTCAATCATGGCTGATCTATCTCTCCCTTCTAACCCCATTCTTCTGCAGTCTCCCCATATCCATTGACACCTATGCTAATCAGGAATCTATTTATCTCTGCCTTAAAAATATCCTTTAATTTGGCATCCACAGCCTTTCGTGGAAAATAAATCAAGAGATTCACCACCCTCTAAAGACTAAGAAATTCCTCCCCATCTCCTTCCTAATGAACATATTTTAATTCTGAGGCAAGAGGGTAATGGTGGATGGCTGTTTGTCGGGTTGGAGGCAGGTGACTAGTGGGGTGCCTCAGGGATCTGTGTTGGGTCCTTTGTTGTTTGTCATGTACATCAATGATCTGGATGAAGGTGTGGTAAATTGGATTAATAAGTATGCAGATGATACCAAGATAGGGGGTGTTGTGGATAATGAAGAGGATTTCCAAAGTCTACAGAGTGATTTAGGCCATTTGGAAGAATGGGCTGAAAGATGGCAGATGGAGTTTAATGTTGATAAATGTGAGGTGCTACACCTTGGCAGGCCAAATCAAAATAGGACGTACATGGTAAATGGTAGGGAATTGAAGAATGCAGTTGAACAGAGGGATCTGGGAATAACTGTGCTTAGTTCCTTGAAGGTGGAATCTCATATAGATAGGGTGGTAAAGAAAGCTTTTGGTATACTAGCCTTTATAAATCAGAGCATTGAGTATAGAAGCTGGGATGTAATGTTAAAATTGTACAAGGCATTGGTGAGACCAAATCTGGAGTATGGTGTACAATTTTGGTCGCCCAATTATAGGAAGGATGTCAACAAAATAGAGAGAGTACAGAGGAGATTTACTAGAATGTTGCCTGGGTTTCAACAACTAAGTTACAGAGAAAGGTTGAATAAGTTAGGTCTTTATTCTCTGGAGCGCAGAAGGTTAAGGGGGGACTTGATAGATGTCTTTAAAATGTTGAGAGGGATAGACAGAGTTGATGTGGACAAGCTTTTCCCTTTGAGAATAGGGAAGATTCAAACAAGAGGACATGACTTCAGAATTAAGGGACAGAAGTTTAGGGGTAACATGAGGGGGAACTTCTTTACTCAGAGAGTGGTAGCGGTGTGGAATGAGCTTCCAGTGGAAGTGGTGGAGGCAGGTTCGTTGGTATCATTTAAAAATAAATTGGATAGGCATATGGATGAGAAGGGAATGGAGGGTTATGGTATGAGTGCAGGCAGGTGGGACTAAGGGAAAATAATTGTTCGGCACGGACTTGTAGGGCCGAGATGGCCTGTTTCCGTGCTGTAATTGTTATATGGTTATATGGTTATGGTTATTGCCTCTAATCCTACACTCTCCCACTAGTGGAACCATCCTCTTCACATCCACTCTATCCAAACCTTTCTCTATTTGGTAACTGTCCCTCCTCAACAGCAAGTATAGGTCCAGTGCTTCTAACACTTATCATATGTTAACCCATTCATTCCTAGGATCAATCTTGTAAACCTCCTCTGGACCCTCTCCAGAGCCAACACATTCTTACTCAGATAATGTGCAAAAATTGCTCATAATATTCCAAATGTGGCACCTTAGCTCAGCGACAGCATTACTTCCCTGTTTTTGTATTCTTGTCCTAGGAGATATGGGGAGAAGGCAGGAAAGGGGTACTGATTGGGGATGATCAGCCATGATCACATTGAATAGCGGTGCTGACTCGAAGGGCCAAATGGCCTACTCCTGCACCTATTGTCCTCTTGATATAAATACTGGCATTGCGTTTGCCTTCCTTACTGCCGATTCGACCTGCAAATTAACTTTTTGGGAATCCTGCACCAGCACTCCCAAGTCCCTTTACACATCCGATTTCTGGATTCTCTCCCCATTCAGAAAATAGTGTGTGCCTTTATTCCGTCATTATGCAAATGATAACTGGCCAAAAAAACAGGTGTTTTCAGTACGAATTAAACCAATTCAAAAGAGTGACGAGAGCCATCATTTCAAAGTGATATGATGTGATATGATTACACAGCATTTCTGCATTTCTAGAAGTCAGAATTGCCTGAATAAAAAAATATAATAAAACAGATCACATTTGGAGTTATGGGGCAAATGGGGGTTTGATAATGGTTGAAGAAGAATAAATATCATGAATCGCTAATGGACTAGTTAAATGAAACATAGTAATTAAATAATGATGTAATTGTGGTTGGGACATAGGGATCTCCTATGAATGTCACAGCAATATTTATCAGAAATGACTTTAAAAAAATGGTTTTGCAATGTGCTTAATCCCTGGTTAAAAGGTTCTGAGATCTGATTGTTGCATACGGCATGATCAATTATACACTCCTACACAAGTATTTTCATTCATAGTAGCGTGAAATCTAGTGACCATTTATCAATAGATAGCCAAAATGTATTGCCTAATTAAAATGCTGTGTAATACATTAATTATGACTTTATTTCAAGAGTCAAGAGACTTTATTGTCATGTGTCCCTGATAGGACTATGAAATTCTTGCTTTGCTTCAGCACAACAGAACATAGTAGACATTGACTACAAAACAGATCAGTGTGTCCAGATACCATTATATACGTGAATACACACATGAATAAATAAACTGATAAAGTGCAAATAACAGATAATGGGCTATTAATGTTCAGAGTTTTGTCCGAGCCAAGTTTAATAGCCTGATGGCTGTGGTGAAGTAGCTATTTTGTCTCATTTCTATCTTGTTTGCATTATTCTTCACCCCCATCCTCTAACAAATAGTGTATTTAATTGTCAAAGCACTTTGGATACCCTGAGATTTATTGCATTTTTTTTCTCTTCAATGTCAGTGATCTTTCTGCACACTATGATTCGTGCAGGTTCAGTAGGAGTATTTTCTTTACAAGTATGATTATGAACCGTAGAGCAGTTGAAGATTTGGTGCAGCTGAGGTTGTTCACTGTGACATAAACTAGCAATGTTACAACATTTTGAGATTTTAAAAATCAAGTCTGCAAATTATCCCATCAGATAAAGCATAAAAAGAAGTTTAATTTGTCACCTAATTCACTTTCATATCTTCAGTATTAAAAAAGTTATGGACATTTTCATACTCTGAAATTAGCATCTTGTTCCCTATTGCTTTTCCATTGACAACACAAAAGCTGTGATCGAGGACAGTCAAAAGCCCATAACTTTCTTAAAAATTAAGAGAACTGAAATAAATTTTCAGTTATTATTGATTGAAGCATTCTGAAACAAATATGAAACAATCTTACTTGGATGACCTGAAATTAAATCATATAATAAGTTAATTACCTAATTGTAGCTAATTACAAAATTCAATTACTAAATCTAAACATCTATCCATTTCTTAAGAAACGATTAACATTTTTAAATAGCCTAAGTGTCCAAATAACATTCAAACAAGAATTCACGATGTAACACGATTTTAAAATCTCATTGTCATGTATTTATAGGCCAAATGGAAGGAATTTAGTGTTTAATTCCCGTAAATTAATGCCCATTTAAATCATCTTGCGAGCAGGATTTTGTGGAACGCGATCGATTGGAACGTTGCGGTTTGCGGTGAACTTAAACCCGATATCGGCAGGAAAAACACTGCCGGTTCGTATGGGGCCTAAATCACCTTTTCGCAACGTAAAATTTGGATTAAGGTAATCCTAAGAAGCACGTTTATATGAAAAATAAACGGCTTACCTTTAGCTGTCCCGTACGTGAGATCCGTCCCGTTGTTGGCATTGACGGCATTAGAAGTGGATTTTTATTTTACTCCAGCGATGAAATTGTCCCGCGGTTTAAAAAAAAAATCACAGAACGGCATTCGGAACGATTTTTCAGCATTACCTATCAGCCCAAAGAAAATATATCTCGGACTGGCAGGAGAAAACCACATTTTATCCCCGCCCCCCCCCCCCCCCATCAAAGGCGCCAAAGTCGCGCGCACGGCCAGTGGCAGAATTGAAGCGCCGCTGAAGGTAAGTTTTGTAACATACCTACATAAACATAATCATTTATAGAACAAATTTATGTGTCCTCCTCACTTCAGTGATTGGTCATCTTGCAGTTTTTGACTGCTCGGTACTGCAATATCATTCCTAATTAAGTGTGCAGCTTCTGAATTGAATGGAACCACTTCTGAGGGAGTCATGACATTGGGTTATAGATCCATTCTATTGAAAGCTGTTAAACATAATAAAGCTGTGGGTTTATGCTTTGTTCCATACAGCCTTTTGAAACAGAATGGACAGCACAGTGCTGCTTTCCTTGTGTAGCTGATTGACTCAAATTTTCATTCATAAATTGTGATCACATACTTTTAGTGGGATTTACAATGGCAACAAACAGTAATTCCTTTTGTGTGCATGTCAGGAGTTGGCACAGCAGTTATTGGTGACATCAATCTTCATTCAATGCTGATTTGATGCTTTGCACGCTAAATTACATGATTGATTCAAATAGAGGAATGTGCAAACCATGCATAGAAAATCTAAATTTGCAGCAGGTAACTTGGAGGACGTTCAATGACTTACAGGATTCTTGGGTTGATGAAGGGCTTGGTAGATGGGATGATTATGAGATAAGAGAAATGCTGAGAGTTTTATCGTAGTTAATACTTATAGGGTCATAAGGCACAGAAATAGGCCCTTTGGTCCAACTTGCCAATGCTAACCGAGATGCCCCATCTGCACTACTCTCACCTGCTTGAGTTTGGCCCATATCCCTCAACCTTTTCTTTATTTTGAATGTTGTTACAGTACCTGCGTCAACTACCTCCTCTGGCAGCTCGTTCTACTTGACCATCTGCCTCTGTGGAAAAAGTTGCCCCATGAGTTCCTATTAAATCTTTCTTCTTTCACATGAAACCTATGTCTTCTCTCTTTTTGATTCCCCTACTCTTGGTAAAAGACTGCATTCACCCTACCCAGATTCAGATTCAGATTCAGATTCAATCTTTATTGTCATTGTGCAGTGTACAGTACAGAGACAACAAAATGCAGTTAGCATCTCACCCAGAAGAGCGAACATAGATTAATGAGCAATAAATATATATATGTACATACAGTAGTAGTAGTGCAATTTTTCTGGGGGAAGGAATGTCTGGGGGGGGGGGTGGTGACTGGCAATCACCGAGGTGCAGAGTTAAGTAATGTAACAGCCGCAGGGAACAAGCTGTTCCTGGTCCTGCTGGTCCGGCAATGGAGAGACCTGTAGCGCCTCCCTGATGAGAGGAGGGTAAGCAGTCTGTGGCTGGGGTGAGAGCAGTCCTTGACGATGCTGCGCGCCCTTCGCAGACATCGTTTGCTCTGGACAGACTCAATGGAGGAGAGTGAGGAACCGGTGATGCGTTGGGCAGTTTTCACCAACCCTCTGCAGTGCTTTCCGGTCGGAGACAGAGCAGTTGCCATACCATACTGTGATACAGTTGGCAAGGATGCTCTCGATGGTGCAGCGGTAGAAGTTCACCAGAATCTGAGGAGACAGATGGACCTTCTTTAGTCTCCCCCTTCATGATTTTATACACCTCTGCAAGATCAACCTCCTGCGCTTCCAAGGAATAACATCGTAGCCTGCTCAACCTCTCCACATAGCTCAGGCACTCGAGTCCTGGCAACATCCTCATAAATCTTCTCTGCTCTCTTCACAGATTAATGACATCCTTCCTATAGCAGGATGACCAAAACTGGACACAATACTCCAAATGCAGCCTCACCAACATATTGTACTTATGTGTTTGATTTTGACAATAGACATAACCATCTCCCAATTTGCACTGTACTATTGTATAAAGAAACTTAGTCGCAGGGACACTTGATTCAGGAAGTGGGGAATTCACCTCCAGCTTGGGAAGAGAGTGTCAGGCAGTTCAGGCACCCTGCTTTGCAACCACATTGGACTTTCGCATGATTCAGCAGGTGATTAACAGGCTGCACAGATGTGCCTTGAACATTTTAATGCCACATTCCTGACCTAGACTGGAATTACAAAGGAGTTTGCCTCCTTCATGCTTAAATATTTAATTAGACCATGGTTGTGAACTATGATGGTCAATGCTCTACACCTGGGGATCTTGCATAATTCCTTCATTCTGAGAGACTTATCCATGCCGGATATATTCCAGTCACCAGATCAATGGCTTCTGAGGGAGAAACAGTTCCCTGCATCTCAGCTCCTGATACAAGCAATAGATCAATGTTCTAATGTGTGCCTTAACAGCCACTGTAGAATGGATTGTTAAAGTAGAGACCAGTACTGATCAGAATTGTGGTACTACTTATTGGCAGCCGTATGCAGGATAACCTAGCCTTCGTGTGGACACAATCCTTCTCTGCAGTTGAAAAGCGCAGAAGAGGAGGATTGAAACTGGTGCCAATGCTGCAAGACTCTCTCTCACTATTTGCTTCATCAAAGAGCCTGGATCACCATTAACATAGCTGAGGAATAGAAGCAGTCCTTACCCACGTGATCAGGTTCTGGACAAAATTCAGTCCTGTGGGAGATAAGTAATATTTTTGCCACACAGGTTTAGTATATATTGCCAGGAAATTCAAACGTGGAATTAAGGATGAATAGCTTTTAGGCAAAGTAATAAATGTTTTTAACGAGAAATTCATCCCCCAGTAGTAGTGCTATTAATCCCATATAATGATGACTATTTGTACTATTCCGCTTTTGAGATTTAGTTCCATCAATTGCAGCTGTACTAGATGGTATGTTTAATATTACTAACTGGGAATAAATTTCTAGGTATTTTTCTATAATGTACAGACAGTCCCTAAACCCCTCTTCGCCTTCAGTATATTTAAGTGCAGAGTAAAAGTACGATGTGTTACATAGAAAATAGGTGCAGGAGGAGGCCACCCTTCGAGCCAGCACCGCCATTCATTGTGTTCATGGCTGATCATCCCCTATATAGACATATAGAAAATAGGGTTCTTACTCACAAAAGTACATCTGATTTGAAACTGCACTTTGTTAAAATATTGTGTTGGGACCCTGTGAGCACTGGCATACGTGGACAGCTGCTGCAGGGAACTTCTACCTTTTGATCTGCCTCTTCATGATAATACTCCAGTAGGGTTTGCATAGATACTATTTTGATATTTCTGCTTGGATTCCTAACTCAAAATATCCATTTGTCAACCCAGAATCTGTTATTTTTGACAGAAAGGCACCTGAATAGCTTGTTTTTTTTAGGTTATTTTTACATGGCGCCTGGATTTGAGTGGATGATCACCTGCCATAATTATGCAACAGTAATTATCGTTTCGCTTTCCTCCATATCATTTCTAAATATTGTGATCATTACAAAATAGCTGGAGAATTTAACAGGTCTTTCAGCCAGACTTCCCATTTCTTTAGCAACAACGAACTGCAGATGCTGGTTTACACCAAAGATAGACCCAATGTGCTGGAGTAACTCAGCGGGTCAGGCAGCATCTCTGAAGAAAAGGATAGGGGACATTTCCGAAACATTACCTATCCTTTTTCTCCAGAGATGCTGCCTGACCCGCTGAGTTACTCCAGCACTTTTTTTGTCTGTCTTCGTATTTTAAGGCATGTTTGCTATTGGAAAATGTCCTCAGGCAATTCTGGACAGTTTCCGATTGGAATATCGTGTGTAGTTCAGGTCGCTGCATCACAGGAAGGATGTGAAGGCTTTGGAGAGGTGAAAAAGAGGTTAACCAGGACATTGCATGTATTAAAGGGTATTAGCAATAAGAGGAGGTTGGACACACTTTGATTGTTTTCTCTATAGTGTTGGAGGCTGAGCGGGCGACCCGACAAATGTATATAAAATGATGAGAGATATAAATAGAGCAGACAATGTTTTTTTCTTGGATGGCAATATCAAATTTTAGAAGGAAGACGTTCAACTTAAGAGGAGGAAAGTTTAAAGAAGATTTATGAGGCAAATTTTATACGCAAATAGCAGGTGCCTGGAACACGTTGCCAGGGGTGGTGATACAAGCAGACATGTTTGCAGAGTTTAAATATGAGTAAGTAGGAAATGTGGGATGTTGATCACTTGCAGGTTAGTTGGTATCATGGTTGGCACAGACACCTGAGACTGAAGAGCTTGTCCTTGTGCTGCTTTGTTTAGGTATGCTACAAAACTTACCTTCAGCGGCACTGCAGTTCTGCCACTGGCCGCGTGCGCGACTTTGACGCCTTTGGGGGGGGGGTGGCGAGGTTAAAATGTGGTTTTCCCCAGCCTGTCCGAGATATATTTTCTCAGGATGTCAGCTAATGCTGAAGAATTGTTCCGACTGCGGTTCTGTGAAAAAAAATTTAAACCGCGGGACAATTTCAGTGCTGGAGTAAAATAAAAATCCGCATCTAATGCCGTCAATGCTGACAATCGGACGGATTTCCCGTACAGGATAGCTAAAGGTAAGCCGTTTATTTTACATATAAACGTGCTTCTTATGATTACCTTAATCCAAATTTTACGTTGCGAAAAGGTGATTTAGGCCCCATACGAACTGGCAGTGTTTTTCTTGCTGGTATGGGGCTTAAATTAACCGCAACCGTAACGTTCCAATCGATCGCGTTCCACAAATCCCACTCGCAAGATGATTAAAATGGTCATTAATTTACGGGAATTAAACACTAAATCCCTTCCATTTGGCCTATAAATTCATGACAATGAGATTTAAAAATCATGTTATATTGTGAATTCTTGTGTGAATGTTATTTGGACACAGGCTATTTAAAAATGTTAATCTTTTCTTAAGAAATGTTGTTTAGATAGATGTTTAGATCTAGTAATTGAATTTTGTAATTAGCTACAATTAGGTAACTAACTAATTATATGCTTTAATTTCAGGCCATCCAAGTAAGATTGTTTCATATTTGTTTCAGAATGCTTCAATCTATAATAACTGAAAATGTATTTCAGTTCTCTTAATTTTTAAGAAAGTTATGGGCTTTTGACTGTCCTCGATCACAGCCTTTGTGTTAAGTCAATGGAAAAGCAATAGGGATTAAGATGCTAATTTCCGAGTATGAAAATTACCATAACTTTTTTAATACTGAAGATATGAAAGTGAATTAGGTGTCAAATTAAACATCTTTTTAATGCTTTATCTGATGGGATAAATTGCAAACTTGATTTTTTAAATCTCAAAATTTTGTAAAATTGCTACTTTGTACTATGTAACTGATGCACAACTGGCTCATGGGAAATTAGTCCATTTGGTGAAGATGTGATTGCGGTTGTTAGGTGCCAGGAGACGGAACATTGGAGACAAAGGGGAAGAAGGGCATTTGGCACAGAATGTTAGCACTAGACTATTCGGATCGGAGGAAGAGTGGATTGAGCAATGCATGCCATTTGCCTGCCCTTCTGTACCTCTTGGCTTCACGTTTAGGAAAGAAACCCTGGATATAAATGTTTTCATAGCACCTTCCAGCTTTCCTCGGCACACACAATGTGCAGGCCTGATTAGTCCTCTCTAAAACAATCATGAGGTTACTTCAGACGTGCACAGAGCATCTTGTGACCAGTCATAACGAAAAAAACCCAATATGAAACATATATATTAGATCCTCCTTTTGAATAGATCAAATTGAATGCGATCACTCTGCATACAGTGGTGAATCTTTTTTAAGCAATAAGATGGGTGCCAATTAATTCAACTTCCAGACATAATTATCAGAAATTATGTTGCATCACTTGAGGAGAATTCTACAGAATTAGTTAATAAATTGTTGATATACAAATATCACATGTTGTTAGATAAAACTATAAGCTGCAATGGGGAGATCTCATATTATCTCTGTAACTTGAACATGTACGTGGATAGGAAAGGTTTAGAGGGATATGGGCCAAACGCGGGAAGGTGGGACGAGCGTAGATGGGGCATCTTGGTCGGCATGGGCAAATTTGGCTGAAGGGCCTGTTATCATATGGTATGCTGTTCTATGACTATATAACTGATGCCAAAGTTTAGCACAAAATACATTCAATATGTTTCAGACTTAAAAATCATAAGTATGTATTTAAAATTGTGTGATGGTCTGCTCTACTTACAGTAAGGTATTGACAATTGAACCTTGATTTTAACATCTAGCATCTGCAGTTCCTTCCTACACTGATTTTAACCAATGTAGACTCTGCAGAAGTAGAAATTGTGCGACTTGCCAGGGATAAGAGAACTGTCATTAAACTCACTGGCCCCTCTTCCAACTACCTGAACTGAAAGGGCTGTTGAGCCAAAACCAAAGAGGCCAACGCCATTGTAGTGGGAGACTCCATTGTGAGAGGTACGGACAGGGGTTTCTGCGGCAGCAGACGGGATTCAAGGATGGTGTGCTGCCTTCCTGGTGCCAGGATCCAGGATCTCACGGACAGAGTGCAGAAAATCCTCAAGGGCGAAGGTGAACAGCTGGAAGTGGTAATGCATGTCGGCACAAACGATGTCGGAAAGAAGAGGATGAATATTCTGCAGCGTGACTTTAGAGAGCTCGGAAAAATGCTGAAAAGCAGGACCTCCAGGGTTGTTATCTCCGGTTTGCTTCCAGTTCCTCGTGCTGGTGAGAGCAGGAACAGGGGGTTATGGGACCTGAATGTGTGGCTGAGGAACTGGTGCACGGGGCAGGGATTTAGATTCTTAGATCACTGGGATCTGTTTTGGAGTAAGGGGGAACTGTACAAAAGGGACGGATTGCATCTTAACAGGTGGGGGACCAGCATTCTGGCAGGCAGGTTTGCCACTGCTACACGGGTGGTTTTAAACTGAATAAGGGGGGTGGGGTGTCAAATGGGATAGTCGAGGATGGAGTTAAAGGGAAAGGGTTTCTTAAATGTGAGGGATAGACAGAAAGGAAAAGGAGGTGGAGTAGCGTTGCTGGTTAGAGAGGAGATTAACGCAATAGAAAGGAAGGTCATTAGCTTGGAGGATGTGGAATCGATATGGGTAGAGCTGCGAAACACTAAGGGGCAGAAAACGCTAGTGGGAGTTGTGTACAAGCCACCTAACAGTAGTATTGGAGTTGGGGATAACATCAAACAGGAAATTAGAAATGCGTGCAACAAAGGTAAAACAGTTATAATGGGTGACTTCAATCTACATATAGATTGGGTGAATCAAATTGGCAAGGGTGCTGAGGAAGAGGATTTCTTGGAATGTATGCGGGATAGTTTTCTCAACCAACATGTAGAGGAACCAACAAGAGAGCAGGCTATTCTAGATTGGGTATTGAGTAATGAGGAAGGGTTAGTTAGCAGTCTTGTTGTGCGTGGCCCCTTGGGAAAGAGTAACCATAATATGGTTGAGTTCTTCATTAGGATGGAGAGCGACATTGTTAATTCAGAAACAAGGGTCCTGAACTTAAAGAAAGGTAACTTTGAGGGTATGAGACATGAATTGGCCTAGATAGACTGGCAAATGATTCTTAAAGGGTTGACGGTGGATATGCAATGGAAGGCATTTAAAGACTGCATGGGTGAACTACAACAAATGTTCATCCCAGTTTGGCAAAAGAATAAATCAGGGAAGGTAGTGCATCCGTGGATAACAAGGGAAATTAGAGATAGTAATCAAAACAAAAGATGAAGCATACAAATTAGCCAGAAAAAGCAGCCTACCAGAGGACTGGGAGAAATTCAGATTCCAGCAGAGGAGGACAAAGGGCTTATTTAGGAAAGGGAAAATAGATTATGAAAGAAAACTGGCAGGGAACATAAAAACTGACTGCAAAAGTTTTTATAGATACGTGAAGAGAAAAAGATTAGTTAAAACAAATGTAGGTCCCTTGCAGTCAGAAACAGGTGAATTGATCATGGGGAACAAAGACATGGCAGACCAATTGAATAACTACTTTAGTTCTGTCTTCACTAAGGAAGACATAAATAATCTGCCAGATATAGCAGGGGATCGGGGGTGAAATGAGATGGAGGAACTGAGTGAAATCCAGGTTAGCCGGGAAGTGGTGTTAGGTAAATTGAATGGATTAAAGACCGATAAATCCCCAGGGCCAGATAGGCTGCATCCCAGAGTACTTAAGGAAGTAGTCACAGAAATAGTGGATGCATTAGTGATAATTTTCCAAAACTCTTTAGATTCTGGAGTAGTTCCTGAGGATTGGAGGGTAGCTAATGTAACCCCACTTTTTAAAAAGGGAGGGAGAGAGAAAACGGGGAATTACAGACCAGTTAGTCTAACATCGGTAGTGGGGAAACTGCTAGAATCAGTTATTAAAGATGGGATAGCAGCACATTTGGAAAGTGGTGAAATCATAGGGTAAAGTCAGCATGGATTTATGAAAGGTAAATCATGTCTGACGAATCTTATAGAATTTTTCGAGGATGTAACTAGTAGAGTGGATAAGGGAGAACCAGTGGATGGGTTATATCTGGACTTTCAGAAGGCTTTCGACAAGGACCCACATAAGAGATTAGTATACAAACTTAAAGCACACGGTATTGGGGGTTCAGTATTGAAGTGGATAGAGAACTGGCTGACAGACAGGAAGCAAAGAGTAGGAGTAAACGGGTCCTTGTCACAATGGCAGGCAGTGACTAGTGGGGTACCGCAAGGCTCAGTGCTGGGACCCCAGCTATTTACAATATATATTAATGATCTGGATGAGGGAATTGAATGCAACATCTCCAAGTTTGAGGATGACACGAAGCTGGGGGGCATCGTTAGCTGTGAGGAGGATGCTAGGAGGCTGCAACGTTACTTGGATAGGCTGGGTGAGTGGGCAAATGCATGGCAGATGCAGTATAATGTGGATAAATGTGAGGTTATCCACTTTGGTGGCAAAAACAGTAAAGTAGACTATTATCTGAATGGTGGCCGATTAGGAAAAGGGGAGATGCAATGAGACCTGGGTGTCATGGTACACCAGTCATTGAAAGTAGGCATGCAGGTGCAGCATGGCATGTGAAGAAAGTGAATGGTATGTTAGCATTCATAGCAAAAGGATTTGAGTATAAGAGCAGGGAGGTTCTACTGCAGTTGTACAGGGTCTTGGTGAGACCACATCTGGAGTATTGCGTACAGTTTTGGTCTCCAAATCTGAGAAAATACATTCTTGCCATAGAGGGAGTACAGAGAAGGTTCACCAGACTGATTCCTGGGATGTCAGGACTGTCATATGAAGAAAGACTGGATAGACTCGGCTTGTACTCGCTAGAATTTAGAAGACTGAGGGGGGATCTTATAGAAACGTACAAAATATTTAAGGTGTTGGACACGCTAGATGCAGGAAGATTGTTCCCGATGTTGGGGAAGTCCAGAACAAGGGGTCACAGTTTAAGGATAAGGGGGAAATCTTTTAGGACCGAGATGAGAAAAACATTTTTCACACAGAGAGTGGTGAATCTCTGGAATTCTCTGCCACAGAAGGTAGTTGAGGCCAGTTCATTAGCTATATTTAAGAGGGAGTTAGATGTGGCCCTTGTGGCTAAAGGGATCAGGGTGTATGGAGAGCAGGCAGGTACAGGATACTGAGTTGGATGATCAGCCATGATCATATTGAATGGCGGTGCAGGCTCGAAGGGCCGAATGGCCTACTGCATGCACTTATTTCTATGTTTCTATGTTTTTATGAACGCTATCTGGAGGCTGCTGTTGGAAACAATTTGCTGGATGGAGATTTGATCAGCTGTGCAATGGTGCTGCAAAGTTAAAGTGTGTGTCAATATTCACCATCCAACCACACAAATATGTGAGAGTGTTGTAATTGTGGGTCTTGTGAAAACATATTCCAATATAAGGCATTCTAATCTAGAAAGAGGGGAAACGTGAGAGTGGGGAAGATAGATGCAAGTTCCACCGGTTTAATAGTACGATACTTATGAAGAGTTAGACATTTTGATCGTTGGGTTAGAAGGTTACATTGATGAGAATAAGGAGGTTTGTGTGAGTAAGGAGGTAAACAATCACAAAGCCATACCGCACGGAAACAGGCCCTTTGGGCCACCTTGCCTGTACCGACCAAGTGGGCATACTGGACTAGTTCCACCTTTGTCGACATATTTAGGGAGCCATGCCCCTTCCTTCCAGTTCCCCCAGTGTTCTGCAACACTGAACATCCAGAGCTCTACCATGCACTGTGCATGAAAATAAATGACGACCAGTCAGGAGAAAGGCAGTCCACATTTTACAGTCTTTTGGTTTTACATTATATTTAATAGTATATTTGTAAATGTTTGAATTTTAGAAAACTGAATAAGCCGCTGGGATCTTACCTATTGCTTTTATTAAATGAAATATCAGCATCCTCCAGTTACACATCATTAACTGCTTTGTTGTTCTTCATTAACTCGCAACATCTCCCCAACAAGGAGCTGTTAGTGTGAGCAATCTGTATTAATATTCTCTGACATTAGCATTTACTGCACTATGAATTAATTACAGGAAAACGTACATGATAATGGGATGGAAGGAGGGGCAGTTTGGGGGATAATACAGGTTACAGTTCATGCTTTGCTGTGTCTGTCAGAGTTTACTCATGTCAAAAGTGACCTTTATTTTTTGACTTCAATTAAATTATATTTCTGAGGGAGAGTAAAGCACACTGTCAACAACATGTTGTTTAAGAAGGAACTGCAGATGCTGGAAAATCGAAGGTTACACAAAAATGCTGGAGAAACTCAGCGGGTGCAGCAGCATCTATGGAGTGAAGGAGATAGGCAACGTTTCGGGCCGAAACGTTGCCTATCTCCTTCGCTCCATAGATGCTGCTGCACCCGCTGAGTTTCTCCGGCATTTTTGTGTACCTGTCAACAACATGTTTAGCACAAGCAAATAAGCAAAAACCTCTGCCTCCTAATCCTTTAGTCTAATCTTCCTCCCAACCTTTCTACTTTTTAAAGATCCAAACCAGTCTCTTTGACAAAGCTTTTGTCACCTTGATGTATGATGGCTGAGTGTCAGTTTGTGTCTGATTTTTTTTTTTTGCTCTTGTGAAGCACCTTGGATATATTTGCTGTTTCCCTGCAAGTAGTTTACTGTATGTTGCTGCTTACAGAGCTATAAAATACTGTGGACTATTTGATGCTCATAGTTGCTTCACTATTCACCATAAATACAACAGGGTAGCAACAGAGAGAGCGAAGACAATGGAAAGATTTCTTGTTTTAATCTTACAGAAAATGACCTTCAAGGATGAACCTTTTGCAAGCCTTGGCAGCTTCATAGGCAACCGGGAGATCAGGTAGGTTAAGGCGACATCTAAAGACCACAACAGTCTTTTCAGGTGAGGCAGAGGTTCACTTGCACGTCCTCCAACCTCATCTACTGTATCCGCTGTTCCAGGTGTCAACTGCTGTACATCGGCGAGACCAAGCGCAGGCTCGGCGATTGTTTCGCTGAACACCTCCGCTCAGCTGCCTCAACGTAACTGATCTCCCGGTTGTTCAGCATTTTAATTCCCTCTCCCATTCCCAATCTGACCTTACTGTCCTGGGCCTCCTCCACTGTTAGAGTGAGGCCCAGCGCAAATTGGAGGAACAGCACCTCATATTTCACTTGGGTAGCTTACACCCCAGCGGTATGAACATTGACTTCTCTAACTTCAAATAGCCCGTGCTTTCCCCCTCTCTCCATCCCCTTCCCCTTCCCAGTTCTCCCACTAGTCTTACTGTCTCCGACTATATTCTATCTCTATCCAGCCCATTCCTGACCTGAACGTCACCCATTCCTTCTCCCCGGAGATCCTACCTGTCCCGCTGAGTTACTCCAGCATTTTGTATCTACCTTAAATGAGACTAATGTCAGGTTTAATGTCTCACCCCTGTGAAAGAATACACAATGTACAAACTATCCATGAAGACTCCCGATTATGTAAGGATTTCATTCCTTAGAATTGTCAACAGCTGATTCCTCCCAAGTCAGAAACAAGAGGGAGAAATACCTGATATTTCATATTGCTCTTCATACACTTGCCATTTTTTTCCATTTCATCAAATATTCATTAATAATTAAACTAATGAAATATTTACTGTAGAGACGAGGAACTCAACTGGTATGGCAGCATCTGTTTAGGGACTGGACAGTTATATTTTGGGTCAGGACTCTTCTTCAGAAATATTTACTGTATTCAGTTATTAATGAATACCACAAACCATTTTATTACTATTACTATATATTTTTTAAATTGATAAAAATTTAGGGGGAAATTTGCATGAAGTCAGATTTCTGTAAGTTAGGTCATTCGGTAACCCCGGGAGTCCCTGTGGTACTGATATCAAAATAGAAAATACTGGCGTCGTTCAGCAAGTCAGATAGCATCTGTGGAAGGAGGAATAGATAATGGTTCAGGTCACCAATTGTTCAGTAGACTATATTACACCATTGGCTTAGAAGCAGTTGAAAGAAAGTTCACTATGTGACCTACAATATTCTGGTGTTTTTTTGCAATGTGATTGGATTTCTACCGCCTACTGCAATCATTATTTCTGCATCAGAATGAGGAGCCTTTTAAGATTAGGGCTAGAAGCAATAAGAATCTTAGCTTGTAGATGTACAGAGATTTTAATCTTGCAAAATATTTTAGGTATTTTATGGGTCTCTTTCAGACACGATTTGATACTGAACCATGGAAGAAATATTAGGTTGCTGGTCAAAAAATATGTTTTTAAAGAGCCTTGTGATGGAGCAGGTCAAGAAGATATATGTTGAGGGAAGTAATTTCAGAGATTAAGTCTGAGACAGATGAAGGCACAGCCATCCGTTGAGGGATAATGTAAATTGGAGATCTTTTGAAAAATGAGAAGGTATGACACTGAAGCAGGTTCCATGGTGCATGCTGTGGAGAAAGCACAGGATAGGGCCCTGTAGATACAAATCTCATCCTATAGTAGGAACAACAAGGAATTCTGTGTCAGTGTGTGGAAAGCAAACAAGTGAACATCTCTCAGCGAAGCCAATAACTCATGTGGGAGTCTCAAACTTCCCGACGTGTTCTCAGGATCAATGGCAATCTCATTTGTTAACATGAGATGGTTCAGGTTGGCTGCATTCAAAGATCTATTGGCCCTTCATCAAAGTGAACATCAGCTCCTATAGTAGGGCTTGGAACGACGTCCACCCACAGAAATACTTGAAACAAAATGACGTCTTTCCTTTCCCAGATCCTGATGCAAGGTCTTGACCCGGAATGTTGAAAATTAATTTGCCACCACAGATGCTGCATTAGCTACTGTGTTCATTCAACAGTTTGTTTTTATGCTCCAGATCCCAATATTTGCAGTCTCTTGAGTCTCCATGCCTTTCCTCTGTATGGTTAAATCATCTGTCTAAACTACAACCATTTCTGAATGACACAACAAAGACGTAATCAAATTACATAGGGATCTAAATGAATTTTATTACACTGCAGACACAACGAGAATGCAAAAACTGGAAACTTGAGCAAAAAATGAAGTGCTGGAGGAACTCAGCAGGCCAGGCAGAGTCTGGGGCGGAAATGGACGGATGAAGATTGGATCAGTTTGAAGTAGGGTCCCGATTCGAAATATCATCTGTCCATTCTTCTCCACCGTTGCTGCTTGGCATGTTGATTTCCTCTGGTGTTTGATTTTTGATTCATATTAAATGATTGGCTTCGAACTCTTAAAGTAAGCTTATTTTACAGTGTACACTTTTATGTAGAGTTTTGTATCTTTTCCATTAAAAGCAATTAAAAGCTTCCAAAATAACTAACATAGAAGGAAACACACAGGTATGTCATACCTAGACCACTTACTGTTGATCCCCTCCACACTGAAACGAATGAGATGCAATTCTAAAACTAAATTCACCTGGGTAAAATTTTTGCAGGAATATTACTGGCAGAATTGCACGAAGTTCACACAGCATTGGTGAACTCCCAGAAGGAATTCAGCATCAGTGTGTGGAAAACAAACAAGTGAACATCTCTCAGCAAATTCAATAACTCATGTGGGAGTCTTGAACTTCCCAACGTTTTCTCAGGATCAATGGCAATCTCATTTGTTGACGTGAGATGGTTCAGGTTGGCCACATTCTAAGATGTATTGGCACTTCATCAAAGTGAACATCAGCTCTGAACTTTCAACAAATTAACATTACATGCCCTGGATGGGAAATTGTATACCCACTAGAACTTACAATATCTTGCCACACCTCACCACAGATGTCTCGGGAGGTTGTTGAGTTGTTGAGCTTTCTTTGTGATTGCATCAATGGCTAAAAGTTGACTATTCTTTGAGATTAATTGTTTACATCCCTTGGTTTTGTGCGATTCTTAGTGTAATGCAACAGGCACACCCAGATGTATCCATTGGTAATAGGAAAAAAAAATATTTATACCTGTGCTAATGTATTTCTTCAATCTGCCTTCTAGGGAGTGTCTGCATTGCTTGTAATCTACCAAAAATTCCCTAGATTCTCTCAAGCTCCCAGGGGTTGGAAAACTAAAAATATAATACTACTATTCAAGCAAAGTGACCAAAAGAAAACAGAAAACCATTTAGCCTAGTATTTGGCATTGGGAAAATGTTGAGATCCATTATTGAAGAGTAGAACATTTGGAATGTCAAAAGACAACCAACATGGTGATATAAAGGGGAACATGTGGTTGACAAATTTGCTTGTCCTTTAACGATATAAAATACAGTGGACAGTACAGTAAGCACAGTACCTGGAAACAAAGGGGAAGCCTCTATTGTGTCCGGAAATGTGGCTTGCGGGCAGGACTTCAGGTCAGGCTGTAGCGCAGGGGACTTCGGCTCCCTCTCCCTACTATCCTACTGGCCAACGTACAATCCCTTAAAAATAAAGTGGAGGACTTAAGGTCAAGGCTGCTTTATTAAAGGGAGCTGAGGGAATGCTCTGTGTTCTGTTTCACAGAGACATGGCTCACCCCCAGCTCCCCAGACTCAGCGGTCCAACCTGAAGGGTTCTCCATCCACCGTATGGACCGTACACTGGCATGTGGGAAAGGGAGAGGAGTGGGCGTCTGCCTCATGGTCAACTCTGCGTGATGTTCAGACGTGGCAATCCTGTCCAACTCCTGCTCTCCACACCTCGAACATCTGGCGGTGAAGTGCTGTCCATTCTACCTTCCGAGGGAATTCACCTCCATCATCCTGACTGCGGTCTACATCCCACCCCAGGCAGACGTCCGTCTGGCACTGGAGGAGCTGCACGCCGTGGTCAACAAACACCAGACGTCTTACCCCGAGGCATTTACCACCATTGCTGGGGACTTCAATAAGGCAAACCTAAGAAATCACTCCCTAACTTCCACCAACATGTCTCCTGCTGCACCAGAGGACCAAACACCCTCGACCACTGCTACACCACCATCAAGAATGCCTATCGTTCTATCCCTCGCCCTCACTTTGGTAAATCCGACCATACCGCGGTGCTGCTTCTTCCTGCCTACAGGCAGCAATTAAAGAGCGCACCCCCAGAAGTGAGGACAGCACAGAACTGTTCGGGGGGGGGGGGGGGGGGGGGGGGGGAGGGGGGGAGGGGGGCAGAGGAACAACTACAGGACTGTTTGGAGTCTGTAGACTGGGCAATGACCAAGGACTCAGCAACGGACTTGAACGAATATGCCACAGTCGTTACAGACTTCATTAAGAAATGTGTGGAGGACTGCATCCCAACAAAAACCTTCCGAGTGTTTCCCAATCAGAAACCTTGGATGGACTTTGAGATCCGCACTCTTCTGAAGACCAGACACCGGGCATTCATGTCTGATGATACAGTGGTCGACAAGAAGTCCAGATACGACCTTGGTAAGGCCATCAAAAAGGCCAAGAGAGACATCTGCTCCAAACTGGAGGATGAGACAGATGTTCGTCAGCTGTGGCAGGACCTGAATGCAATCACCTCCTACAAGGCGAAATCAGGAGGTAGCTCGGATGTTGGCGTAGCATCATTCCCTGATGAGCTCAATGCGTTTTACGCACGGTTTGATAGGGAGAACACCGATGTGCCTTCCCGAGTCCCCATTTGCTGTGATGGTATTTCAGTCTCAGTCACAGAGGCCGACGTCAGAAAATTCTTCAGAGGGGTGAACCCACGAAAAGCACCTGGACCTGATGGTACACCTGGTCGTGTTCTAAAAACCTGTGCGGACCAACTGGCTGGAATTTTTACAGACTTTTCAACCTCTCACTTTTGAAGTCCGAGGTTCCCACCTGCTTCAAAAAGGCATTAATTATACCAGTGCCCAAGAAGAGTAAAATGACGTGCCTCAATGACTATCAACCAGTGGCACTAACGCCTGTGGTGATGAAGTGCTTTGAGAGGTTGATCATGGCGCAAATCAACTCCTACCTCAACAAAAACCTGGACCCACTGTAGTTCACTTACCGCCACAACAGATCAACGGAGGATGCAATCTAGCTGGCCCTCCACTCCGTTCTGGACCACTTGAACAACAAAAATTCATATGTCAGGCTATTATTCATCGATTACAGCTCGGCATTTAATACATCCCCTCCAAGCTGGTTACCAAACTCGCAGAACTGGGTCTCTGCACATCCCTCTGCAATTGGATCCTCGACTTCCTCATTCACAGACCACAGTCTGTTCGTATTAGTGGAAATGTGTCAGACTCAATAACAATCAGCACGCGAGCACCTCAAGGCTGCGTGCTCAGCCCCCTGCTGTACTCACTCTATACTCATGACTGCGTAGCCGGTCATAGTGCGAACTCAATCATCAAGTTTGCTGATGACACCACTGTTGTGGGATGTATCACTGATGGGGATGAGTCAGAGCATAGAAGAGAGATCGAGCAACTGTCCATATGGTGCCAGCACAATAAACTGGCCTTCAACACCAGCAAAACCAAGGAACTGATTGTGGACTTTGGAAGGAGTAGGAGGGGGACCCACAGTCCCGTTTATATCAACGGGTCGATGGTTGAAAGGGTCAAGAGCTTCAAATTCCTGGGCGTGCACATCTCTGAAGATCTTTCCTGGTCCGAGAACACTGATGCAATTATTAAAAAAGCAAATCAGCGCCTCTACTTCCTGAGAAAATTACGGAGAGTCGGTAAGGAGGACTCTCTCTAACTTCTACAGGTGCACAGTAGATGCTGACCGGTTGCATCGTGGCTTGGTTCGGCAACTTGAGCTCTATGGAGAGGAAAAGACTACAAAAAGTAGTAAACACTGCCCAGTCCATCATCGGCTCTGACCTCCCTCCCATCGAGGGGATCTATCGCAGTCGCTGCCTCAAAAAGGCTGGCAATATCATCAAGGACCCACACCATCCTGGCAACACACTCATCTCCCTGTTACCTTCAGGTAGAAGGTACAGGAGCCAGAAGACTGCAACGACCAGGTTCAGGAATAGCTACTTCCCCACAGCCATCAGGTTATAAAACTTGGCTCGGACAAAACTCTGAACATTAATAGCTCATTATCTGTTATTTTCACTTGATCAGTTTATTTATTCATGTGTGTATTTACGTAAATAATGGTATATGGACACACTGATCTGTTATGTAGTCAATGCCTGAAGCAAAGCAAGAATTTCATTGTCCTGTCAGGGACACGTGACAATAAACTCTCTTGAAGTCTCTTGAAGTCTTGAAGGATTGGGGAAACTAGAAGATACGGTTTATTGGATGTTGAGAAGGCATTTACTAAGGTGTCACATAAACATTATTGAATATAATGAGAATACTGCATCAGGAGTGATATATTTACATAGGTAAGCTTCAAACAATAAACAGTCAGAATAAATGGTAATTGGTAACTAATGATATGCCACAGGGATCAGTGCTGGGGCATCAGTATTTACAATCTATGTTAATGATGTGGATGAAGGGATCAAATGCATTACAGACAGATTTGCTGATGATTCAAAGATTAGATTAGTGAATTGTGAGGAGGACACAAAAGAGCCTTCAAAGAATTGCAGATAAGATGTAGTTGGTTTAGATGTACAATTTGTGAAATTCTGAGGTTATTAATTTGGGTAGAAAGAATGAAGAAGCCAATTATTATTTCAAATGGAGTAAAATTACAAAATGTCGAAGTACAAAAATACCTGCTGTTCCTTGCACTTGAAACATAAGATATTAGTATGCAGGTGAAGCAAGCAATTACAGTGCAGAATTGACTTACTGCAAGATAAATGTAATATAAAAGGGGGGAGAAATTTACTTGCACTGCGGCAGTACAGAATAGTACACTAAATTAATTCATTGGATTATGATGTTGAAGAAAAGCTGAACCTGGACCCCTAAATGATTGAAGGAAATCTTATGGAAACATCTGAATCTAAGAGGTTTTGACTGGGCAAATACAGAGAGGATATTCCTTCTAAAGGGGTATCTGGAACAAGGGGGCATATTTTCTCGATCAGTTATCTAAAATGGTGATGCGAAGGACTTCTCTCAGACAGTTGTGACTCCTTGGAATTCTTTCTGAAAGGACTCTGGAGACAGGCACGTTGCATATATTCAAGGCACAGATTGACAGGTGATTAAACTGCCTGGGATAAGGGAAGAAAGCAGAAATGTGGCATTGTAGCTCAGGCAGAATTAACTATGATCTCTAGTTGAAGCATGGAACATGCTCAGGGATCCAAGTGGCTTCAACTGCTTGCTCTTCTGTTTTCAATCAAAAAGCAATGGGATAAATACTTGAAAGATAAAATTTTATAAGGCTTTGAGGAGATTGCAAGGAAGCCTTATATTGAACGCCAGTCTGAACATTAGTCTGAAGAAGTATCCTGACGTGAAATATCACCCATCCTTTTTCTCCAGTGATGCCGCCTGACCCGCCGAGTTACTCCAGCAATTTGTGTCTATCTTGAACACGACATCTGGTTTCGCAATGATGGGCTGAATCCTCTGCCTTTTCAAAATAAATTCTAGAAATGACTGTGAATCTGAAATCATCTGATTGAATATTTCCTCTGTGACACATCTTTCATCGACCTTAGAGGCTGCCTACAAACTCCATCAAGCTAATTTGTGTGGTTTAACATATTCTAATGCATTTGAAATGTATTTTCAATCATTTGCATTGGATTAAAATACAGATTTTAAAAATAAATTATAATCAAATACTTAAGATGGTATCTGATTTTACTTCGGAGTCACGTGAGTGACTACATGAAGAACCCACTCAGTGCGCAGGTGCGGCATTACGCCAGCAGTGCAACAGCGGCTGCAACGGGAGTTAGGCGCTCCCGCTACTGAATGAAACGGACCGTCAGGTGAGTATCCTGAGGTCGGGTTTCTTTTACAGGTGAGCCTTTTTCTGCTTGTGTTTTACAGGCAGAGAAAAAGACTCTGGAACAAAACTGTCCCCCGTTCAAGGAGGAACGTTTTCCCGTCGGGGAGGGGGGCAGCAACAGGCGGTAGGAGCGTTTACCCGGTGTTCCTCTATTCCCCGACACTGTGCCGAGCCCAGCCCGCTAGCACCTGAGCAGCGGGCTGGATGCATAGCCACCCGAAGAGGCATCCGGCAGGTGTTCCCGATTTCGGATGGGACGTCTCTCCACCCGCACGGGGGGAGAGAGAGCCGCCTGAGCCGCTGGAGCGGCTCACGGAGCAGGTGCCTGCGAGACGCGCTGCTTGAGGGGCGCTCTCGCATCTACAAGGCACAAAAGCTCTAGAAGAAGGCGGTAGGAACAATTACCGGGCGCACCGCTATCCCCATCACCGCGCCGAGCCCAGTCCCGCTAGTGCCTGAACTGCGGGCTGGATGTCTAGCCATCCGAACAGGCATCCGGCCGGTGGCGTCCGATTCGTTGGACGGGGACATGTCTCCACCTAAATGGAGGAGAGACAGCCGCTGGAGCTGCATCCAACAGCTATTGGAGCAGCTCCAGCGAGATGCGCAGAAAGAGCGCTCTCGCGGAGGGAGGTCAGGCACCCCCTCCACAGTGTTTCATGCACTGCCCTCTGCTCCCTCATTACTGGAGGCTAGCATTGGTGACCAGGGCTGGGCTGGTCTGGAACAGGGGCAGGCGGACGAATTCGGGAGTATGCCAGGGGTGCAGGAACAGGAAGAGCTGCTGGGTGTGGTGGACCGCTTTGTAGCAACCTCACGGGCTGGAGCACCGCTGGAACCAAGAATGGCGGCCAGCATCAACCATCTATGCAATAAACCATTACTGGAAAAGGTGCTCGCTGAGGTGCTGAAACAACACACAGCACCAGAAAACTGTGAGGCCCTCAAAGTAAAAAGTGTCAACAGCCAAATCTGGGGGCATGTGGGGTCACACATCCGGACCCAAGAACTCAAGCTACAGCGGATCCTAGGCTCCTGACGTCGGCCATCACAGCCTTTGCTCGTTCCGTGGAGACCACGGAGATGGATACCTGCCAGCAGGATGTGCTGGCATTAATGTGTACCACAAAATTTGAGATCAACAATCTCCGGAGGGAAACATAAGACCAGCCCTCAATCCCAAATTTGCTGGCTTGTGTAAAGCCCCAGCTGCGGAGACGGACGCGCTGCTATTTGGGGAAGATCTCAATAAAAAACTGAAGGAGATGGAGGAAGCATCAAAAACCTTCGGCCTAATGAGGGCAGGCCCCGGGACGAGCAAACCAAGACCTCCGATACCCAAGCGGGGGGAGATTACACTTGTTTAAAGAAGCATGGGGTATGGTCACGAGTGACAAGTATATTTTCAACAGCATTAGTGGATATAAAATACAATTCATGTCAGAAAAAACGCCGCCAGTTCAACATTGGCCCCAAAGGGTATTTCTCCCTCCGTCAAAGAGAAACGTGAGGGGCAAGCTGAACTGGTGAGACTTATCACAAAGGGGGTCATCGAAAAGACCAAACATGAACCTTTGGAATTTGTATCCAATATATTCACTAAAACCAAAAAAGATGGTGGCTGTCGCATCATCATTGACTTAACATCACTAAACAAATTTGTTAAGTATATACATTTCAAAATGGAGACATATGTTACTGCCAAACAACTGAATTCCAAAGGACACTTCATGGCAAGCATTTATCTTAAATATGCTTACTATCTAGTACCCATATACAAGGATCATCGCAGAAACCTAAAATTTAACTGGATGGTACAAAGCATTGCCCTATGGGCTAACTTCAGCCCCAAGATTATTCACCAAAATATTGAACCCAGCCATGGCAATACTAAGAAAACAAAAACATATTGTCATGGCATATCTGGATGATATTCAGATAGTAGGGAAAACGATGGAATTGGCTGTGGCAGCAGTATCAGCTACAAAACAGCTCCTCGAAACTCTGGGGTTCGTCCTACATCCAGATAAATCTAAGTTGAAGCCATCCACTATCATGGACTACCTGGGCTTCACAATTAACTCAGTCCATATGACTGTTACCTTGCCAAAGGCAAAAATGGTTGAATTAGCACAATCATGCAACAATTTAATGGTCAACGAGCGACCAACTATTCGACAAGTAGCAAGAGTAATTGGGGAAATGGTAGCAGCATTTCCGGCTACACAATTCGGACATTTGCACTATCAAAAAATTTACAGAGAGCAAAGGTACAGGCAATAAAACGACATACAGGTCACTATGATCGTGTCATGAACTTACCCACTGAAGCAATATCAGAGCTACAGTGGTGGGCAGAAAACGTTTGGCATAGTTTCAGCCCTATCTTTATCACTAACCCTACTTTAGTTATTCAAACAGATGCCAGTGCTCAAGGCTGGGGAGCGACTAACTCCATATCCAGCACAGGTGGTAGATGAACGAACCTAGAGTCATCATTACTACTTACACTGGGCATTAACTATCTAGAGATGTTGGGCGCCTTTTATGGTTTAAAAGCATATGTATCTAATATGCAGCACTTGCATGTTCGGTTACAAATTGATAAATACTACGGTGATGGCTTATATTAACCATATGGGTGGCATAAAATCATTATCATGCGACAAATTGGTCAACATGATTTGGCAATGGTGTGTCGAAAGACATATTTGGCTATCAGCTACTTACCTACCAGGTAAGCTAAACACCCATGCCATGAGAAAATTAAACGCCTGGGTTGCAAGTTTGAACAGACCTTACCTGGAACTGGGATTGTCCAAACAAACCACCACCACCATGTCGGCATCCCTTTGAACATCCACCAAGAGGCAGTACTTAACCAGCATCAAAAAAGGGAGAAGTACTGCCAGGAAACAGAACATACGCAACAGCCACAGCCACCAACATACTGGAGTTCCTGGCCTATCTACACCACGATGTAGGGATCAGCTACAGTGCCATCAACACAGCACAGAGTGCTCTTTCTGCTTATCTCAAACCAGCGCCAGGACAACAGGCGATGTGATCCCATCCACTGGTGGTAAAACTGATGAAGGGCATTTACAATATCAAGCCCTAAGCCCAGGTATACCCATATTTGGGATATCAGTGTGGTCCTGACATATCTCAGGGAATGGCCACCAGCCAGATCCCTCGGCCTCGAGCAAGCTACACTAAAGACGCTCATGTTGATGGCACTTGTATCCGCTCAGAGGGTCCAGTCACTACACCTATTGCGACTGGACAACATGATCACAGCTCCAGACAAGAACTGTCGTTATCCAGCGACTGATCAAACAGAGCAGACCAGGAACACCTAATCCAGTCGTGGCTTACCCACCAGAACCGCGGTTATGTGCCATGACCCACCTACTATCCTACATAGACACAACCAAAATATTCGAGGGAGATGAAAAGCCTTGTGGGTCAGTCACAAAAACCTTATGGTCGGGTGACGAGCCAAACCATTGCGAGATGGCTCAAGCAGGTGCTAGAAACTGCTGGGATAAACACTAACATGTACAAATTTTATTCCACCAGGGCAGCATCCATGTCGACGGCTAAAGAATGGACATGCCTATAGACCACATCCTGGCTACAGCAGGATGGTGGGGGGGGAAAAGACCGTTCAGAAATTTTATAATAAGCCGTTGGCAAAACCTGGTTTATTTGCAGTAAAGATTTACGAACTGCAAATATTTAATTTAAGCCCAGGGGAGCAACTTAATTCTTTGTTGTTATTGTTTAAAAAATACCATTGTGTTTTTCTACAAATAGACTCATTGGTTGATTACGATAACACTTCCTCCCTCAAGAACTTCGGCAGTGAGTGAAATGAAACTGTTACACGGTTTGAAATCACAGAGCTTTGAAATCTTCACGTAGTCACTCACGTAACTCCGAAGTAAAATAGTAAGATTAAACGAGAACTTACCAGTTTGAAGTTTGATCTGTATTTTATGAGGAGTTACGATGAGGGATTACGTGCCCTCCGCTCCCACCCTCATTATATGGATCAAACTAATAAATTGATGTCTCCTATTCTTTACTATGTTTACTTCAAATAACTGTGTCTATCTGTGATTCCACACCGCTGCTTGGAAGTATGCCGCGCCTGCGTCTGAACGGGTTCTTCACGTAATCCCTCATCGTAACTCCTCAAAAAATACAGATCAAACTTCAAACTGGTAAGTTCTCGTTTAATCTTACTATTAACATTGCTGAGAGAAGTGATACATTGATTAAGCAATTTAAATAAATCTTTGATTCAAATCCAAACACTTTCTTCTTCCTCGTTTGCCAACTAATTTAATGTGAATTCATCCAATGTTTTCTCTATAAATGTGCATAATCTTGTGTTCTTTCAGAATTATTACCTCCAAATGGAGCAGTTGTGGGGAAGTGGGAAAGTAGAGTTGCAAGAAACATTAATTTTGACACTGCCCCTTTAAGAAATCCATGCCTTTATTTCCATTGAATGTCAGGCTCTCTTTTGGGACCTTTCTTAATTCTTTTTTCTTCACTGTCAGCAAATCATTGGTTCCATTGTTTACCATGTAAGAAAGTTCAAATCAACATTTATTGATTTTCCTTTTACTGCAAGCAGTTCAAACTCTCTCCTGCTGTTCTTGTATTGGTGGTTTAGTGAAGCTTTTCAACTTCTTTCAACCTAATTTGTTCCGTTCAGTCTGCAAAGTTTTTAAACAATACAACAGCATCATTCTGAAACGGTTTGAGCTACTGCTTACTTGCTGAGTTCTTCCCACATGGCCATCATTATTCCCATTTGTAGCAATTAGCCCAGGACTGTTTTGGTGTCTTGAAATCCATGTTTAAAATAAAGAACAGAAACTGCACTTTGCATCTTAGTTCTCTTTTAGTAGTTCCAACTATAAATGGCTTCCACAAGCTTTGCATTCTGCATCTGTTCCCGTGCTTTAGATCTCATAGATACGTAGATACATAGACAATAGGTGCAGGAGTAGGCCATTCGGCCCATCGAGCCAGCACCGCCATTCATTGTGATCATGGCTGATCATCCACAATCAGTACCCCGTTCCTGCCTTCTCCCCATATCCCTTGAATCTGCTAGCTTCTAAGAGCTCTATCTAACTCCCTTTTGAATGCGTCCTGTGAATCGGCCTCCACTGCCTTCTGAGGCAGAGAATTCCACAAATTCACAAGTGTGTGAAAAATGTTTTCCTCATCTCAGTAAAGATGTTGTAAAAACGTTGTTATGTTGTGTACTTAATTATCATGTCACAATACAGTTTCAATCATAACAATATAACAATGACAAATCTTGGATTGTCATGGATCCATCTGAGCTGTTAGCATCCCCACAACAGCTCCCATTTGTTAATTTTAAGGGCATTCACAAAAGCTGATGTGACCAGTAACTTCTTTGGAGTCTGATTTTTGTCGTTGTATTATTTGAGTTGAGCAGAGGCCCTCAGAGACCATCACCTTGGTTAACCTGCAAATGGAAATTCAAGTAGGCTGTGTATACTTGTAAGAACAATCCCTTAGATGATGTACAGAAAGTGCACAGTTTACAGCCTGACGTAAAGCACAGGTCCAAGGTATCTTCCTTCAATATCATTCCTGTAATAGGTCAGCTATTAAATGTGGCTTGTGAGGGGTTTCAGTTGAATGGCCAGTTACTTGGATGGTCATTGTGATTGCTTCATCTGTGAAATCTCGCACACTGTCCCCCCCTTCAGAGCAATCATTTCAAGGTTGTTATTTATCAGATCAAATTTCCCACAGCGCCAGACTATTTTTCAACATCTTCTCATTCTATGAGGTGAAAAGCACAGTTAAGGGCAGTATCATCGACTTCATTATGCATTTTCGTTTTATGTAAATACACAACCTTAATTTTGAAACTTCAGTTGGTCCAGACCTCCACAGTTATTTTTGCAAGGGGATGCTCTATCTATGACCTTTAATGTGATGAATTATTTCTTGATCTCAACCCTAACTGACCGCGGGTCCAGTCTAAGGTTATTCTCCTTTGCCAGAAGAAATTGTTCCCTCCTCTCTATTCCATCAGATGTTTTTGTGATCTTACTCTCAATTAAATTATTCCTCAATCTTCTGTAGTCAAGGGAACAGAATCTTAACCTGTGCAATCCTCATTATTTAATCCCTTTAGCCCTGGTAATGTTCCTTTGAATCTCTGTCTCACCCCTTTAAAGGACAAAAGGACAAAGAAGCAAGATGAAGTCAATGCAATTATATTAGGTTAGCTCTGATGAAAGACCATTCGAGAAAGCAATATCCTTATTCACTGTCATTTTCTACAGCTTAATTAGCGGGTCATCTTAATTTTGGGGATATGATATCTCTGCTATCCTTTATACTAGTCCTGGGCCCAATACATTTTTTCCTTGTATGTCACAATGTCCAGAATTTATATCAAGAATTTTACCCAAATACAGACTTTAAGGGGTGGTTCCAGGTATGAAATCGTTTTTTTCACTTGCTTCATACTCTTTTTTATTCTCTGGATAGCTTCTAGTTAAGTACCTAGTTAAATATGGTGTTGTGGGGGGGAGGGGTGTGTGGGCAGGGGGTGTGTGTGGGCAGGGAGGGGGTTGTGGGGGGTGAGGTATGGGGGCGGGGTGGTTTGTGGGGGAGAGGGGTGTGGGGGTGGAGGGGTTGTGGGGGGAGGGGTTGCGTGGGCAGGGGGGGAGGTGGGTAGGGGCGAGAGTGCTCAGAGAAAAGACGGGGGAAGAGCCATGGGGGAGAAGGGGGTATAACGGGCTAGGGTGGCAGGAGCCAGCGAGGGGGACCAGAGGGGAAGGGGCTGGAGCTGGCGGTGCGTTAGCGCGCTGGTCGCTGGTTGTTCTCCTCAGAGTCTCCGCTTTCCATTTGGCGACATCTCTGACCCCGCGCCGCGCCGGGCTGGGCTGGGCCGCTTCTGTTCCTTCCGAAAATTGTGTCTGTTTGGAGACCTCCGCCAGCCATCCAGAGCATCCTTCAGCTCCAGTAAAGATGCAATGGTGCAGGAAGGGGCGGACCGTCCCGCGGAGTGACAGGAGAATAGACAAATCTGCGCGGCGCTGACTGGCAGGAGAGGAGATTGATCTGCGCATGGGTCATTTTTAAGATTTTTAAACCTCGCTAACTTTTACATTATGCCTGTGATCAGAACGAAACTTAGTGCACTCATAGCACAGGAGAACGGTGAGTAAGCTGGCGAAAAATCGTAGCGCTATCGCGTACCGTTTTTACGCAAATAGAAAGAACGCGCAAACCGGAAGATAACAAGATCAGAGTTTTAGTTATGTATAGATAACATTTACTAAATGGCATGTTACACCCACCATTGGTATGTGAAGCTTTTTGCATCAAAGCTTATTTTTACGGTTGAGCATATTTACATATCTATGGTGGAATTGTTGACCAAAATTGGAATTTGTATATTATGCCCCTGTCCCACTTAGGAAACCTGAACGGAAACCTCTGGAGACTTTGCGCCCCACCCAAGTTTTCCGTGCGGTTCCCGGAGGTTGCAGGTGGTTGCCGGAGATTGCAGGTAGTGGAAGCTGGTAGGGAGACTGACAAAAACCTCCGGGAACCGCACGGAAACCTTGGGTGGGGCGCAAAGTCTCCAGAGGTTTCTGTTCAGGTTTCTTAAGTGGGACAGGGGCATTACTGTGCAGAAACAGCAGATCAGTTACAGATGGCTACAGATGTGCCACAGAAAGCAGTTTATCAGGATGCATCACAGCTTGGTTTGGGTACAGCTCCATCCAAGACCCCAAGAAATTGCAGCGAATTGTGGACGCAGCCCAGACCATCGCACAAACCAACTTCCCTTCCATTGACACCATTTACACCTCACGCTGCCTCGGAAAGGCCAACAGCAAAATCAAGGATAAGTCGTGCCCAAGCCAGTCCCTCTTCTCCCATTGGGTAAAGGATATAGAAGTGTGAAAATGCACTCCTCCAGATTCAGGGACAGTTTTGTCTCAGTTGTTATCAGGCAACTGAATCGTTCTACCACAACCAGAGAACGGTCCTGAACTACTATCTACCTCTTTGATGACCTTTGGACTATCTTTGATCGGACTTTACTGACTGTACGTTGCACTAAATGTTATTCTCTTGGCATTCTTACAAAGAAGGGTGAGCAATAGAGCTTCAACAGGAGAATGGACAAAGCAATATAATGGACCAACGAAATGAAACATAGTTCAGCGAAGACAAATTGTTGAGTAATACTGGTGTTGGGTAAAAAACGTTTTGCACCAAGACTGTAAAAGAGTATTGCAAAAGGTTGGTAGAAGTAATTAATTCATCGCAAGGTGCGGCACCATCTAAATCTGCTTTTCTTCCTTGGGTCAGCAGCACACTTGTGATTCTTATTGAAACAATTGGTTCAGAATGCACCCTAGTTACTGGAGGATTGACCTCCCTAGCTGATGACCTGAACTCCATTTACGCTCGTTTCGAGATGGGCAACACCACCCCAGGTCTGCTGACTATCGACAAAACCGCCAGCGGGCTGGCTAACGAAGCTGAAGGGAGGAATGTGCACACATTCTCCCTGTCCAAGCATGATGTGAGGAGGGCTCTGACACGGGTGAACACAAGGAAAGCTGCAGGCCTCGATGGCATCTCGGGGCGAGTACTCAAGTCCTGTGCTACGCAGCTAGCTCCGGTGCTCACTTCAATATTTAACCTCTCCCTGGACAAGTCCGTGGTCCCTGCCTGCTTCAAAAAATCCATCATTGTACCGGTACCAAAAAATGCCTCCCCAGCCTGTCTGAATGACTACCGTCCGGTGGCCCTCACCTCGGTAGTCATGAAATGCTTTGAGAGGCTGGTGAAGAAACGCATCTGCGCCTTCCTCCCTCTCAACATGGACCCGTTACAATTTGCATACCGTCCGAACAGATCCACGGACGATGCGATCTCCCAGGTTTTGCACACCGCTCTCTCCCATCTTGACAGCCAGAAGGGGGGCTATGTGAGAGGGAGGCTTCAGTTCAGCCTTCAACACGATAGTTCCCACCAGACTGGCCGAGAAGCTACTGTAATTAGATCTCAACACCTCCCTGTGTGCCTGGGCCTTGGACTTTCTCACCACCAGGCCCCAGGTAGTCAAGATGGGAGGGAATACATCGAAGTCCCTCACCCTGAGCCCAGGATTCCCCCAGGGTTGCATCCTCAGCCCCCGAAGGAAATGAAGGAGCTGATCGTGGACTTTAGGAGGGCACATCGTCCGAGGACGTACACAGCATTGAGGATAAATGGGGATACTGTGGATAGGGTGAGCTGTTTTAAATACCTGGGAGTCCACATCTCTGAGGATATGACATGGACATCACACGCTGCAGCACTCGTGAGTAAGGCAAGGCAGCGCCTTTACCACCTCAGGCAATTGGGGAAATTCAGAGTGTCTCCAAGGATCCTCCAGTGCTTCTACTCAGCAGCTGTGGAAAGCATCTTGTCCAGAAATATTACAATCTGGTTTGGGAATTGCTCTGCCCAGGACAAGAAGGCTCTGCAGAGAGTAGTGCATTCGGCCGAACGCACTATGGGAACTTCACTCACCCCTCTGCAGGAACTATACATCAGGAGGTGCAACTCCAGAGCCAATAAGATCATGGGAGACTCCTTCCACCCCTGCAACGGACTGTTCCAGCTGCTACGGTCAGGCAAACGCCTCTGTTGCCATGCTGTGAGAACGGAGAGGTTGAGAAGGAGTTTCTTCCCAGAGGCCTTTAGAACTGTAAACTCCTATCTCACCAGGGACTAACTTTACTGTGTCACTCTACTGCTGTTTTTTCCCCTTTTTCCTTCCGCCCACAATATTTAATATGTAAAATAATATGTGATTCTGTTCCATTCTGTTTGTAGTTGGTTTGGTTGTTTGTTTGTTTGTCTTTTTGCACAAAGTCCGCGAGCATTCCCACTTTTCATTTCACTGCACTTCTCGTATGTGTATGTGACGAATAAACTTGACTTGACTTGACTGAGGATCTTTGTGTGGGAATGATTAACTAGCAAACTAGATTGATGAAATGCAAGCATATGAATGCTCTGTTTTCCATGCCAATGCCGACTGTGAATCTAAATGTCTCAACTGATGCAGAATTGCAATGTGGCAAGGATTTTTTTATTAATTTCCTGCAGTTTTATTAAATGAATGCAATCTCCAAACCATTTAAAAAAATGCAGGTTTTTGGAAATCTGAAATACAAATTTGCTGGAAATGCTCAGCGGGTCAGAAAAAATTCTGCTGCCTTGCTCTGGCTTCAGGCCAGTGGCTCCCTTGCGCTAACTGTGTCCTCTTTTGATCTTGTGAGGTACTGTACAGATTTCAGTTATTCTGGAAGAATTTTACAGTAGGATTCCACTAGATTTGGTATAACATCTGAAATGAAACGTAAGAATTCAAATGGTCTGTTCTATTGCACCTCTTATGGTCCCATGGATCTCATTATATTCATTGCCTACAGATACGTTGTGCCAAAATCATTGGGTTAAAACATTTGGAAATTTAAACAGAAATATTTTTCTGAAAATGTGACTCCACTGCCTTCAAAATATTTGTTGAGAAAAATACTTTATTTTCCCTGAGGTCCAATTTAAAATGCCCCTCACTTGCCTGATAGCTTAATTGACAAATTATTATATGCAGGGCATTAACTGTAAGGACAATGTTTTGTGCTCCTTTTCCCCCTTTATTATGGTATTCTGTTTTCTGTCAAACAGCCATTGGTGGTTGCAATTAGATTCAGCAACCAAGGGTAAGAGAGCAAAGTAAAACAGTTTCTGCTCTTGGTCACTCTATATTTGTGAACTGTACCTTAGCAAACTACAGGTAATGGACATAATTAGCAATGAACACTATCGTTACTATAGCAGCATAGCTAATAAATATTTATTCACAAACTTCACATGCAAGGTTATTTAATTTGACAATAGGCTACCCAATAGTTCATCCTTTCATGAGTTAGAAGCTGCAGTCTCAGGAAATTGGAATTGGGTGGTCAATACCAAATGATTAACTGTTGTCCGTTCATTATCTTTGATCTTGGAAAATGCAAAGCAGGGTACTGAAAGGAGATGTTCTTTGTTCCTGAACTATCACTCTAAGCAAACTGCTTTTTATTCTGCTGACAGCAAGCTGGGACCAATGGTGTGTAAAAATCCCATTTCCACAATCACACTGGGAGACTACATTGAAAATAACAGCCTCCTTGATGAGGATCTCAGCCTCCATGAGTACGAACAAAATAAAGACAGCAGGAAGGCATTTCCCTCTGCCGAAATCTTAACCAAACAGTGTAATCCAGGATTATGTATCACTAAGAGACACTCATATATATTCCCTTCACATTATATTTAAACATTTATATTATATCATCAGTAAAATGAAACAAGTATAATTATGATTAAAATTAGCTCTATGGGATGATCAGTGTTGTATCTGCTCACAAGCTCCATATGACTATATTACATAGCAAAATCAATAGACTAATGATGAATGTTAATAAAGTATAATAATCCATGCATGTAATGAGGCAAAAATACTTTGTTAACATTATTTATAAGGGGATAAGAAAGAAATATCACTGTTGACAGTTATTAGAGTTTCTTAATTGCTCTTGCAAAGACAGTGGATATTTGCAATGAATTCCCAATATTGGTAATTGTCCCTCAAAAAGAGTTTCTAGGATTGAGTTGGCTATTGTCATTCCCGAATCCAGTGATCAAATTGAAGTCCATTGGTATGATTTGGTTCTTGTCAGATACCAGGTGTAAAGAGCTACAATAACGCACAGTTGTCTTTACTGCTTTTATTGTTATAACTCACATTCATTACTGCACTAGCTGTACGTGGTCCGTCACACGAGCTAGAGAGAGATCAAGGGGTGGGGAGGTTACATTTATACTTGGGATATAGGGAGTGGTTAGTAGTGGTGAGGTCACTATGTTAAAGGAACATCTACATCCTTTCCCTTGGAAGCAAACAATACAGTAGTGACATAGGGACCACGTCTCATGCGCTACGAGCAGGCAGGCAAACAGTTAAACAAGCAGAGGAGCATACAGCTAAGCAAAATCACCATAGCGGACAGGCGGCTTAACCAGTCGACCGGACCGGGTCCGCAGCTCGCCATCTCCTCCCTCTACAGGAAGAGCAGCAGCCGAGGCGGGGAAAGGAGCCGGGGAACCGGGCGTAGAAAGAGCAGGCGGAGGCAGAGGCGGGAAAATAGCGGCAGAATCGGGTGCACGGGCAGGCGAGCCAGGGGAAGCAGGCGGCGAGTGAGGATGAGAGAGCTGGGAAGGCAGGGACCGAGGCATGCGAGGGGCGGCAGGCAGTGTTTCGGGCAGGGGAGGGCAGAAGGGGACAGCGGGAGGCGGAGGAGGCTCGTTGACGGGACGGAGATGTTGGCGGGTCCGCCTGTAAATTGTGCCGTCGTGGTCGACAAGGTAGGAGCGCGGCGATCCAGCATCACCGACAACGGTGGCAAGCTTAGAGGGACCGGAGGGGGACTGCATCCGGACGACTTGGCCGGGGAACAGACGCGGAAGGGGGCGGCATGACTGGTCGTGGGAGCGCTTCTGCACTTCGTGCTTGTGAGCAATGCGCTCCTGGACAGCAGCAGGCTTTAGGGGAGAAGGCACGAGTGACCGCTGGGTGACAGGGAGCGGAGGTCGCGTAGTGCGAGACATCAGCCGTTTGGCTGGCGAGCCCAGGACAGGGTCGCGGGAGATGTTGCGGATATTAAGAAGAGCTAAGTAAAAATCGGATTCGGACAATCTACAATGTTCCAGCAAGTCCTTGGCACTGCGGACAGCGCGCTCCGCCAGGCCGTTACTCTGCGGGTATTCAGGACTGCTGGTGAAATGGCGAAAGTTCCAGCTGGCAGCGAACCCCCGGAACTCGGCACTGGTGAACTGGCTGCCGTTGTCAGATTGGAGGGTAGCCGGGGAGCCGAAGGTGGCGAAGTGGCGGCGCAGCTTCCCGATGACGGCCGAAGAGGAGAGGGAGTGCAGCTGATCAACTTCGAACCAGCTGGAATAGGAATCAACAAGGACTAGAAAGTGCTTTCCATGCCACTCGAAAATGTCAGTGGCGAGGGCCATCCATGGAAGTTCAGGGGCAGGCTGTTGCAGAAGTGGCTGGCGTTGCGGACGGGGAGCGAGGCTATTGCAGGTAGCGCAGGCGGAGACCCTGTCCCGGATGTAATCGGCCATGCCGGGCCAGTAGAACTGACTCTGGGCGTGTGACAGAGTGGCTTCGGCCCCAGGATGACCGCGGTGGGCGGATTCGAAGTAGTGAGCATGCAGCGCAGCGGGCACGACCACTTTGTGACCCTTCACCACCACGCCGTCGTGCAGGACAAGCTCATCGCGGACCAGGAAGTACGGATCAGCACCGGCAGGTAGAGATGAGCGACGGTCTGGCCAGCCCTGCCTGATGACGTCGGCAAGCTGCTGCAGGGCAGGATCCAGGGCAGTGTGCTTGACCAGGGATTGCATCTGCTGAGAAGGCACAATGTTAAGGTTAAGCACCATCAGGTCGGAGGACTCGTACGGGTGACGGGCAGTGGATACCAGGGGTGCACGAGACAGAGTATCGGCCACAAACATGTCCTTGCCTTTGCGGTACACAATCCGAAAGGTGAAGCGTTGAAGCTGCAGCATCATACGCTGCAGGCGGGATGAGGCGGCGTGAATCGGCTTGTTTAGGATGGTGACCAGCGGCTGGTGGTCAGTCTCGATAAGGAAGTCGTTTCCCAGGATGTAATCCTTGAACTTCGAGCAGGCAAACACCACGGCCAGGAGCTCCTTCTCGATCTGAGCATAGCGCTGCTCAGCAGGGGTCATGGTGCGGGAAGCGTAGGAGACGGGTAGCTGCAGCTTGTCGTAGAGCTGCAGGCAGGCGGCACCGAGGCCGAACTTCGAGGCATCGCAAGTCAGAACGATGGGGCGCTTCAGGTCGAAAAATTTAAGAGTAGGTGCTCGGACCAACTGGGACTTCAGGGCTTCGAAAGCCGACTGATGGTGCGGGAACCAAACCCAGGCAACGTCCTTTTTGGTCAGTTCCCTCAAAGGAGCGCTCATTTCGCTGAGGTCGGGGATGAACTTCCCCAGGTAATTGACCATGCCGAGGAAGCGCTGCAGGCTTGGCACGTCGGCGGGCGAAGACATACTGGAGACGGCAGCAGTTTTCTGCGGGTCGGGCTTGAGACCGGAGGCGGTGAAAACGTGCCCCACATACGTGACCTCCGGGACGCGGAAACGGCACTTCTTGGGGTTGAGCTTGAGGTTTATATCGCGAGCCCGGTCGAGGACCAGGCGAAGGTGGAGATCATGCTCGGCTACGTCCTTCCCGTAGACCAGGATGTCGTCCACGATTATGGCACACGGCAGACCGGCAAACAGCTGCTCCATGGTCCGCTGGAACACCTCGCTGGCGGAGTTGATCCCGAATGGCATGCGGAGGAAACGGAAACGTCCAAAAGGCGTGCTGAAGGTGGTCAAGTAGGAGGATCGCTCGTCAAGCGGTATCTGCCAGAACGAGCTCTTGGCGTCGAGGACGGAAAAAACAGTGGCCGGGCCGACCTGTGCAGCGACGTCCTCTACAGTTCGCATAGGGTAGTGCGGTCGTTTGATCGCCAGGTTCAGGTCCTTGGGGTTGATACAAATGCGGATTTCACTTTTGTCCTTTTTGGCGGCAACGACCATGGTGGAGACCCACCGGGTGGGATCGCTCACCTCTTTGAGAATGCCCCAGGTGACCATGTCGCGCAGCGTTGATTCCACCTTGTCCTTCATGGCGAAGGAGACGCGGTGTGGCGGGCGGATCACAGGTTCAACATCGGGGTCGACGACGATCTTGTAGCAGCTGGGCAGCTTGCCCAGCTTGTCGTCGAAGCGGTCGGGGTATTCCAGCAGGGGGTCCATGAGGGTCCGCACCAGGTGTATGTCACGGTGAAAGGAGACCAGGCCGAGGTCCTGACACGCCCGGGCACCCAGCAAGGTGACGCTGTCAGAGTCTAGCAGATAAAAAGTGAGGGGCCGAGAGGCCTTCAGGATCTTGCAGTGCAGGGTTGCCTTTCCCACGGGAACGAGAAGCCCTCCCCCATAAGCATGTAGGCGGGAGTTGTCAACAGTGACTTTCTCATCGGTCCTAATCTTTTTGAATAGGCTTGTTGACATTACATTCGTAACTGCCCCCATGTCTAGTTTCGCAGTGAAGGTCGAACCATTAACAGTAACCCTAACCGAAGGGTCTGCTATCAGGGCATGTGCATCTAAGATCGAAAAGATGCCCGCCTCCCCTTGGGAGGGGGAACTAGTATCAGACAAAGGTAAATCTTCGGGCTCGTGTTGGGAATCGAACTCGCTATCAGCCTGAGCAACGTTGTTTAACATTCTCCGTGGTGCGGGTACTGGCCTGCCCTTGGAGCGGCAGGCTGCAGAGAAATGGTTTAATTTTCTGCAAAAGTTGCATGTCTTTCCCAACGCTGGGCACACATTGAACTGATGGGAGGAAAAGTTACAGTTAGGGCAACGCCGTGGGCTGGCGACGCCGGGTGCGGGAGAGACCTGTTGCCGTGGCGAGCCAGTGTTCCGCCGGCGGGCGGTAGCACTGGCAAAGTTGATGTCATGACCGGCCGGCGGCGAAGCCGAGTCCACCGCCTCAGCCATGCGGGCGGCGTGTAGAGCCTCGTCTAAGGACAGGTCGGGCTTACGCAGAAGTTCAGCCCTAAGCTTATAGTCTAAGAGGCCATATACAAGAATATCCCTGGTCACTTGGTCTGGTGTGAGAGCGTCCAGGCGACAACGTCTGGCCATGTGTCTCAAAGCGGCGATGTAGTTATCAACGGACTCGCCAACGACCTGGCACCGATTGAACATCTTATACCGTGCGAGAATACAGTTAGTGGGGACGTCGCACATTGCGGTGAATTTAGCCATAAGACATACCGGGTCTCGCTCATCTTCACCTGCAGCATAGACAAACGACTCAGACCGTTCCAGGGCGGCGGGGCCGGCAATGTTGAGGAGTAGGGACGCCCGCATCTCGGCGGTGGCTGCGGGATGGGCAATCGTCACGTAGTGCTGAAAGTCGCGTCTAAAGACATCCCAACGGTGGGCAATGTCCGAATCGAAGACGAGAGGATCAGGTTTACGGCACGAGGAAGCCATGGCACGAGAGTATAGAAGGGGTAGGTTACTGGGTCAAATAAAAAAAAACAGGATAGCAAGAGAATAGGAGACGTAGAGACGTAGAGCCACTATTGTGACACCATGTAAAGAGCTACAATAACGCACAGTTGTCTTTACTGCTTTTATTGTTATAACTCACATTCATTACTGCACTAGCTGTACGTGGTCCGTCACACGAGCTAGAGAGAGATCAAGGGGTGGGGAGGTTACATTTATACTTGGGATATAGGGAGTGGTTAGTAGTGGTGAGGTCACTATGTTAAAGGAACATCTACACCAGGTAACTGAAAATAAAACAAAGAACATTCAGCATGGATTTTTAAAGGGACCTATTATGCTTCATGAGCTTTGCAGGATTATATGAAGAAGCAACAAAAATCTACAAGGATAATATCGTGGACATCATACATTTGAATTTTGGAAGATTCTTCAGGTACAGTGCAAGAGATATTAGTCACAGAGAGTCAGCACTCATTCAGATCAGAACAAGGGGAGTTAGGGGGTGATGTATAGGATCAATAGCAATTTGACCATAAATCAGAAAGTAGCAACTAGCAGTTGAAGGAAGTTTGGCAAAAGATGGAAAGTAGAATAGCAGAAAATTGCCTGTTGGACCACTGGAATTCATCACTTACATACACATACATCTCATAATTTGTCTGCTGTCTGCTTATACTGTCTACTATTCAGAAGCGACTAACTCATTACAGAACTCAATATTACTAATATTGCTGCTCCTCTGTCAAGTTAAAATGATACAATTGCTGGGTGCATCAAGAGACAGGAAGGAGACCACAGGCATAGTTATGATTTCAGTCTGCAAGTTCATTTTGCTCGCATGTTAGATCTGACTGGTCGTGAATAATATTCTTACAGAATTAGAATTAGAATTAGATCCCTTTATTGTCATTCAGACCTTTCGGTCTGAACGAAATTATGTTGCCTGCCGTCATACACAGAACCAATAAAAACAAAACATACAATAAACACAAATTAAACATCCACCACAGTGAGTTCACCAAGCACATCCTCACTGTGATGGAGGCAAAGTCTTAGTCTCCGTCTCTTCCCTCCTTGTTCTCCCTCTGCGCTGAGGCGATCGATCCAGGCTGGAGATGCCACCCTCCAGTCCAGCGGACCTCCGTGGTGATGTCGCTGCCGCCGAAAGCTGGAACGCCGTCTCCGCTCCGAGACGGCCCGCCACAGCATCAGCTCCGGGCAGCCGCCCCAGCTCCAGGCCGCTGCCCCAGCTCTGGGTCCCGCAGTCTCCGCTTCGGGCCGCCGCCCCAGCTCCGGGTCCCGCAGTCTCCGCTCTGGGCAGCCGCCCCAGCTCCAGGCCGCCGCCCCAGCTCTGGGTCCCACAGTCTCCGCTCCGGGCCGCTGCCCCAGCTCCGGGTCCCGCAGTCTCCGCTCCGGGCCGCCGCCCCAGCTCCGGGCAGCCGCCCCAGCTCCAGGCCGCTGCCCCAGCTCCGGGTCCCGCAGTCTCAGCTCCGAGCCCCGCTGCATCAGCTCCAGGCCGCATCTGAAAGCCAGAACGCCGCACCAGCAAGTCGGGCCACCGCTGCCTCAGCCCCGAAGACGGCCAGCCTCTAGCATAAACTAACAAAAACATACATAAAAAAACCTTTGATAAACTAACAAAAATAAACATAAACATACTTAAATTTTTAAAATTCATATAACATCCCTAATTGATGGGTGAAAATTACTAAACAACGTGGATGAATGGGGAACTGTACCTGCACGCCAGGAAGCACAGTCAGGGCTGATGGAGAACGTGCATGCGCCTGTACTCGAGTGAATCACTTGATGATACATTAATCCGTCATGTCCAGCTCCTGTCCACTGACCACGAAAGGCCGTTTCACACTGGCGCCGTGTAGAAGTCGCTAAATATGATGTCGCTAAATATGCCGTGTGTATAATAACATTTATGAATATGAAATTAAACACAAAAATGACTCAAAAATGTATTTACATATGATTAGCCTATTTATCACAATTTCTCTCGGAACCCCTCGCAACCTCTCGCGGAACCCTAGCGTTCCGGGGAACCTCGGTTGAGAAACGCTGCATTAGACAGTCCTTGGAGAATAGGTATTTGAATCTCTTGCTGAAGCCTATGCCACTATCAGTACACTCTTGCAGCTGTAGTAATAATGAGGTTAGTCGGTAATGATTCCCATAATACTGTTGGAGCAACAGACAAAGGCAATACAGGTCATTATTCAGGATCAATGATGAATTTCTGCAGTGGATCAATATTTACCATATCACTTTCCGCGGCCAAATGATGACATGGTCATCATGCATTGCCTCAATGACTACATCTGTGACTGAGCTTTCATCCAAGGGCATGCTGGCAGTAGCCTTGATAATGAGTCCAGAAAGGGTCATCTTTCAAAACTGCCTATCATCATCTTCCTTTTCTTCCTGCTGCTCTGCAGTGGGCAGGGCTGTGGCATAATTATACCAAGGTTGTGCTGGATACAGCAGAAGGTTATAGAGGAAGATACTCGCTCTGGAGAGTACTCCCAGATATCCACTGATTAACACGGGGAAGATCTAATCTTCATCTCCTCCAGTTGTTACATCGGTGCCAAGAGGTGGATGAGGATGTTGAACGCTCCATTCATTTTTGTTTGGAATGTGGTAAATGCGTGTCTCCATGAAGTTAATTGTTGCAAGTTTGTTCCCGCGGAATGGAGAGGCTGTATTTGTGTACTTTCTGCCACTCGTACCAAGAAATTGAAAATACTTTGTGAGAGGGAATGAATGTGCTGCTATGTTGAGAAGCTGGTACCATGTGAGAGTCTTTGTCACTAGAGCATGACATTAGTATTAAGAACTGGTGGGGAAGAACTGATTGAGCTTGAGGATACCACTGAGTGGTCAGGATTGATCAAAGTGTTTCATTCATAATATTGCAAACCTGGCTGGTGGAGTATTCCTCCATCAACTGCACATTCTCAGAGAACATGGCTGGTGCTTTGCGGGAAAGTTGGAAGGGATGTTTCTTTTATTAGAGGAGCCAATTGTGAAGTTATTGTTACAGAGGCTTTGGATCTCCTGACTTTCTTTATTCCACTGCCAGCTGCTCCCCTCTTCTAAAGCTCTTGGCTCATTTCTATGTATTCTGTTTATTCTTTAACACCACCCGGACACTAGTTTCTGGCTAAGTATTCTTTTAGGTGTTTGTATTCCACTTCTTCCTTTTTATGTTGCACTTTCATCTTGTGTCACATTTAGACATGGCGAAGAAACTGATAAAGTCTGCCTATCAATGTCACTGTAAATTGCTCGTTCTAAGCTTCCGCCCAGCCTAGTTTCAGTCAAATACCACTGAATCAAGTACTTGCGCAACTTATCTTTATTTTGACAAAACACAATTACAATCCAATTACTATATCTAACCACCGCGGATTCAATCCTCGTATCTGCCTGATCAAGCTCTCTAGGCTTCGCTCAAACAGAAACACTCCAGAAGATCACGCAGACTCAAGCGCTCTCCCAGAAGTAGGACCTCGTGGTAGCAGACTTTTAGAGGTCCCTGGACCTCGAGGGGCCGAACCACATGGGCGTGGTCTCTTTACAATCCAATTACAGATATCGATTAACCCCATACATAACAGACATTTCCCTAATCCAATAATACAGTGGCTAATACATTATATTCAAACTCTGGAGCTCAGAGGCTCGAGCTGCAGGCCGGTGGACTTTGATATCGGGAGCTCGCGGGTCCAGGTGGGAGACCGCTTTTCGGAGCTCCCGCAACGCAACTTCTTCAGCCCGTGTCATGGGGTTGGAACGACCCGGAGCGGGGCCGTACATCGCCTGGTGTGGCTTTAATGGCCGCGGGATATTCCAACGCCCGCCGGGGGCTCCAACTTTGTGACATTTAGACCTGGAGCGAGGCCGTACATCACCCGGCGCGGCCTTAAATGGCCGTGGGACTTACCATCGCCCGCCTGGGGCTTCAACATCGGGAGTAAAATGGTGCAGGGGAGAGAAAAGACTTTGCCTTCCATCACAGTGAGGAGGAGATTCACTGTGATGGATGTTTGTGTGAATTGAATTGTTTGTGTGCCTTTTAGGAATTGTTTTGTTTGTATGGCTGTAGAAACTGAGTTTTGTTTGAGCCTCACTGAGGTTCAAATGACATGGAATAAATATTGTATTGTTGTATTGTGTAACAGTGTCTCTCGGAGGAAGCTAACATTGCAACATTTACCCTGATATGCAAGAAAACCAGAAAAGGCTCAATACCTCATCCAATCAACATTCAGTAAAGTAAAGCTTTGCAACATTATTTACAATTATTTACAAAGTGTATGTCTGGTTTGCAGTCATCCAATCCATTCTGTGCATTTTGCACCTAATTGACAGGGTCTGCAGAAGATCCCATTCCCTTCCTGCAGCTTGGAGTTAGGCTCTAGACAAACTGGCACAACTCTGCAGCTTGTTCCACAGAGAATACTTTCAAATTGACCAAATATCCCAGCAGCCTTGAAGCCTTTACCCAATTTTAGAGTCCTAGCCTCTCCAATCTGGCCAGCATTAACATCACCTTCTATCTATGAGAAAGAAAATAAGTTGAGATGCAAGTAAACAGGAACAGAAAACATGGATACAGTCAAAAACCTTAAATTGTCTGCTAACAATTTATACACTATCAAAAAACCAAGTCCAAATGACCTGTATAGCTGTGGACAATTTTCATTATAAAACTGTGATTACTAAGAAATGGGATGCAAGAAAATTGGGACACATGAGACTGCAGATGGTGGAATATGTAGCAATAAAAGGAAAGCTGGTGCAGGAATTCAACAAGTCCGGTAGCATCTGTGGAGGGAAATGGATAGTCAATGTGTTGGGTGGAGACTCTATTCAGAGAGTTCCTCCAACATCTCTCCCTTTTTTAAGAAAATCAAAAGCAGTAAACATTACTGTAAATAACATAAATTGAATAGATAAAGAGAACAAAAGAGGTAGTGCACTAGTTATATTTATTAGAGGTACAACAATGGCAAGAGAAGTAAAAGTAAATCAGTTATTAATAGGAGAGAGTTGTGAGTCTGTGGAATTCTCTGCCTCAGAGGGCGGTGGAGGCAGGTTCTCTGGATGCTTTCAAGAGAGAGCTAGATAGAGCTCTTAAAAATAGCGGAGTCAGGAGATATGGGGAGAAGGCAGGAACGGGGTACTGAATGGGGATGATCAGCCATGATCACATTGAATGGCGATGCTGGCTCGAAGGGCCGAATGGCCTACTCCTGCACCTATTGTCTATTGTCTATTGATGTAAATGAAAGCTGAGGATATAGATGTAGATATAGATATACATAAAATAATTAAACAAGTAGAAAACATATTAATGGGTGTGTTCTATTTAACACCTGATAGCTGATAGGAAACAAAGGAAAAAAATGTTAATTTTGGAAATACATCAAGAAAACAAATATTGGAAAATCTATCACAGAATAAATCACCTAGTAGAGGTTGATATAGGGGATAAGAGAATGGTGTTCCTACATTGCATGCATGACTTCCTTCTTGATGTGAGAAGCCTAGCAAGGAACAATTTGTTACTGAAATTCTTAATGAAGAATGCATTAGGGCAATTAAGAAAAGTAAAACAAAGGGATAATATGCCTTGGGACATGAAGTGAGAATGACATTAACATTGTGTAGATCAGAGCAATACATTGCAGAAAAGCTGATTTCCAGGACAGTCTTGGGAAGAATATGGACACCCACACAAATAGCACATAACGTTTGGATCAAACACAACACAGCATGATGGCATTGCAGTTAGTGCCGTTGCATCACAGCTTCAGAGACCCAAGATTTACAATACAATACGATAGAACTTTATTTATCCCAGGAGGGAAATTGGTCTGCCAACACAATATTGTCATAAAACACAATAATATGAAACATGAAATTAAAGTGATGAGTGGAACGTCCAGGATTGTGGATGTGCAAAGATTGGGGGGGAAGAGTCAGTCTACCCCACAACAGAAGGGGGGGGGGGGGGGGGGGAGTTGTGCAGTTTGATAGACACAGGGAAAAAGGATCTCCTGTGACGTTCTGTTCTGCATCTTGGTGGAACCAGTTTGTTGCTGAAGGTGCTCCTCAGGTTGACCAGTGTGTCATGGAAGGGAGTGAGCTGTATTGTCCAAGATGCTCTGCAGTTTGAGGAGCATCCTCCCCTCCAAGACCACCTCTAGTGAATCTAACTCCACCCCCAGGACGGAGCCAGCCCTCTTGATAAGCTTGTTAATTCTGTTTGCGTCCGCGGCCTTCGCCCTGCTACCCCAGCACACGACAGCGAAGAAGATGACACTGGCCACCACCAATTACTGCAGATGTTGAAAGAGCAGAACCTCCACAGAAAGTACAGATGGCTCCGTCCCTTCTTATACAGTGCCTCAGCGTTCATGAACCTTATGCCGAAAAAGATCGCCTAAGTGGGACAGGCCCTATTGTGTTTGAGTGTTTTATGTATTGTGCTCTTCCCAATACTGCACTGGTTTCCTCCCACATTCCAAGGGTGTGCTGGTAAGTAAATTGGATATGGAAAATTGGATCTCCAGTGTAGCTAAGTGACAAAGAACTCAGAGGGGATTTGATGGACATTCGACAAATAATTTGTTGCATGGGTACGGGAAAGGAGAAATGGAACTGATTGACTCATACTGAGCCAGTATGAAGCAAATGCCTGAATGGCCTCAGTTGTAATGTCAGTAAAATGGTTAGCAATATTGAGCAGCAGTGAGAAAACTTTAAAGCTTTTCAACAGAGTCCAAGGGAATATATTCTGCTAAAAATCAAGATGAACTGATCACTAATACGGGACCATTAATAAAGAAAGACATTTAAGCCAATAAAGGAAAAGAATGAGGATGAAGAAAAGGGCATAAAAAAGAATACGATCATGGGACGTCAAAAAATGTTGAGAACGTAGAGGAAGGACAATAAAGTTATATTATCGAAAGACATTTAGATAAAAAGAGAAGCTATTTTACAGGCACATAAATAAATAAAGTTATGAGGGTCTGAAGAAGGGTTTCGGCCCGAAACGTCACCTATTTCCTTCGCTCCATAGATGCTGCTGCACCCGCTGAGTTTCTCCAGCATTTTTGTGTACCTTCGATCTTCCAGCATCTGCAGTTCCTTCTTGAACACAATAAATACAGTTAAATTGGGAGTGGAGTAGTGGCAAGATAATGTCACAGGCAAAAAGAGCATATATTATATTAATTAAACATAGGTGATAGAACCTCAGTCCAAAAGGTTTAAATCCCCTTGTCAATTCTTCCCTTCCCTCCCAGACCACCCCCTCCCTGGGCACTTTCGGTTGCAACCGCAAGAAATGCGACACCTGTCCCTTTACCTCCCCCCTCGACCATTCAAGGACCCAAGCAGTCGTTCCAGGTGCGACAGAGGTTCACCTGTATCTCCTCCAACCTCATCTACTGCATCCGCTGCTCTAGATGTCAGCTGATCTACATCGGTGAGACTAAGCGGAGGTTGGGCGATCGTTTCGCCGAACACCTCCGCTCGGTCCGCAAGAACCTACCTGACCTCCCGGTGGCTCAGCACTTCAACTCCCCCTCCCATGCCCCGTCCGACCTCTCTGTCCTGGGTCTCCTCCATGGCCTGAGTGAGCAACACCGGAAATTGGAGGAACAGCACCTCATATTCTGCTTGGGGAGTCTGCATCCTGCGGGCATGAACATTGAATTCTCCCAATTTTGTTAGCCCTTGCTGTCGGGCTGTCTCCTCCCATCCCTCAGCCCTCGGGCTCCTCCACCTCCTTTTTCCTTCCTTCTCCCCACCACCCCAACACCATCAGTCTGAAGAAGGGTTTCGGCCCGAAACATTGCCTATTTCCTTCGATCCATAGATGCTGCTGCACCCGCTGAGTTTCTCCAGCATTTTTGTGTACCTTCGATTTTCCAGCATCTGCAGTTCCTTCTTGAGAACTTTAAATCCACATGTTTTGAATGATCACATGATTGCATATTGGTATGAAAAGGACTGTTCCAGAAATCTGGCAAACAACCAGATTGGAATGTGAAAAAACAATACACGCATCAGTTTAGTTTAGTTTATTATTGTCATGAGTACAGAGATACAGTGAAAATGTTGCTCTGTTTGCTGTTCAGTCGGATCATACTGTACATGGGTACAACTGATCCTCTTCTGGAACAGCATGCCATGTTCCAGCACCATCTTGCAATTCTACGTCTCTGAAAGCCTGATCGTGGTGGAAACAAGATATGCAATTTCTTGTATTCTCACCTTAAGGTCTGGTGCCCCGGGGACACTAAATCATTGAAGCAAGGTTTGCCTGACCCAGCCGAATGCCGTCAGCTCCTTCAAGTGCCTCTCCGTACAGTTATCACAGGCTGCACACAATCTACTCGCCCACCTGACTGTCGTAGGGTTTTCCGCAACTGTTTCCGGCATCAGTCTGAGGAAGGGTTTCAATCTGAAACGTTAACTATTTCCTTCGCTCCATAGATGCTGCCTCACCCGCTGAGTTTCTCCAGCAGTTTTGTCTCCTCACAACCTGTGACCACTGGAACTGGGCCGTCCATCTCCTCCAGCAGCCGTCCCACCTCGTCCGTGAACCAAGGCTGCCATGCCCCATTTCCTGAGCCTATCGCTGAACTTTAGGGTACTTTCCAAGGGAATCGTTCAGTGTGATAAAAGATAATAAAATTCATGCGAAAAGAGAAAATAGAAAAAGGCATAAAAAGCAAGAAAACAGCACCAAATCATGAGAATGGATTTAAAACAGGTGGGGTCTTAATCAGTCTTCTTGATTTTTTTAAAGAGATATCAGAGAGCACAAACAAGGAGACGTAATATATATAGTGTCCAAAATATAGATGTAATACATTAATGTCAAAGGTATGCAGAGATATTGGACGGAATGGATAACAAACCGACCTCAAATGGAAATTAGGGTGTAGGGGCGTTATTCAGATTGGTAGAAGATGGAAAGTGAGATCCCACAGGATCAGTTTTGGAATCATGTTGGTTCACAGTTTCAATTTTGGAATGAAAACACAGTTTGTTGACAACTCCATATGTTTGGCATGGAGGAAATAAAGCAAATGATTAAAAAGAGATTAATAAAAAAATTATTCAAAATTACAAACTTGCTCCAAGGTCAAATAATTCACAAATTAATTTCAATTCAAATTGAGACTTTGATTTTGGAGTCTGATAGCAGTTCAATGATTCAATGGTACTGAGGTACAGTGAAATTCCTTTTCACGCACAGTTCAGCAAAAGTGTTACTATACGTAAGCACATCTGTAAAAGGAATACTGCACTGAGACGGAATACAAGAGTCGCCAGATTTTGGTGCCATTTTCAAGTTCCAGTTATAAGGCTTCTTAACCTGGTCATGAAGTCCCATTGTCCTGGAGGTGTTGCAGGGACAGCCTGGCCAAGCATAGCTGCTGGTGTCCTCCACAGCTGTCCCACGCTCTGTGCAACTGCAGATCACGTCCGGGCCTCTTGGAGCGGCATCCGATCCTGCTGAGCCCCAGGCTGCTGCAGAGCTTCCAGCAGCCCACGCCAACATCGAGGTGCACTGCACTGCCTCATGCAGCCGATCCGCTTACCAGCCCTCTGTTCCTTGTGTTGTAAATCAGAAGGATCTAGGAGTACAGGTATATGGATCCTTTAAAAGTGGCATTGCAGCTAGATAGGGTGGTAATGAAGGTTTTTGGCACGCAGGTCTTTCTCATTCAGGGGATTGAGGATATAAGTTGGGATGCTATGTTACAGTTGTACAAGATATTGGTGAGTATTTTGTTTAGTGTTGGTCAACCTGCTGTAGGAAAATTTGCAATTAAGTTGGAAAGAATGCAGAGATTTATGAGGATCTTGCCAGGACCCGAATGCCTGAGCTACAGGGAGAGATAGGGCAGGCTAGGTCTTTATTCCTTGTAGTGCAGGAGACTGAGGGGTGATCTTCTGGAGGGGTATAAAATCTTGAAAGGATCTTTTGCATGGGGTAGGGGAACCAAACACCATAGGTTTCAAGTGAGAGGCGAAAGAGTTAATAGGAGTCTGAGGGGCAACCTTTTTGACACAGAGTGTGGTGGGTAATTCCCCAGTAATGGCTTTAACTTCATTGTCCATTGAGAGACTCACTCGAAATATAATTGATTGATTGCATTTTCACCTCACGAATCCAAATGTAATTAGTCTTCCATTTGTAAGCTTACCTTCAAGTTAGTCTCTGAAACTTCCTCCAAAATGTTTTCGTCTTCCTATCATACTTTGGGACGCTGATGAAAACCTACATTTGTTTCTCTGACCGAACTTCGCTGGGTCATCAGCTTTTACTTATGGTTTAGGAAAATTTGTATAAAATGCCTGGGGAATTGAGATAGGTGAGGGATTATGTGGGATCTGAACATAAATTGAGGTGGCAGTGATATTTAATGAAGTAGTAATTTGGCTATCTCCATGCACTAGACACCAGTATTAAGTGGACTCCTGTCATTTGAATGGGCTTCTCTTCTCAACCTCTATTTTGGGCCAGGGGTTCTTACGCAGAAGAGGCAGAATTTGAAAATCAACTGGGACCATCCTTCTCTTCTTCAGATGAGACTCCAAATGCTGTCTGCCTTTGAAAGCCCCTGCATCTCTTCAGGTCTCGCCCTCACATACTGAGTTCCCTGCAGGAGCAGAAATACTACTGGAAATGTATTCAGGGCATTTAATAGCCGATGATGTTGAAGGTTTATCAAATGTCTTCACTGGTTCAGTTGAAAATTAAAAACAATAATGATGGTACATTATAGACTGGGAAAATCATAGCGGGTAGGGTTCAGATGGGGTGCAATTCCTCAAAAGTGTTCAGGAGAGTTTTCTTATGTGGCCCCCCACACGTGAGAGGGCAACGCTGGATCTAGTATTGGGAAATTGGGAAGGGCAAGTTAATGAAGTGTGTGTGGAGAAGCCTTTTGGGACCAGTGACCACAGTTCGATTAGGTTTAAGATAGTTATGGATAGGGACGGAGAGGGCCCACGTGTTAAAATGCTCAACTGGGATAAGGCCAACTTTGAGGGTGTGAGAGAAGGTCTCGCTCAAGTTGACTGGAGCAGGTTATTAGAGGGGAAAGGAACATCGGCAAAGTGGGATGTTTTTAAAAGTGTACTGAAGAAAGCTCAGGATATGTACGTCCCCGTTAGAGTGAAGGGCAAAGTCGGCAAAAGTAAGGAAGTTTGGCTGACGAGGGAAATTGAGTCATTGGTAAAAAACAAGAAGGATGCATGGGACAAGTATAGGCAGCTGGGATCAAGTGCATCCCTGGAGGAGTTTCAGAAACTAAGGAGTAAACTAAAAAAGGAAAGCAGAAGGGCAAAAAGTGACCAGCTCTGGCGGGTAGCATTAAGGACATTCCCAAAATATTTTATAAATACATAAGGGAGAAAAGGGTAACTAGAGAGAGAGTGGGACCTCTCAGGAATCAAAGCGGTCACCTCTGTGTGGAGCCACAGGAGATGGACAAGGTCCTCAATTAGTATTTCTCCTCTGTATTTACCGAGAAGAAAGACAGTAGGATGGAAGAAATTGGAGCAGTCATTGGAAGTGTCTTGAAATCAGTCAGGATTACTGTCGAAGAAGTACTGAAGGTACTGTCATGTTTGAAGGTAGACAAATCTCCAGAACCTGATCTGATATATTCAAGGACATTTTGGGAAAGTAGAGAGGAAATTCCGGGAGCCCTGATTGAAATTTACGAGTCATCCTTAATTACAGGAAAGGTGCCGGAAGACTGGAGGGTGGCAAATGTTGTGCCTCTTTTCAAGAAGGGCTGCAGGGAAAATGCTAGGAACTATAGGCCGGTGAGCTTAACATCTATAGTTGGTAAGTTACTGGAGAGTATTCTAGGGATAGGATGTACAGACATTTGGATGGGCAAGGGCTGATTAGGGACAGTCAGCATAGTTTTGTACGTGGGAGGTCGTGTCTCACAAATCTGATTGATTTTTTTGAAGATGTGACCAAAAAGGTTGATGAGGGCAGAGCTGTAGATGTTGTGTACATGGACTTCAGTAAGGCGTTCGACAAGGCTCCGCATGGTAAGCTGCTCTGGAAGGTTAGATCGCATGGGATCCAAGGAGAGATTGCTGAATTGATAGCAAATTAGCTCCACAGAAGGAAGTAGAGGGTGATGGTGGAAGGTTGCTTCTCAGACTGGATGACTGCGATGAGTGGTGTACCTCAGGGTTCAGTGCTGGCCCGTTACTGTTTGTCATCTACATCAATGATTTGGATGAGAACATACAGGGCAAGATTAGCAAGTTTGCTGATGATACAAAGTGAGTGGTTTTGCAGATAGTGAAGATGGTTGTGAATGATTGCAGCAGGATCTGGATCGATTGGCCAGGTGGGCAGAGGAATGGTTGATGGAATTTAATACAGAGAACTGTGAGGTGTTGCATTTTGGGACGTCGAACAGGGGCAGGACCTACACAGTAAATGGTAGGCCCCTTGGTAGTGTTGTAGAGCAGAGGGATCAACGAGTACAGGTGCATGGTTCCTTGAACATCGAGTCGCAGAAAGATTAGTTGGTCAAAAAGGCTTTTGGCACATTGGCCTTCATCAGTCAGAGTATTGAGTATAGAAGTTGGGAGGTCATGTTGCAGTTGTATAAGACGTTGGTGAGACCGCATTTAGAATATTGTGTTCAGTTCTGGGCACCATGTTATAGGAAAGATATTGTCAAGCTTGAAAAGATTCAGAAAAGATTCACGAGGATGTTGCCAGGATTAGAGGGCGTGAGCTATAGAGAGAGGTTGAGTAGGCTGGGTCTCTATTCCATGGAGCGCAGGAGGATGAGGGGAGATCTTATAGAAGTATACAAAATCATGAGAGGATTCGATCGGGTGGATGCACTGAGACTTTTGCCCAGAGTAGGGGAATCGAGGACCAGAGGACATAGGCTCAAGGTGAAGTGGAAAAGATTTAATAGGAATCCGACGAGTAACTTTTTCACACAAAGGTGGGTATGTGGAACAAACTGCCAGAGGAGGTAGTTGAGGCTGGGTCTATCCCATTGTTTAAGAAACAGTTAGACAGGTACATGGATAGGACAGGTTTGGAGGGATATGGACCAAGCGCGGGCAAGTGGGACTGGTGTAGCTGGGACATTGTTGGCCGGTGTGGGCGAGTTGGGCCGAAGGGCCTGTTTCCATATGGTATCACTCTATGACTCTAATATTAATAAAATGTTAACGCAAGTGATGGATGAGTCATTTTAACATCTGATTCATGTGATGCAAGGAACTCTGACAGCCATTAAACCTGTTTTCACTCCACTGGCTGCCCACTCCTACTAGAATGCTAATAATATTTATAGACAAATGCTGCCTTCAATCTTCATCTGGCCAATACATGTTTTTTTTAGCTATTATCAGGATTTTCTTAATTGCGTGGCTTGATTATTTTTTTTGAATTCATATTTAAAATGGACAGGCTCCTTCTCTCAATTAACAATTGATAATTGCCTTGTGTTTAATTGCCAGTATCGCAAGATGCACTTAGAATGGACTTTGCAATTTTCTTTCATTAGCCTTGCAAATTTGTGAGTGTTTTATGTTGCTTTCTCTCACGAGATTAAGTGAATAGGACAGAATCAATGATGGAGTACAGTGTATATGGTTTGTGGCAGGTTTGTTCAATTGTCTGCTGCAAGGTGAAATTATAGACTATGCCTGGAGCTGAGATGCCAATGATACCTTGACATTATGGTGCATATTTTTGGTAGGTGCTGTGAAATATCTAGTATGGAGTATCACTGAGTGAACTGCTCTTTAACTGGATGCATATGAAAACCTATAATAACACAAAACTTTAATGTTGGAAGAAATGTGGTGAAGAAATTATAATTAAAGCCTTTGCTGTAAAACTGGCCATTCAGACTGCATTAGTGAAAGATGGGATGAAGGTTATAGTTTCCATCTTTTCACAGCATCATAATTTAACAAGTTTGAGGCAGATAGGGAGTTCCTCTTTCCGTCCTTAGGAATTGGTGTGAATGATGATGCACTCCTATATTTCCCGCAGGGCACAAGAGTGATTGCTGATAGACTGCCTGAGCACAGCAGGAGCTGGAAGGATGGAACACAGGCCTCAAGTTCAAAGCTACCTGTCAGTTCTAATGACTTCTTTTTAAGATGTTTTCTGTGCATGAGCATAATGGCCTGCAGGGGTCCTAGCAGCTGGCTGCCTGAAAAACTACAAGAAAGTGCCTTATTTCTGACCTGAATAACCGTAGAATGTCTCTTAGCATCGCTGCTTTACATGCAGTATGCGTATCTGAGAGGCACACAGCAGCCTTCATGATATGGTTATTGTACAGCGGTTATTGCTGCAACACATTTAGACACTGTGCAGCTATAATTCGTTTTGACATGATATCCTCATTTGGCAGGGTCCACAAACCCAGGTCTCTCACATTATGGGGAAAACAAATCTCAATTCTTGTTTGTATTGAGCATGGGTCGCATTGATACAAGGCGCTGGTGAACGGAAGGCTGGAAAGACGAGTTTAATCTACAAACCCCACTGGAGCTAAAAATATTTCAATTTTCCAATGTGTTGATACTTTTGTTGCAGCTGATGCTGTTTATTACTGTTACCTGATTGTGTATGTTCGATTCAATATGCAGCAACTCAGATTCTCTGACAATAATCTCAGCAATTCGGACCTCTCTGGGTATGGCACAAGAATCGTTTAGATATTCTGTCAGCACGTGTAACCTTAGTCAAGTGTACGTTGACCTGCTGCTGGTGGCTTTACTAGAATCTTATCCATTTATTCATTTTGCCTTCAGTTGATGTGATGGAACTAATCAGTAAATGGTTGATAAATCTGCAAAAGGTTTCTCAAAATGTTACACTATCTACCCCTGCCACTCGTCCAACACAAATGTTCACAGTCTGTGTCTTGCTGCAACTATAAGCTGTGACCTTGGCTGTGCTTACTGATGGTGCAGCTGTTCAATTACTTATTAGTTTAACCTCCCCCACCACCACCTCATATCCCACCAATGACTGATACAAACTGATTATAGCCGATCATCTCCTGGACCAAACTTTACTTTTGCAATGGAGATTGTTAGTATTGAAATGGGGTGGAAGATTGCAACCTTCATGTGGTCCGCCCAATTTCGACGAATACAATCAAATATGCATGTTAATCTTGGCTGAAATCGAGCAGCCATAGTACCCACACTTTAATAAGGATTTATGTATTGCTAGGCCATTTTGGTCAAGTCTGGTATGCTCTGTAGAAATGGGACAAGCTTCGGAATGGTGCCAGTATGTCTGTGGCTCAGATCAGTGTTGCATATTCAGTTGATAGATGGATGAGATTTCTGCAGAGGCCATTCAGGGAAATGTAAAATGCATGGATCTCTGCAAGAGCCTTGTATATATTGTAAATAATGTTACGAGACAGTTACCCTGTTAAGTGTCGATTGGTTGAAATGTTAATCACTGTCTGGTTTGTTTGAATCCCAGGGTAAATGTTGCATTATTCAAGATTCAGTTAGCCTCTTCTGGAAGCTTCTCCTGCAACAATGTAATAAGATTATCTAATTGGCCTGTGTACCTGTCTTAAAATGTATTATTGTAATTTGTTATACTTGATTGTATTGTAAATGTACCACCCCTCTGTAGTTCGGCCCCTTAAGGTTTGGGGACCAATAAAAGGCAGCCCCCATGAGGTTTGTTGCCAATCTTCTGGAAGAGCGCTTGGGACTGCGTGACCTTTTGGAGTGTTTCTGCTTGCACAAGACTAAAGAGCTTGGCCAGGCAGACACAAGGATTGAACCTGCAGTGGTTTAGGTATCAGAGAAACATAGAAACATAGAAACATAGAAAATAAGTGCAGGAGGAGGCCATTTGGCCCTTCGAACCAGCTCCGCCATTCATTGTGATCATGGCTGATCGTCCCCTATCAATAACCCGTGCCTGCCTTCTCCCCATATCCCTTGACACCACTAGCCCCTAGAGCTCTATCTAACTCTCTCTTAAATCCATCCAGTGATTTGGCCTCCACTGCCGCCTGTGGCAGGGAATTCCATAAATTCACAACTCTCTGGGTGAAAAAGTTTTTTTCTCACCTCAGTCTTAAATGACCTCCCCTTAATTCTAAGACTGTGGCCCCTGGTTCTGGACTCGCCCAACATTGGGAACATTTTTCCTGCATCTAGCTTGTCCAGTCCTTTTATAATTTTATATGTTTCTATAATGTGTCCCCTCATTATTCTAAACTCCAGTGAATACAAGCCTAGTCTTTTCAATCTTTTCTCATATGACAGTCCCGCCATCCCAGGGATCAATCTCGTGAATCTACGCTGCACTGCCTCAATCACAAGAATGTCCTTCTTCAAATTAGGAGACCAAAACTGTACACGATACTCCAGATGTGGTCTCACCAGAGCCCTATACAACTGCATCGTACAGGGTGATTTGTTGTGTTTTCCAAAAATAAAGTTTGGTTGTTCCAGTGCTTGAATCAGTGGTTTATTGACTGACCTAGACTGGGGGGAAGCTTAGAAAGAGTTTATTTGCATGCACAATCAAATAAGATCAAATAGAATACGTTGTCCTACAACTTTAGGCTGTGCACACCATACTCAAGAAGAAGAGTATTAAAATATCTAGTAAAAACAAATGCCGGTTTATTATTGTCCAACATAAAGACCACATATTTGTATCAAATATTTGGCCTGTCCAGCCAAATTAAATGGACATGTGCAGTTAAAGTTTTTCGCATTTTAGCATTTTCCAGACCTGGCCAAGATTGGGAGAAAAGGACTGGATATGAAAGGAAAACCTGTTTGGTTGCAAAATCAGATGTGTGAGGAACTGATTTGAATGGTCTTTGATATTGTTTGAGAGAATGGCCATTTTGGTATGGAGATACGCAAGATTGGATTGTCCTGAACAGCTTTGCACAGCCAGAACATTGCATTGCCAGGCCAAACCCCCAGGAAACAGATTGTCCATAATTGGTTGTTTAATGAGTTTCAATAGGTTATATACTTTTGCGACTTTACATACATTGTCAGTTAAGCAGAATTATTTTGCTTGAGCGTACTTGTTCTTTTTCAAATCAATATACCCAAATAGACTCCCAAAATGATATACGTAAAGATAAAATTGTATATGCAAGGTATCTTTCAAATGGCTTTGAGTGAATTTTAAATGTATACATTCCTGCATACTGATCTAAATAATGCCAATTAATTTAATCACAGACGGTGGATCTAAAATTCTCATTGTTTGAGATAAATCCATTTTCAGATCAATAAATCATATTTCACTTATTCGTCACATTTATAAATCAAATGATTTTTAAAAACAACAATAGTAAACAAAAACTACACCTTAATTCACTTCCCAATGTGTTGTTTTATGGCAGGTTTCACATTTGGTAATATGTAAGTAAATTTGAGTGAAAACAAGTAAAATGAAAAAATGTTTCAAAATGGACAAAATTGAACAGAAATTTTAGATAGAAAGAAACTATTCCATAAACTCCATAGATGAATGCAAGGCACTCTATATTATAATTACAAATCTGTGGATTTTCCTAATATCCTGAATTTTTTGGAAAGATTTAATGGTTGCGCGCCTGCACAAAGTCGACACCCATCACTCAATTGACTGAAGTTTAGATGCATGTACACTGCGATACCACTAGGGAACAGTGATGCATCTCCCACCAGACAGTCAAGCAGCAAACTACCTTTGCTGGGTAGATGATGAGACACACATGAAAGGAGGAGAAAGAAATCTGAAATAAATATAGAAGATGCGCAGGTTAAAACAACGGCCCGGTCCTTTGATAAAAGATAGATTCATATTTTGTATAAAGCATTTTTGAAACCATTTTGAAGGAGGAAATAAAATTACAACAAAATTAAAAGCGTCTGATAAAGACGTATACTCTTTTAGCACTTTCCCTGAGAACTGGCAATATTATGGTGGGGGTGGGGTGAAGTGATAGATACCAGGCTTCTTCTTACAGAGTCTGTAGAAGGGTCTCAACCTGAAACATCATCCATTCCTTCGCTTCAGAGATGCTGCCAGTCTCACTGTGATGATGGGTTAAATGGCCTCCTATGTTATAACATTTTAGATTTCATGCAAATAAAATGAAATTAAGTCATGTAAAAGGTAATAAAAGAAGTGGTCCCATATTGCAAAAAATTACACTCAATGGTAATATTGGTTTGAAATATACATATCCAAATTATTTTAAATCAATGTTTTGATGTATAGAGATTTGCGATAGGTGAATAGGAGTCTTTAATATAACACAGTTAAAATCTCTGTGGAAGAGAGAGGCTTGAGTATGTGATTGCCCAGTAAATGGTGTAAATGAAATACAGAAAATCAATTGAAGAAAGAACTTAGCAATTTTTCAGGATGATATTTATTAAATTTGAGCATCATTTTGTTGTCTTAATGTAAAAATAAATCTGGCGATCTGAAAACGCTTCCCCTGTTCCACTTTCCCGAGTTACTCACGAATCACCATATAACCATATAACCATATAATAATTACAGCACGGAAACAGGCCATCTCAGCCCTTTTAGTCTGTGCAGAACACTTACTCTCACCTAGTCCCATCTACCTGCACTCAGACCATAACCCTCCATTCCTTTCCCGTCCATATACCTATCCAATTCATTTTTAAATGATAAGATCAAACCTGCCTCCACCACTTCCACTGGAAGCTCATTCCACACAGCTACCACTCTCTGAGTAAAGAAGTTCCCCCTCTTGTTACCCCTAAACTTTTGTCCATTAATTCTCAAATCATGTCCTCTTGTTTGAATCTTGGAATGGAAAAAGCTTATCCACGTCAACTCTGTCTATCCCTCTCATCATTTTAAAGACCTCTATCAAGTCCCCCCTTAACCTTCTGCGCTCCAAAGAATAAAGACCTATCTTGTTCAACCTTTCTTTGTGCTGAAACCCAGGCAACATTCTAGTAAATTCTCCCGAGTTTTCCCCTTGGTTCAAACTCGGAGATGCCAGCCGTAGGTACTCGAGGTTATTTTTTTTACTGTATTTATACAGTGTATTGTGTATTGAAGGCTACAAACAATACATTAGGAACAGAGCTTTAAATTATTGTGCATTATGCCACTAACATTAAGAACACTTTTAATTGAACAACATAGAGCAGGCTTTGACATTTTGCAGACCATTCTTACCCTTTCGAAAATATTTTATGGTGAGAAAGGTTTAAAGGCAAATTCATTTTGTACCATTGTAAAATGAATCAGGTGTGCAAGGGGAATAAATGCTGTTTGGTGCACTGGATCCTTTATGGAGGCTCAGCAGAGGTCTACCTGCATGCAGCTGAACAGCTGTTTCTTAATGTTCAAAAGGGAACTGCAGATGCTGGAATATCAAAGGTACACAAAATTGCTGGGGAAACTCAGCGGGTGCAGCAGCATCTATGGAGCGAAGGAAATAGGCGACGTTTCGGGCCGAAACCCTTCTTCAGACGGCCCAGCTGTTTTTTAATAATGTCCACTGTCTATCCGCGGGAAGGATTAGTTTATATTTAAAGAGAGTTATTGGATTGCATATTTAAAGCAGGTGAAACAGCCTTTCGTACAGTTTTTGCAGAAAGAAATATCGCCTCTATGAATTAAAGATTCTGTGAAGATTTAATTCGGGATATCTCCAAGAAGAAAAATGTCAAGTACACCCAAAAGTTGATGCAAGCATCACAAAGGAAAATTCTCTTATGTCTGTCCCATTCCCTTGGTTTTTAGTTGATAAATCAGCAATGATATCGTGGGGTATTCCCACGAGTAACTAGAAGTATCTATAATTTGAGTGTAATTATGCTATTTTTGCTGTAATCTCCTGCTTTTTGATTTACTTAAATTTCAAGAATTGCAAGTTCCACAATTATTTGAAGAAAAATAATTGCCAGCAAACATTGCTATAGGAGAGCAATGCACAAGTCCCTGGTTTATTACTTTTTACATTGGAACAAAACTAGAGTAACACAGTGGTACAGTTGGTAGAGCTGATGAGTGTGATCTACCAGTGTGCTCCATGGAAATATTTAGAATCTGATAGGCACATTTTGAGAACTTGGTTTCCAGTTGAGAACTCCCTCAACATGGTGAGCAGGGACCTTTGACCCTTGTGTCAAATTCAAATAAAACTGGCTGGACCATGCCTGAAGATCCTTAAAGAAACTGGTGACTTCTGCCAAATGACCCACCAGTTAGTTAGCTTCACTTAGGTTCAGTATGGATGAGGGAGAAGTTGTACTGTCAAATGTGTTGGGCTGAACTCACCCCGTCTATTTGACTTTCCTCGTGTCTCCTTTGTGTTGAAGCTGCTCAGCTTTGAGATGGCTTTGGTGCAGTTTGCTGGTTTATGGAAATGTCGCGCTTGGTCCAATGTCGGAGTGAGCTTGATTCACCGTCTTCATTCCTGCATTCCAGATTCGCAGACCAGTTTGTATCAGGAGCCACAACAATACAAATTGCTCTCCCAATATCAACACAATGATTACATTGGCTATTTGAATAAAGTAAAAAACATTCTTGAAAAGTAAAAACATGGTGGTAAGTACAATCTCTATTTTTACAGAGAGCATGGAACACAATTCTGTTGAGCCAAATGTGCTTTTATTGTAGAACATAGAACATTACACAGCAAGATCACACCCTTCGGCCCACAATGTTTGTGCCGAACATGATGCCAAATTAAACTGGTCTCATCTGCCTGCACGTGATCTACGTCCCTCTATTTTCTACACTTCCATGCGTCTATATAAAAGCCTCTTAAACGCCTTTATCACTTCTGCCTCAACCACCATCCCTGGCAATACATCACTACTCTGTGTAAATAAAACTTGCATTGCACATCTCCATTAAACTTTCCCCCTCTCATCTTATAGCTATGCCGTCCAGCATTAGTCATTTATACCTTGGGAAAAAGGTTTTGACTGTCTACTCTCTCTATGCTTCTCATAATTTTATATACTTCCATTAATTCTCTCCTGAACCTCTGACGTTCCAGCGAGAACAATCCAAGTCCATCTATTCTCCCCCTGTAGCTGAAACTCTCTAATCCAGGCACTATTCTAGTAAACCACCTCTGCACCCTCACCAGAGCCTCCACATCTTTTCTGTAATGGGGCGTGCAGAACACGCAATCCGACAAATGCAGCCTAACCAATGTCGTATGGAGCTGCATCATGACATCTTGACTCTTAGGTTCAATGCTCCCAGCAATGAGGGCAAGCACACCAAACACCTTCTTTAGCACCCTATCTACTAGTGCTGCCACCCTCACTCAGCTATGAACTTGGACTTTAAAATCCTCTGCACAACAATGGTCTTGCCATTAAAGTATACTCTCTCCTTACTACTTTGTAACTTTCTGAAAAGTAAAAACAAAATGCGGGAAGTATTCGTTCGTTCAGACAGGGTTCAGTAGATCAGAAACAAAGCTAATACCAATTGTTCCTTATTAGTTCTGTTTTTCTCTCCATTGATACATCTTGACCAGCTGAGTATTTTTAGCATATTTCTGAATTCTGGCATCTGCAGTTTTTATTATTTGTAATATCATGTATTTTAGTTTCTGTGTTTCTGGGCTTGGTGAATCTCTTTGTATCTGAGTGCTCCGTGACTCATTCAGCTGTTTAAAAAGAAACACTGTTGAAGTTATAATATTGAGGTGGAAAATAAGCTCACTCCCTCCACTCACTCTGCAGCAACCTTGACATTATCATCATCCCCGCCGACAAGGGAGGTGCCATGGTGGTCTGGTGAGCTGACCTCTACCACGCTGAGGCCAGGCGCCAGCTCTCGGACACTTTCTCCTACTTGGACCACGCACCCACAGATGAGCATTAGGCCACAATCTCTCAGACCATATCTGGTTTTTATCACTTCTGACTGTCTGCCTTCCACAGCCTCCAACCTTATTATTCCCGAGCCTGCACGGCCCGGTTTTACCTTCTCCCCAAAATCCATAAACACAACAGCCCTGGCAGACCCATTGTTTCTGCCTGCTCCTAGCCACCTGAAATCATTTCCATGTACCTCGACTCCATCCTATACCCCCTGGTCAATGCCCCCTGACTTATGCCCAAGATACCTCACACATCCTTTGTCTCTTTAATGACTACCGCTTTCCGAGCCTCCACTCCCTCATATTTACTATTTAGCTGTATCTCTCATTTCTCTTTCCCCTGACTCTCAGTCTGAAGAAGGGTCTTGACCCGAAACGTCACCTTTCTCCAGTGATGCTGTCTGACCCGCTGAGTTACTCCAGCTTTTTGTGTCTATCTTTGGAAAATAAGCAATGCAGTTTTGCTGAACGTTACTGAGTGGATCCAAGATGACTGACTTCCTTCAGAGTTCTCATACACAACTAGTTCTCAATGAACACTTTATTATAGAACATCCTTGTACATAATGAATTAGATTAGATATTGTAGGTAATGATTTATTATGGGTCATTTTATCCACATTAGGGGCAGTACATATTTTTTTCTGGGCTACTGATTTTCTGCCAGTATAGGCAAGTAGGAGAGAGGAAATTGCATCTATTCTCAGATAGCCTTTTGATTTTAATAGCATTTTAACATTATATGGAGACATTTTATGGCAGTAAATACTAGAGATATCCTTTCAAGACAGACATGTCTGCTAAATCTGGTGATGTATTTGGACAAACAATGGACTCATGATGACTGCACTGAAGGGGATGTCTGAAAGTGACTGAAATCTAGGATGATGCTGTTGTACTATCTTGAATCCCTGGCTTGGAAATGCTTCACGATCTTGTATCAGCACAATGTTATTGCAATTTGATCAAAGATGTTTGATCAATTAGAAGATCTGACATTGGTGAAGGAGACATTCAGAGTGAATTTGATCAGGTCTGTGTCACCAACAGTGCTTTGTACATAATTAGTTTAAGCCTTAATATAAGCTGTGTGCCTGATTTTACAAGGTGTGATTTTGGGGAGTTAAAGGAGACTGCATATTTGGTCTGTGCAGGCTTGCATTAATATGTAAATTAATGTTACAGAGCATTATAAATGCTGGCTGCTGCCTTGCTCAAGCAGGCAGAACCCTGATTAGAAAGCATTCTTAAAGCTAGGTTATTGCTTTTTTGGCCTGCATTTAGGAATACGATTGATTTTTTTTGCTAATAAGAATTAGCCTAATTATTGTTCGACCATCATTGTGGACCGTTCCAGTCGCCATCTCCCTGGCCACCGGAACTCATGACCAGAACATCTAGATATACAGGGACACCTACGTCAGGCTCCTAATTATCGGCTCTAGCTCACACTTTGATACCATCATCCCAATTATACCCATCAACAAATTCTCTGGATCCAGGAGCTAGCATCTGCCTTTGCCACTGGATCTTTTGACTTCCTGACCCCCCAGACTCCAATCAGCGAGGATAGGCAACAAAACATCCTGCACAATAATTCTCAACACTGGTGCTAAGTAAGGACTGCTTTCTAAACTTCTTCATTTGCTCCTTATACACTTCTTCTTCTTCTTGCGTTTGAGGCAGCAGAAGTCCGCAGCAGGGTGATGCCATCCGGTTCGACATCCGTAGGTGCCCGCCCTAAAAGGGGCGCATGCTCCCGGTTGGTGCCAAGCTGCGGCGCTACTGCAGTCTCTGTTTGTTGTCGTTCGCCCGACTGAGGTCAGTTGACAGGGCTCACCACGGGGAGGTCGACAACATGAGCCCCCTTATACACTCATAACTGTGCTGCCCACATTGTGCACAATCTCCATTTACAAATTGCCAGATGACACCACTGTGTTGGGCTGCATCTCGAACAATAGCAAGACAGGATACAGGAAGGCGATAGAGAACTTAGTGACATGGTGTCAAGATGACAACCTCTTCCTCAATGTCAGCAAGATGAAGGAGCTAGTTATTGTATTCAGGAAGCAGGATGGAATAGTTGCCCCAATCAGCATCAGTGGTGCTGAAGTGGAGATGGCCAAATTACTAGGTGTAAGGATCAACAACATTTTTTCCTGGGCCAATTGATGGTATGCGTAAATAGCTTATTCTCACTCAGGTTGAAGCACAAGCATCTTTAATGTTTGGTTCATCATCACATAAGCAGTACATCACACGATCAGTCTACTGCAGCTACTGAAGACAGCAGGTGAGTTCTTACACTATAAAGCATGCATTAAGCTGAGTTATAATTACTAAGCATTCTGATTGGCGAACATGCAATAGCCAATCTACATATCTTCTTGTAGAAATGAAAGAGCAACTAAGGTACTTTAAACAACAAGCCGAGGGAATAATAGTGGGGTTAAACAAAATTGCCACATCTAATGGGTGGCCTGCTAACCCACCCGGTCCTCGTATGGTAGGGGGCTGCCTCATCGCCCTTTTCCTCCGAAAAGATGTGGGCTGGGGTTAGTATTACCGGGGGAGACCCAATGGGCCTGTGGGGGGAGACTGCCACGGGGGAACAGGGAGTGGACCGATGCGGGGAGCCCGGGGTACTGGTTACAACAGGGGATGCAGGTGCTGACCGACGCGGGGAGCCCGGGGTACTGGTTACAACAGGGGACGCAGGTGCTGACCGACGCGGGGAGCCCGGGGTACTGGTTACAACAGGGGACGCAGGTGCTGACTGACGAAGGAGCCCGGGGTACTGGTTACAACAGGGGACGCAGGGGCGGACCCGATCGCGGCAGGTGATGGAACGGCTGCAACAGGCGTTGGTTTAAATTCGAGGGGTGGGGCATCAGGACCCGGGGTCGCCGGACGACGTTCCTTCACAGGAAGATGTTGAAGGTTACGTCTGTAGAGGACACCATCGACTTTGACCAGGTAGGAGCGTGGTTCCTTTGAGGGACCATGAATATGTCCTTTGTCCGTTTGCAGGAGCACCACTTGTATAAGTGGTTTGAGTAGTTTGCTGGTTTTGTCATAGAAACGCTTCTGTGTGTCTCATTTAAACTGTACACGCTTTTGTATCATAGCGGGGGAGCGGACTTGTGGCTGCAGCTGTTGCTGGGAGACAGGCAGTGGTGGACGCGTCTAACGGGACATTAGCCGCTGGGCAGGGGAGCCGAGAACGCTGTCCCTTGAAATGTTTCGCAAATTTAACAGGTGCAGGTAGACGTCAGATTTAACTAGGTAGGAGCGCTCCATGATTTGTTCAGCGCTCCGAACAGCACGTTCGGCAAGTCCACTGGACTGTGGGTATTCTGGGCTGCTGGTGACATGTTGGAAGTTCCACCGTTTAGCAAAGTCCTTAAACTTTTGGCTGGTGAATTGAGTTCCATTGTCAATCTGAAGGGGGACGGGTACCCCATGCATGGAAAGGTGGATTTTCAGTTTTTGGATCACTGCTTCAGAAGTGATCGTTGGCAATGTCAATTTCGAACAGTTCGAGTAGGAGTCCACTAAAACAAGGTAGTGCTTCCCGTGCCATTCAAAGATGTCAGCGTGGTAGGGAGGGAGCCGGCTGGGGTAAGAGTGGCTGCTTCTGCTGATGCGGTGACTGGCTGATGCAGATGGCACACGATTACGTTTTTTAGCGTATGTACTTTATCATCCCGGGCCAGTAGATCATATTCTGGGCTAGTTTTAGAGTGGCCTCTGTACTGGGGTGGCCTCCGTGGAAGTCATCATAGTACTCGCTCCTTAAGGTAGGGGGGATGACTGCCTTGTGGCCTTTAACGATTATTCCGTCCTGCAACACCAGTTCGTAGCGAACCAGGAAGTCGGGTCGTATTTCAAGTGGGGTGCTTGACTGTTTGTTTGGCCATCCGTTTCTTATGACGGAGGTCTACATCTGTGAGGTTGTATCCACAGCTGTGTGTTCGGCAAGGAGGTGTAGGCAGTCGATGGGCATGAACGAGACCTTCAGGACTGAGAATTTGTCCTGTTCAATGGGGTGTCATTCACTGGTGGTGCGCAGGGCTCTGGAGAGCATGTCTGCAATGTGCAAGTCTTTACCTTTCTTGTAAATGATGCGGAAGTCAAACCACTGCAACTGCATCATCATTTGTTGTAGGCGAGCTGGGGCGGCATGGATGGGCTTGTTCAGAATGGTGACTAGTGACTGGTGGTCAGTCTCGACCATGAAAGTTTTGCCAAAAATAAAGTCTTTGAATTTTGAACAGGCGAAAACAACGGCGAGCAGTTCCTTCTCGATCTGGGCATAGCATTGTTTGGTGTCCGTTAGGGTGCGTGATGCGTAGGAGATGGGCATCACCTCCCCGTCGGTAGCTATTTGTAGGCAGGCTGCACCTTATCCGTACCTGAATGTATCCCAGGTAACGGTGACTGGCAGGTTTAGATTGATGTATGCCAGTGTTGGTGCGCTGGCTAGCTGGAGCTTTAATGTTTCGAAGGCTCTTTTGTGCTGGAGGTACCAAGACCATGCATTGTCCTTGTGGGTCAGTTGTCGTAGTGGAGCAGAAAGTTCACTGAGGTTGGGAATTAATTTACCCAGGTAGTTGCCCATGCCGAGAAATCGTTGCAAACTGGTGACGTCGGTTGGGACTGGCAGTTCGTTGATGGCTGCAGTCTTTAACGGATCAAGTTTCAATCCATTCCGGTGAATACATGACGTAGGCAACTTCCGGGACCCGGAACTTGCATTTTAGAGGGCTGAATTTGAGGTTGATGTCTCTGGCATGGTTTAATATCTTCTTCAGGTTAGAGTTATGCTCGGCCACATCACGGCCGTAGACTAAGATATCGTCAACAATGATGGCACATGGATATTCTGCGAACAGTTGTTCCATTGCACGTTGGAAAACCAGCTGGCAGAGTTGATGCCAAAAGGCATCTTTAAAAACCTGTAGTGGCCGAATGGTGTGGCAAAAGTTGTTAGGGCAGACGATGCCTGGTCCAGTGGTATTTGCCAGAAGGAGCTTTTTGCGTCAAGGGCCGAGAACACCATTGCATTTCCGATTTGTGCCGCTACATCCTCAGTGGTTCTCATCGGATAGTGTTGGAGTTTAATTGCTCTGTTTAAATCCTTGGGATTGATGCAGATCCGCAACTTTTGTTTATTTTTCTTGGAGGTTACGACCATGGTGGAGACCCAGTCAGAGGGTTCGCTGACCTTGGCAATGACTCCAATGGAGACCATGCTTATAAGTTCGGCGTGTATTCTCTCCCGCATGCCATGGGGGACGCGGTGAGGTGCGCGAAATATAGGTGTGACTGCATGATCCACAGTGATCTTGTATATCGTAGGCAGCTGGCCAAGCTTGTCGGCGAACAGGTATTTGTAATTGGATAGCATCTGCTGTGTTGGGCAGAGTTTGTGGACAGCACGCCCAAAGTAAACCAGCCCCGGGTCATGGCATGCGTTGATGCCAAGCAGGGTTTCTAAGTTCAGTTGGACAATGTAAAACATCGGGTTTTTAGTTTGCTCATTGACAGTGCATTTTAAATCAGCTTTACCCAATGGGTGAAGAACATCCCCCCGTAAGCATGTAGGGTGGAGGAGTCCTTTTTCATTAGTTCAGTGGTTCTTATCTTGTTGAACTCCCTGAGTGACATTACGTTCACCTTGGCACCAGTGTCGACTTTGGCATTCAGAGCCTTGTTGTTTATTATCATGGTCACCGCAGGATCCAGCAGCTTGCCTGGGGAGCGCAGGAGGGAAAGCAAGGTTGAGTCGTTGTCTGTGTTATCGGAATAATTCCCGTGGGAAGCATCGTCTTGCTCTTGGGAATCAGAGTCAGACAGTTCTTGTTGAAGCAGGTGCAGATTCGTCCTTGAAGCAGTGTTCCCATGAGATCGACAACAAGTGGTAAAATGATTAAGTTTCTTGCAGTTGTAATAAACTTTCCCACGGGCACCCCTAGAGAGGAAATAATTGCAGTTTGGGCATCTCGTGGCAGGCACATTGGGATCTTTGCGGGACGTGTTTAAAAATTTCTGCAGAGAGTAGTTAGCTAGATTTATGCTATGTTATTGGTGAGGACTGGTGGGGTCAAAAGTGGGGCCAGTGGGGCTACGGTTTCTGCCATTCGACATGCATGAAGGCTTGATCTAAAGTCAGTTCAGTGTTCCGAAGCAGTTCAGCTCTTAGCTTGCGGTCTCTCATTCCTCCCACAATTTTATCACGTACTAACTCATTGGCCAACTCACCGAAGTGGCATAGTGTGCTCATGTGTCGTAGAACGCTGATAAATTGTTCAACAGGCTCCTCAACCTGTTGCTGTCGGGCAAAGAATCGTGTTCTCTCGAGTATATGGTTCGATGGCAGGTTGCATAACTCTCTAAACTTTCTTAATAGGACCGTAGGGTTGTCGATAGTTTCTGCTGGCACCAGTACCTGACCATTCGCGTCGAGGTGTGCTGGGGTGAATTCAAAGTTGTCCGCATGGATCATTGCTTCCGGACCCCCTAGGTTGAGTAGTAGCGATGCCTTCAGATCGTCGGGGTCGTTTCGGTGAAGGGAGCGGATATAGTGAGCATAGTCGCGCTCAAACATTCACCAGCGCTCGGCTATATCAGAATCAAACACGAGGAGCTTGGCTTTCAGCAGGAGTTAGCCGTGTCGTCAAAATCAATCACAAATAAAAAACTGATAAAGAAAGTAAATCCCGGTTAACAGACGAGGGTTGGACCCAGTTTTCTGACACCATGTAAATAGGTTAGTCTCACACTGGTTGAAGCACAAGCATCTTTAATGTTTGGTTCATCATCAAATAAGCAGTACATCACACGTTCAGTCTACTGCAGCTACTGAAGACAGTAGGCGAGTTCTTACACTATAAAGCATGCATTAGGCTGAGTTATAATTACTAAGCATTCTGATTGGCTAACATGCAATAGCCAATCTACAGTATGGCCAAAAAATCATCCTAACACGTCTACTTCCTCAGAAGACTAAGAAAATATGGTGTGTCTACAATGTTCTACAGATACATTGTGGAAAGCACACTGCCAGGTTGCATCACAGATTGGTTTGGCAACTGCTCTGCTCAAGACCAGAATAAATTACAGAGAGTTGTGGATGTAATTGATTCCATTACACAGATCAGCCTGCCCACCATTGATTCAATCTACACTTCACTCTGCCTCGGAAAAGGAGCCAACATAATTGAGGACCTTTTTCAACCCGGCTATTCGCTTTCCTCCCTGCGTCTTTCAAGCAGAAGAGAGAAAAGCTTGAAAGCATGTACCACCAGATTCAGCTTCTGCTCCACTGCAATCAGATTACTGAATGGTGCTCCTATAAGCTGTAGTATAGTCACTACTTCATGTTGGACCATGGACATTTATTTAACGCTATAGTGCTATTATGCTGTAACACTTGATTCTGCCATGGACATTCGCATGGACCCCAGCCATCTTGTCAGTTACTTCCAAACGTCTTTGCTTCAAATGTACACTGGCATCACCCCCCTCTACATCGTTCTCCGCTACATTGATGACTGCATCAGGGCTGCATCATGCACAACTTGATTTCATTAAATTTACCATTAACTTCCACCCTGCCCTCCATTTCACTTGGACTACCTCTGACATCTCTCTCCCCTTTCTTGACCTCTCTGTCTCCATCATAGGGGACAAACTATCGATTGATGTCTCCTACAAACCTATCGACTGCCACTGTTATATGGACTACACCTGCTCCTACCCTACTACCCTCTACTCTCAATTTCTCCATCTCTGCCGCATCTGCTCCCAAAATGAGGCTTTCCATTCTCGGACATCCGAGATGTCATTCATGGACCCCTCACTTGCATCTCCTCTGTGTCCCGTAGTTCAGTTCTCACTCCTCCTCTCCCCAGACAAAACAAGTATAGAGCTCCCTGGACCCATTTTTCACCCCATTAGCCAGGCTTTGACCAGTACCTCATCTCTTACAGATTTCATTCCCACCCCTCCTACAATAAGTCTGAAAAAATGTTCCAACTTGAAACATCAGCTATCCACTTTCCCTAGAGATGCTGCCTGACCCACAGAGTTACACCAGCACTTTTTTTGTAAACCTGCATCAGCAATTCCTTGTTTCTACTGTATTCTGCAGTCTGGGATTTTTCTCTTTGCCATATCTGTTGTACATGAGTTTGACTTGATTGTGCTCATATATGGTAAGATGTGACTGGATACCACATAAACAAACCTTTTTGCTGCACACATGACAATAATTAACCAATGCCAATATCTTTTGTCCCCTATTGCTGGTGTTTTGTAACTTTTTTTTTTGCTTTCAGTTCCTCTGTTTAAAATGTGTTCATTTTAATCGAAATAAAATGTATTAAGATTGCTGAGATGAGCCAAGCTGCATTAACCCTCGTACTGCAGCTTAATTGGAATTAGTAAGACTACTTCATGAAAGAGTGACCTTTACACACCCATGTTATCAGGAGTTGTTTGTGTAAAACATTGAGTTCTACCTCAATTTCTCAGCTGATCCTTATTTTCAGCACTTCTGCTTCCTGGCAGACACGGTGATAACACTTGCATCTTTTTTCAGCAATGATATAAAGAACTAGGAAAGCTCTTAATGTTCCTGTGATAGCCACAGTGATGCTCGGCTTCTATAAATCTGATCCTCTTCAGAGGAACCATTTGGAATTTCCAGTAGAGTTCAGGCAGATGAGCCAGCCTTAAGTTCATTTCTACATTGGACAAATGAGTTACCTGAGTTTGCAACACCACACCAAACCTTGTGTCAGAGAGGGAGAAAAGGGATGTTCCGGACGGCTGGCGTGGGGCCTTGCAAGAGTGGACCCGGCGGCCGTTACAAACAACCAGCTGCCCGCTTGTGGTCACATGCGGCGGTGGGCCAGCTCGCCACTGCGAAGAAGGGTCCAGCGAAACGCTGCCTGCAGGGAGAAGCTCGTAAGCCCCGAAGACCGGAGAGTCGAGGATGGAGTCTCTGGCAACGATGGACACGAGGTAGGTAATGTCATAAGTGATAGGAGCAGAATTAGGCCAATCGGCCCATCAACTCGACACCATTCAATCATGGTTGATATATCTCTCCCTCCTAACCCCATTCTCCTGCCTTCTCCCCGTAACCCCTGACACCCGTACTAATCAAGAATCTATCTCTGCTTTAACAATATCCATTGACCTGACCTCCACAGCCTTCTGTGGTAAAGAATTACACAGATTCACCACCCTCTGATGAAAGAAATTCCTTCTCATCTCCTTCCTAAAGGAGCGTCTTTTAATTCTGAGGCTATGATGTCTAGTCCTAGACTCTCTCACAAGTGGAAACATCCTCTCCACATCCACTCTATCCTAGCCTTTCACTATTCTGTATGTTCCAATGAGGTCCCTCCTCATTCTTCTAAACTCCAATGAGTACAGGCCCAGTGCTGTTAAACACTCATCGTATGTTAACCCACTCATTCCTGGGATCATTCTTGTTACCATCGCTGATGGTAGGAGAGGGACCGGACTTCAGGGTCAGCTGCAGGAGACGTCCCCCGGGAGATAGAGGCAGTCGGATGCGGAGAGGGACATCGGGTCATGGGCCTGCAGCAGCCCGGTGCTTACATGGGCTTCCAGCATGTGAATCAGACTTTGCACTTTGGAATTTTTCTTTTTCTTTGTAAAGAGCGCCAAAATATGGTGACTGTGCATTTGTGAGTTGTGCAAAAGAATTTCATAGTACTGTGCATACGTGACAATAAAGAACCATTGAACCATTGAAAATGTGTTTCTGCATTCCAGTGATGTTCAGGTGTCTTCCCATCCTTTAGGTCATGGGTGGGAGGCACCCACAATGGCTCATTTGGTAGATGGGAACAGGGCATTTACATGTGCCTTCTTTCCTCAACTCCAGTCTGAAGAAGGGTCCCGTCCCAAAACGTCACCCATCCTTTTTTGTCCAGAGCTGCTGCCTGACCCGCTGAGTTACTCCAGCACTGTGTGTCTATCCACCCCACCGCCCCCGCTCGAGCTGCAACAATCGGAGTCGATTTGCGCAGAATAGAGACCGCTGAGCACTTCTGTTGACTGTCCTATCACAGCTGTGTCTGTGATCCTCTCCCGCACACTTTTATCGTGCATTTCCAACAAGAACTATTCAGGTTACCAACAGATCTTGAGAACGAACCCTAATGTAACCTAGGAACTGCCTGTAAAGATAGCATCTGACCACTATTAGAAAATCGCACGCAGCAGCAAATACAACCATTATATATATTAATGATCTGGATGAGGGAATTGAAGGCAATATCTCCAAGTTTGCGGATGACACTAAGCTGGGGGGCAGTGTTAGCTGTGAGGAGGATGCTAGGAGACTGCAAGGTGACTTGGATAGGCTGGGTGAGTGGGCAAATGTTTGGCAGATGCAGTATAATGTGGATAAATGTGAGGTTATCCATTTTGGTGGCAAAAACAGGAAAGCAGACTATTATCTAAATGGTGGCCGACTAGGAAAAGGGGAGATGCGGCGAGACCTGGGTGTCATGGTACACCAGTCATTGAAAGTGGGCATGCAGGTGCAGCAGGCAGTGAAGAAAGCGAATGGTATGTTAGCTTTCATAGCAAAAGGATTTGAGTATAGGAGCAGGGAGGTTCTACTGCAGTTGTACAGGGTCTTGGTGAGACCACACCTGGTGTATTGCGTACAGTTTTGGTCTCCAAATCTGAGGAAGGACGTTATTGCCATAGAGGGAGTGCAGAGAAGGTTCACCAGACTGATTCCTGGGATGTCAGGACTGTCTTATGAAGAAAGACTGGATAGACTTGGTTTATACTCTCTAGAATTTAGGAGATTGAGAGGGGATCTTATAGAAACTTACAAAATTCTTAAGGGGTTGGACAGGCTAGATGCAGGAAGATTGCTCCCGATGTTGGGGAAGTCCAGGACAAGGGGTCACAGCTTAAGGATAAGGGGGAAATCCTTTAAAACCGAGATGAGAAGAACTTTTTTCACACAGAGAGTGGTGAATCTCTGGAACTCCCTGCCACAGAGGGTAGTCGAGGCCAGTTCATTGGCTATATTTAAGAGGGAGTTAGATGTGGCCCTTGTGGCTAAGGGGATCAGAGGGTATGGAGAGAAGGCAGGTACGGGATACTGAGTTGGATGATCAGCCATGATCATATTGAATGGCGGTGCAGGCTTGAAGGGCCGAATGGCCTACTCCTGCACCTAATTTCTATATTTCTATGTTTCTATGATATTAACTTATTAATCATTCAGTTATCAACTCTCCAATAGATCCGATTCCTCCAGGACCACAAGCCATCTGACTATTTTTTCTCTGTGAGTGATTTTACTTCTTCAGAATATAACAAAGAATATTAGAGGAGCCTGGATGGTACCCCAAATAAATACCTTTTGATTACAGCATCCCCATTCTTGGACCAGAACTTTGTGAAGACATTTACATCAATCTTGTCATGGTAACAATAGTAGGTATAGAACTTATAAACATAATGTCAGATGTTCTTCCTCTTTCTATTGCATTCAAAGATGTTGTGGCTGCTGCTTTTGCAGAATGTGAAATACTGACCCATGAAGAGCCAACCTTTACTGTTGCAGCTCTGGTAGTGAGACCTCCAGAGGTTTATCACTATAACATATTGTTGCCTCCCAAGCAGTCTGACACTGAAAAATGCATCTTCCCTTGAAAGAAAGTTAAATGCTGCTAACAAGCCAGATTTTACTATGGGCAGCCGCTGTGATGTCAGAGCTGGTATTTTGAGTGCTTCACTGTACAAGAACTCAAAGCAAAAAAATAACAGTTTCTTAAAATCTGTCACCTTTTTTCGTTGTTTATTCAAATATTTGTCAAGGCGATGAAAGGAACGATACAGGAGAGGGAAGGAACACGTGGTTGAGTGATGCCGCGACAAAGATCTCTTGCTCAACATCGACAAAACCAAGGAACTAATTGTTGACTTCAGAAAGGGAAAATCAGGAGACCATGCAGCAATTTTCATTGATTGATCCGCAGTAGAGATAGTTACCATCATCAAATTCCTGAGTGTTAATCTTGCGGATGAATTTTGCTGGCCCCAGCAAATAGTTGTATTCGAGAAGAGGGTGCGCCCAGCCTCTAACTTTCTTGAAGTTTAAAAACCTTTGGGATGTCGCCAAATACTATTTAAAAACTTCTGCAGATGTACTGCAGAAAGTATCCTGACTGGATGCTTTGTGGCCTAGTATAGTAATTCCAATGGACAGGAATCCAAGAGGCTGCAGAGAATGGTGGGCACTGCCTGGTCTGTGATGGGTGCAGCCCTCTCCACTATCCATAGCGTCTAAATGAGGGATTGCCTCAAGAAAGCGACATCTGTAATCATGGATCACCGCCATCCAGCTAAGGTCCTCTTCTCACCATTATGGTCGAGCAGCGGGTACAGAAACCCAAAGTTGCAGTTTCATGAACAGTTAGGTTCCCTACAATTATTTGGTTCTTGAAGCACAATCCTAATCCTACCTCAGTAATGGAATACTCTGACCACCTATCACACCACCATTGACTTGACTTTTTAAAATTTAAGTTTTGCACTAATGTCTTGTTTTTGCAGTCTTTTAAAATTTGTCTTGCAAAATGTATGTAACTATTGTATAGTTTATGTCTTTGTGTGTTGCCTGAGTCTATATGCTGGTGATGTTGTTGCAAGCAAGTTTTTCATTGTACCAATGAAAAAGCTACTTACTTAACTACTAAACCAGGTTCGCTTCTTAATAAACAGACACCACACAAACTGTTTGGTAGACCAGATCAAAACTTTACTTAACATCGGCCGATGGAAGGAGGGAGGGAGAACTCCAGTCAAGTGACCATTACAGACACTTGACCGTCCTCAGTTCACCTCACTGAACAACAGAAATACATTGCCTTAAATAGGGTTTTTTTGTCCCCTTAGCACATTTCACAGACATTAGTCATGGTCAGAGGTTGGTCAGAGGTACATGAAAAGGTTTCCACAGAATGCATCACATCAAAGGCCTTTGTTTACATAGTACAAGATAACATTGGCCATTTGGTTTACGACATTTTATCTTCACAGAGATCACCCTAGCTGTTTCGCTGCTTCCTCGCTGTCATTTGGTCCTTCATAAACATAGGCCATTTGGTTTATGGCATCTTACTTCAAAGATGTGACTAGCTCTTTCTCTCTGCTTGTCCCTTGGGAGACAATGCTATGGTGTTTATTATCCCACACACTGCAACCTGAGGCAAGCCTAATTTGACACTAAATATAAGCTATAAGCTAGCCCAGAAACCTATTTAATATCTTTTTATATTTTAACTAAAATTCAGCTTCATCATTCCATCCTTTTATCAAATTTTTGATAACAACTACAGCCCTTGCTGAGTACATACGAAAACCATAAGCATCTCATCAGACAAATTAATAGTACACTAGTAACACAATCATTTCATAGTGGACAATCGTTCCACAAGTCCCTCCAAACATTTTAAATGGCGACCAACCTCCCCCGGACGTGACACTAAGATACTACCATAGGACAGGAAAAGGATCATAAAAATTGCTCAGCCTTTATTCGGCTTCGCTTGGAACTCCCCTTGTGCTGGTGTAACTGGTTCATGCTTCTCTTGTGTGGCACTGCATTTGCAACATAACAATGCCTGTCACAAATATACTGTTTCCTAAAAATACACCAGTGCCTTGGTTGTGGCAAAAACAGGTAGATTTAACTGGCCTTTGCAGACCTCTTACTGTCTGTAGTCAGGGTATCTTTGCTGCGCTTGTCATGTTTGACTTCAATCTTGTTTAAAAGGAGGTGTGTACCATCCTTTGAATGTTGGTTAGTCCGCAAGTTTGCCATTCTGAAGAAAGTTCAGTCCATGTGGGCTGGGCCACCCCAGAATAAAGGGAGCCTCAATAGCCCATCGTCCTTGTTTCCACAAACTGTTCACAGTCAATCAAATGTATCCAGCGACGATGATCTTCAATCTTTACAGCAGTTCATGTTGTTAGCAAAACTTGGTTGTTCTTTTCAATACAGTCTCAATTTCTTCTTGTCCCAGCACCATCATCGTATAGCTTTTATGGCCTTGGTCACTGGTTTCCAGCAAAAACCCCTCCAACCTGGGAATGTAGATCTGGCAAGACATGGGTTAATTGCCGACCATACATAATTAGTTAATTGCCCAGGGCCTGTCGGTGGCTTCCCCCCCACTCTCCAGGGGGTGGACACAGCAGCTTTTCCTGTATCAATCTTGTTCCCAGCTGAGTTTCTCCAGCACTTTTGTCTACATTTGATCCTCCAGAATCTCCAGTTCCTTCTTAACACTTCCCTGTGAACTTATTCTTTAATCCGATTATATCCGAAGAGGCTCTCTCCACCTGAATATTCAATTCTCCAAATATGTTCTTTTCCCCAATCTACTTCCCTCAAACCCCCTTTTGTAAGTCATAAGACAATTTTTCATCTACCTAATTTCCCTCACACAGCACATGCTTCAACATCTTTTTGTGTTTGAAAACAGTAATCTTGCTTCATTTGCATTTTAAAAGACAACCTCTGTTATCATATCAAAACAATCTTTCCCAAAAGAACTCTCAGAATCAGTAATCAATAATACATTTTCTTTTTCTCTGTAATTTTGACATTTCCAATCTCATTTAACACTTTAATCGGGACGAGTCTTTTTTTTTAAACTTGGTTCAAAAGATTTATAATCAACCAACACATTTTATCATTCGAGTATAGCTCCGCCCCCCCCATTCATGCCTGTTTCTTAACGGAGCACACCATAAACTGTTCATTTGCATTTTAAAGGACAAACTTCTTAAAGCGACACACAACTTTGCTCATTGCTTCAAATTTCACACATTCCACATAAAAAACATTGTTTTACAAGCAGTACATATACAAAAACATTGTTTTACCAGCAGAATATAATTTCATCTTCAAAGACGTCTCTTTGTAATTTACTTTCCCTTTTTCTGACAAGATTTCTGTTTACCAAAATCCTGGTTACCTAACCCTAATTGGACATTGATCCAGATCATGATTAGTCAGACTCCCCTTGACTTTTCAGTCTCCCTACCATATCCTCATTTCTCCATCAAATTTTCCTTCATCCCCAAATTTTTTATAACATAGTTGCCTGTCAGAAAAAGGAATTACCTCCGGGGTAATTTTGTTTTGCAATCCCCATTGACCCTTTCCACCATCCCAGATGCCTGTGGGTGGTGTACACAGTGAAATTGCTGTTGAATCTTAAAATGTGCACATTTGTCCTTATTAATAGTGGTTAAAATAAGGACCATTGTCTGAGCTTATGACATTAGGTGGGCCAAACCTGGGAATAACTTCTCTTAACAACAATGTTACCATAGTTTCAGCAGTATTATTAGTGGTTGGTAGAGCTTCACTCCACCTGCTAAATAAATCTAAAATCACTAAGCAATATTTATAACACTGGGCCCTTGGCATTTCAATAAAATCAATCTGTATGCATTCAAACGATCGTAATGGTATTGGCGTCACCCCTGAGGGTATCTTAAAATTTGCCTGGATTACTTTGTTGACAAATTTTACATTCATAGGCCTGCCACCACATTTCCTTTGTTATCCTATCATTCCCTCCTTACCAGCATGGGTAAGACGGGTAAAAATGTAGTGTACACCAACTTGTCCAAGCGGGGTGTGCTGAATCAATGGCACAACCCTCTTGTTTCCATAGTTATTATTATATATGAGAGGCGTCCCTCTGTAATGTACATACCTCCCTCATGTTTGGCAGGACCGTTCTATTTGCTAGCATCTGTTTAGCTGCTGACACTACGCATTTGGATGTACAGGCTGCCCTGTTTGGATACACTATCAGCAACTCATTGCTTTTTGCTATAGGGTCCCCAGCACCAGTGTGTGCAGTACATTTAACAATGACCAGCTGTTCTGGTAGCATCAATGCGTTAAACAAATTACGCACAGAAAGGCATTCCCGTGTTCTCAATCCTGGGGAGCTTTGTAAGGTCAGAACTTCAAGGTATAGGGATGTTACTGACGGAACTGTCCCAGGTAAAGATGCCATTGCTACTGGTAGGGCATAGGGAGGTGGACATCTCCCAAGATGATCTAACTCCTCATCTTCATTACCAAATAGGGTCGTCGTGCCAGACATGAAGTCTCCTCCAGAGGATTTACCAGTACTGGGTTTATTTTTTACTAATCATCACCTGTTTCTCACCTCCTGTCTGTCTTTTAATTATTTCCTCTTGTTCCTCTGCCCACTGGCATTCTAGTTGCAATACGTTCCATCCTTTCCGAGTTCTATCCTTGTTTCTTAACTCTATCCCCTTCTTACATACAGCATCCATCCAACTTCAACCTCTATACTCTCCTCATGCTTCTTCACTGCTTCTGCTTCCCATGTTTTAATTCCTTTCTTCCATTTCTTTCCTGCCTTCCTTTCCCATATAATTGTCTCTACATTCCATGTTCCCCCTACTGGCCAGGCTTCATCCCCTAACCGTTTGGTCAACTTGTAACTTAACATTCTAAATTTCTTATTATACTTAGGATTCAAATAACACATATGTTGGACTGTTATCCAGAGCATTCCCCATAGATAGATAGAAAGAGAGAGAAAACAGACTTCTTAATTCCGAATCGTTCCAAATATATCAACCAGGCCGACTCGCTAATGAGACCCCAGTTTCTCAATTTGGCTGACTTTTTAACCCTTTAATATACGACCCAAGTGTCTCAACGAAGCAGACCCACTAACCGGGACCCCTGTTTCTCAACCTGGCAGACTTCTTAAATCTTTAATATACAACACCACTTATTTCTGAATCCGACAACTCTTCAGATGTCTCAATAAGCCAGACGCACACCTCAACCCCCCATTCTCAACCCGACAAATCACGGATGTCTCAATGAGGCCTATGAGCCCTTAGTAGAGATAGAGAAAAAGAGAAAACAAAGAGAGATAGAATGAGAAACCTCAAGTCCTTCTTAAAAATACACAAGCCCTTCTTAAAAATACATGCACAATTCTGTCTTAAAAATACATACACAATCCCTTCTTAAAAAAAAACCATATAAAGCCCAACTGGTCTTACCTTTGTCTGTTTCTAAGAACCTCGGCAGGGAACCAATTCAATGTCTGATGAAGGATCACAGATGTTCCCAGGAGTTTCTAGGGAGTCGGTCTGACAAGGGGGCCGATAGAGCTCAGTTATCTCCCTTCCAATCCCGGCAACCTCTGCAACCTCTTGCACAGTCAGCTGTTGATGTGGTCCCAGCGAGGCCTGCATAACTACGCCAATGAAAAAGCTACTTACTTAACTACTAAACCAGGTTCGCTTCTTAATAAACAGACACCACACAAACTGTTTGGTAGACCAGATCAAAACTTTACTTAACATCGGCCGATGGAAGGAGGGAGGGAGAACTCCAGTCAAGTGACCATTACAGACACTTGACCGTCCTCAGTTCACCTCACTGAACAACAGAAATACATTGCCTTAAATAGGGTTTTTTTGTCCCCTTAGCACATTTCACAGACATTAGTCATGGTCAGAGGTTGGTCAGAGGTACATGAAAAGGTTTCCACAGAATGCATCACATCAAAGGCCTTTGTTTACATAGTACAAGATAACATTGGCCATTTGGTTTACGACATTTTATCTTCACAGAGATCACCCTAGCTGTTTCGCTGCTTCCTCGCTGTCATTTGGTCCTTCATAAACATAGGCCATTTGGTTTATGGCATCTTACTTCAAAGATGTGACTAGCTCTTTCTCTCTGCTTGTCCCTTGGGAGACAATGCTATGGTGTTTATTATCCCACACACTGCAACCTGAGGCAAGCCTAATTTGACACTAAATATAAGCTATAAGCTAGCCCAGAAACCTATTTAATATCTTTTTATATTTTAACTAAAATTCAGCTTCATCACCAACACCTCACGGTACGTGCATATGACAACAGACTTGACTTAACTTGAAGGATCAATGATCCTCACAATACTAAACCATTCGACAATACCATGACTTTCACACCTTCTGTGTAACAGATATCATGGACTGATTTGCTCATCATAAAAGGAAATAAATTTGGCACAGTCCATACCAACTTAACAAGAAATGGCTATATTCATGTCCTATACAAGGTGCTACTTCTAGTTCTCAGGCAACAGCAGGTTAATGTTTGCTTTGAGTGAATGCAAAACTACCAATATCGATTCAGCCTTATGTTATCAATCTTTTCTGATTTTCACTTCCATTGAAATCAATAGAAAATCAGGAGAGATGTATAGCAAGCAACTGAATCAATATTGCCCTTGTTGCACGATCGCACAAGTTCAAACGTACTTCCCTGATGTGAGGTAAAATAATTCTGATGTGTGACTCTCGAAGGATAACCGTATATGATAGTAAGGCTGGCCCTATATGTTATTCATTTCATGTCACCACATTTACCTGAGGAAGTAGCCAAATTATGTTTCGCCTTTTTCCTCTTTTTGGTCTAATTTTGGTTAAGATCAGGAAGGTTACGACAGAAAGATTGGTTTCAACCTGAAACCTGTAGAAGTTGATGGATATTTTTGATTTAAGCTTGTGGCGAACATGAAAGTGATGGTTTTTGTTTTGATAACCTGTCTGCTTCAGACTGTTGCTTTTGCTTGGTTTGAGTAAATTACGTACATGGAACGATGCTTCACAATGGAACACGGGGGCAAGACGATGGCTTGCTTTTCACTCAGACTTCCAATGCAAGTAATGCAATGGATTTTCCACTAAATTACACTGCATCTTTAGCTGCCGAAAACAGAGATGCACTGTGAACCCAGTTAAATATAGATTCTCAGGGTAAATATGAAACAAGGTGGAGAGTTATTGTTATGATATTTGATATTTAAATGCACTGTGGAATTGGGGATGAGGCCAGGTCAACAATGAGTACACCAGACACTCGCTGTAAGGTGAACTCATAGAAACATAGAAACATAGAAAATAGGTGCAGGAGGAGGCCATTCGGTCCTGCGAGCCAGCACATCCATTCATTGTGATCATGGCTGATCGTACCCTATCAATAACCCGTGCCTGCCTTCTCCCCATATCCCTTGACTACACTAGCCCCTAGAGCTCTATCTAACTCTCTCTTAAATCCATCCAGTGACTTGGCCTCCACTGCCCTCTGTGGCAGGGAATTCCATAAATTCACAACTCGCTGGGTGAAAATGTTTTTTCCCACCTCAGTCTTAAATGACCTCCCCTTTATTCTAAGACTGTGGCCCCTGTTGCTGGACCCATCCAACATTGGGAACATGTTGGACGGAGAAGAGGAGGGAAGAGACAGTAACCATGATCCGTTGGACGGAGAAGAGGAGGGAAGAGACAGTAACCCTAAGATTTTTTTGCCTCCACCACTGTGAGGAGGTGCTTGGTGGACTCACTGTGGTGGATGTTAATTTGTGTTTACTGTTGTTTATTATTGTATGATGTATGTATGACTGCAGGCACGAAATTTCGTTCAGACCGTAAGGGACAATGAAGGGATTCAATTCAATTCAAATTCAATGTTTCCTGCATCTAGCTTGTCCAGTCCTTTTATAATTTTATGTTTCTATAATATCCCCCTAATCCTCCTAAACTTCATGCCAACCTTTTTTTCCCCATCAACACTAATCCAATGTCCCTATATTTGGTCTACATCCTGCCATGCCTTGCCTGTTCAAGATTAATGTTCCACCCAGGAATTAACCGGAAATAAAGCAATTAATTTGTAAGGGCGTTATTCTGTGATTTGGCTGCATGATGTATCTGTAAATGTGCTTTAACTACTGTAAGAGGAAAAGAAAAGAGCCATTTTAGTTAAATTCTAGACCAAGTGCAGACCTGTTGGGTCTGGTCCCCCAACGTGCGGTTGTGGGGGGGGGAGGTGGCATGCAGTGTCACACACACTAACTATCCCCCCCCCCCGCACTAACGCTAATTACCCCCCTTGATATTATATTAATATTATTAATTTGCTCCTTTTACCCCATAACCACCCTATCTACTGACGCATAGGGGTGTGTGGAGGGGAGGGACGGTGGGGGAGGGGATGGAGGGGAGGAGGGGGAGAAAAAGAGGGGAGAGAGAGAGGGGGGGAGGGGAGAGGAGAGGAGGGGGGGGAGAGGAGAGGGGGGGAGAGGAGAGGGGGGGAGAGGAGAGGGGGGAGAGGAGAGGGGGGAGAGGAGGGGGGAGAGGAGAGGGGGGAGAGGAAAGGGGGGGAGAGGAGAGGGGGGGGGAGGAGAGGGGGGGAGAGGAGAGGGGGTGGGGGAGAGGAGAGGGGGAGGGGGGGGGAGAGGAGAGGGGAGGGAGAGGAGAGGGGGGGGAGAGTGAGTGCCTTTTTATTTCAACCCAAACCCCCCAAACAACCATTTGCAGGCATTGCTTTTTTACTTTAACCATATTTTCATTTTCAAACCACATTAAGGGTTGGCTGGACATGTGTAACAGTTGTGTGGACATGTGTTCAGTGTTATTCACAGCTCAGAGAAACGTGACCCTCTGCCTTCCTCCAGCTTGCAGACTAATTGAGGCACACCACTTCCTGGTTTTATAGTCCATCCCCCCTGCCGCCAGCGGGGGCAGCAGAGAGAATGGAGAATTTTGTAAAATCATTAATATCTCTGTCATTTTTCATCGACTGGAAAAATCATCGGCACACATGCGGTGGAGGGGGTCTCTGAGCGAGGTGGCCCAAAATGACGGCTGTAGGTGGCGGCGTTCTCTCGGAAATCGCAGCACAGATCGCCAAAACCGGTCAAGAACAGACTTTTAGTAAAATAGATATTCGGAATTGGTACAATAGTATTCAAGAGAGTCAGAAGTGTTTAATTGTCACGTGTACTGAGAATGAAACAATTACATTCTTACTTGCAGCAGCATGAAATGCCCGTAAACACTCATAGTAACATAATAAACAAATAATCTATATATTAAAAACCCCAATATTAGTGCAAAAAGCATGATAGTTCATCGTTTAATTGATGTTCTGTGGTGTTCAAGAGCCTGATGGTTGTTGTGAAGAAGCTGTTGTTGAACCTGGAGGTCATGGTTTCTAGATTTCTGTACCACCTTCCTTATGGTAGTAGTGAAATGAGATCCCACCCTTGATAAAATCATGTAATTTCCAATTTTGGCACATCTTTGCTACCCCTACCCTGACCAAATCCACTGGAGCTAAATATGGAGAAACAAGAATCACATGCAATTCTTCTAATCATATGTAGTGAATTCAATGTTTACCAAATTGTCTCCTCTACTTTTGTAAAACCAAACACAAATTGGGTGACCACTTTGAAGAGTGCATGCGTCCGTCTGCTGGGGCTAGCTTTAGCTTTCTGTTTCTTGCATTTAATTACCGGGGCGGCATAGTGGCAGAGTTGTTGCCTTACAGCGCCAGAGACCCAGATTCGATCCTGACTATGTTTGCTGTCTGTACGGAGTTTGTATGTTCTCCTGTGACAATGTGGGTTTTCTCCGGGTGCTCTGGTTTCCTCCCACACTCCTAATATGTACAGGTATGTAGGTTAATTGGCTTTGGTAAAATTGTAAATTGTCCCTAGTGTGTAGGCTAGTTTTAGTGTACGGGGCGATCGCTGGGTGGCGCGGACTTGGTGGGCTGAAGGGCATGTTTCCGCGTTGTATCTCTAAAGAATCTCTAAATCACAGTTAATTTAGAGATGAGGGTCCTGAACTTAGGGAAAGGTAACTTTGATGGCATGAGACGAGAATTGGCTAGGATAATGATACTTAAAGCGTTGACGGTGGAGATGCAATGGCAAAGATTTAAAGATCGCATTGATGAATTACAACAATTGTTCATCTCTGTCTGGCGTAACAATAAAATGGGGAAGGAGACTCGACCGTGGCTAATGAGGAAAATTAGGGATAGTGGTAAATCCAAGGAAGAGGCATATAAATTGGCCAGAGGAAGCAGCAAACCGGAGGACTGGGAGACATTTAGAACTCAACAGAAGAGGTTAATTAAGAGGGGGGGGGGGAATAGAGCATGTGAGAAATATTGTGGGAAATATAAAAACTGATTGTAAAAGCTTCTTTAGATATGTGAAGAGCAAAAGATTAGTGAAGACAAATGTAGATCCCTTACAGTCAAAAACAGGTGAATTGAAAATGGGAAACAAGGAAATGGCAGACCAGTTAAACAAGTACTTTGGTTCTATCTTCACTAAGGAATACACAAACAATCTCCCAGAAATACTAGGGAACCATGGATCTAGTGTGAGGGAGGAACTGAAGGAAATTCACATTAGTCAGGAAATGGTGTTGGGTAAACATTTGGGGCTGAAGGCAGATAAAACCACAGGGCCTGACGGTCTGCATCCCAGAGTTCTCAAGGAGGTAGCTCTGGAAATTGTGGATGCATTGGTGATCATTTTCCGATGTTCTATAGAATCTGGATCAGTTCCTGTGGACTGGAGGGTAGCTAATGTAACCCCACTTTTTAAGAAAGGAGGGAGAGAGAAAAAATAATTATACAGTAGATCAGTTTGCCTGACATCGGTAGTGGGGAAGATGCTTGAGTCGATTATTAAATAGGTAATAGCAGCGCTTAAGGAAGGCAATGACAGGATCGGTCAAAGTTAGCATGGGTTTATGAAGGGGAAATCATACTTGACTAATCTTCTGGAATTTTTTGAGGATGTAACAAGTAGAATGGATAAGGGGGAGCCAGTGGATGTGGTGTATCTGGACTTTCAAAAAACCTTTGACAAGGTCCCATACAAGAGATTAGTGTGCAAAATTAGAGCACATGGTATTGGGGCTAGAATATTGACATGGATCAAGAACTAGTTGGCAGACAGGAAGTAAAGAGTAGGAGTTAACGGGTCCTTTTCAGTATGGCAGGCAGTAACTAGTGGGCTGCTGCAAGGCTCAGTGCTGGGACCGCAGTTATTTACAATATATATTAACGATTTAGACAAAGGAATTAAATGTAACATCTCCAAGTTTGCAAATGTCACAAAGCTAGGTGGCAGTGTGAGCAGTGAGGAGGATGCTATAAGGCTGCAGGGTGAACTAGATTGGTTGGATGAGTGGACAGATGCATGGCAGGAGCAGTATAATGTGGATAAATGTGAGGTTATCCACTTTGGTGGCAAGAGAAAGAAGGCAGATTATTGTCTTGGTGGTCAGATTAGGAAAAGGGGAGGTGCAACAAGACCTGGGTATCAATGAAAGTAAGCATGCAGGTACAGCAAGCAGAAAGCAAGTGGCATATTGGCCTTCATAGCGAGAGCAGTGAGATTGACCGATTGGCCAAATGGTGCGAGCACAACAACCTGGCTCTCAACATCAGTAAAACCAAGGAACTGATTGTGGATTTTGGTAGGGGAACGATGAGGACCCACAATCCTGTTGACCCAGGATGGTGGAGAGGGTCAAAAACATCAAATTCCAGGGTGTGTATGTTTCCGAAGATCTTTCCTGGACCCAGCACACCGATGCAATTATAAAGAAGGCACATCAGCGACTCTACTTCCTGAGAAGATTACGGAGATTCAGCAAGAGGATTCTCCTAAACTTCTACAGGTGCACGGTAGAGAGCATTCTGACTGGTTGCATCGTGGCCTGGTTCGGCAACGTGAATGTCCAGGAGCGGAAAAGACTACAAAAAGTTGTGAACACAGCCCAGTCCATCACTGGCTCTGACCTCCCCACCATCAAAGGGATCTATCAAAGTCGCTGCCTCAAAAAGGCAGCCAAAATTATGAAAGACCCACACCATCCTGGCCACACACTCATTTCACCATTGCCATCAGGAAGAAGGTACAGGAGCCTGAAAACTGTAACGTCCAGGTTCAGGAACAGCTTCTTCCCTACAGCCATCAGGCTATTAAACATGACAGCTAATAAGCTCTGAGTTCTGAACAGCAAAAGACTATATTATTATTGCACTATATTTGTTATTTATTGAACTTTTTTTTCTCTTCTCCCGTTATATACAATGTTTACATATTCACATATTCTGTTGTGCTGCAGCAAGTAAGAATTTCATTGTCCCATCCGGGACATGTGACAATAAAACACTCTTGACTCTTGACTCTTGGATTTGAGCATAGGAGCAAGGAGGTCCTACTGCAGTGTACAGGGCCATGAGACCGCACCTGGAATATTGTGTGCAGATTTGGTCTACAAGTTTGAGGAAGGACATTCTTGCTATTGAGGGAGTGCAGCGTAGGTTCCCCAGGTTAATACCCGGGATGGCAGGACTGACATATGATGAAAGGATGGATCAAGTGGGCTTATATTCACTGTAAATTTGGACGAGAGGGGATCTTATAGAAACATATACATTTTTTAAGGGATTGGACAGGCTAAATGCAGGAAAAATGTTCCCGATGTTGGGGGAGTCCAGAACCAGGGATCACATTTTAAGAATAAGGGGTAGGCCATTTAGGACTGAGATGAGGAAAAACCTTTTCACCCACAGAGTTGTGCATCTGTGGAATTCTCTGCCACCGAAGGCAATGGAGGGCAATTCACTGGATGTATGCAAGAGGGAGTTGGATATAGCTCTTAGGGCTAATGGAATTAAGGGATAAGGGGTGAAAGCATGAATGGGGTACTGATTCTGGATGATCAGCTATGATCATCTTGAATGGCAGTGCTAGCTCGAAGGGCCGAATGGCCTACCCCTGCACCTATTTTTTTTCCCGTTTCTAAATCTAAAGTCTAAACCCCCCAATCATCTGTGAAATTATCATCTGCGCCATCTCTAATGGTCCCCCCCCCCTCCCCCCCCCTCCGAGTGTGGTATCCTGAACTTGCCATGATATCCCAGCTGCAGCTGAACCAGTGTCATCATGACTCTCTTGATGCTGTACTCAGAGCCCCTATTTATAAAGCCCACAATTCTGCATGCTTATTAACCTTGTCCTCAACTTGCCATCACATTCAATTAATTATGTGTACTGAACCTAGGGTTGCCAACTTTCTCACTCCCAAATAGGGAACAAAAGGTCAAAATAAGGGACAAACTCCTGACTGCAATTCGTTGTCCGACTCGGCCGTGGCTGGGTGAATGATGAATGGGTCCGGGTGCTGCACTGCACACAAAGCCCAGCCGGCGTGCCAGCTGAGGAGTTTTGGCCTGGGCACCGGGGCCGCGCAACGTCGCACGCAGAGTTCGGCGCCCCATCCAACTCATGAACCAATGATCGGCCATGAGTAGGAGCGGTGGTGGTGTCGGCAGTAAGCAGGCTGGGCTGCCGACCATGGGCCACGGGCGAAGCGCTGCTGCTGCACTCCATGGGCTGCACTACGTCGGGACGGGTGAGGCGGGGCCGGACGCGGCGCTCCGAACCGACAGTCCCCTTGACCCAAGTAGTACCAGTCAAATACGGGACAAGGGCGGTCCCGTATGGGACAAACCAAGTTAACCCAGTATACGGGATGTTCCGTCTAATGGGGGACAGTTGGCAACCCTAACTGATCCCCAATTTTCCCTGTATGCTTTTTAATGTTTGTGCCCTTTAGTTTATTTTCATTCTCCTCTTTCTGACCCAAATGTCCAGTGTTTTCTATTTCACGTTTTCGGCATTAAATTTTGTCTCTCAAATTTTCTCAAAGTCTTTAACTCTGCCTTTAGCAATTGACTGTGCCTTCAGTGATCATCCACTAACATGGATATTACCCCCTGTATCCCCAGACCCATGTCATTATAATACCTTTAGGAAATTGTTGGCTGTGGTACCAGTCCTTGGGGAACCAAACAGTGTGTTGCCTCGTGTTCAAGAAGCAACCTTTTACTACCAGTGACATGAAACTGGAACATGCTGGAAACACACATTGGATCAGGTAGGTGTTCTTTTGTGAGTTCTAGTCGAGGCTGTTAACCTGAAACATGAACTCCACAGATTAGTTTAGTTTAGCTTGGAGATGCAGAGCGGAAGCAGGCCCTTCGGCCCACCGAGTCTGCACCGACCAGCGATCCCCGCACATTAACATTATCCTACACACACATGGGACAATTTACACATACACCAAGCCTTACAAACCTGTACTTCTTTGGTGCGTGGGAGGAAACCGAAGAACTCGGAGAAAACCCACAGTCACGGGGAGAATGTACAAACTCCATACTGACAGCACCCGTAGTTGGGATCGAACCCGGGTTTCCGGCACTGCAAGCGCTGTAAGGCAGCAACTTTACCGCTGTGCCACCGTGGCCGCATTTTTCTGCTTGTCCTGTTGAGAATTTCCAGTGTTTTCTGTTTTAACTGCAGATGCTGGAAATCTGAAATATTATTCCTGACTCAATTTCCAGGTATGCAACTGTTTTTTCTATCTTTTCTGTTATGGCTTCTTTTATTCTATGTCTTCAATCTTGATGGGAAGCCTATCATGTAGCATTTTATCAACTTTTATCACACTTTGGATATTCATACACCACATCAATCTCATTTATCCTCATCGGCCCTCTGAATCTTTGTCAAAAACCTCTGTGACTAGTTAGACCTGGTTTATCTTTAACAAAACTGTGCCTGCCTGCTCTAGTTAATTTACCCTTGTCTAAGTAACTACTCCTTCTCCAATTTCAGGTAGTCCTTGCTTTCTCCTTCCTTCCCCTCCCCTTCCCAGCTCTCCCGCAGCCTACTGTCTCCGCCTCTACCTTTCTTTTTCCAGCCCCCCCCCCCCCGACATCAATCTGAAGAAGGGTCTCGACCCGAAACATCGCCTATTCCATCGCTCCATAGATGCTGCCTCAACCACTGAGTTTCTCCAGCTTTTTTGTCTACGTTCGATTTTTCCAGCATCTGCAGTTCTTTCTTAAACACTCCTTATACCATATCATTTTGTTTCTGTAACATTCCCCATAACTGACGGTAAACAAACTAACCTATCTATCCTTGTATCCTTAATGAATCCTTATAATGAAATAAGGATTGTTTCCAAGTTTCATGATCTTTTTAGGAATACCGAAAAAGGCATAGTTTAGGCTTTGGGCCTATTCCATCAGTCAGTCTCATTATGACTGACCTGTGATCAGTCACAGCTCTGTGAGTAATGATTCTGGAGGGACACCATTTGGGGTTTTATATCATTTATAACAGATTAGCTGCTGGTTTCCTCCGTTCAATTGTTGATCAATTTCTTGGATTTATGTTTAAATGATTGACCCAGAATTTGCTGTTTTAATGGCAGTGAAACGGTTAGTGTTCATTTTCGATCGTTGGTAGAAGTGATTACAGTTTCTCAGACTCACAAATACGTCAGTCCTATCAGTGATATCCTGCTTCTCCACAGGATGTTCTGTCCTGTTCTTTGCAGGTGCAATAAATCATAGAATTATTGATCTGAACTAAACTTTAGCACTGATTTTTCAATAAATTTTTTACCATAATATTAAGATAAAATTACTGTTGAACCCTTTAGCAGTTCAAAAATGTGACTGCCAGGCCATTTAATAAGTTCCAAAGTCATAAAGGTTATTAGTTTATGCTTCACCTTCAAACTTGAATCAACATGCGTGTCTATGTGTTGATTAAAATGTTAAACAATGTTAGTGCTTTCTACTTCCCTGTTCATTCTCTGTGAGAATTGCTTTATTTGATTTGCTGTTTGGTGAGTTTGTGGCATTACTCTAACTTGAAGCCAACAATCCCTTATCCATAATCTAAATCGCAGAGAGAATGGGGAAAATCTTTCTTTGCTTAAACTTTGTGACGATGTCCATGATCTGGTTTGGCTCAGCCACCAAGCACGACATCCGGAGGCTGCAGCACATCGTTCGATCAGCCGAGAAGGTTGTTGGCTGCAACCTTCCCCCCATTGATGAACTGTACACTGCAAGGGCCAGGAAGTGAACAGGCAAGATCATCTCACCCTGGCCATGAACTCTTTGAAGCACTTCCCTCTGGGAGGTGACTCCGGAATATCAAAGCCGCCACAGCCAGACATAAAAACAGCATTTTTCCCACGAGCAGTAGCTCTACTCAAAAGTTAAAAGTCTGTAGCCTTTTTTTACTCTGGTACTTTATTTTCACATGTTTAAATTATAGTATTTTATTTTTAATTGTCCGCTGTTTTAATCCTTTTGCGAGCAAAGCACCAAGTCAAATTCCTTGTATGTACACATACTTTGCTAATAATTAAAAACATATATATTATTATTATTATTATTATTATTATTATTATTATTATTATTAAAGGTCAGGAGTGAAGCTTGTGAGATTCTGGCTTTTAAATATTCCCGAACCATCTCCGTACTCCTGGAACCATGTTTTCTGGGTGCTGAATTGCCCATCTGCTTTGTAGATATTTGTGGTCACTCCGGCATCGGGGTTTAGAGCAGGAAATAGTAGCTTCAAGAAGCACTGGAAAGAGCAGGATTAACTGGAAAATCAGGATGAAGTAGGGCAGGAGGCTTTGCCCACAGTTAATCTTTAATGAAAGCTTTTGTTGTATCATTCTGATTTAGGAACGATGTATGAAGAATTAGCAGTCTAATATTGGCTGGAATGAAACTCTGTGGACACATGTGGAAGTCCAAAGCAGGAGAGAGTTAATGCTGTCCTTGACTGGAAAGAGAACTCTGCGCTTTTCATGCTATGTGGCCAGTCATGGCTGCAGTACAAGGCATCAATAAAATCAATTCACTGCTGATGAGATAGGTGCCCAAGACAGCACCAGGACCAGACCAGATACCGGACAAAGTTTTAAAGAATTGTGCAGCAAGCTTAGCTCCAGTCTTCCAAAAGATTTTTTCAGAAGTCTGTGGATAGTGGAGAACTCCCAGAAGATTGGCTGAATGCTACAATTGTTCTCATCTATTAAAAAAGAGATAGGATAAATCCTGCAAATTATTGCCCAGCTTCACTGACCTCCATACCATGCAAGATTCTTGAACATAAAATCCACCGACATATTATGGACCATATTGACTTCCACAAGGTACTAACAAACCACCAACATGGCTTTAGACAGGGTCGATCATGTGAAACCCAACTGGCGGGACTCATCGATGATCTAGCCAGGTCACTCGATAACAAGGGTCAGACTGAGCTGATTATACTAGACATCAGTAAGGCTTTTGATAAGGTTCCCCATAAGTGGCTCCTGCACAAGCTCAACCAATGTTGGAATAGACGGCAACCTCTTAAAATGGATTGAGATCTTTTTGACAAGGAGACACCAGCGAGTTCTCTTGGAGGGAGAGACGTCTAATGAAACTTCTGCGACATCAGGTGTACCACAGGGGACTGTCATGGGTCCATTGCTCTTCCTACTGTATATCAATGACATTCCAAATGCGTCCAGAGTTCGACTCTTCGCAGATGATGCCATAATTTATAGAGAAGGGTTTCGGCCCGAAACATTGCCTATCTCCTTCGCTCCATAGATGCTGCCTCATCCGCTGAGTTTCTCCAGCACTTGTGTCTACCTTCGATTTTCCAACATCTGCAGTTCCTTCTTGAACAAAACACCAGAACACCAGCTTGTCCTCACAGATGGATCTGGATGCTCTCTGTGATACAGTGGGGGAAAACTTGGCAGATGTCATTCAATACAACCAAATGTCATACCATGCATGTCTCACACAAGATCAAACCTCTTTTATCGGAATACAACATGGGTAGCCATACATTGCTTGCTGTCGACCATCACCCATATCTAGGAGTCGAATTCAGCAAAGATTTAAGTTGGGCGACGCATATTAATCAAGTGTCTAACAAGGCAAATAGAACTCTCGGCCTTCTCACGAGAAAATGTCACGCATATAGTACATCCGTCAAAGAGAATGCCTCCAAGTCCTTGGTCAGGCCCAAATTGGAGTGTTGTGGAGCCGTATGGGATCCTTTCAACAACAACAACAAGATCACCCTGGAGAAAGTACAACGCCGAGCAGCCTACTTTGTATGTAATGACTACAAGCGCAAATTAAATATGCTGACTTCTCTCGGATGGGGTACTTTAGAGCTCCGCAGAATCGGGCTAAGACATTGCAATTTACAAGGAGATTCACAAAATCACGCCATCAAATCTCCCGTCATCCCAGAGCACCAACTGCCATGAAACAAGACAAAATAACGGTCCCTACATCATCAACTCGCTAAATTTCAATAAACTTTGCTACCAATATTCCCTTTACCCAAGGACAATAAGGGAATGGAATATGTTACCACCCAACACACGTGCTGCTCCCGATGTTAAGTCATTTAAAAAGGGGATTGACCAACTAGATCTCCTCAACTTGGTCAAAAAGGCCCACTTCAAAATTTGACCACTACTCTACTCACTCCGACCTGCACAAGATAACCACTGATGAGGTGTTGGCGCAGTAATCAACCAGAACCAGAACCTGAGGAGGGAACCTCGGCTTTTCCTTTATTGCAATCCAGGTATAGTAGGACAGGATGGACTACACTTCAGACTTTCCAGGATCCAAAGTGTTATGGGCAGAATTAGATAAGGAAATTGGAATGTGATTGACGCTTTCATCAGTGTCTACAGTTTAATCATGATTTCCAGACTGCTAACACCATACTTTAACATTATATCTCATGATAGCATTTTGTTGTCTCTGTACTGTACATTGTACAATGACATTAAAGTTTGAATCTGAATAGTTAGGTAATTGGACAGAGAATTTGGGCAAAACCTAATATTTGAAATTAATGTGTTATTCTTAATGGTTTACTGTATGTCGTGTTGTTACTTGCGAGCAGAGGGCCAAGGCAAATCCTTTGTAATTTGAATTGAATTAAAATTGAATTGAATTGTATGTCTACATACTTGGTCAATAAACTTATTCATTCATTCACTCATTCATTCATTCATTCATTCAAGTACACTCTTTCACCTCGTTTGTGAAATTAAGGCAGGTCATTTAATATATGCTCATTTCACAGTGCTTCTATTTTCTCCATCCACAAAATGTAAAGATTCTTTGGTTTTCTTCCCCACACTTTTTTAACTGTGAAAATTACTTACGCATGCCCATATAGGCATTGGCTCATCAAGTCAATTATACTGCAGATGCAGTATAATGTGGATAAATGTGAGGTTATCCACTTTGGTGGCAAAAACAGGAAAGTAGACTATTATCTGAATGGTGGCCGATTAGTAAAAGGGGAGATGCAACGAGACCTGAGTGTCATGGTACATCAGTCATTAAAAGTAGGCATGCAGGGGCAGCAGGCAGTGAAGAAAGCGAATGGTATGATAGCATTCATAGCAAAAGGATTTGAGTATAGGAGCAGGGAGGTTCTACTGCAGTTGCACAGGGTCTTGGCGAGACCGCACCTGGAGTATTGCGTACAGTTTTGGTCTCCTAATCTGAGGAAAGACATTCTTGCCATAGAGGGAGTACAGAGAAGGTTCACCAGACTGATTTCTGGGATGTCAGGACTTTCATATGAAGAAAGACTGGATAGACTCGGCTTGTACTCGCTAGAATTTAGAAGATTGAGGGGGGATCTTATAGAAACTTACAAAATTCTTAAGGGGTTGGACAGGCTAGATGCAGGAAATTGTTCCCGATGTTGGGGAAGTCCAGAACAAGGGGTCACAGTTTAAGGATAAGGGGGAAATCTTTTAGGACCGAGATGAGGAAAACATTTTTCACACAGAGAGTGGTGAATCTCTGGAATTTTACTTCGGAGTAATGTGAGTGACTACGTGAAGAACCCGCTTACGACGCATGCGTGTCATTACGCTACACGCATTCAAACTCGTCATTCCTGGAGGAAGGACGTTCCTCCCAAACGGCAGGGGTTGAACCTGCAACAGTAAGGTGAGGGAACGTCGTTTCTTTTACTTACCTTTTTTCTTTCTACAGAAGGCTGATGAGAACTGGCTGGGGAGAGTCTGCAGAACTGCAGGCAGCCAGCAACGGCCGGGGCACTGCTATCTCCCTTAAAACGGGAGCCGGAGCCGACTTCAGCTCCAGGAGCACGCCGACAGCGGTGGAGCATGTCTGGAGCAGTCATTTCCGACGACTCGGACTACAGCCCCACGGACCTATACATGGGTCCGAGGCGCTGGAAGGAGCGAGAAAGCTGGCGGGGGAGAACCTGCAAAATTGCGGGCAGCCGGCAGCAGCAGCAGCAAACGGCACGCTGATCTCCCGTAATGGGAACAGCTGTGCCCAATTTCGCTCCCGACTTCGCTCCCGCGCCGGCCCCGGCCGGTCGGGAGAGGAGCAGCCGCGAGCGACCAGTGCCCGTGTGCATGGGGGTCGGTTTGAGCGGCTGGAGGAGGTGGCAAGCAGCCGCGAGCGACCAGTGCCCGTGAGCACCGGGGTCGGTTGGAGCGGCTGCAGCATGACCAGCAGCCGTGACGGCCGGTGCCCGTGAGCACCGAGGTCGGTTGTAGCGGCTGCAGCATGCAGGATAACGAGCAGCCGGGAGCGGCCAGTGCCCGAGAACATTGGAGCCGGTTGGACCGGCTGCAGGAGAAATTAAGCAGCCGCGAGCGACCAGTGCCCGTGAGCACCGGGGTCGGTTGGAGCGGCTGCAGCATGACAAGCAGCCGTGAGCGGCCGGTGCCCGTGAGCACCGAGGTCGGTTGTAGCGGCTGCAGCATGCAGGATAAAGAGCAGCCGGGAGCGGCCAGTGCCCGAGAGCATTGGAGCCGGTTGGACCGGCTGCAGGAGCAGTACCCCTTGTGGGGCTGCAGAGTGGAAATACTCCAAAGTGGCAAAGCCACAGTGGGCAACTAATAAGCCCCACAGCAGTACTCCTTGTGGGGCGGCACAGAGTTTCTCACTCATCAGAGGGGAACACCGAGATTCAATCCTGGGCTGGCTGCAGGAGCTGGAACAGGAGCAGCTTCAGGAGCAGCCGTGACGGCCATTGCCCGTGAGCATTGGAGCCGGATGGAGTGGCTGCAGGAACTGCAACAGGAGCAGCCTCAGGAGTAACGGCTTCAGGAGCAGCCGCGATGGCCAGTGATCATGTGCATTGGAACCGGTTGGGTGCCCGAGAGCATCGGGACCAGCTGGAGCGGCTGTTGGAGCATGTAAGTGGCAGCTCCATGAGATGGAGACTAGTCACAGAGGGGCAGCTAGTAAGTCCTACAGCAGTACCTCTTGTAGGGCTGCACAGTGTTCTCCCTCATCAGAGGGGAGTATAGGGGGTCAAGTTTGGGCTCCACTTGAACAGGGGAGCAGAACATACCCCTAGTACACTTAGGGTGCGGAAACCCTATGGGAAAACACTTACCATCAGGGAACTGCAAAACCTGAATGTTCCCAGTATCAACCTAAACATGGTAGGGCAGGGAATTGAAACGAAAGAATGTTCTAAGTCCTAACAGATGAAAACCTGGAACCTCCCAACCTCCAATATTAAAATTTGGAGGCATCTTATCTTAACAGGGAAAGATCTTCACATCGAGGGAACTCTGGGACACATTAAGGAACGTCTTAAAAACTACTTCCTGAGAAATGTGCTACCCTCATCAGACACCGGCACCTCAACGACCACGGAGGATGCCGAAATAGTAACTAACCTACTAATAGGAACCAGGGAGGTTGGTAGTGGATAACAGATCTATCTGTATGCATAGAATTATTCTACCGACACTTAAAATTCAGAAGTACAGGGGTATACCTTAGAATTCTTCATTCCATTACCCTCCAGTTCAGCATGTACCGAACTGAATGTTCATGCTTACAGGGAAAGAAACAACTAAAGCGCATACTGAACTACAGTGCCCATATATTATAGGACTTATGGAGGACATCCACACGAATCACAGGGATTCGTGTCCTAAATATCCTTCTCATAATTTAGAGGTGGTTGCCACTTCATCTTAGATTGACTAATTTGAATACTTCGTACTTTATATTCATTACAAATGGGAACCTTTGGTGCAACTAAGGGATTGATCCTAGGGTACTACATGGCAAGCATGGTATTAAAATACGCTTGCTATATAGGACTCATTGAAGGTGCCCACAGATGTATTTAACACAACAGATCATCTGCGATCCACCGTTAACACACTTCACATGGCAGTAACTTTGCCGTAAGAAAGGGTACAGCCTTTATGGAGGCTTCCAGGGAACTAAACCAGCCATCAGACTGGTAGTAGAATAATTGGCATTAGGGGCTGTGTGACAGCCACATGATATCGGACCTTTACATAATCATAGTACAGAGCGCTACACGCGTCACTCAAGAAATTATGTGGGGGTCATTCTGACCGACTTATGAAACAACCAAACACAGTTATCCGTCTATGGAACCACATACTGATGAGCCTTGGATTGGGATGCTACTAATTCCATCTCCAGCTGTGGGGGAGATGGAATGCTCAGGAGGCATCACTACTAACGTTGGGCATATATACCTGGGGAAGTGAGAGCTAGTCATGGCTTTAAGTCAAATTGTTTTGGGTTATATCACCAGTATGTTAATCTACAAATTGACAACACCACCGGGGTAGCATATGTCAACCATATGGGTAGAAACATATCGACACCATGTGACTATCTGGCCAACAATATTTGTGAATTGAATTGAATTGAATCCTTCTTGTCAATCAGACCTTTCGGGCTGAACGAGATGTTGTTGCCTGCAGCCATACAAGTAATACTAGCAGCACACAATGGACACGGGCTGGCATCCGCCGCGGTGAGTTCACCGGGTACCTCCACTCTGTGATGCAGGCAATAGTCTTAGAGTCACTGTCTCTATTAATCTGGATTAATAGCGTATCCAGATAGAGATTGGATATCAGCTTCCAACTACCAGGAAAACTGAATTAGTGGCAGACAACAGGTCACGCTAAGTCTAAAAACACTGTATGGATGTTGGATAAAATATGTATTGCTGGAACAGCTGGTATGGAACACCAGATAACGACCTATTCACATCCATGCTCTTACCAGTTATCAAATTATGTTCTTGGGAGCCAGAACCTGGGGCAGTGGTTCAGATGTATCTTCGCTGATTGGGGGATCATTTATGCATCCCTCCCTTTTGCCTCATCAGTCGGTTATTTAGGAAGAAACTATAGACTTCACGTCTCGAATTTTGATAATACCTGATTGCCCTACGCAACCAGAGGTACTGGTGATATCAACATGGGTCAGAACCATACATCACCATCCATCATAGACCTAACTTACTGGGTCTTCCCGCAACAAGGGGAGTTAACCGTCACTATTATATATTAACCTATTTATTTAGAGTTGGAAGCACCTCTTCTACACCTGGGACTGACGGACCGAATGCGGAATTATTTCAGCGGGTCACAGACAGTCCACCTAAACATCAGTACTTAGTATCATCTAGTAATGGGAAGTACTGTCACAACAACAATCATCACCCACAGATCTATGAACATCCCGTCTGTTCTGGAATTCCTGGCAAGCCTCCATTACGATGAGAGGCTCAGTCATAGTGCCATCAACTGCGCCAGAGGTGCTCTGTCAATATACCTGTTGAAGGTGTTCAAAAGGGAACTGCAGATGCTGGAATGAAGGTACAGAGCGGCATTCTGTTGGGACAAACCCTGGTAAACAAACTCATGAGGGGCATTTTAAAATTAGTCCCCAAGAACCAGGTACTCCCAAATATGGGATGTGAGCATTGTACTGACCATGTTAAGAAACTGGTCTCCAGCTACAGCTCTGTTCCTACGGGAACTGACTATGAAAACAGTCATGCTGATGGTCCTGGTCATGCCACAAGGGTCCAGTCACCACAGAAAACAAGGTTGGACAACATGATTAATTCATCTGGAATTTATGGTTTACATCAGTGTAATAGTCATACAGAACAGACAGGGGTCAGCAGGCCTAAAAAACAGAATTCAGGGTCTACCCTACAGATGGTCGTCTCTGTATTATAACACACTTACTATCATACTTGAAGTATACTAAGATCATCAGAGGGGAGGAATGTCACTTTAATCAGCTACTAACAGCCATTTAAAACAGTGACAGTCCAGACCATCTCTGGATGGCTAAAACAAGTCCTAAATAGGCTGGAGTGGGAACTAGCATTTCAAATCTCACTCCACCAGGGCTGCAGCTACATTAGCAGCTATGAAGTTGGACGTACCAATGGACCAAATCCTCAAGACAGCAGGATGGCCAACGGAGAAATTTTCCAACGACTTTATAACAAACCAGTCATTGAACCTGAAACATTTACAGAAACAAATTTAAGTTCTTTAATATAATAGACCCATAAATAGGGGCAATAATTGGTGTTCATAATTTTACTGTTGGATTTCAATATCGTATTGATGTCTAATGTTGTTAACTCTACTCTCCCCAAAAATCAAGGCAGATGTGATGCATGGACTCGTTCCACGGCATGAAATCACAGAGCTTTAAAATCTTCACGTAGTCACTCACGTGACTCCGAAGTAAAATAGTAAGATTAAACGAGAACTTACCAGTTTGAAGTTTGATCCTTATTTTATGAGGAGGAATGTTGAGGGACTACGTGCCCTCCGCTCCCACCCTTGATCATAGTCTGAACTGGTATCTGTTGTCTAATCTTACTATGTTTAGTCATTATAGTTATCTGTGATTCCACACCGCTGCTTTGAAGAATGACACGCATGCGTCGTAAGCGGGTTCTTCACGTAGTCCCTCAACGTTCCTCCTCATAAAATAAGGATCAAACTTCAAACTGGTAAGTTCTCGTTTAATCTTACTATTCTCTGCCACAGAAGGTAGTTGAGGCCAGTTCATAGGCTATATTTAAGAGGGAGTTAGATGTGGCCCTTGTGGCTAAAGGGATCAGGGGGTATTGAGAGAAGGCAGGTACAGGATACTGAGTTGGATGATCAGCCATGATCATATTGAATGGCGGTGCAGGCTCGAAGGGCCGAATGGCCTACTCCTGCACCTAATTTCTATGTTTCTATGTTTCTAAGTCCACGCTGATCATTGATCACCCATTCGCACGTAGTTCTATCCCACTTTTGAATCCACTCCCAAAACAGTGGTGGTCACTGTTACACAGCGGTAGAGTTGCTGCCTTACAGCAAAATGCAGCACCAGAGACCCGGGTTCGATCCCGACTACGGGTGCTGTCTGTATGGAGTTTGTACGTTCTCCCCGTGATCTGAGTGGGTTTTCTCCGAGATCTTTGGTTTCCTCCCACACTCCAAAGACGTACAGGTTTGTAGGTTCATTGGCTTGATTAATTCAGAAGGTTCAGAATGTGGCAATTTACAGGCCAATTAACCTACAAATCCACATTCTTTGGGATTTTGTAGGAAACAGGAGCATCTGGAGGAGACCAACATAGTCACAGGGAGAATGTGCAAACTCCACACAGACAGCAACTGAGGTCAGGATTGAACCAAGGTCTCTGGCACCCTGGGGCAACAGCTCTACCAGGTGTACCACTGTGCTGCTCACAATATACAAGCTTGGAGAGTTCATTAAAAATAATCATGAAAATGGCCTGTAATTATTCCTGGATTTTGCACAGTGGTTTGGAAACATGTGAAGCACTCAATTCAGGATCCGTACATTATTGGCAATCATGATATTTATTGTCCATGCCAATTGATAAAACTGAGTGGTTTGCACTGCAGAGGGCAACTGTGGTTCATTTGTAAATTGAATGTGTTATTTACAGAATGGCAAACCCTCCTTTTAAGTGTGAAGCATGAGAAGCTGTGTTCTGCGTGAAAAACAGTATAACATTTCAAATTATCAGTGATATTGATAAGAGATAGTGAGGTTAGGGAAATAAATGTTAATCTGCAATTGATTTTGGAAGGAGATTTTGTGTAATAGCAATTTAGTAAAAGTTTGACATTCAGTACAAGAGAGTGTATTTGGGCATTTATTTTGATCCTTTTAACAAATCAGTGTTCTATCAAGCTGGTCAGTTGTCTTATTTGACTCTTTGTTGACATATACAAATAATTGTAAAAACGTTTTACCAATTTTGTTTATAGCTTACTTGATTAATTACCATTCATGACGCAACATTCTACTTCCCTCTGAATGATCTCCCTACTACATGCAGGCGCACCCATGCACACATGTATGGGGACAATTAACTCGAAACAATGTCTGCCCACTCCCTCCATAGTTGTGCCTGACATGCTGAGTTCCTCCAGCACCTTGTTTTTTGCTTGTATTGATACTCTCAAATACTTTGGTGCTCTCGTTTAGGGTTTGTTTGCGCTTGAGATAGGAGAACATAGAACAGAGAGCATAGAACAGTACAGCAGAAGAACAGGGCCTTTGGCCCACAGTCTGTGCCAAATCTGATCTCAAGACCTTCAGTTATCTACCTGGACATAACCCACACCCATCCATTCCCTGCATATCCATATACCTATCCAAAATGTCTCATAAAGGCCGCTAACGTATCGACTTCTACCACGTTCAGCACGTTCCAGCACGTTCCAAACCCTCTGTGTAAACAAAACTTGCCCGCCGATCTCCTTTAAAATTTGCCCCTCTCACCTCTCATCTTTTTATAATTTACATTGTAGATTCTAGCGTGGAATCAACATGATGCAATATTTGTAAAAAGCCTTTAACCCTTCGGTTGACAAAACTTAAAAGGAAATTCTAGGTGACTTTGATCGAATACTTTCAAACGTCAGATTCAGCAGACAGTTTCATTTCCAGTCCAGTAGTACACGGTGTTAAAACTATACCTTCCACATTGTGGTACAATTATTCAGCCTTGGCATCTGATTAAAGATGCCGAGAATGCTTCTCAACTTTTTCCACCCCCTGGTGCACATTTCATATTTCCTGGCAAACAGCTATCTCATTCTTCTTCTCTAGGTCCTGGCTCTCTGAAGATGTAGGTTCATCCACTAAATAGTTTGTAATCATTCAACCTCCGAGCTTCACTTCACTTGACACAGTGTCTGCCTATGATTTATCCAGTCGGTGACTAGGAGGATGTATAATGAATGAATCTTTTCACATCCCAGCCCAGTTTGTGCTGAGATCTTCACTGGAGTTTGGTGCTTTTGTTTTTGCTGTTGTTCATTTCCTTTCCATAAATTAGGGTTTTCATTAAAGGTGACGATTTTCCGCTTCAGTATGTAATATTTGCCAGCAGTACTTTATTTTCCATACCGTTGCCTTTGTGATGGTCATTTGCATTTTTAAATATTTTCAAGCTCACATTTTAGGGTTGTCATGGCTTCTCGACTGAATGACATCCACCAGTAACCCCTGAAATTAGCTGTCCACAGTACCACTTTATCATTCTTCTTGACTCTTCAACCTTTTTGAAGGTTTTTATACACAGCACATTTTAGAAATGATGAATATGTTGAGCCAACTTGCTCTTTGGGTATCATCTGATGTACCAAACAAAGACACTCGAAATGAAGGTTCAACTTAAATGTAACAACTTGATCTTTGTTAGCACTCAACTTACTTAAACATATATGTACACCACTGACTTCTAATAACTTCACATTTAACCCAATGTTCCAGTTTTTCACATTTTACAATAAAGCAGAAAACTAATGGCTTGGACCTAACAAATACCCATACGAAATGAATTTGGATAAGTTCACTCAGATTGGGGTTGTAGTTTTCTCTGAGTATCAAACTCAAGACCCTCTTCTTCTTGTGTTGGTTGTACCCAGGGTTGTCACTACTGATGTCCCTGTCAGCCCTTCTCCAATCTTCTTAGGACTTTCCTTTGTTCCTTACTTTGGTCCATGACTCACGATTCTGAAGTTTCTCATTCAAGCTGTCATAAATTCAAAGACTAAACAACTCGTGTAGCCCTGGCATTCCCTCTCTCTCCATCCCTCCCCCAACCAAGTCGCACTCGCTTCTTGTTTTCACCCAACAAACAGCTGACAATTGCCTGTTCCCTGTATCATCATTACTTTTTTGCATATCTTTTATTCATTGTTCTTCATCTCTCCACATCATCGTCTATATCTCTAGTTTCCCTTACCCTTAACAAGTCTGAAGAAGAGTCTCGACCTGAAACGCCACCCATTTGTTTCTCTCCAGAGATGCTGCCTGTCCTGCTGAGTTCCAGCATTTTGTGTTTCTCTCGTGCATTTCTCTTCTGAAAACATTTAATTGCTCGACCCTAAAAGTTTTGTAAGACTCCCTTATTCATACATATATCTATTTATGTTAATTCCTTATAATCTTTGGTGGCTCCACTCCACAATTACCTCAACCTTAATTATCAGAAATGTAATTCATCAAATGGCTTCTCCTGTAGGGCAGCATTTCCCAAAACATTGTCAAGTCCTCTGGAAAGCTCACAGTGGGATGGTTTACAATGGGTTAAATAACACTGTCGACTGCACCTCTGCTTTCAATGTCATGATCCCAACCAAACTCATCTCCAAACTCGTGGAACTTGGAGTCAGCACTCCCTTCTGCAGCTGGATCCAAGGTAGGTGACAATTCATACTCTATGATAATTCCCAACACTGGAGCCCCACAGGGATGCAATCCCTATCCAACATGTTTGGCTGCAATTGATCATTGGATTTATAAGATAGCCTGAATTCATCAGTCTAGTTGGAGGTACTTGGGTGCATTTCATCTAACCTGAGGCCAGTTGTGGAAGAAAGAAAATCAATACCAAACATTGTGACAGTTTCAGTGGTCATCATCTTCTGAGCTTGAGCATGTTAATTGTTTTTGTCTGTGATTCTCCATCTCCTGTCTTAACACTGCAATTTCACAGGTAGGATCTTTGTGATTCTTTTACCTATAGTCCACGGTTGTTTGACAGACATCGCGGGGTGAAAGGTCTGTTCCCGTGCTTTACTGTTCTATACTTTAAATGGTCTAAAAGTACCTATTTCCACCATGAAGAAGGGTCTCGACCTGAAACGTCGCCTATTCCTTCGCTGCATAGATGCTGCCTCACCCGCTGAGTTTCTCCAGCATTTTTGTCTACCTTTGATTTTTCCAGCTTTCTTGAATATTTCCACCATATTACCTGTTAGTGAGTTTCAGATTGCAACCATCTTTACGGCGAGAAACATCTTCCTCTTGCCGATTCTCAACTTTTTATTCCTCGCCTTAAATTTATGTCCTCTAAATCAAGACAATGCTGATGTGGGGAACAAGACTTTGGGCTGGACAAGGAAAGTTATATCTAATGACACCTGGTTGAAATGTATGCTAAAATTAGAACATTGAGAAATTTTGGCAGGAATCATGAGATAAGTGAAAATTCCAGCCATGTTGTGCTTGGTTTATGGATAGAATCTGTTATATTTCATCATGTTATATCCTTTGTCAGGACTGGATGTTAGGACTTATGTTTAAAGATTGTTGTGAACTCTTTCTAAAATGAAAATTAATAACAAAAAAACAGGAAAATTGAATACTACACCAGGAAAATGCACTTAAATACCTATCTTTAAGAATTTTTGTAGCAGCATGAAATATGGTGCAACAATGTGTATATAATAAATTAGACAAATGTAGTTTAGCAGTAACATTTTCACAATGAATACAGCTAACAATATTCGTCTTAATTAATTATGTAACCCGAGCTCCATATGTGTGAGGTAATCCATCACCCAGCAGGGTTTTAAGGAGGAGGTGATTGAGTAGGAAAACGTCAGAATTTAAGGGAAAGTATTTAAGAATATGTTGAGTAATATACAAACAAATGCAGGTACAGCTATTAATTGTGAAGTAAGGAGAAGGATGGTGTGCCACACTTCCCTCTTGGTTAATGGAGTCAAAGTCCCTTTAGCGAGGACAAATGTGATTAGGTGCAATAGTTGGTGCAATTTCCTGCATTTCTCTTGGAATTATAACATGTTTTGGTGCAAGTAATGCAAATACTTTACGGGTTCCTCACTCACGTATAATCTAACAGCGGCCGTTGCCTGGCCCAGGGCTGTTGCCAAGAAATCTTGTGATTGCTTCTCTGATAAAACAGGATATTTGTTATGACAAGGCAGTGCTCAAAGGAAGAAGGACCCAATCGGAGTAAGCCTTAATAACTCTCTCTTTGCTAATCACACCTTGTTAGGGCATTGTAACTTTTTGCACCATAGTGTCGAAGTTGCCCCGGAGGATTTGTCTGTTTCTAGGTTGTAGACCAGAGTTCTTTGAGATTAGGTCCTTCTGAAAATTCCAGTTTTGATGACTAGCATGATGCCGAGCACAAAGTTATGAGATATTTGCTAATTCCACTAGGGGCGCCAGGCTGCCTCCTTCTTTGTGGCAAAGTGAACTCCATGAGGATGATGTTACAGGCCTATCCCACTTAGGAGACATTTGGGCGACTGCGGAGCATCAGTGACTGACGCCCGTAAAACCGTCAAGTTGCACGACATACAAGCTGACGTATGCTGCCTTGCGGGTGACACCCGGTTAGGGTTGAGGCTGTAAAATATTCTTCTTTCAATGCATGGATTTTAAACATTAATATATTAAATTTAATACAATATATTGTGCAAATGAAAAGATGTCTGAGTCAGTCGTTCCGTTTTATTTATAGATGTATTGGTCCGCTTCCAGATCCGATCTCCAGGGATGGATTCAGTGAGTGTAGACTGAACTCCCCTCACCCCTCTCCCCCGTTCCCACCCCCCATCCCACCTTCTCCACTCCCCTCTACCCTTCTCCCCTCCCCTCTCCCTCCTTCTTCCCTTCCCCCATCTTCCTCCACTCTCCCTGCACCACTCTTCTCCCCCTTATACACTACACCCTCCCCCTCACATCCCCTTCTCCCTCTCTCCCTCGCTTCTCCCATTCTCCAACCCCCCCCGCACTTTCCCCGATGCCCCCCCATTTGTGGACCCAGACTACGACCAGCGATCCCCCGCACACTATCCCACACACGCTTGTGGGCAGAGCACCAAGACAAATTCCTTGTATGTGAATACTTGGCCAATAAACTTACTTACTTACTTACTTAGGGACAATTTATACAAACCTTTGGAGTGCGGAAGGAAACCCAAACCCTAACCCTAGCCCTAACCCTAACCCTAGCCGTAACCGTAACCCTAACTCTAGGTTGATAAGCTTGGTGCAAGTATAAACTTCCCCTAGCGTGTGTGGGATAGTGTGCGGGGGATCGCTGGTCGGTGCGGACTCGGTGGGCCGAAGGGCACTGTATCTCTGAACTAAATGTGACACATGGGCCCAGGGGTTGGACTCGAACCCCCAATGTTCTGCCTGCTCCTCATGGGAACTAAACTGTTGGCCACGAGTTGTCCCAGAGGCAGATCTCTCTTCCAATGGTCTCACCAAACCTCCACCAGAGGCGGCGGGCTTTTCAACTGGGTACAGGCAAAGACATAAATGTACCAGTGCCACCCACCTGCTCCGGCCACTGAGTCTAAATACTCACCACCCATTTGGGGGAGGGGTGGGGGCGGGGTGGGGGGGGGGGGGGGGGGGGGGGTGTTGTTCCCAAAGTCTGCATTTATCCCATAGTCAATGTAACTAAAACAGATGATGTGGCCTTTGTGCAGTACTCTTAGTGGGATCAAGCTGTCACAGGGGAATGTGGGGGGGAGGGGGGGTTTGAGCATGGGAGAAGAGAGGGAGAGGGGAGAAGGGGATGTAAGAGGAGGGGGTAGTGGATAAGGGGGAGGAGAGTGGAGCGGGGAGAAGGGAGGAGAGGGCACGCCCCCCATTTGTGGACCCAGCCTGTGACAGCTAGATCCCATTAACAACTCGTGGCCAACAGTTTAGTTCCCATGAGGAGCAGGCAGTAGCTAGGGTTAGGGCTAGGGCTAGGGTTAGGGCTAGGTGTAAGGTTAGGGTTAGGGTTGGGCCTAGGGCTAAGGTTAGGGTTAGGGCTAGGTTTAGGACTAGGTTTAGGGTTAGGGTTAGGGTTAGGGCTCGGGCTAAGGTTAGGGCTAGGTTTAGGGCTAGGGTTATGGCTGGGGCTAGGGTTGGGGCTAGGTGTAGGGTTAGGGTTAGGGCTAGGGCTAGGGCTAGGTTTAGGGTTAGGGTTAGGGTTAGGGTTAGGGCTAGGGCTAAGGATAGGGTTAGGGTTTGGATTTCCTCCTACACTCCAAAGGTGCACAGGTTTGAGAGAGAGAGAGAGAGAGAGTTTTATTGTAAAGGTGGCCAATTAGGAAAAGGGGAGATGCAACGAGACCTGGGTGTCATGGTACACCAGTCAATGTAAGTAGGCATGCAGGTGCAGCAGGCAGTAAAGAAAGCGAATGGTATGTCAGCATTCATAGCAAAAGGATTTGAGTATAGGAGCAGGGAGGTTCTACTGCAGTTGTACAGGGTCTTGGTGAGACCACACCTGGAGTATTGCGTACAGTTTTGGTCTCCTAATCTGAGGAAGGACATTCTTGCCATAGAGGGAGTACAGAGAAGGTTCACCAGACTGATTCCTGGGATGTCAGGACTTTCATATGAAGAAAGACTGGATAGATTCAGCTTGTACTCGCTAGAATTTAGAAGATTGAGGGGGGAACTTATATTAACTTACAAAATTCTTAAGGGGTTGGACAGGCTAGATGCAGGAAGATTGTTCCCGATGTTGGGGAAGTCCAGAAGAAGGGGTCACAGTTTAAGGATAAAGGGGAAATCTTTTAGGACTGAGATGAGAAAAACATTTTTTACACAGAGAGTGGTGAATCTCTGGAATTCTCTGCCACAGAAGGTAGTTGAGGCCAGTTCATTGGCTATATTTAAGAGGGAGTTAGATGTGGCCCTTTTGGCTAAAGGGATCAGGGGGTATGGAGAGAAAGCAGGTACAGGATACTGAGTTGGATGATCAGCCATGATCATATTGAATGGCGGTGCGGGCTCGAAGGGCCGAATGGCCTACTCCTGCACCTATTTTCTATGTTTCTATGTTTCTATGTGTCCCTGATTGGACAATGAAATTCTTGCTTTGCTTTAGCACACCAGAACATAGTAGGCACGAATACTGAACAGATCAGTGTGTCCATATACCATTGCATAAATATATACACACATGAATAATTAAACTTATAAAGTGCAAATAAACAGATTATTGGCTATTAATGTTCAGAGTTTTGTCCGAGACGAGTTTAATAGCCTGATGGCTGTGAGGAAGAAGCTGTTCCTGAACCTGGTCGTTGCAGTCTTCAGGCTCCTGTACCTTCTACCTGAAGGTAGTGGGGAGATGAGTGTATGGCCTGGATGGTGTGGGTCCTTGATGATACTGCCAGCCTTTTTGAGGCAGCGACTGTGATAGATCCCCTCGATGGACGGGAGGTCAGAGCCGATGATGGACTGGGCAGTGTTTACCACTTTTTGTAGTCTTTTCCGCTCCAAGGCGCTCAAGTTTCTGAACCAAGCCACGATGCAACCAGTCAGCATGCTCTCTACTATGCTCCTGTAGAAGTTAGAGAGAGTCCTCCTTGAGAAACCGACTCTCCGTAATCTTCTCAGGAAGTAGAGGCGCTGATGTGCTTTCTTTATGATTGCATCAGTGTTCTCGGACCAGGAGAGATCTTCAGAAATGTGCACGCCCAGGAATTGGAAGCTCTTGACCCTTTCCACCATCGACCCGTTGATACAAATGGGACTGTGGGTCCCCATCCTACTCCTTCCAAAGTCCACAAAGTCCAAAGTCCAAAGTTCCTTGGTTTGCTGGTGTTGAGGGCCAGGTTATTGTGCTGGCACCATTTGTTCAGTCGGCTGATCTCACTTCTGTACTCTGACTCGACCCCATCAGTGATACGTCCCACAACAGTGGTATCGTCAGCGAACTTGATGATGGAGTTCTTGCAGCCTTGAGGTGTTCCCATTCTGATTGTTATTGAGGCTGACACATTTTCAACAATACGAACTGACTGTGGTCTGTGAATGAGGAAGTCAAGGATCCAATTGCAGAGGGATGCGTAGAAACCCAGTTCTGCGAGTTTGGTAACCAGCTTGGAGGGGATGATTGTATTAAATGCCGAGCTGTATTCAATGAATAACAGCCTGACATATGCGTTTTTGTTGTCCAAGTGGTCCAGAGCGGAGTGGAGAGCCAGCAAAATCGCATCCACCATTGATCCATTGTGGCGGTAAGCGAACTGCAGTGGGTCCAGGTTTTTGTCGAGGTAGGAGTTGATTTGCGCCATGATCAACCTCTCAAAGCACTTCATCACCACCGACGTTAGTGCCATTGGTCGATAGTCGTTGAGGCACGTCACCTTGCTCTTCTTGGGCACTGGTATAATTGATGCTCTTTTGAAGCAGGTGGGAACCTCAGACCTCAGAAGTGAGAGGTTGAAAATGTCCGTAAAAACTCTAGCCAGTTGGTCCGCACCAGTTTTTAGAACACGACCGGGTATACCATCAGGTCCAGGCGCTTTTCGAGGGTTCACCCCTCTGAAGGATTTTCTGACGTCGGCCTCTGTGACTGTGACTGAAATACCATCACAGCGAATGGGGGCTCAAGAAGGCACATCGGTGTTCTTCCTATCAAAGCGTGCGTCAGAGAGTGAAGTTTCGCAGACATTCGAGCTGCCTCCTGATCTCGCCGTGTAGGAAATGATTGTCCGTAGCTTGTGTGGGATAGTGTGTGGGGGATCGCTGTTCGCAGGCTGGGCCCACAAATGGGGTTCATCGGGGAAAGTGAGGGGGGGGGGGGGTGGAGAATGGGAGAAGGGAGGGGGAGTGGGAGAAGGGGATGTGAGGGGAACGGGGGTAGTGACGCGCAATCGACGTGCCAACGGCGTACGGGCGGCATTATGCACGATGACGCATAATAAATTAGCAGAGGCAATGTTCGTGCGTCACTGTGCCTAACCTTGCGCTACACGTACGCGGTCAGTAGGTCAGCATACGCCATCAGTCCGTCAGCGTGCGCAAGGGATACGTCACGCAGGTGGCACGCGAGGAATTTGAGCAATGCAATATCCTGGGGCGCCACACGTTACCGCGCCACACGTTACCGCGCGTCACTACATTTGCCACCACGCCTCACCATGCGCGTGTCGTGATGCGTCAACTAATTTTTAGGATGTCGCGTAAATGACGCTCAAATGACACCCAAGTGGGACAGACCCTTTACTCTGTTAATTTTGCTGTAACTGAAGAGAATTTGGAATCCATTTAGGATGCTGAACAGTGTGGTAGAGTCGGGAACAATATTGATTATTCTGAAACTGCTAATGAAGAGCAGGATGGTGAGGGTGCAGAAGAGGTGTACCAGTATATCGCTTAATGTGCAATGCAACCACAGAGATCCCAGCATTTCCCTGCGGAACACGACTGATCACAGACCTCTAATCAGAATAACATCTCTCCACCACTACCCTCTGAATTCTATGGCCAAGCTAATTTGGAATCCAATTTACCAAGTCACCGTGGATCCCATATGACTTAAATCTTTTGGATCTGCCTTCCATGAGGGACCTTGTCAAATGTTTTACTAACATACATGTAAACACCATTCACTGCCCTACTCTCATCAATCATCTTTGTTAAACCCTCAAAGAAGATAATCGAGTTTGTGAGACGTAACCCCTCCCACACAAAGCCATGCTGACTATCTTTAATAGGTCCATGCTTTTACAGGTGCATGTAAATATCCCTTTTCCACAAACTTTACCTGAACAATAGTAAACAACAAACACAATTATGAATCATGCATTTTGTGATATAATTCACTTGCCACTAGCAGAAAACATGAGTGAATTTATGCATAAAACAGACAGCAAAGAAACATACAGATAGTATAAATTGTTATATAGCTGGTATATAGCTGATGAATTACTTTGGGTTAATTAGGTCATTTCAGTGTGATATCCCACTCCTCCATTATCAATTTAGTGGAAGATCAGTAGTAACTCCAGAGAAATAGAGTAAAATAGTAAGATTCAACGAGAACTTACCAGTTTGAAGTTTGATCTGTATTTTATGAGGAGTTACGATAAGGGATTACGTGAAGAGCCCGCTCAGCATACTTCAAAGCAGCGGTGTGGAATCACAGATAGACACAGTTATTGAAATAAACATAGTAAAGAAAAGGAGACATCAGTTATCAGTTTGACCCATATTATTGAGGGTGGGAGCTGAGGGCACGTAATCCCTCATCGTAACTCCTCATAAAATACAGATCAAACTTCAAACAGGTAAGTTCTCATTTAATCTTACTATTTTACTTCGGAGTCACGTAAGTGACTACGTGAAGAATTTAAAGCTCTGTGATTTCAAACCGTGTAACAGTTATTACTTCACTCACTGCCGAAGTCCTTGAGGGAGGAAGTGTGTTATCGTAATCACCCAATGAATCTGTTTGTAGAAAAACACAACGGTATTTATTAACAATAACAACAAAGAAATTAAATTGCTCCCCTGGGCTTAAATTAAATATTTGCAGTCTGTAAAAAAATTTCTGCAAATAAAGCAGGTTTTGCCAACAGCTTATTATAAAAAGTTTGGAACGTTCTTTCCCCCGACCATCCTGCTGTAGCCAGGATGTGGTCTATAGGCACGTCCATTCTTTTGGCCGTCGACATAGATGCTGCCCTGGAGGAGTGAGATTTGTACATGTTAGTGTCTATCCCTGCAGCTTTTAGCACCTGCTTGAGCCATCTCGAAATGGTTTGGCTCGTCACCCGACCATAAGGTTTTTTATGACTGACCCATAAGGCTTTTTCACTCCCTCGAATATTTTTGGTTGTGTCTATGTAGGACAGTAGGTGGGTCATGGCACATAACCGTGGTTCTGGCGGGTAAGCCCGGAATTCTACGACTGGATTAGGTGTTCCTGGTCTGCTCTGTTTGATCAGTCCCTGGATAATGAAGGAGACCTGGTCTGGAGCTGTTATCATGTTGTCCAGTCGCAATAGGTGTAGTGACTGGACCCTCTGTGCGGATACAAGTGCCATCAACATGAGAGTTTTAAGCGTAGATTGTTCCAGGTTGAGGAATCTGGCTGGTGGCCATCCCCTAAGGTATGTCAGGACCACACTGACATCCCATATATGGGTGTACCTTGGTCTAGGGGGGTTAGAGTTGTAAATACCCTTCATTAGTTTGACCACCAGCGGGTGGGACCCCATGGCCTGTTGTCCTGGTGCTTGTTTTAAATAGACAGACAGGGCACTTCTAGCTGTGTTGATGACACTGAGTCCTTCATCGTGGTGAAGGTTTGCCAGGAATTCCAGTACGTTGGTGACTGTAGCGGTTGAGTAGGTGGTCCCTGTATCCAAGCAGTACTTCTCCCACTTTTTGATATTGGTCAAGTACTGTTTTCTTGTGGATGTTCGGAGGGATGCTGACATGGTGTTGACGGTTTTTTCTGACAATCCCAGTCCCAGTAACGGTCTTTTCAAAATCTGCAACCCAGGAGTTTGATTTTTTCATGGCACGGGTGGCTTATGCCAGACACTGGGTGTGTTAATAATTCTGGGTTACTGGGAAATATCATCGGGGTTTCAACAACCATGTCGTGGAATAATGGGAACCATGGCTGTGTAGGCCAGTCGGGTACTATCAAAATACCTGAAGCAGAGTCCATTTGTATTTTGCGTAGTACCCGGCTGATGAGGCAGAAGGGAGGAAATGCATAGAAGAAGAAATTTCCCCAATCCAGCACGAACGCATCTACCGCTGCTGCCTCAGGGTCTGGTTCCCAAGCGACATACATAGGTACCTGGTGATTTAGCCTTGATGCAAATAGGTCGATATCTGGCGTGCCATATTGCTTAATAATTTTTGCAAACACTTTGGGGTTTAACATCCATTCGGTGTTGTCATTAAATTTGCGTGACCTGGTGTCTGCCACTGTATTTAGCTTACCTGGCAGGTAAGTTGCTGATAGCCAAATATGTCTTTCGACACACCATTGCCAGATTGTGTTGACCAATTTGTCGCATGATATCGATTTTATGCCGCCCATATGGTTAATGTAGGCCACCACCGTAGTATTGTCTATTTGTAACCGAACATGCAAGTGATGCATATTTGATGCATATGACTCACATGGCTATCTGGACTACACGTCTTCCCACCCTGCCCCCTGTAAAGACTCCATCCCCTACTCCCAATTCCTCCGCCTACGCCGCATCTGTTCCCAGGATGAGACATTTCATACCAGGGCATCGGAAATGTCCTCGTTCTTCAGGGAACGGGGATTCCCCTCCGCCACCATAGATGAGGCTCACACCAGGGTCTCATCCATACCCCGTAACACTGCTCTCTCTCCCCATCCCCGCACACGCAACAAGGGCAGAGTCCCTCTGGTCCTCACCTTTCACCCCACCAGCCGGCAAATACAACACATAATCATCCGCCATTTCCGCCACCTCCAACGTGACCCCACCACTCGCCACATCTTCCCATCTCCCCCCATGTCTGCCTTCCGCAAAGACCGCTCCCTCCGCAACTCCCTCGTCAATTCTTCCCTTCCCTCCCGCACCACCCCCTCCCCGGGCACTTTCCGTTGCAACCGCAAGAAATGCAACACCTGTCCCTTCACCTCCCCCCTCGACTCCATTCAAGGTCCCAAGCAGTCGTTCCAGGTGCGACAAAGGTTCACCTGTATCTCCTCCAACCTCATCTACTGCATCCACTGCTCTAGATGTCAGCTGATTTACATCGGTGAGACCAAGCGTAGGTTGGGCGACCGTTTCGCCGAACACCTCCGCTCAGTCCGCAATAACCTACCTGACCTCCCGGTGGCTCAGCACTTTAACTCCCCCTCCCATTCCCAATCCGACCTCTCTGTCCTGGGTCTCCTCCATTGCCAGAGTGAGCAACAGCGGAAATTGGAGGAACAGCACCTCATATTCCGTCTGGGGTCCTTGCGTCCTTATGGCATTAACATTGAATTCTCCCAATTTGGCTAGCCCGTGCTGTCTCCTCCCCTTCCTTCACCCTCTAGCTGTCTCCTCCCATCCGCCCGCCCTCGGGCTCCTCCTCCTCCTCCCCTTTTCCTTCTTTCTTTCCCCACCCCCCATCAGTCTGAAGAAGGGTTTCGGCCAGAAACGTCGCCTATTTCCTTCGCTCCATAGATGCTGCTGCACCCGCTGAGTTTCCCCAGCAATTTTGTGTACCTTCTCTAGATAGTTAATGCCCAGTGTAAGTAGTAATGAAGACTCTGGGTTAGTCCATCTACCACCTATGCTGGATATGGAGTTAGTTGCTCCCCAGCCTTGAGCACTGGCATCTGTTTGGATAACTAAAGTAGGGTTAATGATGATGATAGGGCTGAAACTATGCCAAACATTTTCTGCCCACCACTGTAGTCCTGATATTGCTTCAATGGGTAATTTCATGATAAGATCATAATGACCTGCATGTCGTTTTAGTGCCTGTACATTTGCTCTTTGTAAGTTTTGATAGTGCAAAGGTCCAAATTGTGTAGCCGGAAATGCTGCTACCATTTTTCCAATTACTCTTGCTACTTGTCGAATAGTTGGTCGCTCGTTGACCATTAAATTGTTGCATGATTGTGCCAATTCGATTGTTTTGTCTTTTGGCAAAGTTACAGACATGTAGACTGAGTTAATTGTGAAGCCCAAGTAGTCCATGGTTGTGGATGGCTTCAACTTAGATTTATCTGGATGTAAGACAAATCCCAAGGTTTTGAACAACTGTTTGGTAGCTGACACAGCTGATATAGCCAATTCCATGGTCTTGCCTACTATTAAGATATCATCAAGATATGCCATGACAATATGTTTTTGTCTTCTTAATATCGCCAGGGCTGGTTTTAGTATCTTTGTGAATAATCTTGGGGCTGATGTTAACTCATTGGGTAATGCTTTAAACTGCCATAGCTGCCCCATCCAGGTAAATTTCAGGTATCTGCGAGGATCCTTGTGAATGGGTACTGAATAGTAAGCATCTTTGAGGTCAATGCTTGCCATGAAATATCCTTTGGAAATCAGTTGTTTGGCAGTAACAAACATTTCCATTTTGAAATGTACATACTTAACAAACATATTCAGTGAAGTTAAGTCAATGATGATGCGACACCCACCATCTTTTTTAGTTTTAGTGAATATATTTGACACAAATTCCAAGGGTTCATGTTTTGTTTTTTCAATGATTCCCTTAGTGATTAGTCTCACCAGTTCAGCTTGTCCCTCTCGTTTTTCTTTAACTGAGAGGGAAAAGACCCTCTGGGGTGAATGTTGAACTGGTGGCAATTTTCCTAGTATAAATTGTATTTTGTATCCACTAATGCTATTGAGTATATAATTGTCACTCGTGATAGACTCCCATGCTCCCTTAAACAGGTGTAATCTCCATCCTGTTAGTATTGTGCCCCTACTTTCTATATGCTGGTAGGAACCAGACCCACCTACCTCCATGGTTATGGGTGTTTCTTCTGTCTCTTCCCAGACCAGCGAGTCTTGCACGCTGTCTGACGTGGCGGTGATGTTTGGGGGTGGCGCATTTTCCATGGGGTCCGCTCTGGGCCTTGGTCTAAAAAAGACTTCCGGTGGTAATATGCGGACCCCAAGCTTTCACCCGTCCCATAGGGTAGACGTCGACTGGTGGACGCGATGGGGTGCTGCCGCTTGGGTATTGTTTTGGGTTTGCTCGTCCCGGGGCCTGCCCTCATGAGACCGAAAGTTTTAGAGGCCTCTTCCATATCCTTGACTTTTTTCGTGAGGTCTTTGCCAAAGAGCAGTGTGTCTGGCTCAGTGGCTGGGGTTTTGCACAACCCCGCGAATTTTGAATTGAGGGCAGGTCTTATAATTTCTTTGCGGAGGTTATTTATCTCGAACTGCGTGTTGCACAACAGTGTGAGAGTGTCCTGTTGGTTTGTGGTCATTTCTGTATTGTCCACAGAACGAGCAAATGATGTGATGGCTGACGTCAGGAGCCTGAGGATCCGCTGCAGTTTCAGCTCCTGATTCCGAATATTTGTCCCAACGTGCCCCCAGATTTGGCTGTTGACAGCCGGCACTTAGAGTGATTCACAATTTTCAGGAGCTGTGTATAATTCTAAGACCTCATTAACCACCTGCTCCTGTAGGGGCCTGTTGGAAAGGTGGTTAATGCTGGCCGCTAGTTTAGGCTCTAATGGCCTTCCTGCACGTGGGGCTGCCACGTAGCGGTCCACCACACCCAGCAGCACTTCCTGTTCCTGCACCCCTGGCATACTCCCGACTTCTTCTGGCAGCATACCCTCTTCCTGACCAGCCCAGCCCTGGTCGCCAAAGCTGCCCTCGGATGAGGGGGAAGCGATGGCCAGTGCACAAGGCACTGTGGAGGGAGTGCCTGAACTCCCCCTGCGAGACTGCTCCTCACGAAGCGAGTCTCGCTGGAGCACCTGCTCCAGGAGCCGCTCCAAGCGGCTCAGCGGCTGCCTCTCCCCCAAACGGGTGGTGAGACGTCCCCGTCCGACGAATCGGATACCACCGGCCGGATGGTCTTCCTGGTGGCCTTGCATCTAGTCCGCTGCTCAGGCGCTAGCGAGACTGGGCTCGGCCCGGTGTCGGGGATGGCGGAGCGCCGGGTAAGCGGTCCTACCGCCTCCTGCCCCCCACTGATGGGACGCTCCTCCGTTGGAGTCGAGCGGGGGATAGGTTTCTTCAAGAGCCTCTTTTTGTTCATGTTCATGTCTGTGAAAACAAAGCAGGCGGCTCTCCTTGCCAACGAAAAGCCAACCTCAGAGTAACTTACCTGACGGTCCGTCTTTTAAACTGTAGCGGGAACGCCTGACTCCCGCTGCGGCCGCTGTTGCACTGCTGAACGCAATGCCGCACATGCGTGCTGAGCGGGCTCTTCACGTAGTCACTCACGTGACTCCGAAGTAAAACACCATTTGTGTTGTTTCTCCAAAGTTTCTGACAATCTTCCAACTCTGCAATAGGAGGAACCAACATGGAAAACATCCTGCAGGTACATAAACTATGTGACTCAGACTATGATCATTTTGCTGTGGCATGTGTTCTGTATTATTGTTGTTCAGTTCAAGAGGGTGACAGATAAAGAAGCGTAAATTATACCCACAGACCAAAGGAAGTCTGATTGGGTGCATTGACCTCAGCTTCAAGACATAACACTGTGGTGCTTGACATTGCACTTGTCAGCTTAGTTCATGACTTCACAGAAAAGGCACCAAAATCATTTTCCTTTCCATTAGCCTTTTGGTTTTTATTGTTTGGAAGATTTTCACTTTAATAATATTGCCAAGGTATTAGTGCACAGTGTAGGACATAAAAGGCCTCCAAATAGTTGATGGTAAACAAAAATGCTGGAGAAACTCAGCGGGTGAGGCAGCATCTAGGAGCGAAGGAAATAGGCGACGTTTCAGGTCGAGACCTTTCTTTTGTTGATGATCAGTTTTGTTCAAATTCCAGGTTGGCTATCAGTAATACATTATCTACAATCTCATCGTAATTTAAAGTTGTTATCTTTTCTACCATGGGCCTGTTTCTGTTTGTTCTCTTCAGGTTTACGGCAATTAAATCATTACATGACTTTCATGACAAGCTGTCAGAATTTTCATTTTCTGTTGGAACGGTGGATGTTAAAGTTGCAGATATTAATTTTATCTTCAATTTTGTTTCACCAGCCGTGCTGGCACAGTGTGACTCGTCGTGTCTCAGTGCACTGGTACCCACTTTCATCCTGTGCCAGTGAAACATTTTACGTTCAGAAATGATTGCTCATTTTCAGATTTAAATATATTCCAGTGTGCTTCTGATTGACATGCCAGAGTCTAATTTTTCACCAAGGCAGTTCTCCTCTCTTGCTGTATCATAAATGCAGGTAGACACAAAATGCTCGACTAACTCAGCGGGTTAGGCTGCATCTCTCCAGCATTTGTGACGGAAGGAATTGCAGATGCTGGTTTAAACCGAAGATAGGCACAAACTGTTGGAGTAACTCAGCGGGACAGGCAGCATCTCTGGAGAGAAGGAATTGTCTGTCCCATTGAGTTACTCCAGCATTTTGTGTCTCTCCAACATTTTGTGTCTATCCTTGGTATAAACTAGCACCTGTAGTTCCTTTTTATTACATCCTAAATACAGACATTATACAATGGTTTTTTTATGCATTTATCAGATCAAATTTTTGTCGGTGACCTTGGGCATCCCAGTTTGTATTTAAGTAAAGCTGCACCTCTCTGTATGAGCCTGTGATACATATTTCACCTTAAAAGAGATTAAAATACCATTTGTGCCAACATATCAGCAAGACGTTTAGCTACCTAAGAAGAATTTAACATGTTTTAAGATCATCCCTCATACTTCCAAACCCTTGAAAATCGAAAACAGCAGATGATAGAAATCCGAAATAGAAAATGGTGCAGGCCAGGCAGCATGTGCAGAAAGAGAAACAGAGTTAATATTTCAGATCACCAATTCTTCAGCAGAACAATATGGGACTTTCTGCTTAATCCCAATTCAAAGGATATTTCAACTCCACCACCTTCCTCCATCCCAGGAACCAGCCTGGCGAACCTTGTGTTCTGTCTGTCATAAGCAGATACATGTTTGGGTAGGGAGAACAGACGTAGACAACACTCCAGGTGTTCTCTCATCAGGACCCCTTATAAGTCTGGTAAGATGTCTTTACTCTTGTGTTCGAATTATCTTTCAACAAAGGTCAAAGTACAAATTCCCTTTGTAATTGCTTGCTGGACCTTCTCTTAAACTCTCAATAACACTTGCAAAGGGCTCACAGACCGATCTGAACATCAACAACCTATAAGTTTCCCAAAGATAGACATAAAGTGCTAGAGTCAGGTCAGCAGGTCAGGCAGCATCTCTGGATGGGTGATGTTTCAGGTTCCGATCCATCATGATTTGAGATGCATTTGTCATATTGAACGAAATCACTTTAAAACAAAGATAGACGCAGAATGCTGAAGTAACTCAGCAGGACAGGCAGCATCTCTGGAGAGAAGGAATGGGTGAAGTTTTGGGTCGAGACCATTCTTCAGACCCGAAACGTCACACATTCCTTCTCTCCAGAGATTCTGCCTGTCCTGCTGAGTTACTCCAGCATTTTGTGTTCATCTTCGGTTTAAACCAGCATCTGCAATCCTACATAAATCACTTTAAACCTTTGTGTAAAATTCACAACATAATTACCATGCTTTCTCAAAGCTCGTTACCTATGATTATCAATTAATCCTTTCTCCTTGCATAATACTAGATCTACACTGGCCCTTACTTTCTCAATGTACCGATTTAGTGAAACATCTTTTATACGCTCCATGAATTCATCCTCCACATTATTACTACATAAACGAATACGATTATGAGTTTTAAAAGACATTTGGATAGATATATTGAAAGGATGGCTGTGGGTCAAATGCAGGAAAATGGCAAATGCAGACTAGCCAAGTATGCCATCTTGGTCAATATAGATAAGGTGGACAGAAGGGCCTGTTTCCATGATGTATGATCTATGACTATTATTACTGCATATTTGATTTTTTAAAATATACATGTGGGTTAATTGACCCCATGATATTGTCTTACTTTTGTTACATGCAACTCTTATCTCATGATTCATACTATGCTCTACATTATCACCACTACTGTTTGGTGACCTGCAGATAACCTCCACCAATGACTTCTGCCCTTTTTGTTTTTTGTCTTTTCCCAAACTGATTCTATTTAAGATTTTCTGACCTGTGATGTTTTCTGTCTACTGCCTTTATCCCATTCTTACTTATCAGGCGACCCATCTGGTCTTTCCACTTTGTCTGTGCCTTCAGAAGTTAAGTATTCTGGACTATGTCATAACCTTGGTTATTTTGCAGCCACGACATTGCAATGGCCAATAGCTTGTACTCATTAACTTCAATTTGTGCTGTTAATTCATTTATTTTTTGTCACATATGTTGCATTCCTTTAAATGAAGGAGCATATTTTATTTTACTCTTTTACCCCACTCTGACCTGTTTAATATCATCATTCTTGGTGCAAGTGAAGTGTTGATAAGAAAAGATGGCTGCCTTTCTTTATCATTAAGGTTTGGAGCTGTCAATAAGGATGTGAAGTCTTTTGGTTCATATGTTAAACAAATTGATTTTTGTTGTGTCCAATGATACCTTAGATAAATGTGCACGGAATGCTGATGCACTCAAGCAGGCAATTCAGCGTAAGATGCAAACAATCCTTTTATTTGAAATTGTACTCTGGCTGTACAACACTCTTACTATTTTGCACACTGCTCAGAAAACATTGGGTGTCTTCTCTGTTGATCTGTCAAAGAAATTTAAAAAGTGCTTCAGCCCTACAGAAGTGATAACGTTAATGACATCTGTAAGCTACATTTTTGGGACACAAAATCAAAGGCATGGTGAGTCTCAGTGATTATAATATAGTATTGAAAACACAGTAATTGCATTGCAACTTTGGTTAGTTTATTAAAAGAGCCCAGTTTATGGAGAGACTAACTAGAGAATTCAATCAAACCTCCTAATTGCAACTAAACAACTTTTGAGAAATTGTCAGATTGCTTTGTCCATTCAGTTACCTCACTATCATGCTTCTTTTGTATTTAACAAAAGCCAGGGTGTACAAAGCACGCATGACAATCCAATGACAATTACCTAGAGCAGCAGTGCAGATTTAAAATAACCACCTGGATGTCAGTGCAAGGATTATATTGAAGTTGTTTGCAGATCACAACACAAACTGAAGGTAGCAGCAGATGATCATTTTAAGCTTTATTGTAAGGAAGCTGATGAGCACGAGGAAGACATTAACTGAAACAGTTTTCACAGTGTATAATGTATATACAGTATGTAGGTGCAATGAAAATTCAGTGATTAAGACTGTGATTAAGATCACAGATTTTGAACACTAAAAATAACCGGAGATAATTATTGACACTTCTGAAAACCATTGATATTTACTGACAGAGGATCAGCAGTAAAACATTTTAAGAAAATGATAATCCATTTGAAATTGAATCCCAGGAAAATTTTCCAAACCTTGGGATGAATGGAATGTTTGGTGAGATGCAATGGCCAGTATTGGACACTAACTTTTGTATTAGCAAAACGTTGTTGTAAACCAACCTCTGTGAGAAAGATAGGCTCCAGATGCTTAAGCTGAATCGGAAATACATATTCAGTTTGGTGATGTCAAAGCTCCATCCAGGCTGTCTACTGACTAAACATGAAAACATGTTTTTACATTTTCTTTGATGGTATTAATGGATATTCCCGTTAACCCAGGTGTAATATTTGCTTTTGCAATTTATCACCATTTCCTTGTGCATTGAAAGTCTAAATGGAATAAGTGTTGGAAAACGTGATGATGTATGTTCTGTTGAAGGCAGATCATTTTAGTTGGACCACACTGATAGTGGTGGTACAAAAGCAGGAAAATACAGTTAAGTACTGTAGTGACATTATCCATATCCAACATTGTAAGTCCATTCAGCTGATCTGACCAGAGTAAAAGTATTTAAAAATTAGGTTCAGTTCTGGTATAGGCATGCAAACATCAACCAGGAGTGCCTACAAATACATAATAGAACATTTTTACTCCAACTCATACATGATATTCAATCAACCCCTAAACTCTGCCATGCTATTGTGGACAAATCTGTAGATACACAGTGATTCTTCTTCTTCTTGCCTATGGCGTGCACAGCCTAAAGTTGTAGGACAACTTGTTCTATTTGATCTTATTTAATTGTGCATGCGATGTTGATTGCATTTGTCGAAACAGGATGGACCACGTGAAGGTTGTAATCTCCCACCCCACACGGTGATTCATTCTTTATAACAGTACACGTGTGGGTTTAAACTAAATAGTGGGGGGGAGGGATTGACAAATTGGGAGTATAAAGAGTTAAAGGAGTTAAAGGGGAAGTGAGTACAGGAAAAGTTACAAAAGTCCCGAATTAATGGGAAGGAAAGTTTGAGAAGGGATAAGAGAGTAAGGTCAGCGCCAATAGGGACTGGAGTGAAAGGGGAGGTGAATACCAGTCAAAGTGTTGTATATGAATGTGCGAAGTATAAAAAATAAAGTGGATGAGCTTAATGCTCAGTTAGAAATTGGCAAGTATGATGTTGTGGGAATTTGCAGAGACATGGCTGCAAGAGGGCCAAGGTTGGGAACTGAATATTCAAGGGTATACATCCTATCGAAAAGACAGACAGGTGGGCAGAGGGGGTGGGGTAGCTCTGTTGATGAGGAATTAAATTCAGTCCCTTGCAAGGGGTGACATTGAAACAGGAGATGGGGAATCAGTATAGATAGAACTAAGGAATTGTAAGGGTAAAAAGACCCTAATGGGACATCTACAGGCCCCCAAACAGTAGCCTGAATATAGGGTGCAAGTTGAATCAGTTAAAATTGGCATGTCGAAAAGGTAATGCTACAGTTGTTATGGGAGATTTCAACATGCAGGTAGACTGGGGAAATCAGGTTGGTACTGGACCCCAAGAAAGGGAATTTGTGGAGTGCCTCCGTGATGGATTCTTAGAGCATCTTATACTGGAGCCTACAAGGGAGAAGGCAATTGTGGATTTAGTGTTGTGAAATGAACCGGATTTGATAAAGGACCTCAAGGTTAATGAGCCATTAGGAGGTAGTGACCATAATATGATACGTTTTAATCTACAATTTGAGAGGGAGAAGGGTATATCAGAGGTGTCAGTATTATAGTTGAACAAAGGGGACTATGGAGCCATGACGGAGGAGCTGGCCAAAGTTGACCGGAAAGATACCCTAGCAGGGATGACAGTGGGACAACAATGGCAGGTATCTCTGGAAATATTACAGAAGGTGCGGGATCAGTTCATTCCAAAGAGGAAGAAAGATTCTAAGGGGAGTAAGGGGCGACCGTGGCTGACAACGGAAGTCAGGGACAGTAGAAAAGTAAAAGAGAAGTACAACATAGCAAAGATGAGCGGGAAGCCAGAGGATTGGGTAACATTTAAAGAGCAACAGAAGATAACTAAAAAGGCAATATGGGGAGAAAAAATGAGGTACGAAGGTAAGCTAGCCAAGAATATAAAGCAGGATAGTAAAAGCTTGTTTAGGTATGTGAAGAGCAAAAATTAGTTAAGACCAAAGTTGGACCCTTGAAGACCGAAAAGGGTGAATTTATTATGGGGAACAAGGAAATGGCAGATGAGTTGAACAGGTACTTTGGATCTATCTTCACTAAAGAGGACACAAACAATCTTCCTGATGTACTAGCCAGAGGATCTGGGGTGACGGAGGAACTGAAGGAAATCCACATTAGGCAGGAAATGGTGTTGGGTGGAGTGATAGGACTGAAGGCTGATAAATCCCCAGGGCCTGATTGGTCTGCATTTAAGGAGGTGGCTCTAGAAATCGTGTACGTGTCGGTGATCATTTTCCAATGTTCTATAGATTCAGGATCAATTCCTGTAGATTGGAGGGTAGCTAATGTTATCCCACTGTTTTAAGAAAGGTGGGAGAGAGAAAAGAGAGATTTATAGACCAGTTAGCCTGACATCGTTGGTAGGGAAGATGCTGGAATCAATCATAAAAGATGAAATAGCGGCACATTTGGATAGCAGTAACAGGATCAGTCTGAGTCAGCATGGATTTATGAAGGGGAAATCATGCTTGACTAATCTTCTGGAATTTTTTAATGATGTAACTAGGAAAATGGACAAGGGAGAGCCAGTAGATGTAGTGTACCTGGACTTCCAGAAAGCATTTGATAAGGTCCCACATAGGAGATTAGTGGGTACAATTAGGGCACATGGTATTGGGGGTAAAGTGCTGACATGGATAGAAAATTGGTTGGCAGTCAGGAAACAAAGAGTAGGGATTAACGGGTCCCTTTCAGAATGGCAGGCAGTGACTAGTGGGGTATTGCAAGGCTCGGTGCTGGGACTGCATATATTTACAAAAAATATTAATGATTTAGATGAAGGGATTACAAGTAACATTAGCAAATTTGCAGATGACACAAAGCTGTGTGGCAGTGTGAACTGTGAGGATGATGGTGCAGGGTGGCTTGGACAGGTTGGGCGAGTGGGCAGATGCATGGCAGATGCAGTTTAATGTGGATAAATGTTAGGTTATCCACTTTGGTAGCAAAAACAGGAAGGAAGATTATTATCTAAATGGTGTCAAGTTGGGAAAAGGGGAAGTACAACGGAATCTGGGGGTCCTTGTTCATCAGTCAATGAAAGTAAACATGCAGGTACAACGGGCAGTGAAGAAAGCGAATGGCATGTTGGCCTTCATAACAAGAGGAGTTGAGTATAGGAGCAAAGAGGTCCTTCTGCAGTTATACCGGGCCCTAGTCAGACCACATCTGGAGTATTGTGTGTAGTTTTGGTCTCCAAATTTGAGGAAGGACATTCTTGTTATTGAGGGAGTGCAGCGTAGGTTCACAAGGTTAATTCCCGGGATGGCGGGACTGTCATATGCTGAGAGAATGGAGCGGCTGGGCTTGTATACTCTGGAATTTAGAAGGATGAGAGGTAATCTTATTGAAACATATAACATTATTAAGGGTTTGGACACGCTAGAGGCAGGAAACATGTTCATGATGTTGGGGGTGTCCAGAACCAGGGGCCACAGTTTAAGAAAAAGGGGTAAACCATTTAGAACGGAGATGAGGAAACACTTCTTCACACAGAGAGCTGTGAGTGTGGAATTTTCTGCCTCAGAGGGCGGTGGAGGCCGGTTCTCTGGAAACTTTCAAGAGAGAGCTAGATAGGGCTCTTGAAGATCGCAGAGTCAGGGGATATGGGGAGAAGGCTGATTTGTGGATGATTAGCCATGATCACCTTGAATGGCGGTGCTGGCTCAAAGGGCCGTATGGCCTAGTCCCGCACCTATTGTCTATTGTCTACTGTCTAATATTCTGATTGTTATGCACACTGAAGAAGAACATGTTTAAATTTCAGCAGTGCTACTGAAATTATTACATAGGCAGAACATGAAAATAAAGAGAAACAAGTAAGCTTTTGTGCAAAGTGAATTGTTAATATTTCCTTACAAGTGGATGTGCATGACTTGCTGTCTGTAAAGGTACAAGCCATCATAAATGCTGTGAACCTGAGAATATACCAGAACAGTATTCATTCTTGGGAATAGTACAATATTGCAAATGTTTTCTACTGGAAAACATACATAATATTGTACTATTCCCAGGAATAAACACAGATTTATTGAAGAAAGATGTCCTGTGGGCCGGGACAATGTGCAATGGCCTGTAAGGTACAGTTAAGTCGCAAAGTTCTTCTTGTCTGTGCCTGTGCATTAAGGCAGGCGTGTGTGCTGCAGTTTTGGAGCAGTTAATAGCTGTGTGATCGGTAAGGGTCAGGATAAATCATTACTTTTGCATTTGGTACTTTGATGAATAGTGAGAAGAATTATATCCAAACAAAATAGGAAACTCCCTGCCATGAGATTTGGTGTCAACAATGCCATTATTTTTTCTTTAGAAGGTAATAGATTCTAAATCTTTACCAGATGTTTTGGGTCCCAAATCAGTCCTGCCAATTATGGCAGTGTTATGAGTGCAATGGTGGACAATTCTTACATCTTGATATGACTACAAGGTAGAATACACTGGTACAGAAAGAAGGAATGAAATTGCATGCAGTCTTGCATGTTGCCAAGGTTTGAATTGATATCCAGTGCAGCTGATGGGTCAATAATACAGACTGTAATAGCATTGAAAAAGGCGCTTCTGCCCACCGAGCCCCCACAGGCCAGCGATCCCTGCACACTAACACTATCATACACATACTAGGGCCAATTTTACATTTATACCAATCTAATTAACCTACAAACCTGTACGTCTTTGGAGTGTGGGGGGACTTCGAAGATCTTGGAGAAAACCCATGCAGGTCACAGGGAGGACGTGCAAACTCCGTACAGACAGCACCCATTTTCAGGATCGAACCTGGGTCTCTGGCACCGTAAGGCATCAACTCTACCGCTGTGCCACTGCGCCGCCCCTGAAAACAATTTTGGCATGCCTGTGTCTACCAAAGAAGTGTCTTTAACAAGGAGTCAAAGTTTCACTCATTTCATATTAATAGTTTTGAGAAGAAATGACATCAGATGTCCCTGAAGGCTGATGGAGCTGCTGAACATCCTGTCAAAATAGCCAGACACCTTAAAAGAAGCAAGTGTGTGAGGATATTTTTTAAATTTAGCAACTAATTTCCTGTTGGCCTTCAAGGTACTCTACATAGCATTGCTTGTACAAGCCAGCAGAACTTCTATTGAAAAGTCCATTGTGAACAAGGTTGTGCCGTATATCTGAACATTGCTGGCAGCCTGGAGCACAAACACGATTGTCAGAAATGTTCCTTCAAGTCAAAACATTTGAGTCATTTATCACATAGGAGTTTTTAATCTCCCAAACAAAATGAATGCAGGCAAATAGGAAATAGGTAGTGAACAGCAAGAGCAACAGTGGCAGAGTCAGTGGTAAAGCCCGACCTGTTCAAATTGCAGTGTTTCTAGGGGGTGACTCTGCTGATAGTAGTCATAGGGTAAAGTTCAGAAGTGCGAATGTTCCTTCTGGAGGTGCAGTTAGAGAAGAACTGAACTGTGAGAAGATCTACCAAAGTTTCTAAACAGTGGTGAGATCAAACCTGTAATTTGTTAATTGAACAATTTCTCTATTGTTATTGCTTTTGAGTAGAGAAAACAGGTTTTCTGAAAACAAAATGTAATTTTGTCTTTTTAAAAGAGGGAGCAATCTACAGTATTTCCATGTAAGGAGCGAAGGAAATAGGCAATGTTTTGGGCCGAAACCCTTTGGTTTCGGCCCGAAACGTTGCCAATTTCCTTCGCTCCATAGATGCTGATGCACCCGCTGAGTTTCTCCAGCATTTTTGGGTATCTTCGATTTTCGAGCATCTGCAGTTCCTTCTTAAATACAGTATTTCCACATCTTCTTTTTTCTTGTTTTTTTGTTGGATGATGGGGATTATGTTATATCTATGCTTTGTACCAATAACTGGAACAAAAACTGTAGATAGACAAAAATGCTGGAGAAACTCAGCGGGTGCGGCAGCATCTATGGAGCGATGGAAATAGGCAACGTTTCGGGCCGAAACCCTTCTTCAGACTGATGCAGGGTGGGGGGGGCGGGAAAAGAAAGGAAGAGGAGGAGCGAGAGGGCTGAGGGAGAGCTGAGAAGGGGAGGAGACAGCAAGGGCTACCGGAAATTGGAGAAGTCAATGTTCAAGGTTCCTTTCTTCTTCCCGCGCCCCCACCCTGCATCAGTCTGAAGAAGGGTTTCGGCAGAAACGTTGCCTATTTCCTTCACTCCATAGATGCTGCTGCACTCGCTGAGTTTCTCCAACATTTTTGTCTAACTTCGATTTTCTAGCATCTGCAGTTCCTTCTTGAACAAAAATTGTAGAGTTGGAATAGCATGTATATTATGTGTTCAGTTTTGTTATTATTATCTAGTATCCATTACACTGACTCCTCTGTATTAATATCAGGAGAAGATATTTGTGTTTTTAATTTTGCATCTGCTTTTAAAACCCAGCAGTAGTTTCACTGAGTATATTTGAATAAATCTGAAGAATTATTAATATTGTATATATATATATATATATATATATATATATATATATATATATATATGTGTGGCAGGTGAGCTTATGTTACAGATGGACATTAGATGTGTAACTCTGGTAAGTGCAGCCGGGGCTTTCATACTCACAGCACAGCTTCATAATGTTCACTTCATGTTTATCTGCAATTGTACTGAATTTGTAGGGATGCACATGTGAGTTTAGATGTACTCTCTTAGGACACTCGCTGCAATACCTCCCAGCATTCTCAATTATAAATTTATTTCTGTGTCCCAGTTAGTCTGTAAAAAAAAGTGAGAAGCTATTAAATTTTAACAACCTGGGGGAACAATAGTACATTGTCTGTTTTTTTGATGAAATGATGAAAATATATGGCAAATTCATCAGCATCTACAATGAATAAAAATAATCCAGCTGGATTTGAATAAGAACAGGGCAGTAATTTTGAAACGGCTATTTTGTCCAAGAGGCTGCTGCATTTTTCTTCTCTACTTATTGTGTCTTTATTTATATTAATAGTGAAGGTGAAACATGTTCTTTATTACATTGTCCTCTCTCCATATTGCGGAAACAGGCCCTTTGGCCCACAGCGACCAACATGTCCCAGCTACACTTGTCTCAGCTGCTTGCATTTGATCCATATCTCTCCACACCTGTCCTATCTATGTACCTGTCTAACTGTTTCTTAAATGTTAGGATAGTCCCTGCCTCAACTATTTCCTCTGGCAGCTTGTTCCACTCTTTATGTGAAAAAGGTACCCCTTAGATTCCTTTTAAATCTTTTCCCTTTCACCATAAACCTGTGTCCTCTGGTCCTCGATTCACCTACTCTGGGCAAGAGACTCTGTGCATCTACCCAATCTATTCCTCTCAAGATTTTTTACACCTCAATATGATCATCCCTCATCCTCTTGCGCTCCAAGGAATAGAGTCCCAGCCTTCTCAAGCTCAGCCTAAAGTCAACCTCTTCCAACAGCTCCGACCCTCTAACCCAGGCAGCATCCTTGTAAATCTTCTCTATACCCTTTCCAGGGTACTTTCTGTATCGTTTCCAACTTGACAATATCATTCCTACAATGATGAGACATTAACCGGGAATGTTGGACCTGGATACAGATGTTGCTATTGCTACGTCACACGAGAGCGTGAGTTTTTCCTGATATCCTGAACAATATTTTTTCTTATCCCTCAACAATTCTGAGAGGGTGAAGATGAAATTGGATGTGTCAGTACTACAGCTTTTCGCTGTCTCTAATATTAGATAATGACAATAAATTGAATACAATATAATACAATACAGTATTACAGCTGAGCAACGAGGACTGCAGAGGCATGAGGGAGGAGCTGGCCAACGTTGTCTGGAAAGGGACTCTAGCGATGGTGGAATGGCAATGGCAGGAATTTCTGGGAATAATTCAGAAAATGCAGGATCTTTTCACTCCAAGGAGGAAGAAAGATTTTAGGGGAAGAATGAGGTGGCCGTGGCTGACAAGAAAGTCAAGGATAGTATAAAACTAAAAGAGAAGGCATGTCACATTGCAAAGATTAGTGGGAAGCCAGTGTCATATGAACATATTAACTTATGTTATGTGTTCTTTATCATGTTGCTGTTTACGAAATCCGGCTTTGCCCATGTAGACTATGTCCTTGTTTGATGACCGTACATTTTGCAGAAGGGAGAAATATGTAAGGTTAAATGGAAGTGAGATGCTATCAAATGTTATTAAGGTGGTACAAGCAATTAAAGAGAATAAACAAATCTCTTCCAAAATAATTCTGAGATCAGCTCCTCCATACTAGCAGAGTGAGTGATTGCTTTTGCCCTTCAACCATTGAGCTAAATCTGTTTTCCTCAAAGACTTCCTGTGATCCTGCTTGCATGTCATTTGCATGTGTGTGAATTGTGTAGTAATGGCACATTGTAGTGATTCACTTGAAGAAAAAGATTCCTCCAGCTGAGAGGACGTGCCCTGATCCATAGTGCAGTTCAAGCCATACCATCAGTGAGTGCAGTTGAGAGCAGCTGATGCCTCTTAAATTGGGATTAACTGAGTCTTCGCTTGGCTGTGTAGCTTCGCTACTCACTGGACATATTTTCACAATCATTGGGAAACCTGCAATTAATTTTCAAAGAGATGCTTGAATATAAATTCCCTTACGGTGGTTTCATTTTATATATTTTTTGTTAAAAAAAACAACCCATTGGCTAAAAATGTTACAACATTTTAGACTGACCATCAATCCAGTCTTGCAGGAGGGGGTATTTGCAGCAAAGTAACAGGTCCTAAGAACACAGCATATTATTGTATTTATCATGAGTTTTTCTTGTTATCATAAAAGAGGCACACATGTGGAAAATATATTTCGATATGAAATCATAAAATCTTGGGAATACTTGAGAAAATATGGCCCCATTCACTGAGAAAGAATTATAGCAGAGGACATTTTAAATCCTTTAAAATGGGCAGAAAACGGAGGGGAGCAAAGTTAAATAGATAAATCTGTGAAACCTAACCCAATACAATGCAAACACAGGTTTGATGGTGTCTGACTAACTTGTTCTGAAAAGATGTATCTGCACATATACTTTAATGATGAGTTTCATTCTCTCATTCTTTGGGAAAACAAATGGCTGAAGGAAGATGGGCGCTGCTTTTCTGTTCCTTGAGCTTTGGGCCAGAAGATTTGCACCTCCCCCAATGAACCCCAAGCAAATGTTTCTTAGGGAGCAGTGGACCTTATTATTGTCGATGTAGCCTTATTGTCGATGTAAAATTATTGTCGATGTAACCTTTTCTGTAATTCAACTCAGCAATGTCAAAACATGATATTATTCCCAACAGTGCATAACATTTCATTCTCCAATCATGCTATCATACTACATCAAAGCCATGCAAATATTGGGATGAAGAGGAAGGGATGTGGCAAGCCACTGTTTTCAGCTACCACTGGCCTTTCTAATATTTTTCATTGGGCACTGAAGTATGGATTTTCCACCAAATTATCACCCATTATGTGACAATTTTGGGATTGTCAGGTTTTACAAAGATCCCCCTATGTTTTCTGTTGTCTGAAGGTGTTAATATTGACCAAATTAAAGACACCATAAAATGGAGGATCCCTGCATTTGTCAGAATTGCTTAACCTTTGTCAGTGGAAATTTACAGGCTGTGGATGGCGCTGACCAGTCTGGGCATCAGATTGATATGTAAGGCTGAAGGATCCAGGTCTTCTCCTCATTTCCCCTCAAATTGTTAAAATGTATTTAATCCCTGCAAACAAACTTAAATGCATAAAATTGATTGGTTCTTTGCAAGAGCTTTGTATATATTGTAAATAATGTTGCGAGACAGTAACGCTGTTAAGTGTTGATTGGTTGAAATGTTAAGCCCTGTCTGGTTTGTTTGAATCCCAGGGTAAATGTTGCATTATTAAAGGTTCTGTTAGCCTCTTCAAGAAGCTTCACCCATAACATGTAAGAAGATTCTGTAATTGGCCTGTGTACTGGACTGGATAAAAGGACTGGTCAAGCTAGATGCAGGAAAAATGTTCCCAATGTTGGGCGAGTCCAGAACCATGGGCCACAGTCTTAGAATAAAGGGGAGGCCTTTTAGGACTGAGGTGGGAAAAGAGAATTTGTGGAATTCCCTGTCACAGAGGGCAGTGGAGGCCAAATCACTGGATGGATTTAAGAGAGAGTAATGCCCCTGTCCCACTTAGGAAACCTGAACGGAAACCTCTGGAGACATTGCGCCCCACGCAAGGTTTCTGTGCGGTTCCCGAGGTTGCAAGTGGTTGCCGGAGGTTGCAGGTAGTGGAAGCAGGTAGGGAGACTGATAAAAGCCTCCGGGAACAAGTCTGCCACTATCCCATCTCTGAGCCAGTTGAAGTAGTATATGGAGGAAAGGCAATCAAACATAGATTTGTGATAACCACCAGATTAGATTGCAATCTGATGGCTAGAGATTTGCTCTGTGCTTTTCAATTGTGACCCCCTGGGCCCCCCTACAACAATGTTACTCCATAGTGACCCCTTAATGGTGGTCCCTAGATCTGGAATAAGAACCCCCATCCATATTACACTGGCTTACGATAGGAGTGGGAAGGATAAAGAGCTGGAAGCCTTCTTTAAACCACACAAAGGACAGGATTGGGAGGTGGAAGTGTTGGCACTAGTTGAGGGAAAAGAGGGAGTGCCGAATATACCAAAATACCGGCACAATAATGGAGAAGAACTGAAGAACTGAAGAACTGAAGAAGTTGCTCCTTACATTACCAGAAAGGTGAACTAGACCTAGGAGCAATGGTAAGAAAGGCAATCACCATAGCAGACCGAATATTTACCAAAAGCAAAATTTGTCTAACCAATATGTTGTTGAATTTTATCAGGCCCCAAGGACAGTTGTTACCCGCTTATGTCATCATCTGGGGAGTGAGGTATGCGAGTATGTGGCGTTCAGGTGTGGGCGGAGGACACAGCTCAGGTAGGATGCGTGAACATCAATCCCATCCAAGTAGCTCTCCAGAAAGAGGTCACACTTCCTTCAATAGAACAATATCCATTAAAATTACAGGCCATCAGCAGCATTGACAAATTAATTCGGGGTTTGCTAGAACAGGAAATATTGGTGAAGTGCCAATCAATTTGTAATGCCCCTATTCTTGCCGTTCGAAAGCCAGGAAAGGAGGGCCAATATAGACTTGTACAAGATCGGAGAGAAATCAACTCTGTTGTAGAACCGCTCCATGCCCTCGTGCCAAAATGGCAAACCCAGCTCATATCCTAGCTCAAATACCGGCTGAAGCAAAAGTCCTTTCGACAGTCGACTTGCAGCATGCTCTCTGCCTTTACATGAAGACAGCCAATATTTGTTTTCTTTCACATATAGGGGCCAACAATACACCTGTACCAGATTGCCTCAAGGATTTACCAATTTGCCTACTTTCTTTTCCAGGTGTCTACAAGACCAATTGAGTACTTTAAAATTCAGAATGAATTCAACATTAGTGCAGTATGTTACTCCCCGTGGATTGCAACCATGTCGTGGTCGGGGAGCTTGTGTGTCTCAGTGACCCCTAGAGCTATGCCAGCGGGAGATTCATCTCCTGTTAGGGTCTCCCATGCTGGACAAGGGTAGAGGCGAGACGAAGAGTGATTCACTGGTCCTCCAGGTTGGAGGTTGAGCACAGGGCTAACAACCCTGTCTCGTAAAACAAATATGTTCCGGAAACAGCAACTGAAGGGATCAACAGGAGTGGAGGACCTTCGTTGCTGCCCTACATGCCAGGATACATAATAGGCAGTAAGTAAGTAAGTAAGCAGTATGTTGATGATTTATTAGTAGTCAGCAAAAATGAATCCAGTAATCGGAAAGATACTGCTCAACTACTAAACCATTTAGCTGATTTGGGATATGTAGTCTCCCAGTCAAAAGTACTGATGGCCCAGGAGAAGGAAAAATATTTGGGAATTATAATTTCGTCGACTGAAAGAAGTCTCGAGAAAAGTAGACTTGAACCCATCTGCGAATTCCCAATTCCAAAAGAAGCCAAACAAATGGGGCAATGGCTCGGCATGGTCAATTATTGTAGATCTTGGATCCCTAACATAGCTCTTGAAACCAAGCAGCTAACACCCTATACCAGCAAGGAGGGTGAATTTAAATTAACAGAGAAAGCACAGGAGGCCTTTGAGAACTTAAAAAGATAGCTGATGCAAGCCCCGGCATTGGGAAGACCATTATAGGATCGACCTTCTTGGTGAGACCACACCTGGAGTATTGCGTACAGTTTTGGTCTCCTAATCTGAGGAAGGACATTCTTGCCATTGAGGGAGTACAGAGAAGGTTCACCAGACTAATTCCTGGGATGTCAGGACTTTCATATGAAGAAAGACTGGATAGACTCGGCTTGTACTCGCTAGAATTTAGAAGTTTGAGGGGGGATCTAATAGAAACTTACAACATTCTTAAGGGGTTGGACAGGCTAGATGCAGGAAGATTGCTCCTGATGTTGGGGAAGTCCAGAACAAGTGGTCACAGTTTAAGGATCAAGGGGAAATCTTTTAGGACTGAGATGAGAAAAACATTTTTTACACAGAGAGTGGTAAATCTCTGGAACTCTCTGCCACAGAGGGTAGTTGAGGCCAGTTCATTGGCTATATTTAAGAGGGAGTTAGATGTGGCCCTTGGGGCTAAAGGGATCAGGGGGTATGGAGAGAAGGCAGGTACAGGATACTGAGTTGGATGATCATATTGAATGGCGGTGCAGGCTCGAAGGGCCGAATGGCCTACTCCTGCACCTATTTTCTATGTTTCTATGACCTTTCCAGCTCTATTGCACCATTTTATCTGAATGTGCAACTTCAGTTCTGACTCAAAAGCTTGGGGATAGACATAGACCAGTTGCGTATTACTCCTCTAAATTAGATCTGGTAGCCAGGGGACATCCACTTTGCACTCAAATTTTAACTGCATTATATAATAGTTGGGGATGTAAGGTGGTGGTACCCAAAATGATGAGGGAGACTAAAAGTATAACTAACAAGTCCCCCTCGGAAAAACTGATGCCAACCATCCAAGAAACTGTTTGATTACAGGAGGAGGCTACTAAAGGAGATAAGGAATGGTGGAGACAACTTGGTACTGGATTGTATGACTGGAATGTGGACGACTCCAGCAGGGCAGACCTGCATGACAGATTCATTGACAGCATGGGTTATAGAGTGCTTGCACTATGCAACCCATTGTGGTACAAGAGCAGTAGGGGACACTCTAATGGCTACTTGGTAGCCAGTTCCCTGTAAGTTCCGAAACGACAAACGTTAGCTCAAAAGGTAAGCAGTAATTGTTTGGTCTGCCAGAAATACAATCCAGGGAAAGGAATAGGATGTGAAGGAGAAAAAGCACCGTTGACTCTGGGTCCGTTTGAGACATTGCAGATGGACTATATTGAATTAGAAAGGTGCCATGGGTATAAGTACGTACTTGTCATAGTTGATGTATTCAGCCAGTGGATCGAAGCTTACCCAACCCTTGATAACAAAGCGGCTACTGTTGTCAAGGTGTTAATGAGAGAAATTGTCCCTTGGTATCCCCATTCGACTTAGTTCAGATAACGGTCCACACTTTATTGGACAAATCCATAAATAATGTTGTGAACAACTGGGGATCCAGCAGCAATTACACTGTGCTTATCGACCACAGGCTGCTGGACTTGTAGAAAGGGCAAATCAGACCCTTAAAACTAAATTAGCCAAATTGAAGGCAGAGACCGGACTTGGATGGATTAAATTACACCCAATAGCCCTATTTCAGATGAGAGTCACGCCTGAAGGGAAATCTAGATTAAGCCCAGCTGAAATTATTTATGGTAGACCCTTGAAAACACCTCGGAACCAGAATGCGATGAAAATAATTATTTTCCACCATATGACTGTGAAGATGACCGACTATATTCTAGCATTGACCAAAGCCTTAAGGGATTCACATTGTAGGGTAAGAGCAGCTCATAGTGAGATGCCCTCATTAGAAACTCCCATTAAAATAAAACCTGAAGACTATGTCCTAATAAAGAATTGGGTGAGAAAAGGATTGGAGGTTCGTTGGGAAGGACCTTACCAGGTTCTTCTAATGACTCCAACAGTGGTGAAAGTTGATGGACAAAATGCATGGGTACATCTCCATCATTGTAAAGGCATAAGTGGTGATATGGATTGCTAACCTACTTCATCCCAGGTTCTCTTAGAAACTCTTACAGATGAACTATCAAGATTGATGGATGGGTTTCACGCCCATGAAAACTCGGGAGGTGAAGACTCATCAGACTGGAATCATGAAGCTATGCCCATGAAAACTCGGAAGCTTGATGGAATTCTGGGAAGATATCTCAACATCTTTTTGTTAGAACATTTGTTAAAGTAAAGCAGTCATCATTGTATTTTGGGGTTATCATTAATGATGAGGGTTATCATAAATGATAAAATGGGGGTATGTTAATACTGACCAAATTAAAGACACCATAAAATGGATGATCCCTGCATTTGTCAGAATTGCTTAACGTTTTTCAGTGGAAATTTACAGGCTGTGGATGGCGCCGACCAGTCTGGGCATCAGATTGATATGTAAGGCTGAAGGATCCAGGTGTTCTCCTCATTTCCTTTCAAATTGATAAAAATGTATATAATCCCTGCAAACAAACTTAAATGCATAAAATTGATTGGTTCTTTGCAAGAGCTTTGTATATATTGTAAATAATGTTGCGAGACAGTAACCCTGTTAAGTGTTGATTGGTTGAAATGTTAAGCCCTGTCTGGTTTGTTTGAATCCCAGGGTAAATGTTGCATTATTCAAGGTTCTGTTAGCCTCTTCAAGAAGCTTCACCCATAACATGTAAGAAGATTCTGTAATTGGCATGTGTACTGGACTGGATAAAAGGACTGGTCAAGCTAGATGCAGGAAAAATGTTCCCAATGTTGGGCGAGTTCAGAACCAGGGGCCACAGTCTTAGAATAAAGGGGAGGCCTTTTAGGACTGAGGTGGGAAAAGAGAATTTGTGGAATTCCCTGCCACAGAGGGCAGTGGAGGCCAAATCACTGGATGGATTTAAGAGAGAGTAATGCCCCTGTCCCACTTAGGAAACCTGAACGGAAACCTCTGGAGACTTTGCGCCCCACCCAAGGTTTCTGTGCGGTTCCCGAGGTTGCAGGTGGTTGTCGGAGGTTGCAGGTAGTGGAAGCAGGTAGGGAGACTGATAAAAACCTCCGGCAAGAGCCTTGTATATATTGTAAATAATGTTGCAAGACAGTTACCATGTTAAGTGTTGATTGGATGAAATGTTAAGCCTTGTCTGGTTTGTTTGAATCCCAGGGTAAATGTTGCATTATTCAAGGTTCGGTTAGCCTCTTCTAGAAGCTTCACCAGCAACAATGTAAGAAGATTCTGTAATTGGCATGTGTACCTGTCAGTAATGTATTATTGTAATTTGTTATACTTGACTGGATTGTAAATGTACCACCCCTCTGTAGTTCGGCCCCTCCAGGTTCGGGGACCTGTAAAAGGCAGCCCCCATGAGGTCTGTTGTCGATCTTCTGGAAGAGCGTTTGGGACTGCGTGACCTTTTGGAGTGTTTCTGTTTGCACAAGGCTAAAGGGCTTGGCCAAGCAGATACAAGGATCAAACCTGCAGTGGTTTAGGTATCGTATAGGGTGATTTGTTGTGCTTTCTAAAAATAAAGTTTAGTTGTTCCAGTGCTTGAATTAGTGGTTTATTAGTGGACTGACCTAGACTGGGGGGAAGCTTAGAAAGATCTAATTTACAAAGCCACGATTGTCTTAAACATTAGTACTACTCTCGCATTCTTTGACTAACTCAATTGAAGCAGTATCAGGTCATCTTTGCGATTTTATCCTAATGCAAACTTGGTATTAGATTAACAACTCCTTTTACAGGATTCCATCGGAACTAGAGAAAAAGAGAGTTTGATCTGGTTTTATCGACTGGCGATGTTTTCTGACTGCAATGAACAATTGACAATGGCTCATCTACTGTAAGAGAGTGGCATGACTGCAGCAGAATTAAAGGCGGCAATGGAAACTCAGTACCAGTGAGTTTAAAAGAAGTGCAGAAAATTGACTCCTTGTAACAAAAGGAGTGTCGGAAAGTGGTCCTGAAGAGTAAAAGGCTTGTTAGGAACAGTCTTGAACAATTGGTGTGCAGGCAACAGTGGTTCTGTCAGTTAAAATGAGCACTTGATTGAAAAGAGTCTGGGAATTAAAAGGTTCATTCATGATGACTAAAATTGTAAATAGCATACCAATAATGGCAATTAAAGTATATTCTTCATCCGTTAGTCGAGTTTAATTCATAAATACTGGCATCTCAATCCTGTGGAATTCCATCTGGGGATTTCAGGACGCTTTCTGTTTTTGGATTTGAAACTTGAGCAATAGTGACACATTAACAGCTTTCAGGAGGGAGCAACATACTGGTCAAGAAAGTGCAGGCAGAGCGGGAACAGGTTATAAAATGTGTTATTAAAGATGGGATAGCAGCACATTTGGAAAGTGGTGAAATCATTGGACAAAGTCAGCATGGATTTACGAAAGGTAAATCATGTCTGACGAATCTTATAGAATTTTTCGAGGATGTAACTAGTAGAGTGGATAGGGGAGAACCAGTGGATGTGTTGTATCTGGACTTTCAGAAGGCTTTCGACAAGGTCCCACATAAGAGATTAGTATACAAACTTAAAGCACACGGTATTGGGGGTTCAGTATTGATGTGGATAGAGAACTAGCTGGCAAACAGGAAGCAAAGAGTAGGAGTAAACGGGTCATTTTCACAATGGCAGGCAGTGACTAGTGGGGTACCGCAAGGCTCAGTGCTGGGACCCCAGCTATTTACAATTTATATTAATGATCTGGATGAGGGAATTGAAGGCAACATCTCCAAGTTTGCGGATGACACTAAGCTGGGGGGCAGTGTTAGCTGTGAGGAGGATGCTAGGAGACTGCAAGGTGACTTGGATAGGCTGGGTGAGTGGGCAAATGTTTGGCAGATGCAGTATAATGTGGATAAATGTGAGGTTATCCACTTTGGTGGCAAAAACAGGAAAGCAGACTATTACCTAAATGGTGGCCAATTAGGAAAAGGGGAGATGCAGCGAGACCTGGGTGTCATGGTACACCAGTCATTGAAAGTAGGCATGCAGGTGCAGCAGGCAGTGAAGAAAGCGAATGGTATGTTAGCTTTCATAGCAAAAGGATTTGAGTATAGGAGCAGGGAGGTTCTACTGCAGTTGTACAGGGTCTTGGTGAGACCACACCTGGAGTATTGCGTACAGTTTTGGTCTCCAAATCTGAGGAAGGACATTATAGCCATAGAGGGAGTGCAGAGAAGGTTCACCAGACTGATTCCTGGGATGTCAGGACTTTCATATGAAGAAAGACTGGATAGACTTGGCTTATACTCTCTAGAATTTAGGAGATTGAGAGGGGATCTTATAGAAACGTACAAAATTCTTATGGGGTTGGACAGGCTAGATGCAGGAAGATTGTTCCCGATGTTGGGGAAGTCCAGGACAAGGGGTCACAGCTTAAGGATAAGGGGGAAATCCTTTAGGACCGAGATGAGAAGAAACTTTTTCACACAGAGAGTGGTGAATCTCTGGAACTCTCTGCCACAGAGGGTAGTTGAGGCCAGTTCATTGGCTATATTTAAGAGGGAGTTAGATGTGGCCCTTGTGGCTAAAGGGATAAGGGGGTATGGAGAGAAGGCAGGTATGGGATACTGAGTTGGATGATCAGCCATGATCATATTGAATGGCGGTGCAGGCTCGAAGGGCCGAATGGCCTACTCCTGCACCTATTTTCTATGTATCTATGTATCTATGTGTAAGAAGGAACTGCAGATGCTGGTTTACACCGAGGTAGACACATAATGCTGGAGTAACTCAGCGGGTCAGGTAGCATCTCTGAGAAATGGTGACGTATCGGGTCAAGACCCTTCATCTGACTGAGAGCCAGGGAGGGGGACACTGGAAATATGGGAATGGACAGAACAAAGCAACATCTGCATCGATGACTCAGGAAAGGTGGAGCCCACAATGGTCCATTGTTGGCTGGGGACAATGTGATAATGAAGGAATACAAATGGTGAAATTAGCAAGAGGACTAAGGTTGGGAAGGGACGGAGAGAGAGGGAATGCAGGGGAAGAAGTAATATTCAGGCAGACAATTTAAAAAAAAAGGAAGTAGGTAGATAGTTCAGAAAACCTCAAAGGGTATCCTGTTCTCTAACTTGTATTTGGTTCTGAATACCGATGAGATGTGGGTTTCCCTGGTGGTTGTGGCAAAGTCAAGACCAAAGCACCCTTAGTGCCTTAACTTTAGAGTGAGGAATAAAAGAGGGTGAGGGGAACAGTTATTGTAGATCAGGGAGTCTAAATTTTATATGATTGCAGGCACTAGATTCCCCCCCCCCTCTTTTGCCTGCTTAGATTTCCTCTCACACCCTAAAGATATGCGGCTTAGTTGGTTAATTATGCACCGTAAATTGCCTCTAAGTTTTAGAACCGAGAGAGAGTTGATGAGAATGTGGGATGGGCAAAATGAACAGAAAGAGTTGCTAGATGGTCAGTGTCCACTCTGTGGATTAAAGGTCCCATTTCCACGCCGGATGTTGTAATTTGCTAAGATCAATGAGAAGAGGCAATATAAATAAAGGGCACAATTCTACAAAAGGCACAAGTACAGGGACTCTGGGAATACAAGTGCACAGTTTATTGAAAATGCAGGTAGTTTAAAAAAAGTATACAGATGCTGAACTTCTCAAAAGCAAGAAAGTCATGATGAACTTTTACAAAATAAAAGTTTGGCCATCCAATTCCATAACCATATAACCATATAACAATTACAGCACGGAAACAGGCCATCTCGGCCCTACAAGTCCGTGCCGAACAACTTTTTTCCCTTAGTCCCACCTGCCTGCACTCATACCATAACCCTCCATTCCCTTCTCATCCATATGCCTATCCAATTTATTTTTAAATTATACCAATGAACCTGCCGCCACCACTTCCACTGGAAGCTCATTCCATGAGAGATATAAAAGCTTTAAAAAGGTGCAGAAGATATTATTAAATATGGATCAGGAATGTGAGTTATGTAGAAAGACTGGAGAAGCTAAGATTATTTTTCTTGAAGCATATGAAGGAATCTGACAGAGGTGCAGTACACCACCACATTAAGGAATTATCGAGTTCCTTGAAAAGATCATAATTTTCCACAAAGCAAACCCTCGACAAAATTATTGCTTTAGATTCAGATTTAGATTATATTTACTTCTGTGGGAGGAAACCGGAGTACTGGAGAAATCCCTTGTGGGCACAGGAAGAACAGGAAGATTCCACCCACAATCAGGATCAAACCCAGGTCTCTGGAGCTGTGAGGCAGCAGCACTACTGCTGCACCACTGTGCCGCCCCATTTTGCCTTCATTTTGACTTTCGGTAAAGTTCCTTGTCCTACAGCTGGTAAAATATCAATCGGGAAGGTAGTCGAGTACCCTGTAATCAAAGCGACATGGAGGATACAGAGTGTCGAATATAGTTCTCAGTACTGTAGCACAACAGTTCCAGTGACAAAGTTCAATGCTCGTAATGTGGTAGAGGAGAATCAGACTGTACCCCAGCTTATGGAAAGACCAATCAAAAGACCGATAACAGAAGGGAAGAAGCTGATCATGAGTCTGGTGATTCGCATTTTCAAGCTTCTGTATCTTCTGCCCGATGGGAGAAGAGTGAGTGGGAAGATCAGTGATCATTCAAGGTAGGTGCAATGACTCCTCCTGGCCTAAGGGAATGTACAAGCAGATGAACTGCTGGTTTGCTGGTCTGATGGACATCAGTTTTTGTATCTATCATTCTAATTAACCTTTCCAAGCTTTCCATTCATTGAAGAGAGACCATGAGAGATAGGTTTGGGTGGGTGATGAGTTATAATACTGAGCCCATTGTGTGGTTTGCTAAAACAATTTATTGTCTAATTACAGAACCTGTTGGTTTCCCATTTATTTACCTCGCATTTTACTTATTTTCTCTCAGTTGGCTCTGAGAATAGTCTTCAATTTTAAAATACAGGGTCATTTGTTGTGGCAGCTAAATTTAACTGTGCCACTGAGCCATCAGGCTATTAAACACGACAACAAATAAGCTCTGAACTACAACAGACTATTATTATTAAGGGCCTGGCCCACTTGGGCGACCTAATCCGCGAGTCCAGAAGAGTGTCTTCGACCTTCAAGCTCGAGGGCACTCTCCTGGAACGCCTTGAGCTGGATCGACCGGCGGTGTTGAAACCGCGGGCTGGATCGACCGGACCGCGAGCTGCATCCACCGACCGCGCGCACACACACACACACACATCGCGAAGGTGGGGGCCAGGGAAAGCGGAGGAGCGTTGTCTGTGCGATGAAGATGAAGGTAAACGGCTGCCACAGTAACGGTAAAGGGCCTGTCCCACTTGGCCGTCATTTACACGACAGGACAATTACGTGACTGCCGCGCACGTCATCATTCGTCCGCACAGCCATCTGGAGCACGTGACGTCATTTGAATACCCAGTTTGTGATATTTACCCAGTTTATGATATTTATGGTGATGTTTTAAAATGTTCCAAGAGGTGAATGAAAAGTAGCAAGCAGCAGACCAACTTAATCTGTGGGAAGGAACTGCAGATGCTGGTTTAAATTGAAGATAGACACAAAATGCAGGAGTAACTCAGCGGGATCGGCAGCATCTCTGGAGAGAATGAATGGATGATGTTTCAGTCTGAAGAAGGGTCTCGACCCGAAACATCACCCTGTCCCACTTGGCTGTCATTTACGTGACAGGCCGGTGGCACGTGCAGGTTTTGTACAGAACAAAATCCTGGCGAGGGGGGGGAGAGAAGGGGGGGGAAAGAAGAGGGGAGAGAAGGGGGAGGGAGAGAAGGGGGGGGAGAGAAGGGGGGAGAGAAGGGGGGAGAGAAGGGGGGAGAGAGAAGGGGGGAGAGAGAAGGGGGGGGGGGGAGAGAAGGGGAGGGAGAGAAGTGGGGAGGAGAAAATGGGGGAGAAGACACTTTTAAGAAGTTTAATAAAGTTTAGTGAGCATTTTACCTACCAGCAGGTCTTCCTAGGTCCTGAAAACTCCAATGAGCCAATCAAAATACCTGGTCAGCGAAGGAGATTGTCTGCTGCCCTCGACTGCTTGCAACTAAATAGCGACCCCACTCCACTGCACTACGAGTGAAAAAGACCCATGCCAACCAAAATTTACTCGCAGAAAATGTTTCAATATCCTGAAAGATTTTCCACGACCTAGCTGAGGCCGCGAGTGTGCGGGAACTTCCCTCGAGCATGCAGGAGAGTTCCAGCAATCTGATAGGACCTCCTAGGACCTCGTTTCGACCATGCTGCGAGTTTGAGTCCAGGGCAAACTCTTCTAAACTCGCAGATTAGGTTGCCCAAGTGGGACAGCCCTTTTATTGCACTATAATTGTTTGTTTTTTGAGTATGTGTGTATGTGTGTATATATATACACTGAACTTTTTTTCCTCTCGTTTATGTACTATGTGTACATATTCTGTTGTGCTGCAGCAAGTAAGAATTTCATTGTTCCATCTGGGACATATGACAATAAAACACTCTTGACTCTTGAGCTCTTTGGTTTATTTTGGACTGTTTTTCACTTTACAGATTGAGTAATCTGTCTGTGGTCATTGGAACCGTTACCACTAACCAGTGGCGGACTGGGTCTAAAAATATTGGTTGCCAGGAGACAAAGGGGGCCCACTTCATCAGGGGCCCACTTGATATAGGGGGTCCACTTCATCACGGGCCCACGCCATCGGGCAAGCTGACACCCTGGCCAGTCCGCCACTGCCACTAACATTCACTACATAAACAAATCCGTTCAGTGCACCTTGCTCCAATCATTCTCCGTCACCCATTTTTCTTCCCACTCAAATATTCAGTTACTGCCTTTCCTGGTGACTTTTAATAAAGTGCAAACATTGTTCTAATTTTGTTGCAAGCCTTTTCTTTGCTTTTAAGCAATCGGGTATAATACTTCCACATAAAGCTATTGGAAGGTAAAATGTTAGCAAGGCTGTTTGGCCCTTAAATCAGTCAGGATATGATGGCCTGTCAGTGTTACTGTGATATGTACAGGACAATATTGTAGATATATATCGGATGCCTGCTTGTTGCATCCATCTGAAAAACAGACACGTTCATGTCAGTCTTGTTGAAGGACAAGTCTTCCAGGCCTTCTGTTCATTGCAGAGACATACACCGATTCCCCCTGACTGTTTGAGAATTTCTGTCTGAAATAAATTGAACAGATAGCATCAGGGGAAAGGTTTACCTCAAAGCAATTCAATTATTATAAAAGCCCCAATAGTGACTCGTCTATCTTGAGGAAGAAGCATGTTGTTCTCATTTGCTTTGGCTCTGCGTAACTCCGGTCCCACATCATTAACTTTGATTCATAACTTTCCTCTGGTGGAATTTTAAACCACCCGTAAACAAATTGTGGATTAAAATGCTGCACAAAATGACTGCAGAGGTGCAAAAAGAGGTGGTCGACAATATTTTCTTTCTCAGGTCAGGAAGAAAAGGCTATTAACTACCAACCATGACTTCAATGCTCACATCCGAAGAATCAATAATACAGCACACTGCGTTTGGGTGTTACCTGGCCCCTTCCAGTCATCTGTCAACTTCCTCTGAATGTCGCTGTAGAGTAACTGATCAGGATAATTTAAAAAAATGTCTATGTAATTTGAGGAGATCTGTGCATTTATCTCCCTTCACATTCCTGCCCTTCTAACCCATGACCTTGGCATACAGTTTTCTGGTATGATAATGGCCACAGAGAAGCAAGGAAGACAGATTAGGAAATGCCCCACTATCACCAAATTCCCTCTGCAATCAGTGACACTGGAGTTATTAGGCATGTCATTCCTTCCCTTGAAGATTGTGCTGGAAAATCCTGGAGGTTGCAGGAACTAGCATTGCTGCCATTTCCCTCCCAGTGGTTCATTTGGCCTCCTGCCAGATATGAAGTGGGAGACCAGTGGGACTCTCACAGATTTTTATTCTTTTTCATGGAAGGTAACACGCCTTTTACAGCTTTTAACATTCCATCTGTGCAGGATTCATATCGACGCTGGGGTTTCTGTTTGTAATCGTAAGAATACATTTTTAAAATTCCACTGCAATTCACATCGAATGTAACAAAAATACCACGATGCTGTAATAAGTGTAAACCACAAATATTTTTGCACTGTTTTATTAAAGTGGAATAATGACAGGGAGATTAAGATTCATGCATAAATCAATTTGCATTGGCAAGCTGCACGACCTATTCGTCCTTTAGACTCAAGGATGACGTGGTCCAATGATTTTCCTATTTTACTCTGTTTGCATACAGGGACACTCCCTGCTGTTTATTCTATATATGAAGCACAAATGTGAAGAGTGCATGTCTGCAGGGAATATGTAGGAAAAAGACCTAATAAATAAAGGCTTTCCTCCTTCCGTGTATTTCTCAGTGCCGATGATACAAAAGGGCCAGGGAACTGAAATGTCTGCGGTGATTAACAAGGCTGATCACTTGTAAGAAATCTGATATCAGAGCTACGAATTCCCATCAGAATCTGCATAAACCCTGGAGGTGTGCGTTGGGGGTGGTTGTTTTGACTTGTGGATGCTTGGTGCAATACCAAAGCCACAGCAAGAGAAAGCATCGGAAACGGATTCTCTCTTGAATACATGGAAATATATTTTCTTAACCACACAGGCAGCAGGATGTGTAACGGTAGTTTATAAAATGTGAGAACAAATGTGTTTTTACAGCTTCACGTCAACGGCAGGGTGAAAACCATTCACAGCCCCGCATTCTTTTGTTAATTGAAGGTGAAGTTGAATGGGGGAATTTAATGCAGCAAGCGTAACTCAGGATTGAAATATATATATATAAAATTAGGTATTGATCAAAACAGCTCCTTTTTGTGGATATGGTTGCAATAATAATTGAAAATGCACATTTATATTTCATATTCAGCTAGTTCTGGATTTATTTTGCACCTATTTAAGATTTTCTCAATCTCACTATTACAAGCAATGAAATAATGATTTTTAAGGACAGCTGCAATGATTATTTGGCTGCAGTGGTAGTGAAAGGATAGTGCAGGATGTATGGTGTAGCTATACCATTTTTTGCCTACTTTACTGTCTCTATTTGGTTTCTTCCAGGTCAACATCTGATTGCAAAATTTGAACAATGTGGTTATTTCAGTATTTTATTATTTTTCTGTGTTCACTTTTTTAAGGGCAGCGCAGCAGTGCAGCTGATAGAGCTGCTGCCTCACAGCACCAGAGACCTGGGATCAATCCTGCTCTCTGTCCTGTCTGTGTGGAGTTTGCATGTTCTTCCCGTGACCGCATGGGTTTCCTCCGAGTGCTGTTTCCTCCCATAACCCAACGACGTGTGGGTTTCTCGGTTAATTGGTCTCTGTAAATTGTCCCTAATGTGTAGGAAGTAGATGAGAAAGTAAAATAACACCACTAATGTAAACTGTTGATCGATAGTCAACATGGAGCTGGTGGACCAAATGACCTGGTTTCATGCTGTATCTCTAAACTAAATTACATTTTAAATAGGTTTATGATATTTGAACAAAATACATAATTGAAAATGACACAAGCGTGTGACTGGTGAAGTGAGATTGAGATTGATTAACATTATAGGTGGGGACCCCATCTCAGTTAGAATTGTAATGCTCTGTTTTTTTTATCAGTGTTCAGTCTTGTCGAACTCCTAACTTTGAAAGCTGATCCAATAATTGAACCCAAATTCAAGTATAGGGAGCCCTTTTTCCCCATGCCAACCAAGATGCCCCTGTCTGGGGCCTGGCCAAGCTGGCCATCCGCGAGTCACGGCGCCAGGGTGGTACTTTTTCTGGGGTTACGTCTGCACCCGGGTGGTACTAGAGAGGGACTACGCCTTGTCTACGGGCACCTTAGCGGATTTCCGGGACCAGTGGGCACCGAGGGGGGTTGGACAAGAGTTGCAATATAGTTGTTTAGTAATTTACTTAGTATATTTGTTTGTCTTGTATTATGGTGGTGGGTTCAGATTTGTTTTATTGTATTGTAAATTTTAATATTTGAATTAAATAGTTTTGATTAAAAAAAGAGATGCCCCCGTCTATATTAGTCCCACCTGCCCACATGTGGTCCATATCCCTCTAAACCTTTCCATTCCATGTACCTTTCAAAATATCTTTTAAATGTTGTTATAGTACCTGCCTCAACTACCCACTCTGACAGCTTGCTCCATTTCCCCTCAGGTTCCTATTAAATGTTCCCCTTTCACTTTAAACCTGTGTCTTCTGTTTCTTGATTCCCCTACTCTTTGTAAAAAACTCTGTGCTTCTACCCTGTCTATCCCCTTCACGATCTTATATACCTCTATAAGATCACCCCTCATCTTCCTGCTCTCCAAGGAATAGAGTACGAACCTGTCCAAATTTTATGATCTTGGGTTAACCAAATGCTATATTAACAATAAACGGTATCTTTAACCTTAGTCACTCCTATAATGTAGGAAAAGTTGGACTACATTTTCACGTAGCATATTTCCACAAAAAATTATTCTATCAATAACCAGATGATCTATTTCAGTTATTCTGGTCGGGGTATATATGTGACAAGGAAAGCTGAAATATCAAAGTGAGTACGTTCAGCAATTTGTAAACCCTCTAGTTTAACTACTTTTAAAGTATTGTCCACAGTTTTTGCTGCATTAAAACATGTGCAATCTTTCATTGCATGAATACACCAGTATTGAGGCAATTTACAGTGTGAAATGTGATCATTTGGCCCATCATGTGCATTTGGCAATGAATGGAACATTGGCTGACCTCTAGGATGTCAGTTACATGTCTTACATTAGAAGGAGTTTTTCTATAAATTGTGATTATGTTGGTTTGAATAAAGAAGGGTAGGGAGTAATTTGTTTGGGATTTGATTTGGGAGGTAATAGGCTGTTTATAGAGACCTTACCCATATTCACCACCCCCCTCTGTGAATTGGGAGGCAGTGGTGATGAAGGAATTGTCAAAGGATGAGGCCTCAAAAATCACTGTTATGCAAGATAACTTAATAATTTCTACAACTATGCAAGAAGTGATAGATGTTTGGAACGCCCACCCATGAAAAGAACCGATGCTAGCTTAATCAATGATGTTAATAGACAAGGACTCAAAGGCAGATATTTGGAGCCTGAATGCAGGCGAGTCATATCCCAATGAATGGAGAAATGGACCAGAGATGCTCAATAAACATCCTCATATCCTTGAGTAGTGACAGAGGACTTTGAGAAGACCATGGGGGTCTTCTCTTTATGGCATGTTGGAAAGACATTTGTCTGATAGTTCAGCACAGCTTCGGAACCTCACTGAGAATGCCAGCTTTGCTGTTGAATGTCAGTATGTGGATTTGAATTTCTTTTCTCTTGACTTGCTTGGGAAAACTACCATTGAGCCATTGACCTGCCAAGGGAGGAGTTGTTGTTGTATTTTCAGTCATTTGTACATATTGGTCCAATGTTGAATATTCATCCAAAAACATTATAATGTTTAACAACTCTCACACTGAAATAAATGATGTAAATTTTAAAACATTTTCTTCAGTTCAGTCACTGGATAAAATTGTGCAAATACATATACCGAGGTCAGAACTGAATTTGCACACCATAAGTTATGATTATATCTATGGCATTTTACAGAATCGCAGAATGATTACAGCACCAAAGGAGGCCATTCACCCCGTTAAATCTGTACTGGCTCAGTGTAAAAGCAATTCAACCAATTCCACTTCCCGCTTTTGTCTCACATAGCTCTGCATGTTCTTTGCTTTCAGGCATTGAAGCAAAATTTGACGGAAAATACAGTGGCAGCATTCAAATGTTATGTCTTTTTCAGAAATATTGTTTTAAGGAAGGAAAAGGTCACTTTCTGTATCAGTTTATGAAATATAATTAAGTACATTTCTGGAATGTATGAATATAATGAAACAGAGATGTAAATATATATTAAGTGCCATCTCCTCTACCGCCACTAGTTTGATTTCACAGCACACATGTGGAGTTCTTTTGTTTCCTGAAAGGGTTACTCCTGTCCTCATTTCACTTATCAAGTGCGATCAGTCCACTGTCTGACAGTGTGAGGGCAGCAGCTTGAGGACTGTGGTGATCACGTCGGCTTCAGGAGACTGTGCCTCTCAGCAGTGCAGACTGAACGTGGGGAGGTTCATCTTCACTCTCCCTGCACTGAAAAATCCAAGCTGCCATTTTTTTTAAACAGACTGTAAATGATTTCTATTCCTTGGTTCACAGAACATCCGATGCGGTGCCCAATCAGCTGAAAATCTCCACAGACGTCATTAGTTGTTTTGAGCACTGGTGTCTGCAGCTGCTCGGAAAGTGGAGCTTCCATTAGAGCAGCTCTATTGATTTCTGAATTAAAATGCACAAGGGTTAGCAGCAGAAACACAAACCCATCAAATGGCACGCACTGCCGAGGAGAAAAGTCACCCTTTTCTTCATTTATCCAGCACTTTGCTGTCAGCTTGTCTTTTCATTTGGTCGGGGAAAGGGGGAGAAACCGCAGAACTCTTTTCGGGCTGTTGGATATGAGAGGCAATCAGCCATTTGTGGAGGTGCTGTGAGCGTGCTTGCCAGTCAGGCAGTGAAGCGCGCGCGGGTAGTTCCGCCCAGACGTGTGCCTTGCCATTTTCATTTTAATCAGTTTGATCAGGACGTCTGCTGATTCATTTTGCAGGACGGCCCCTTGAGAGGCAGGGTGGAAGCCTGAGGCAAACCGTCGTTGCATCATTGCAGCATTCCATATCAGCCAGACTGCAGCAAGCACGGATTAAAAACTAGCATTTAAATCAAAACCCACCCTGATACAGTGACCACCTCCCTGACACCCTCCAGATCGAAAGCAAAAAAAAGCAGTTCTGAACAAAGGTTAGAAAAGGATACCGCAATCTGCTTCAACCAAGGTGATATTTTGTATTAAAATTCATCATCACCCATAAAGGCAGAAAAATCAAATATAAAAATTAACTTGCCCGTTATACCTGCTTTAGTCAAAATGTGTGATTTTCAGAACTGACAACCTTATTATGCAGTACCTCTTATTATTGATATTATTCTGCTCTTGGTTGCCATGGCCACATAGCAAGAGACATTCAATTTTCTGTGTTCCATCATTATCTATGAGGCCATCTGTTGTGGAAAATGAATTCAGCCTCATTTGCATGACTGATAAGCGTTTTTTTAATCTATTTAACAGAAGGTCATATGCCGGGGATTTGAAGCTGGTAAAAAGATGTGAAAAAAGCCTATCGGGAGGATGAGTGGGAGTGTGTGCATTAGTGGATGTATGTGGAAGTATAACAGATCCCTTAGGCCTGGTAGCCTATCGTGCTGCATTTGTCATCCTTGCCAAGGCGACATTTTTACCTAAGCTTCTGCACAGCGAAGAGTGCTGTTCCCTGCAGTCTGATTGAAGTCAGTGTTTTGCTTATTGTGGTGGGTGTAGTTTGGTTCTCTCTTTTTGTTGTTCCCGGTTTCTCTAAGTAGACTGCTAATGTTCAGATATTTCTAGTATGGATTTGATGACATTCATTTCTTTCTACTTGTGATCTGTGCTGTGTTTTAATAACTGTATTTGCTAAGGAAAGAAGGAATAACATTGGTACTGCAATCAGTGATGTAGTACAGATTTATATTTGGCCGATGATTTAAAAGGAAGATTATAAATGTGCACTCTTGAGTATTTGCTGCAGAGTGCCTTTTTAGTTCATCTTTGAATCAACTGGTTCAGTCTTTAGTTGTGTTTGTTGATTCCTAGTGACAGCAGTATAAGCAGACTTCTCTGATTCTATACTCAGTCATTTGCCTACAAATCATCTGGTGAAAGTTAGCCACTAATCTGTTATATGTTGAACAGATGGAAATTAACACAAAGCCGGGACTGAGTCTTGAAAGTGAGTGGAAGTTAAGTCTGCATGCACCATAGTTTCAAAAGCTTAAATTAACATCAGCAATGCAAGACTAATATTTTCCAAAAGTAAATATGTTTTGGTCTTCCTTTAATTTACAGACATGGAAAAAAATAAAATAGAATTGGTGGATTTAGGCCAAATATGAAAATGATCAACCTTGACCTAGATGCCAAAATTGTTAAAATTGTCCTACTTTGATTTTCAGAAAATTAGTTTATGTGCTGCAAAGTTTTGATGTTACTGAATCAAGTAAACATACTTAAAATGACTCGAGAGTTTGCTAAAACTAGGAACAACGGAATTATTTGCACTACATATTTTTACTTTAAAATTTTAGCATATTAACTTGCATAGTGCATTTTACAAATCTTTTATTACTTTAAAGAGCTTTTATTGGACTACTTTGTGGAGCTGCTCAGTACTGTCAGACCCAAATAAACGGTAGAAGCAGATGCTTAAAAGTTTAGCAGCGAAGCTGGTACTGAAAGCTTCAGGATAAAATAGCAAGAATGGTTCAATTCCTAACCATTATTTTTTTTACCCAAGCTATGTTGTCTTTCTTTTTCTTGTAAGTTAATATTTGTTTCTTACAAATTCCAAGGTCTGTTTAATAAATGAGAATATTGACAATGTTCTGCTTCACTGCAAGGATTTAGTGATTACTTGTATTTTATCTCGGCAGCATTGTATTTGCTGGTTATTTTGAAGGCTGGCTGGCTGGCTTCATGTGGGATATGTTTGCGAGTGTTCTGTCAGCACCAGGAGCTGTCCATAACTGAAACTCTGAGCTTTGATTGACCCCCTACTGGCTAACAGGCAGACTGAGAATTACTCTTTTGCTTTACCTTAGTTCATATTGATTTGATAGTTTGTTAATTTGGAGTCTTAAAATATATTAAGCATGTGCTTTCTTTTTGCAATTATACAGAATATTTTACAAAGTCCTACCCGGTTTTAGTATGTTTTTCTTTGAATTCTCAATTGAAAACAATTACAATATTTGTCCAACTTTTTTACCCAAACTTTGAAAACCGAGACATGTCTTGGAAAATTGATGTGGTTAATAAAATACTAACATAGTAACATAACAAATTAATTCTGGCTAGAACTTTGTGAATTATTTCTTAATTACAGCTCGCTAGTGATTTTGAATAGAAAATAATTGCTGCTTTAACATTTCAGAAATTCATTTTAGAAAAAAAATTATAATGTTAAACATTTGATCCTCAGTACAAAATGTTGCATTGTTCTGAGGTAACAACAGTTTGTACTGTTTACAGTTATGAATATTAGTCTTTTATAAGTAATATAACTATGGGTTTAAATTAATCATTTACTTGACAAAAGGAAATGGCATATATGTGTTTTAAGGTGCAAACAAAATTCAGTGCTCAAGGATTTAATCTAATAATTCACAGAATTCATCCAATTTAAAAAGTAATGATCTGAGGCAGATCACCCAGACATTATTACGGTAATCTGCAATGGTCTCTCAGCTCGTCTAATTTTCTTTTTGTAGTTGGTATTTTATAATTTAACAAAAAAAAAATGGTGTACGATTTTATTTAAAACTGTTGGAGAAATATAGCAGTTTTAATTTTAAATTAAGAGCTTAGTGTACCTATCTTTTTGGTCAGGTCTTACAATCAGCCTTTCCCTGTATTACATTATATACAGCAATGCACACATACTAGACACACACAGCTCCAGAGAGTCAAGGACCCATGGGTACTGTATTAGTTGCACAAGGTATACAACCTCAAACTATGGTCTAGTAGAATCGACCACAGAATTGATGATAGTGTGAGGAAACACTTGTCACTTTTGCTTCCATTGTTCCGATATCCATGAAAATCTCGGCCACACATTTTGATTTGGATGGAATACAACTTTGCCTGATCTAAAACTGTGACTGAGGAAGAGGTAAGTCAGCAATATGCTAGTGATTTTAAATTGCTGCAGAAGGATTGTCTCTTAAGGGAGCTCATATTCGATGCATGCTACATAACTAGGTTTTCTGCAGTCTCTTGTCTGTCTGATGCCCTTAAGCTGAGGTTGTGTTTGATTCGGCAGCCTTTGCAGAATGTGTAGGCTTATTCCTTTTTCTTGTTTTATTGTTCTTTTTATGTGTAAATTTGCAGTTTCTGTCTTGGCCTGTTGATATTTCCACCTAGGACTATTATCACTTTGTCCATGTGGCATTGCTATTAGCATACAGATGAACAGTGGTGGTCTTCGGGAGTTCTGATAAAAGGCAGATGTCCAGGTAAAATGTGTAATTAGAGAATTGTGGTGGTGGAAATCGAGGCCATTGATGAAGTTTATTGTTGTGTGTTAAGTCTGGCAATCCTCTAGGCGATGCACTGCGGTATGGAGGGCTGGGTATTTTTTCTCTGCTTTTGAGATGTTTCCCTTGTAGTCTCAGGCCTACTTTAGTGTGCAAAATCTGACTGCAGTGCAAAAGAAGTCCCAGCTATCTGACTTCTTTATGTCTGCTGTTTCACTGAAGAACCAGTAAGGTAATTCCTTCAGCCTTTTGTTTAAAAAATGGCAGAACTCTGATTTAGAGCATGCACTGAATGTCAATTTAAAAGTTGTTGTTACTTGGATAATGACAGAAAGTTGTAAGTTTTTAAATTGATGATGATTTCATGCACTGTAATTTAAATAAAAATGTAAAGCATTAATTGAATAAGTTGTAATGCTTATGAACTACATTTGTGAATATGCACAGCATTCTATGAGATGCAGCTTTTCTAATTAGTGGAAGATAAAATGTTTATAAATTCAGGAGATTATTTTACATATTCTGTATAATTAGGGATCCTGTTTTATTTTGCAAATATAATTTGACCAGTGGTGTTGATAATGGGTGTTGTACATTTGATGTCACCAAAACCAAATAAAACAAATATGGGTCAAAAATAGGGCCAGAAACCGTGGCAGCAAAATGGAGTATTATGGAGCAGCAAGTTGTGAACCTTGCTGGCAAACTTTTGCTGAAATTTTGAGTAGAGAAATTGGAAAGATCTATTTGTGTATAGAAGTAAGCTGGTGGATCTTTCTATGTATTCCTGTCTTTAATTATATTAAAGGTGCAGGATAGAAAATAAACAAACTTAGGCTTGTTGGAATAAATTTAAGAATCCTGCAGCTAAAGGACTGTCTTTCAAAAATGGAAAGCATGCTTCACTTTGTGGCAGCTACTCGAAAGGAAACAAAATATAGCTTGGAATCCACGTTTTGATAAATTAATGACCTGACTAATAGAAACAGTTATTGAAACACAGTTTTCCTTACATAGGAATGGAACAGTTGTTCCTGTTGGTGACAATTGATTATGTACAATTTTCTCCACTCACAAAATAAATTGTTCATTTAAAATAATCCTGCATGTGTCAAATTAGATGTCCATTGAATTACAAATATTGCTACTTAGTACATCTTCCTCATTGCAATGAATAAATGGATTAGCACCATGAACCCGTATGAAGCAAAGAAAGAAGGTAGTGCACCAAAACAAAAGGAGATGTTATTCTTGGTTGAATATTATTATGAACATTGTTAACTTGCAACATTACAAAATTGCAGAAGTATAATGACACTGTAAATAACAAGTCTCAATATGTGTAAAACTGTTGTGTGATGGGGATATTGTACAGATTTTGTACTTGAACTTCCAAATACAGTACATAAAAACTGGATGTGTTAGATATCTGGATTTGGAAAAGAATCAAACAGTCACTGCACATTCCTAAATAACCCGCATCTTCCTTTGTTACTGATACCATGGCTTATATTTAAACTGTAAGGAAAAAAAGATCAAAACTCCATAATATAATTAATTCAAAATTTATCCTCAGCATTATTCCCAACTGAGAAAGTTCCTTTGAATGTTGTCAGAGCAATGCAAAGTATATTTTTTGGTTTAAGAGTAGCTAACTCATTTATGCCTGGTGAACAGCGATACTTTACAGTGAACAGCAAACTCGCAAGTACAAATTTAAAAAAAAATAATTTAGCAGTGTTATCTTTCTGCTAATCTGTATATCTCTATTTCATACTAGCAACGAGTTTGTGTTGTTGCTGCAAATTATTTTAAAAAAAATTGTGGGATAAGAGCTTTACTTTGAATTTATTGCTTGCTGTAGCTATTTGAATATTCACCAGTAACTGAAACTTTTCCCGCACATTTCTTTCTTTAAATGTTTGCTTTCATTGTTCAGATATACATTATTAGTTCTACATGCCTTGAATATTCTATATATATATTTAAGAATGTATTTTTCTTAACAAATCAGTATTGTATCCAATAAAACATATAATAGATCCAATGACTATGTTTTTTTGCAGATGTGGTACTAATTTCATGCAAGGAGTAAGAAATACCAATTCTGTTTTAAGGTGCCAAAATTATCTGTATTACCAGATAGCAATAAAGTTATGTTTAGTTTCATTTCTCAATTTGTAAGTTTAACTGGCCCAATTTCAAATTCATGTTAATCAGTACTTTTCTTGTTCCTGTTTGTCATTGTAAACACATTATTTATGATGCTATCCTTGATTCCCACATCATTAATGTTTTGCTCCAATTTAAAAATATGAAGGGGCTTTGACAAATAATGGGTTGCAGGGGATGTTCAGATCCCACATCATCCCATCTCGTGTTATCATTCTGTAGTCAAAGTAACACAGAGGATTATTGAACTCCATGAATAACTTCAATAGGAATCCCCAAAATAATGATTACCAAACAAAAGTTTTATTTATATATGAGTAAAAGCTTCATTGAAGCTATGCATGTCTCAGTGTCTGGCTGGGAGAGGTGGCATTAATTTGACTGAGCAGCAGGAAGTGCGGAAATCTGAAGCTGAGCACTCTACATCGTGATTTAAACCCTCCTAACTTACAGGAATGAAGAGGGAAGACAAACAATGTGGAAGGCTTGCTTACCTTTCTATTTTTATACTGAAGTCACTTTCTGAATGATTGCAGAGTAATTAAAATGAATTCTGAGTTGGGCATATGGTTATAAGTGATAGGAGCAGAATTAGGCTGTTCGGCCCATCAAGTCCACCCTGCCATTCAATCATGGCTGATCTATCTCTCCCTCCTAACCCCATTATCCTGCCTTCTCCCCATAACCCCTGACACCCGTACTAATCATATGCTTTGAGATTGCATTTGAATGGGTTGATGATCCTTTGAAGGGATGGGGTTATGAGGTTAGGTTGGTGACAAGGCCGCATCAACCCTGCACCAAGGAAAACAGCATCTGAACAGTTGAGGGAGATATCTCACAGAGGGTCTCACCCATACCACGGTTAAGTTAAGTTCAAGTCAATTTCAGAGGGGAAATCATTGAAGTGGGAGCCTGTGTCCTGATCTGTGCAGCTTCCTGCTGCCAGACGTGCTCCTGACTGGAACAAGTGACTGTCCTTTGCTGTGAACTCTTAATGTCACCTCCATCCTTGAACTTCCTTGCCTCTGGCCCCCTCAATACAGCTGCAGCCTGCACTCCTCTCCTCTCCGTCTGAGACACACAGCTATGGCAAACAGGCCACTGAAACCCTGTTAAGTAGAAGTACATTGCCAATTGATGCAGACAAATTAAATGGAAGATCACAAGAAGTTAAGCTTTCCGGAACTGAGCATGGGATTGGTTTGTCTATGCCCAACTATTGTGTGAAAATCGCCAATAAATCAAGCAAGGAAAACAGACGATGCTGGAAATATTCAGCATGTCTGGCAGCATCTGTGGAACGATGAAATAGAATTAACATTTCATATCATCTCATGGATATTACTCTGTTTTGTTTTGCTGATGGCTTCCGACAAACTTTGAAATTGAGTCATGCATTCTTTAGAGAAGGTCCAAATGATATTTAGGATGTAACATGCTAATTGATGTCACAACAACCCCTATGCACCTGAGCAGCAGAGGTACACTAATAGCCTTGTGAATGTCACAAACGTCAATGGCATCTTTAGCTTAAGGCTCCAATATTGACCCATCTGTAGTTTCCCAGCAATATGTCCATGTTTAGATGGGATTTTTCACACTGTGCTGCATAACATGACAACGTAACAAGAATTGGAGCCAAAAGAGGCAGAGGAACAAAAGGAATCATCATAGAGGACGAATTTAAGTTGAGGGAGAAATGGTCTGAAAAAAAGATAGGATAGAGATGTTTTATGAAAGGAACTCATCATTCTCTTGTTTGGTGACACCAACCACTCTCAACACTGCAATTTTGTTCACCTCCATTTTATCTGCTGTATCTTATCAGACTGAATCACTGCAGATATCCTTCAGAATTATTCATGGTGAATAGGAGCAGTTGCTGTTCTCTAAGCATGTTCTGCCATTTAATTGACATTGTGCCATGAAGAACATTATAATTTAGGCTACAGACTTTTCAGCATACTTTTCTCTCTTTTGTTTATTCACTCTTTTCGAATCTCATTTGTTTTAGTTTGATTAGTGTGGCATTACCTTACCTGAAATGCTTATGGCAAATAACATACATCTTGCAGGATAATGAATATATTGGAGTGCTCGGTGATTTTCTTGATCTTTATACGTTGCAGTTATGACACTTGGGTGACATAACTGTGGCACAACGTGAAGAACTGCTCTCACAGCTTCAGCATTTTAAGCAAATGCTTTTAAGCAAAGTTTACAAGTTGTCCCTGTGACTGCATGGGTTCCCCAGGTGTTCCAGATTCCTCTCACATTCCAGAAACAGGCTGGTTGGTAGGTTCATTGGCCACTGTAAATGTCCCCTTGTGTGTAGATAAAGGAGAAATTAATGGGAATATAATGGGATGGATTAGCGTGTTGCGTGTAGGAAGGAACTGCAGATGCTGGTTTAAACCGAAGATGCATGGTCTTGACCCGAAACGTCGCCTATTCCTTTTCTCCAGAGATGCAGTCTGACCTGCTGAGTTACTCCAGCCGTGTCTATTTTTAGTGCAAAGGGTACATAATGGTGAGCATGCACTCTGTTGCCTACGCGACCTGCTTCCCTGCTGTATGACACTCTGATGCTATTTTTTATTTTCCAAAACGGTATTGTTGATCGATATTTCCTGGTAAATCAGAACTTTTAATTTCTTAATTCTTGTCCTGGTCAAGTCTTGTGATATGATTTTATTTATCTAGAAATAATTAAACTTAACTATAATCTCTTCAAACCTTCGCATTTGTGCATGGTTTTGATAGTCATAATTGGAATGGAATGGGCAATGGCTTCAGAAGACAATGCTGATTTATTTCTGAAGGATGGACAATAAATGTGCACAATAAAGCAGCACGTTAAGCTACTATTTATAAAGGTCATGTATTATAATTTCCTGTGCAACTAAATGAAATTACCATGTAAGTCATTGGACTGGATGTTTGGCTGTAAATTTTTTTAAACCTTATTATTATCCTTGTAATATCATTGTTGAGGTGACCCGTTGCCTTGTCTAACACATTTCATTGTACCGTTGACCCTGTGTTAACCTACATATGACAAATAAAACTGAACTGAACTGAACTGAACTGAAATCTCTGGAGTTGTATTTCCTCATATAAGAGGAACTTATTGGCCATAACATTGGCCTCGATGTCTTTTGCCTAAAGAAAGAAGCCCTAACCAGGACTGGCAATCCTGATTATTGCTCAACAATCTTTTCAATATCAATGGAGGTCAACATTGAATTTGGTCATGTTACCCTTATCGGCCTGTCCCACTTATGCGACTTTTTCGGCGACTGTCGGTACCCGTCATAGGACGTTACCGGTCGGCGAAAATTTTCAACATGTTGAAAATCCAGCAGCGACCAAAACAAGGCATGACTCTTTGGACGACTACTCACGACCATACAGGCTTCACCCCGTGACATGACGCCAAGGTGTCTCCAGTATGGTCGTGAGTAGCCTCCTCAGTCGCACAAAGAGTCGTAGCGTCTTTCTGGTCGCCGCTGAATATTCAATATTTTGAAAATCTTCGGCAACCAGCAATGACCTATGATGGGTGCCGGCAGTCGCCGAAAAAGGCGCGTAAGAAGGACAGGCCCATTAGTGGTTAATGAGTTGATTGATGGTCACTGTCACAACTCAAATGTGAACAATGGCTACTTGGTAGTGGTATTTGTATTGGTTTATTATTGTAATGGGTGGTGAGATAGAGTCATAGAGTGATACAGTGAGGAAACAGGCCCTTCGGCCCAAGTTGCTCACACCGGCCAACATGTCCTGGCTGCACTAGTCCCACCTGCCTGCATTTGGTCAATATCCCTCCAAACTTGTCTTATCCATGTACCTGTCAAACTGTTTCTTAAAAGTTGCGATAGTCCCAGCCACAACTACCTCCTCTGGCAGCTTGTTCCATGCACCCACCATCCTTTGTGTGAAAACATTACCCCTCAGATTATTTTCCCCTTCACCATTAACCTATGTCCTCTGGTCCTCAATTCCCTCCAAGTTGTTCTGTGCTCATGAATTAAAATTGTTCAAACTGCAATGGCCGGGAATCAAACCCGGGTCAACTGCTTGGAAGGCAGCTATGCTCACCACTATACCACCAGCGTAACATATTGAGAAAAACCATGTGCGTGCAATTCAGGTAGATCATACCATATGTGAATACAATCACAACATTTAGTGCAAAATCAGAAAGGAAAATTTGAGTGGGGATCATAGTGTTACAGCCACAGAAAAAGTGCTTAGATTAGTTTAACGATACAATGTGGAAACAGGCCCTTCGGCCCACCGAGTCCACTCCGACCAGCGATCACCCATACACTTGTTCTATCCTTCAGACTATGGACAAGTTACCAAAGCCAATTAAACTACAAATCTGCACATCTTTGTAATGTGAGAGGGAAACCGAAGCACCTGGAGAAAACTCATTAAGTGACAGGGAGAACATTCAAACTCCACACAGACAGCACCCATGTTCAAGATTGAACCCTGTGAGGCAGCAACTCTACTGCTGCGCCACTGTTCCGCCCCTTGGCCAATAAGAAAATGGCAAGGGCCTCAACGAGATAGTTTGGCAGATCAGGAATATATTATTCGCATTATTGAGGTCTATAGTTAAGGTTCCTTGAGTAAGGTATGAAATGGTAGTCCACATTGATTCAACCGCACCCCAATATACAGTTAATCCCTATTGTCAAGGGGGAGGAATAGAATTGTTTTTTGTTAAAAATATCACAATCACCACAAACCCATTTATTTACATTGACAATGCAATAATAATCTCAGTAGTACATGTTCTAATGAGTCTAATTCAAACTCTGCATTAAGCAGCTGACTGCCTGCATAGTTCACCTGCTGTCAGTCCCAGAGGTAGCTAATTATCAACATTTTTTTTCAGAATGTAAAGCATATTGCCATGGTTGCAGGGAATTGGATGTTTTAAATTTTGGAATAGGCACTGTTTGCAGGCTCGAAAACATCTGATTTTCATGCTGCATGAGAGGAAGGCTGGTGCTACATCAGTGACAGAGGCTTGGGAGTTCCTTAGAGATTTCTCCCAGTCCGCCAGTATTATTCTGTTGGATGTGCTGTAGAAACATGACAAACATGTGGAGGTGGGGTTCCGGTTGAACTTCCCTCCAAGGTTGGTGGGAGGAATTGCATGACCGTTTTTTACGCCGTTCTAATTGTGATGCGATTCTTTTTAACTCTTTAACATTTTCTTTTGAGGCATTGCCTTTTTCTGCCAACATCCTCGAGCTGCAGTCTGCTCTCCACTAACTCATCTGTACGACTGTTATTCATAGCTTAATTTAAATAGCTGATGTCGGTAGCTAGTACAGTTCTGGGAAAGAGCAATGTTGCCTCACAAAATCTGTCATGACCATCAGGTGTGAGCAGATGTGGTTTAGGTCACTAAATTTCAATCATCACACTTCTCCCAGCGTTTAGCTTAGAATCTGCATTTTCCTGGAAGGTGTTTTTCAGCCCACTCGGTCTGTATTTTGAATGGTTAAAGGGTTAACACATTGCAGATAGAAAAAGAAACAAATAACAAATGATGAATGATAAAGTTCTTCTAATCTGCCCGTCAAAGATGAGGGTAGGTCAGTAATTAAAGTGCTGAAGTTTACCTCCTCTTTATTCATGCAGTATTGGAATCCCTATTTCTATTCGTTCAGTATGAAAGTCCGATACATTGACTATGTATTTGGTATCCAGTGTGCATTATCAGAGATTTGTAGTTTCGGAACAAATGAGTGTAGTGTTAATATGGCTGAGTGCATGCTGCTGCATGCAGGCTGAAAATTAAATTGTGGGGGAAAAAAAAAAATTGAGCGAGGGAAGGCGACTCCAACCTACTATCTTCCAGGTCATTTTGGAGATGAAACAATGCTTGAGCAGCCAACCCACTCTCAGCCGGAATGTTTGCAATTTAGTATTTTAATGAGGCCAGAAGCCCGACAGCTGCAGCAAGGTGATAACAGGCTTTGGAGAGATGCAAGCTCCCACTGTTCATGGGCCAGGAAGAACTGCATTGCTTTCGCTCTGACCCACCAATAGGGCTTGCAAAATGGACCACTGCAGCAACTCCCTGAGCTGGAGTAGAATGGACGAAACCCCAGACTTACAGGTTTTACCTGAAACAAACTCTCACCACCACCGCCAATCCGCCAGCATGATTCCAACTGCTTAGTCATCCCAGTCTGGTAAATGCGAATGCCTACACCTCAGATGATCATTTTATATATACTTTTGCATTCTAACTTTTTTTTTTCTCCAAATATTTGTGTAATTTACATCCTATGCAAATTTGGGTCAAGATCCTTCTTCACCCAAACCGAAATGTCACTTATTTCTTTTCTTCAAAGATGCTGCCTGACCTGCTGAGTTACTGCAACATTTTGGGTCTATCTTCGGTATAAGCCAGTATGTGAAGAAGGGTTTTGGCCCAAAACATCACTAATTCCTTCTCTCCAGAGATGCTGCATGTCCCGCTGAGTTAAGGGCCTGTTCCACTTACGCGACTTTTTCGGCGACTGCCGGCACCCGTCATAGGTCGCCGCTGAATTTCCAACATGACCAGAAACACACAACGACTCTTTGGGTGACTAGGAGACTACTCACGGCCATACAGGCGACACCTTGGCGACATGTCATGGGGTGAAGCCTGTATGGTCGTGAGTAGTCACCCAACGAGTCGTACCTTTTTCTGGACGCTGTTGGATTTTCAACACGTTAAAAATTTTCGGCAACCTGTAACGACCTATGAGTCGCCAAAAAAGTTGCGTAAGTGGGACATGCCCTTTACTCCAGCAATTTGTGTCTTTCTCTCCAAATCCTCTCCAAGGTCTCCAAATCTGAGGAAGGACATTATTGCCATAGAGGGAGTGCAGAGAAGGTTCACCAGACTGATTCCTGGGATGTCAGGACTGTCTTATGAAGAAAGACTGGATAGACTTGGTTTATACTCTCTAGAATTTAGGAGATTGAGGGGGGATCTTATAGAAACTTGTAAAATTCTTAAGGGGTTGGACAGGCTAGATGCAGGAAGATTGCTCCCGATGTTGGGGAAGTCCAGGACAAGGGGTCACAGCTTAAGGATAAGGGGGAAATCCTTTAGAACCGAGATGAGAAGAACTTTTTTCACACAGAGAGTGGTGAATCTCTGGAACTCTCTGCCACAGAGGGTAGTCGAGGCCAGTTCATTGGCTATATTTAAGAGGGAGTTAGATGTGGCCCTTGTGGCTAAGGGGATCAGAGGGTATGGAGAGAAGGCAGGTACAGGATACTGAGTTGGATGATCAGCCATGATCATATTGAATGGCGGTGCAGGCTCGAAGGGCCGAATGGCCTACTCCTGCACCTAATTTCTATGTTTCTATGTTTCTATGTTTCTGCAGTTCTTTCCTACACTCATTAACTAAAGTTTTTTATAGTCAATGATTTCAAGTATGCAGGTGACATATGGCTGGCAGGGTGGTGGGGACAGGGTGTAGGGCAAGGGTGTGGATTATGAGCTGTGAGGAGAATGCAAAGAGGCTCCAATGTGATTTTGGCAATTTGGTGAGCAGGCAAATGCATCGTAGATTACCTTTACGTGAATAAATGTGAGGTTACCCACTTTGGTTCTAAACACAAAGGAATGTATATTTTTCTGAATGGTGATAGATTGGGGAAAATGGGAAGGTGCGAGGGGAGCTGAAAGCAAGTATTCAGGTGCAGAAAGCAGTTGGGAAGGCAAGTGGTATGTTGGCCTTCATTATGAGTTTGGGAGTATGAGATTATGAGTATGGGAACAGGAAAGTCTTGCTGCAGCTGTACAGGGTGTTAGTACCCGTGTAGCCGTGTGGTCTTCTGTGGACAGTTTTAATCTCATCTGGGGAGTGATCTTCATGAAGTGCAACAGAGATTTGCGAGGCTAAATCCTGGGATGGCAGACAAACATGTGAGGAGAGTCATAGTCATAGTCATACAATGTGGAAACAGGCTCTTTGGCCCAACTTGCCCACACCGACCAACATGTCCCATCTACATGTCCCACTTGCCTGGATTTGGCCCATTTCTCTCTAAACCTATCCTATCCATGTACCTGTCTAAGTACATGGATAGCTTGTTCCATACACCCACTACCCTTTGTGTGAGAGATAAAACTTTCACAGAGTAGAGTTATAGAACAATGAGATTTCATAGAAATCTATAAAACCCGAATGGAAAGAGGCAGACTAGAAGTTAGTAGGATTGGAGGACTGGGCTGGAGAGGACTGGAGAGTCTAGAACAAAGGGTCGCAATCTCAGGATATGGGATACATTGTTGAGAACCGAGATCGACAGAAATATCTTCACCCAGGGAATGGTGAATATGTGGAACTCTCCATCACAGAAGGCAGTGAAGACCAAATCATTAAATATACTCAGCAGGAGGATGGATCAATATTTCAGCGCTGCAGGGATCAGTGACATCAGGAGAAGACTGGAGCGGGGTACTGAAACGGATTGTGCTGAGGCAGAGCAGACCTGGTATAACCATATAACCATATAACAATTACAGCACGGAAACAGGCCATCTTGGCCCTTCTAGTCTGTGCCGAACATGTATTCTCCCCTAGTCCCATCTACCTGCACTCAGACCATAACCCTCCATTCCTTTCCCGTCCATATAACTATCCAATTTATTTTTAAATGATGAAATCGAACCTGCCTCCACCACCTTCACTGGAAGCTCATTCCACACAGCTACCACTCTCTGAGTAAAGAAGTTCCCCCTCATGTTACCTCTAAACAGAGGTCCCTTAATTCTCAAGTCATGTCCTCTTGTTTGAATCTTCCCTACTCTCAGTGGGAAAAGTTTATCCACGTCAACTCTGTCTGTCCTTCTCATCATTTTAAAGACCTCTATCCCCCCTTAACCTTCTGCGCTCCAAAAAATAAAGACCTAACTTGTCCAACCTTTCTCTGTAACTTAGTTGCTGAAACCCAGGCAACATTCTAGTAAATGGTAGTCTGAATGATCTATGTTGTAGATTTCTACAAAGAATCTTTATAGTGATTTCTATTAATATAAGGAAAGTTGCAGCTGATTTGTGCACAGCATGCACCCCGAGAATCAATCGGATTATGAAGAAGTGGAATTAGTTAAGGAATTGGTCAGGACATCTTGGAGACTGTTCTAAATGTCCCTATGAGCCTTTTTTTTTATCCATAATCAAAAATGAAGAATGCTTTCTGAGCATGGTACAGGAAGGATGCCAATATCCAGACAATCGACATCTCAAAGTACAATATTGTGGGGGTGGTGATGAGTTGGGTGGGGTTGTGATGAGTGGGAATCAGAATTCCCATCTTCCACGAATACTGAAAACTTGGAATTTTATCCAGCATTTCAAAGTTAAGTTGTAGTATAGACAAGATATTTAGAACTTGACTCTTCCAGTAGAAAATCAGAATTCATTGTTTCATTCAAAGGGAAGTAGAAATCTGTAACTCTTTTCCTAAACGGCCCCTGGATGCCGAATCAAAACGTAGATTGGTCAATCTTGGTTCAGTAAACTCCAGTATTGAGGAAATCCAATATAATGAAGGAAAAATCAGATATAATACGGTTAGATAACGGAGCATGGTTAAGGGGCTGTGTGATGTAATCCTGTTTCTTTTCTTCGTTACAGTGGTATTGCTTTGACTTGCATTTAGTGGGGCCGTAATTGTAGAGGCAGTGTAACTAAAATTGCCAATTCATGTTAAAGCTCAATTGGAGTACATTACATAGAGTCAGACAGCAAAGAGATAGACCCTTCGGCCCATTCTCCCCATGCTGACACGATTTCAGATTTAGACATCCAGTGGATCACAACAGTCATGGAGAGTCTTAAACAGAATCTTGTACATTCAATGCAGACCGAGGTGCTCTGCAAAATTCCAAGTATTTACATTTCTCTTGGGCCATTCACTCTTGTTGCAGCTTCCGCATTAGGGTGGCCGATACTCCAGCTAAACAATATAAGTAGATTCTCCCTCCCTTTCCCCAATTCTCCAGCAGTGATTTGGGAAATGTTCATACAGAATGCACATGAAGCATACTAGTTAACCAGCAAATTAGTTAACCATTCAAACATATTTTGAATCTATAATCTGAGGAAGGACATTCTTGCCATAGAGGGAGTACAGAGAAGGTTCACCAGACTGATTCCTGGGATGTCAGGACTTTCATATGAAGAAAGACTGGATAGACTCGGCTTGTACTCGCTAGAATTTAGAAGATTGAGGGGGGAATCTTATAGAAACTTACAAAATTCTTAAGGGGTTGGACAGGCAAGATGCAGGAAGATTGTTCCCGATGTTGGGGAAGTCCAGAACAAGGGGTCACAGTTTAAGGATAAGGGGGAAATCTTTTAGGACCGAGATGAGAAAAAAAAAATTCACACAGAGAGTGGTGAATCTCTGGAATTCTCTGCCACAGAAGGTGGTTGAGGCCAGTTCATTGGCTATATAGAAAGAAGAAAGAAAACCAAAAACTTGCAAAACGATTGGTGACAAAAATCAATCATAGAAAATACACATCGATAAACTTTCCATTGTTATCAACTTTTAATTAAATGGTTCTTGCAAAATGATCAAAACCTATGTGCATATTTCAAAAGTCAGGGTCACTAATTAGTATTATAAAATAAGGTAAATTCCGCTCAAAGTATGATTTTTGTGATGGTATGCACAGGTGTAGCGTAACAATACTGCTAAATAGTTAGACATTAATAATTTGTTTCCTGCCACATAATGCATATGTTTATGAATTGTCTGTATTGGCACCATTTTGCTTACAAAAACACGGTTGATAGGTAATATAGTGGAACAGAGATCTGTAACTTTAAGACCTGATTATTTAGTAAGGATTCAATAATTTACAAAATGGAGAATTAGGGGTGTTAGTCAATATGTTGCGAGAGAATAGGTTACAGGGAAGTTCATATTAAAATGGGATTGATTTGAGAGCTGCCACTAACTCTGGGCCAAATGTTATTTTTTGAAGTCTTAAAGAATAATGTGTGCAGATGAAAAGTTTATTCTTTGTCAGCAGGGAATGTTATACTTTACTTCTCAGGTGATCGTGTTGCAATTTTACAAAAGCCCAACCAACTCCAGTTTGTTCCTGCATAATTTCTTCAAGGTCTGGTTCGTCCTGTCTATGTTTTGTGGGCTGGGAGGATTGGAAGTATCTGCTTTCAGAGCAGTCATTTAATGGATCTTAAATTAGAATGCCTGGATAAATTATAGGAACCGTTTGAGATGGATCCAAATTTGAGATAGACATGACCCTGAGTTCTTTATTCTCTATGCGCTCATTTGCATTGAGACCACGAGCTTTCACAGTCTTGTAATGGATGCAAAAGCAATGAAATGTTCGCAGTTTGAGCATAAGTGTAGTTAATAATTTGTACATCAACCTCATGGTTCTTGCTGTCTAATTCCATTTTACCATGGCTAATGCTGTCATAGTGTTTACTGTGCAACCAGCAGTTGTGATGGAAGGTATTACAGGAAATGTCGTCTTCTCATTGTGTGTCAGGAGCTAACTAACCTGATCTACCCCCGACACTTCTATTTTCACGTAGCATTTCAGGCACTTTTATTCTTCTGATGTTCAGAAATTACTCAGCTTGCTCATGAAATCATTTGATCCTTGTTGCGCATACGCTATGGCCTCAAATTACATGAAAGGTGGTGAATTCCTGAGCAATTTATCATTTGAGAAAGGTGATCGTCTGTGAGATACGATGCCAGTTTGGGTCAGCAGCTTGATAGTCTATGAAATATTGCATCATTTTGCATCATCAGCTTGTTGTGTCTGTCTGGGGCTTCACCTAAAGGCGGTTGCAACTGAGAAGTGATGACGCTAACGGAGGTTAAAATAAAAATTCACATGATATGAAAAATATTGATGGATGGCTGAAGATTACAAGCAGTAATTCTGTCTCAGGGTTCAAATGACAAACACATTTCCTTTGTGGTAAATTCTGAAAAACGCAATAGGATTACTGCTTTGCAATCGGTTTGCCGCCCACTCAGTTTTCTTCATATAGCACCCTTCCAGGCAACTGTTAAAAATGCCTGCATAAAACAATGTTGTGACTTATGTTACATGCCACCTCCACATCATACTCTAGCCAGGGAAAAACCTGCTCAAGTAGACAGACCTGAATTTTGATCAACAGTATTCAAATGTTTGTTAAATGCTAATATTAGCAAAGAGTAACTGGAATAGTTGGCTTTAAAACTTCATTTCACAACAGCTGCCTAGTTAAAGTGGTGGGAAGTTGAAGTGGTGTGATAACATATCCAATACCTGCATTCAATTCAGGTGCCTTCACACCTCATTTCTGCTGTTATGGTTTGTGATGATGTCAAAATCGCTCTGTAACAATGGACGATATATGGTGAAAATGGATTGTACAAAAAATGTTTTCTACATGGCATGGAAAAAAGTGTGTGTGAAAATGTTTTACAACATTATCCAGTTATCCAGTGGTTAAACATGAGGTTTAATTCAAGATAATTTGGAACTTTATACTTGATTTGTTCATTTTTGCAACCCACTGCAGAAGGAAGCATCGAGCTTGCTCTGACAACCAGGGTGGGATCCACTTGATGTCATATACATGTTCTTTATCTGCATTGTAGTGAAAACACCCCCAGCAAATATTTAAGCTTCTCCCTTTGAAAGTTGTGATCGAACTTTCCTTGAGGTTCAAGGTAAAGGGGAAAAAATTTAATAGGAATCTGAGGGGTAACTTTTTCACACCAAGGGTGGTGGGTGTATGGAACAAGCTGCCAGATGATGTAGTTGAGGCTGGGACTTTCCCAACATTTAAGAAACAGTTAGACAGGTACATGGAAAGGACAGGTTTGGAAGGATATGGACCAAGCGCAGGCAAGTAGGACAAGTGTAGCTGGGACATATTGGCTGGTGTAGGCAAGTTGGGCTGAAGGGCCTGTTTCCACACTGTTTCACTCTATGAATGTGCTTCTATTATTTCTCTTTCATAAGGTTCATTTATTGTCACATACACCGATTGGTGTAGTGAAATTCACTGGCCAGGTCAGTCATACAATTTAAAAAAAGCAACAGACTCAAAAACACATTTTAACATAAAGATCCATCACAGTGACTCCTACACATTCCTCACTGTGATGGAAGGAGAAAATAAAGTTCAAGTCCTTCCCTTGTTGTTCTTCCTTGGTCGGGAGCCTCGAGCCCTCCGTTGACTGGATGGTCTTGACTCCCGTAGCCGGCGGCGTTCAGGCCCTCCGCGTTGAGGCAATCCACTCCCGCATCGGGGGGGATGTCAGCTCCCCGCGCCAGGCGATCGAACCTCGCGTCGGGGCTGGACGAACCTTCTGCGGCGTTGGAGCTCCAGACTAGCCTCTCCCGAGACTGCGAGCCCTTGTTGGTAAGTTCGCAGGCCGCGGTGGGAGCGATCCCAGGCAAGGGATCCCCTCCGATGATAAGTCCGGTCCCCGCGGTGGGGCTCACGACAGTCCGAGGGAAGCGAAACTTGATCACCTCTCCGGGAAGGTGAGAACCTGAAGAAAATAGTTTCCCCTTCCCCCCCCCCCCCCCCCCCCACATAAAATCAAACAGAAGAACATTAAAACAAACTTTAAACAAATGCTAAAAATAACAAAAAGGATGAAAAAAATGCCGGCATGGGCCGCCATCTCCCTCCTCTGGCGCTCCCTGTCCTTCCAATAATAGTTCTTGCATATTGTAATTGTCATATGTCCAGAAACGAACCAATGAAATACTTACCTCCTGTAGCACAACAGACACGTAAAGATATTACTATGTAAATATTACGACAGTGAGAAGTTCCTCTCCTTCCTCACCCTACAATGGTGCAGTTGAACTGGAACTTCAGCTGCTTTAGTCACTGTCACACTGCATGGCAACTCAGTTATGCTGGAGGCCTAAGACTAGACTTTGTACATTTTCAGCCAAAAAAATGTGCTGCCTGGCCCTGTAACACCCTGATCTCCTGCATGCTAACCATTTAAAGTCCCATGTTGACATGGGAGGTGGGGGCTTAAGGGTGTGAGTAAATACACACTTTAGTTGCAGGCCTCTCAGTTCAACACTGCTTCTGTTTTTAAGATGGGTGGGGTTCCCACAAGATAACCTGTTCCATCGTCCCCCTGCAAGGTGCTAGAAGGAGCATCACATGTAGAATAACTGTTCCTAATAGGGAATCTTGTCATGGGAGATTGACACAAAAAGCTGGAGTAATGCCCCTGGCCCACTTAGGAAACCTGAACGGAAACCTCTGGAGACTTTGCGCCCAGCCCAAGGTTTCCGTGCGGTTCCCGGAGATTGCAGGTGGTTGTCGGAGGTTGCAGGTAGTGGAAGCAGGTATGGAGACTGACAAAAACCTCCGGGAACCGCACAGAAAGTGGGACAGTGGGTCAGACAGCATCTCTGGAGAAAAGGAAAAGGAAAAGCTGTTACTCAATTTGAGTTTGACATCACTCTGACAATGGAGGAGGCCAGGGACAGAAAGGTCAGTGTGGGAATGGGAAGGGGAAGTAATGTTTTTGGCAACCGGGAGATCAGGTAGGCCCAGGCGGACTGTGCAAAGGTGTGGCAACCAGACAAATTGGAGGAACAGCACCTCATATTTCGCTTGGGCAGCATTCAACCCAGTGGTATGAATATTGATTCATCTAACTTAAAGTAACTCTTGCATCCCCTCCTCTCGCCATTCCTCCCCCACCGGTCATACTAGCTTCAAAGTCCTGTTGAGTCTCATTGTATGTAACTCATTTTCACCTAGCTCCTAGTTAACAATGGCCTGTTTCCTTTATCATAATTACTTTTTTGCAAATCTTTCATGTATTTGTTCTATATTTCTCTATATCACCGTCTATATCTCTCGTTTCCCTTTTCCCTGACTCTCAGTCTGAAGAAGGGTCTCGACCCAAAATGTCACTTTTCTCCAGAGATGCTGTCTGACCTGCTGAGTTACTCCAGCATTTTATGTCTATCTTTAAACCAGCATCTGCAGTTCCTTCCTACTCAACCTTGTCATGGGCATGAGTGATTTACAATAGGAAGTGATTGGTCAATGTTCCTGAATGGTGAGTTAAATTGATTTTCAGGCATATATTGGTGAACGAAACAAAGCCATGTGATCCTGTTTCCAGGCAGTTATTGAGGGTGGCTTTGACAGAGAATGGGCCGATATCTCCTCATCATCAAATCTTCTACCAATGGAAACAGTTAATCTTTTGTTACTCCACTAAAACTCTTGATCTTGAACATTGGTAAATCATCCTTTAATGTTTTTTTGCTATAAGGAGAACAGCTACAGTCTGCAGTCTTAACATAACTGAAATCCTTCCTCTCTGGAAGCATTCCAGTAAATCTGCACTGTATCTCTAATGCATTGTCATCTTTTCAAGTGCCTGGTGCCTGGAATTGTATACGATAATCCAACTCAGATTTAACAAACGCGTTGAGCATAATGTCGTTGTTTTTGTTTCCTATTGCTAATTGTTAGAGTGCAAAATTAGTCCTGAATCTGCTGCAGTAAACACTGAAGGGAAATGCAGTTTGGAAGTGAAAACACTATGTGCAGTGACAAAGGAGCTCCACATTTAACATCAGTGCCCACTGAAATCTGAACATTTCACCGAGCAAATCTGAAAGTACTATTTTTTGAAAATGTTATTGCATTAATTAAAATAAATAATGGAAATAACACACCAGAAAGAAAACGGAAAACGATGTAGCATTAACTCTGTTCAAAGATTGCCGACACGAATGTTAATTCTATTTCTCTCTTCACAGAAACTGACTGACCTCTGAATTTTGTCTAACAATTTGTTTTATTTTAAAAAAGCATTAGATTAGACTTTCGCTTCCTGGGCACATAGTCCGAGAATTCTAATTTGCTGCATAATGTTTTTGTTTGCTTACACATTTGAATTGCTAAAAAGAAAAATCACCAAAGAAATTAGGGACTTGTATTCTCCATTGCATATGCTAGAATTTTCATTTCAGGCCCACCATGTGTCTGGCACCATGTGTCTGGAGCTTGGACAAATGTAATAGCATCTAATCGGCCGACACAGCATGTCTGAATAACACCTCCATGATCTTTAGGTTTCTTACGCTGAGATAGGGTTGTCCTGTTGCATATTAAAGGGAACATGTGGAAGCTTAGAATTTGGTGGCTGGGCTTTGTCTTCAAACAGGACTCCAAAGGAGGACATTTTTAACTCCATGCTCTCCCTTTCCGTCCTTTAAATTCCGTACCATCTAACATGATCATGACTTCAACACCCACCCCCAGGAGATGATCATGATGCCCCGAAACAAACTTTGGAACCCTAAATTTGACCAGTAAGCTGGCTCCCTGCTGACCTTAACATCCATGATTTGCAACGCATTTCTTAGTTTGCTCACTATTAAATGGCGGATGGTAATAATAATAATACATTTTATTTTCGGGCGCCTTTCAAATCTCAAGGACACCTTACAAAGATTAACAGAAGAGAAAAAAACATATAGTCGGAGAAAAATAAATAATAAGGACATCATCAATATACAAATTAAAGATAGAAATCGCTCCAAAGACACAAAATCAAAAAACACAATGTGAAGAGAGAGCAGCGGCAGCTAAAGCGCGCCAGTGTCCACTCTCCCTTCCGACAGCCATCTTGGACACAGACTAACATAGTAACTTACACACAGAAAAATCATCCCCCCACAAAGGTTACCACTGTGGGGGAAGGCACAAAGTCCAGTCTCCAACCCCAGTTCTCCCAGAAGTCAGGCCTATTTGAGGCCACCGCTATTGCCTCTACGGAGGCCCGATGTTCCTGGCCGTTCTGGCCGGGTGGAGTTGTCCCGGCGTCGAGAGTCCTCACAGTGGCTGGGCCACCTGGAACGGCCGCTTCCTAGCAGGGGATTGTCGGCTTCCGAAGCCGACAGGGACGCACCGGGTTGGAGCTCCCAGGCTCCCGATGTTAAAGACGGAGCCGCCCGCTCCGCTCCGCAGACCCGCAGCCTGGAGGTGTTGATCTCGGCGGTCACATCTCACCGGAGCTCCAGCGCGTCAATCCAGTGCGGCGACCCAGGCAAGGCATCGCCCGCTCCGCACCACGATAGCGCTCCAGCGCTGTGCCGCCACCGAAGCCGAGGTGGTGGGCGGTCCCCGCCAGGAAACGGCGCTCCAAGCCCGCTGGTAGGCCACGAGGACGGGTCGACGGGCAGCCCGGAGAAAAAACTGCCTCACCGACCAGGTAGGGACCTAGAAGTAAGATTACCTCCTTCCCCCCACATTAAGAAGTCTATTTCTCCTACAAACGAAAGACAAGACTTACTAAAAACTGGGAAAAAAATGGATTAAACGGACGGCTGCTGGTTAGCAGCCATTCCCCAAGATGGCTCCTCCTCCAATGATGGTAGAGAGGAAACCTTTTTCAGAGAAATCCAATGATGTACAACGGCTTGGAAAAATACATTTGTAGGCTCTCCACATTTTAACACATTGTCTCAGATGTCAAATGATGTCCTCGCCTTAATATCAAAGTTAGAGTCTCACATGACACAGGGTTTTAAAGACAATGAGGAGGAATTGGAAATGTCTGCACTTAAGGCTACACCCTAGCTTAACGCATACTTCATCTTGTGAGGAATGATTTTATCATATGAAAAAAGTGCAATATTCCACCTTTTTATAAAGATAAACACATTAAAAATTGGTACCAAATGGATCCCTGAAATAGGCCCTGGTGAAAGAAAATACTGAATGAGGGATTTTGGTTAATGGTTAAAGTAAACACAAAATGTACTTTCAAACAAATCATGCTGCATTTTGGCCCCTTCTTTGGACTACTGTGCTATATAACTTTAAATCTGCACTTGCTATTTTATGACATCTTTCCAAGACTCTGCAGAAGACATCTGGCACACAAAGTAGTCTTCTGTGTATATACATCCAGCTGCATTTGTAAGAGGAAAAAGTTCCATTACTTATCTATTGAAATGTGACATTGAGTTAGACAGGGTGAACTGTTTTCACTGGATCATCATCCCCCTCAGAATCCAATGCATTACACACATTATTCATGTGACAATCAGATATCTTCATAACACTGTTTTGACTTTCCATGGTAGATAGGATTTGAACTCAACTTTAGTTCAGGTAAGATATGTCCATGGGAATAATCACATAAATAGAGGAACACCTTGGCAACAGCCTTTTTCTCCTTTGCAGACAACCTTCATACTTAAGATGTGCCATATACCTTGGGCATAATAAACAAGTGCAATAATGTGAAATGCTTGAAATGCCATTTCCCAGGGACTGCGGCAGTCTCCACTGTAGGACTCCACAATGGAGACAAGACCCTAATGAAAGGTGTGCAGAAAAATCAAACAAACCAACCTTGGTAATGATGCCAGCAAAGTTTCTCACTGTGCAGCTTGGTGAGTGGGAGTCAGGTTCAACACCAATTCATTATGAACCTCTGTCTATTCTTCTGATGCTTGTGATTTTATTAGAGGATCCCATCTCTTGCAGGTAGAGCAAACAGCCTTTGTTTCATCTCTGACAGAGCAATGGAAAGTGTAAAGAGAAACTTTGAACAATTAAGCACTCAAGTCTTTATCTCAATTTGCTCTTCAAAGATGAATTACATTTCCTTATGAATGCTGCCAGGCTTTTCATGTCAACCTGATCAAGTTAAAAATAGGAGGTTTCAGGACCAGCACCCTTCTGCAATAAATTAGTAAGATTAAACGAGAACTTACCAGTTCGAAGTTTGATCATTATTTTATGAGGAGTAACGTTGAGGGATTACGTGAAGAACCCGCCAGGGCGCATGCGTGTCATTCTTCAAAGCAGCGGTGTGAAATCACAGATAACAGTAAATGACTGAACATAGTAAGATTAGAGAAGAGGATACCAGTTGAACTTTATGATCAAGGGTGGGAGCGGAGGGCACGTAATCCCTCAACGATACTTCTCATAAAATAATGATCAAACTTCGAACTGGTAAGTTCTCGTTTAATCTTACTATTTTACTTTGGAGTCACGTGAGTGACTACGTGAAGATTTCAAAGCTCTGTGATTTCATGCCGTGGAAACAAGTCCATGCATCACATCTGCCTTAATTGACTACGGGAGGAATTGTGTTAACATGTTTAAACATGAATCTGATATTGAAAATCCATGATAAATTTATTAACAACAAATTATAGCCCCTATTTTATGGGGTGAAATCATATTACAGAACTTAAAATTGATTCTGCAAAAGTTCCAGGTTTAACCACTGGTTTATGGTAGAATTGTTGGAACGTTTTTTCCCTTGACCATCCTGCTGTCTCCAGGATTTGGTCCATCGGTACGTCCAACTCCATAGCTGCCGATGCAGCTGCAGCCCTGGTGGAATGAGATTTGAATATGTTAGTATCCACCCCAGCTGTTGTTAAAACCTGTTTCAGCCATCTGGAAATAGTTTGAACCGACACTTTCTTGTGGGGTTGCTTGTGGCTGATTAGTAGTGCCATCTCATTGCCTCTGATGTTTTTGGTGTTCTCCATATATAACAATAAATGTCTTATTATACAGAGACGATCATCTATAGGGTAGGCCCTAAATTCTATTTTGAGGCCTGATGGTCCCGGTCTGTTCTGTTTGACTAATTCGTGAATATGAAAAGTTATATTTTTTGTTGAAGAAGTCATTTTGTCCAGCCTTATCTTATGTAAAGACTGTACTCTTTGTGCTGTGACCAAAGCCATCAGCATGACTGTTTTTTGCAGGGATAGAGCTGTTGCTGGAGACCAGTTCCTTAGCAACGTTAGGACAATACTCACATCCCATATTTGAGAGTACCTGGTTCTTGGGGGATTGATATTAAAAATTTCCCTCATAAGTTTGGTTACCAGGGGGTGAGTCCCAACAGAATGACGCTCTGATCCTCGCCATAGATATGCTGAAAGGGCAATTCTGGCACAGTTAATGGCACTGTAACTGAGCCCCTCATCATAATGGAGGCCTGCCAGGAATTCCAGAACAGACGGTATGTTCATCGAGCTGTAAGTGATGTTGTTTCTGTGACAATATATCTCCCATTTCTTGATGTATACCAGATATTGTTTTTTGGTGGACTGCCTGTGAGCCGTTGAGATAATGTTCAATGTTCGGTCCGTCAGTCCCAGTTACAGTAGAGGTTTCTTTAGACTCTACAAATTAATAAGTTTGTCGTTTTATGACATGGATGGCTATCCCCAGTTACGGGATGAACCAACAAATCTGGTCGTTTCAGGATGGTGATACATGGTTCTAAGACCGTCGAGTATCACAGGGAACCATGGTTGAGTAGGCCAATCGGGCACTACCAAAATACCAGACGCCGAGTCTTGTTGTATTTTGCGTAATACCCGACTGATGAGGCAGAAAGGAGGGAATGCATAGAAAAACTATTTCCCCCAATGCAGCGAAAAAGCATCTATCGCTGATGCCCCAGGGTCTGGTTCCCAAGAAACATTGTTTGGTAACTGGTGATTGAGTCTAGATGCAAATAGATCGATATCTGGTGTTCCATACCGTGCTACAATTTCAGCAAATACTTTTATATCCAACATCCATTCGATGTTTTCATTGAATTTGCGTGACCTGGTGTCTGCCACTGCATTTAGGTTACCTGGTAGGTAAGTAGCTGATATCCAAATATTTCTCTGGATACACCATTGCCAAATTGTATTAGCCAGATTGTCACATGATGTCAATTTGATTCCACCCATATGGTTAATATATGCCACCACGGTGGTATTGTCAATCTGTAGTCTAACATGCTGGTGATATATTCCAGAACTATGACTTTAGGCCATAGAACGCACCCAACATTTCCAGGTAGTTTATGCCAAGTGTATGTAGTAATGATGCCTCCTGTGCATTCCATCTACCTCCACAACTGGAGATGGAATCGGTTGCACCCCAACCAAGCGCACTGGCATCAGTTTGTAGCACCACTGAGGGGTTGCTGATAATAATAGGGCTGGAACAATGCCGAATGTTATCCACCATTTTAATTCCATAATTGCTTTGATTGGTAGCTTCATTGGTCTGTCGAAATGACCAGCATTAATTTTGAGTGCTTGTATTTTTGCCCGTTGTAAATTTTGATAATACAAAGGTCCAAATTGTGTGGCTGGAAAAGCAGCCACTATTTTGCCAATCACCCTTGCTACCAATCTGATAGATGGTTCACTGATGTCAATGAGGTTGTTGCAGGCCTCAGTTAAGACTGTAGCCTTGTCCTTTGGTAAAGTCACCGACATGTGAACTGAGTCGATAGTGAACCCCAAATAATCCATTATGGTGGAAGGCGTTAGTTTAGATTTAACTGGATGGATGATAAACCCCAGTTTCTCAAACAATTGTTTGGTGGCTGATACAGCTAGTTTGGCTAATTCCAAAGTTTTGCCCACAATCAATATGTCATCTAGATAGGCCATGATCATATGTTTTTGTTTCCGAAGAAACGCTAGGGCTGGTTTCAAAATTTTTGTAAACAGCCTGGGGCTGATGTTAATCCATTTGGTAGAGCTCTCTACTGTCAGTGCTGCCCTATCCAGTTGAATTTTAAATAACATCTGTGGTCAGTCCGTATAGGCACTGAATAGTAAGCATCTTTTAAGTCAATGCTAGCCATGAAGTAGCCGTCGGAAATCAATTGTTTGGCAGTAACAAAGGTTTCCATTTTGAAATGAATATATTGCACATATGTATTCAAGTTGGTCAAATCTATGATGATGCGACAACCACCATCTTTTTTGTTTTTGGTAAAGATATTAGATACAAATTCCAGAGAATCGTGTTGGGTTTTTTCAATTACCCCCTTTGCGTGAAGTCTCACCAGTTCAGCATGTGCTTCTAATTTTTCTTTTCGTGAAAGTACGAACGTTCGGTTCGGTACATGCTGAACTGGGGGGCTATTTTTGTGCACAAATTCAATGGTATATCCCTGGATACTGTTTAGGATATAAGTGTCTCTTGTCAATGCACTCCATGCCTCCCCAAAGAAGTGTAATCTCCCACCGATATGTGTATTATCCACACTTCCTATAATTTGTAAGGGACCAGACCCACCTACCTCCATGGTTACCAGTGGAAGGTTTACTTCTTCCTGTGTGGTCTTCGAGGAGGTTGAGGCGCCGGTGTCCGGGTTTGGGTTTGGGTTTGAGTTTGGGGTTTGCGCATTTTCCACGAAGGTCGGTCTGGGCCATGGCCTAAAAAAGACCGCTGTCCTGTACGCCCGGCCTTTGAGCTTTCACCAGCATCTCCTGTTCTGCTGGTGGGTGCATAAGGGTGCTGTCTGTGGCTGTGGGAGGTCCTTGCTGTTGTCGCCTTTATGAGCCCCAGGGTTTTTGCCTCCTCATCGAGCTCCTTAACCTGCTTGGACAGGTTTCCACCAAATAATAATATTGGTGGCTTTGTGTCTCCAGGTTTGCACAAGCCTGCAAATTTTGGATTTAGGGCAGGTCGGATGGCACTCTTTCTGACACTATTGATTTCATACTGCGTATTGCAGAATAGTGCCAGTGCATCCTGTTGCTCTTGCGACATTTCCTTCCCATCCACTGTGCGAGCGAATGTTGTGATCCCTGCTGTTAGTAGTTTTAGTATTCTCTGGAGCTTGACATCCATGCTTCTAACTGCTGCTCCGACGTGTTTCCAAATACAATTATTCACGACTGGAACATTCAGGGATACGCAATTTCCTGGTGCCAGATATTTGGCAGTGTTGTCCATCACAGCCTGTTCCTGTAGTTGCTTAAATGACAGGACATCAATGCTGGCAGCTAGTTTCTGTTCTAGGTTTCGTCCAGTCTGATCCGGCTGTATGTAGTTGGACACCATGTCCAGTAGATTTTCGCCTTCCTGCACCCCCTGCACACTTGTAGTTTGTTCAGCAAACCCCTCTTTGGGGTCAGCCCAGAATTGACCCCCAGTACTCCCCTCTGACGAGGGAGATGCACTGTGCAGCCCTACGTAAGGTGCTGCTGTGGGTGTTATATATGACCCACGGTGACTAGACTCCATCTCCCGGAGTCTGTCATGTTGGAGCATTTGCTCCATGAGCCGCTCCATCCGGCTCCAGCGCACACGGTCGCTGGCCGCTCGCGGCTCCTCAAAGTCGGACTCATCAGAGTCAACGGCTCTGTTTGATGTTCTTTTTGCCTTCCCGCCCGGCCGCAGTGTTGATCTGGCCGGTGCGGGGCTAGGTCGGGCACAGCTGATCCCATTACGGGTGATTCCTGTGCCGCCGGCCGCTGCTGGCTGCCCGCAACTCCACGGTCCTCCCCCGCCAGCTTTGTCGCAGCTCTGGTTGCTTTTTTGGATTTGTCCATCGTTTCCCCACCTGTGAAACAGTGTGGGAAAAATAAAGACCGCAGAGTAACTACTTACCTGTCGGTGCCGGCTTTTAAACTTGCCGCTGCGGGGGAACGTCGTTCCACCCCGCCTGTCGTTTCGCAATGCGTGTAATGATATGTCACGCATACGCCCTGGCGGGTTCTTCACGTAGTCACTCATGTGACTCCGAAGTAAAATGGACAGTTTCCTGCATAACCACGTTCTGCAAACTTTAAGTCTTCCATTACTCTGCTAACTACATCCTATCTTTCACAATTTACATTCCAACATACTTTGGCTCACAAAGCAGTTTTGATGAAGAGTCTTGGACATCAAATGCCAACTCTATTTCTCTGTCTACAGATGCTGCCTGACCTGCTGACTATTAATAACATTTTCTGTTTTGATACCTTGGCTGTTATTCTGGCAGAAATTACTATGTTTTCATATCCCTCATCGACTCATTTGGTGTTATTTCTGTAACCTACTCTGAAAAATCTGCGATCTCTGTTCATGCCTCTTATCCAACCCAAATACATTTTCCCAACTGGTGTCAGCCAATCCTTGGGTCTAAACTCTGGAATGGCCTCCCCAGACCTTTCTGTTTCTGAACTAACTCTCCTCTTTTAGGGCCTCTTCCTTTAAATTCTAATAACGGGTATTGACCTGAATTGTTGACACTGTTTCCCATTTTAAAGCTCGACTCGAAACGTTGCCTATTTCCTTCGCTCCATAGATGCTGCCTCACCCGTTGAGTTTCTCCAGCATTTTTATCTACCCTAAACCCATTTTAAAGCTGCTGCCCTGCCTGTATTCTGACATTTTCTATTTCTGTTTTAGATTTTCATCTCTGCATTTTTTTTCACAACCAAAATCTATCTGCTTGGCCTAGCTTGGTCATCTGTCCTAATGGTTCTTATCGTGAATCAGTACCAAATACGCCTGTAAAACACCTTTGGATGTTCATAGCCATTGGGTTGTTTATGCTTTATCCACCTGTGTCTGCAGCACTCTCTTGGGTTTAAAGTCAGAGTACAAATGTCAGACACTAATCACTTCCGATTTATTAACATTTAGAAAACTTAATAATCTTTTGCATCTTCATGGCTTCTATTTAATAAAAATGCTTTTCCCTTATTTTGACAAGTTAGTTCTGCCTGTTCTGTGCAAATTTAAAAAGGCATGATTAAAATAGTATCCACATTTAATGGTGAGATGCATAAGAATTATGATGCAGGCTCAGCCTTCATGTATTATCAAAATGATGATCAGTAGATGTTTAATCTTTAAAGGATTATGCAGTTGGTTCATGTACGTGGCACTGAAGTGAGAAGTCAGCTGTGATTCTACTGGCATGAGTGGTCATGAATAGGTATGACAAACAGTCTACTATTGCTCCTGTTTCTTATATAGTCAGAAGTTGTTTTATGTATCCAATGACCAAAATCGCTTAAAATAAGTTCACCAGTACCAAATAATAATCAAAGACATTAATGGAATGTTGGTCTTTATCTTGAATAGGAATTGAAAGCAACAGTGAGGAAACAATAATTCTGTTATGACCAGCCTTGATCAAACCACATCCAGAACATGGTGTTCAGTGTTCAGCACCAAACCTTGGGACAGCACTTTGAGAATTGATGATTCACTGTAGTTTCAGCAAACAGTTTGAGAAATGGAGTTCAAAGAATTGAAATGTATTTTATGATGGTTAACATATGTTTGGGATTTTGAAACAGTAGAGATTCTGAAACAGTATGGTAATGTTAGAGGCTAGATGCCAAGATGCTTTTGTGAGGAGAATCCAAGGGGGCAGCACATAGAAACATAGAAACATAGAAAATAGGTGCAGGAGTAGGCCATTCGGCCCTTCGAGCCTGCACCGCCATTCAATATGATCATGGCTGATCATCCAACTCAGTATCCTGTACCTGCCTTCTCTCCATACCCCCTGATCCCTTTAGCCACAGGGGCCACATCTAACTCCCTCTTAAATATAGCCAACTACCTTCTGCGGGAGAGAATTCCACAGATTCACCACTCTCTGTGTGAAAAAAGTTTTCCTCATCTCGGTTCTAAAAGATTTCCCCTTTATCCTTAAACTGTGACCCCTTCTTCTGGACTTCCCCAACATCGGGAACAATCTTCCTGCATCTAGCCTGTCCAACCCCTTAAGAATTTTGTACGTTTCTATAAGATCCCCCCTCAAGCTATATTTAAGAGGGAGTTAGATGTGGCCCTTGTGGCTAAGGGGATCAGAGGGTATGGAGAGAAGGCAGGTACGGGATACTGAGTTGGATGATCAGCCATGATCATATTGAATGGCGGTGCAGGCTCGAAGGGCCGAATGGCCTACTCCTGCACCTAATTTCTATGTTTCAATCTACTAAATTCTAGCGAGTACAAACCGAGTCTATCCAGTCTTTCTTCATATGAAAGTCCTGACATCCCAGGACATCACAGTGGCATAGCTAGTAGAGAGCCTGCCTCACAGCTCCAGTGATCTGGGTACTATCCTGATCTCTGGTGCCGTCTGTGTGGAGTTTGCATGTTGCCCCTGTGACTAAGCTCATCCCACACCCCAAAGACATTCTAGTTGGTGGGTTAATCACCCACTCTCAGTTACCGCTAGTGTGTGGGTGAGTTGTAGAATCTGTGAGGAGCTGATGGAAATGTGAGGAAAATAAAATGAGGATTAAAATTAGGTGAGTACAAAGTAGTGTTTAATAGTTGGCATGTACTGAAGGAGCTGGTTTCTGTAATTTATAACTCTTCAAAAAAAGATAAAATAATTTAGAATGAAATCAGAAAGCATTCCCACAGAGCGGGGAGCAGAAATCTGAATCTTCTTGTAACACTGGACATGCTCAAATTGAAATGTTTCTAAATGATACCTGTTAAATTACTGTAGGGAGGAACTGCAGATGCTGGTTTAAACCAAAGATAGACACAAAATGCTGGAGTAACTCAGTGGGACAGGCAGCATCTCTGGATAAAAGGAATGGGTGATGTTTCGGGTCTGAAGAAGAGTCTTGACCCGAAACGTCACCCATTCCTTCGATCCAGGGATGCTGCCTGTCCCGCTGAGTTACTCCAGCATTTTGTGTCCATCTCCTGTTAAATTCTTGTTAAATAAAAGCATCAAAGGGATTGAAATGTAATTGAAAAGTGCAGTTCAGCTGCGATCTCATCAAATGTTTCCAGACTACAACAACCACAATCATCTTGTTTTAGATCTTTATTTTGCACTGAGATAATGAAAGAAATGGACAGAATATTTCCTCTGAATATGAGGGATGGTGGTGTGGAATTTGTGAGAAAAAACTTAGGATTTTTTTGGGAAAAAAATATTGATACCATAAAGCTATGGTATTAGTGACAATACCATAATTCACAGATGTGGTAATTAACTGCAGTGAAAATAAAAACTCAAACTTATTGGACTTAATTATCACTTTGTGCTTCTCCCTGTAAAACACATTCTAAGAGATATTTAAAAGGAAATTGTGTGATAAATAAAACATTACGCTGCTGGCAGCACGTTATGGACATCCTGTCATGCGTGTAAACCCATCATAACTCACTCTTGCAGTACTCATGATTTACAGGTCATTCATGGGTGAACGGATTTCCATGATGCATTTCTAGTGAACATAACTTATATATGTAACTTATGTAAATTTATTGTTGCAACAAGGATACTGCGTCGTAAGGCTTTTCAGACTATAAAAACTCGTGGATTTGTAATAAAGCTCATTCACCTTCAATCCTGATAGCCAATTGCAATGAAATTTAAAATAATTTTGCAATAAGTGTCCATAACCTCGAATAAAACTGTGCCTGAGGGTCTAGATTGGGAAGCAGTATGTGCGGCATCTTCACAGTAAGTCCCTTATTAGATGAGCTGATCAATATGCATCCAGGACACAGGCCTTAAACTGCAATTAGGCTCTTTGCATGTGCAGATAAGGGCCTATCATCTATTTCAATGACCTCCACACCTTTGCAAGGGTTTGCCTTCTGCTCACCAGCTGCTGAAGTATGTTTCTTCAGTTGCACCACTGCCATGTCAGGGTTGATTTAAGGAATTTCTGGAAGCTGTCCGTTAAAACTTCTCTGAGCTCCCTGAATGAAGCCAATCACCAATCTCATTCAACTTGTGTGACGCATGCCATAGTAGGACCTTATACCAATTTAGGCATAGATCATTTTCTCAGCCTATAATTGTGAGTTAATAATACCTTTATGTATTGCTGTTCTCTGAAGAACGAAATAATTAGATGTCGGTAGTATTGTTATTAACCATAAATATTGTTGGATTTCTGGCAAGATTGCTCTTGCATAAAATGCAGAAGTTTTTGAACACAGCAGCCAAAACAATAGATCACATGGGATCTAAGGTTAGATTGCTTGGGATCCATGGAGAGATAGCTTAATGAATAGAAAATTGGCTTCATGGAAGTAAGCCGAGGGTGATGGTAGAAGGTTGCTTCTCGGACTGGAGGGCTATGACTAATGGAGTGCCTCAGGGTTCGGTGCTGGGCCCATTACTGTTTGTCATCTATATCAATGATTTGGTTGAGAACATACATGGGAAGACTAGCAAGTTTGCAGATGATACAAAAGTGGGTGGTTTTGAAGATAGCGAAGATGGTTGTGAAAAATTGCAGTAGGATCTTGATCGATTGGCCAGCTGGACTGAGGAATCTTTGTTAAAATTTAATGCAGAGAAATGTGCGGTATTGCATTTTGGGAAGTCTAACATGGGCAGGACCGACACTGTGAATGGTAGGGCTCTAGGTAGCGTTGCAGAGCTGAGGGATCTAGGAGTGCAAGCGCATGGTTCCTTGAAGGTGGAGTCGCAAGTCTATTGGGTGGTCAAAAAGGCTTTTGGCACATTGGCCTTCGTCAGTCAGATTATTCAGTATAGAAGTTGGGAGGTCATGTTGCAGTTGTACAAGACATTGGTGAGGCCGCATTTAATGAATTGTGTTCAGTTCTGGGCACCATGTTATGGGAGCGATGTTGCCAAGTTGGAAAGGGTACAGAGAAGATTTACAAGGATGTTGCCAGGATTAGAGGGTCTGAGGCAAAGGTTGAGTAGGCTGGGTCTCTATTCCTTGGAGCGCAGGAGGATGAGGGGTGATCTTACAGAGGTGTATAAGATCATGAGAGGAATTGATTGGGTAGATGCACAGAGTCTCTTGCTCAGAGTAGGTGAATCGAGAACCAGGGGACATAGTTTTAAGGTGAAGGGGAAAAGATTGAATTGGAATCTGAGGGGTAACTTTTTCACATAAAGGCTAGTGGATGTATGGGACAAGCTGCCGAAGGAGATAGTTAAGGCAGGGACTATCCCAACATTTAAGAAACAGTTAGACAGGTACATGGATAGGACAGATTTGGAGGGATATGGATCAAATGGGGGCAGGTGGGACTAATGCAGCTGGGACATGTTGGCTGGTGTGGGCAAGTTGGGCCAAGGGGCCTGTTTCCACACTGTATCACTATGGCTCTATCAGCATTAAATGTAGTGAATGTGTCTGGGCTAGCACAATACAAATACATGGCTGCAATGCCGGTTACTTATTTCTCAGTTCATTGTGCACAGAATTTTTAATGGTCAACTTTGATTACACAATATATTTTGCACTGGTACAAAATTACTTGACATCGTCCAAGTTAACCTAGGAAAGCCTTTTAATGTTGCCTTGCCTCAACCCAAACAGATGCACAACATTTACCAGGTAAACTTGTAGATATTGAACGTTCTGTTGATAGTCTACTAGTTTATAGGAAAAGATGCTGAACTAATGTAACTGAGAAACAAAACATCTCACTAGATGGAGTTTTGGTTTGAATCTATGCATTTAGAAATTGCTTAGTGAGTGTTCGAAAAGCTTTTTACTCTTGCTGATTTGTTGCTGATTGACATTTTAAAATGATGTTTCTAATTGAATAGAAACATAAAAAAAGTAGGGCATTTGGCCCTTCGAGCCAGCACCACCATTCAATATGATCATGGCTGATCATCCAAAATCAGTACCCCGTTCCTGCTTTTTCCCCATATCCCTTGATTCCATTGGCCCTATTAGCTAAATCTACAGTAACCCTCATTTGAAAACATCCAGTGAATTGGCCTCCACTGCCTTCTGTGGCAGAGAATTCTACAGATTCACAACCCTCTGGGTGAAAAGGTTTTCCCTCATCTCAGTCCCAAATGGCCTACCCCTTAGTCTTAAACTGTGACCCTGGTTCTGGTCTCCCCCAACATCAGGAACATTTTTCTAATGACCCATTATGGTTGCACAGCAAGCAATGCAGAGGCAGAAGAGTCCACCACTGGCAGGGGTCCTAGCCTCCCTATCCTAGCATCCCACTGTTACAATGTGCATGGTGCCCAGAGTTGCTTGGGGGCTTTTAATTTCAAGACAGTTCCATTTATTTCTACGTCCATCTGTGCTTCTATGTTTAATTCAACTCAGATCTCAGGAAGCTGAGACTTCTCTTTGGTCTCTCCAGTGCATTCTGAATCAGTGAAGGTGGGCCTCTAATAACTCATTGCAACTCATTGTAGTGCAACAGTGTTTGAAGTCTGGATCTTCAGGATCCTTTGGGAGAGACAAAAGATAGATATTGTAAGAAAGCTTCAACAATAGTGTGACATTCAGAATTTCTATAAGTGCATGCATACTTGGAACACTGGTATTTTATGCTCTCAGTAACAAGTTTTTAAACCATATTGTTATCCGTTTCTGATTATTTTCAGTGCATTCCCTAAATAATGCCACAGATTCATGGCACATTAGGTCACATTTTATGACCATTAAGTTGAAAATTATCATAATGATGAAAAGTCATTGACTTGAAACATTGACTCGTCTTTTTTCATTGAATGCTGTCTGCCCTGCTGTCTATTTCCACAACTTTTTTTAAATTTCGCAACTACCGTAGTTTCCTTTATGTTTGTCTGGCTGTGCATTCCTTTGGCTCCATTGTGATGGAGAATCCCATGGATTCTTTTGGTTTTGGTTCAATTTATGGAATTGGTGCCTCATCTGTCAGGTTCTGTGCAGATATTATGGTGCCCAGCTTGTTACCTGATGCCAGGAATGTTTATTATTTGGTGGATTGGAATAGTATGCTTCCCATAACCTTCTGACGATGACACTTTGATACAGCGCACTTTTCATATTTTCAGGTTATATTTTAATAGTTTCTGAAGAACTTACCTGAACAATCAGACAAATTTGCCTAAAAAATTGAATAATTTGTGTGTATTTTTATGTTTAAACCATGCACAAAAACCATGTTACTTCTAGTTTAAGAAGAAACTGTTGATTTACACCGAAGATACACCAGGCAGCGTCTCTGGAGTGAAGGAATAGGTAACGTTTCGGGTCGAGACCCTTCATCAGACTCATCAGACTGATAAACATAGAAACATAGAAACATAGAAAATAGGTGCAGTAGTAGGCCATTCGGCACTTCGAGCCAGCACCGCCATTCAATATGATCATGGCTGATCATCCAACTCAGTATCCTGTACCTCTCTCCATACCCCCTGATCCCTTTAGCCGCAAGGGCCACATCTAACTCCCTCTTAAATATAGCCAATGAACTGGCCTCAACTACCTTCTGTGGCAGAGAATTCCAGAGATTCACCACATAAAGGGTTTCGACCCGAAACATTACATATTCCTTCTTTCCAGAGACGCTGCTTGACTCGCTGAGTTACTCCAGCATTTTGTGTCTATCTTGCATGTTACTTCTTCTTTGATATATATGCCCTCCATAATGTTTGGGACAAAGACCCTTCATTTATTTATTTGCCACTGTACGCCACAATTTGAGATTTGTAATAGTAAAAAATCAAATGTGGTTAAAGTGCACATTGTCAGATTTTATGAAAGGGTATTTTATATACATTTTGGTTTCACCATGTTGACATTGCAGCTGTGTTTATACATAGTTCCCCCATTTCAGGGCACCATAATGTTTGGGACACATGGCTTCACAGGTGTTTGTAATTACTCAGGTGTGTCTAAATGCCTCCTTAATGCAGGTATAAGAGAGCTCACAGCACTGAGTCTTTCCTCCAGTCTTTTCATCACCTTTGGAAACTTGTATTGCTGCTTATCAAAATTAGGACCAAAGTTGTGCCAATGTAAGTCAAAGAAGCCATTATGAGACTGAGAAACAAGAATAAAACTGTTATAGAGACATCAGCCAAACCTTAGGCTTACCAAAATCAACAGTTTGGAACATCATTAAGAAGAATGAGAGCACTGGTGAGCTTACTAATCGCAAAGGGACTGGCAGGCCAAGGAAGACCACCACAGCTGATGACAAAAGAATCCCTAAACACCTGTCCGACAGATCAGAAGCACTCTTCCGGAGTCAGGCGTGGATTTGTCAATGACCACTGTCTGCAGAAGGCTTCATGAACAGAAATACAGAGGCTACACTGCAAGATGCAAACCACAGGTTAGCAGCAAAAATAGGATGGCCAGGTTACAGTTTGCCAAGAAGTACTTAAAAGAGCAACCACAGTTCTGGAAAAAGGTATTGTGGACAGATGAGACGAAGATAAACTTATATCAGAGTGATGGCAAGAGCAAAGTGTGGAGGAGAGAAGGAACTGCCCAAGATTCAAAGCATACCACCTCATCTGTGAAACACGATGGTGGGGGTGTTATGACCTGGGCATGTATGGCTGCTGAAGGAACTGGCTCAGTTATCTTCATTGAGGATACAACTGCTGATGGTAGCAGCATAATGAATTCTGAAGTGACACATCCTATCTGCTCAAGTTCAAACAAATGCCTCAAAACTCATTGGCCAGCGGTTCATTCTACAGCAAGACAATGATCCTAAACATTCTGCTAAAATAACAAAGGAGTTTTTCAAAGCTAAAAAATGGTCAAATTCTTGAGTGGCCAAGTCAATAACCTGATCTGAACCCAAATGAGCATGCCTTTAATATGCTGAAGAGAAAACTGAAGGGGACTAGCTCCCAAAACAAGCATAAGCTAAAGATGGTTGCAATACAGGCCTGGCAGAGCATCACCAGAGAAAACACCCAGCAACTGGTGATGTTCATGAATTGCAGACTTCAAGTGGTCATTGCATGCAAAGGATATGCAACAAAAACTAAACATGACTACTTTCATTTACATGACATTGCTGTGTCTCAAGCATTATGGTGCCCTGAAATGGGGGGGACTATGTACAAACAGTGCTGTAATTTCTACATGGTTAATCCAAAATGTATAAAAATGGCCTTTATTAAAATCTGACAATGTGTGCTTTAACCACATGTGATTTTTTTTCTATTAAAAATCTCAAATTGTGGAGTACAGAGGCAAATAAATATATGATGGGTCTTTGACCCAAACATTATGGAGGGCACTGTAAGTGCACCCATATTGCTTGAGTGTCTCTAACCCAGTGCATAGGCAGGACTTAATCAAGAAGGAATTCATCCTGTTACCAACACGTGCAATTAATTTTGCTTATTCAACAATTGAGTTTGTAATCTACATTTTTTGTGATTAAGTCACAATAAACAATTAGCACAGTCTGGTCAAAAGGAGACACAAGAAACTGCAGATGATGGAATGTTGATCAAAACACAATGTGCTGTAGCATCTCAGTGGTCAGGCAATACTGTGGCGGAAATGGACAGGCAACATTTGTAATGGGACCCGAAGAAAGAGTCTGAAGAGGGGTCTGGTATTTGATATTTTGCATATTATGTTTATAGTAGTAAACTAGACTAAGTGGGACCTGTTGGATCCCTGTCACATGTGAGGCCTGGTCCCCCAACGCAACCCGTTCCCCCAACGCGTTATTCCACCACTCACCCATAGCCCCCAACTGTGCAGGCGGGGCACATTTCCCCTCATCCCCAGCACTCTCTCCCCTTCAACTTCACCCTCCCTCTTCTTTCCCCTCTCCTCCTCCCCTCCCCAATCCCTCCTGCACCTCTCCCTCCATCTACTTTCCCCTACCCGCAGTCATTCCCTCCCTCCATAACTCCTCTCCCCTCCCTAACCCCACCTATCTCTCTATCCCCCACCTCCACACTCCTCACCTCCCTCTATCCCCCCACTATCCCTCCTCACCTCCCCCACTGCCCTCCTTCCCTCTATTCCCCACTCCCCCTCCTCCCCCTCTATTCCCCCTCCGGCCCCACTCTCCCTCCTCACCTCCTCCCTCTTCTTTTTCCTCTCCTCCTACCCTCCCCCACACCTTCCCTCACTGCTCCTTTCTCCTACCCTCCCTCCCTCCCTCCCTCCTCCCTCCCTCCCTCCCTCCCTCCCTCCCTCCCTCCCTCCCTCCCTCCCTCCCTCCCTCCCTCCCTCCCTATCTCCTCTCGTCTCCCTACCCCCTCCTCTCCCTCTAACCCCCACCTCCCCATCTCCTTCCTCACCTCCCCCACTTTCCCCCCCTCTCCCTCCCTACCCCCTCCTCTCCCTCAATTCCCCCACCCTCGCTCCTCACCTCCCCAGGATCTCGAGGTTGCCGCTCCTCTGACTGGAGGTTGCTTTGACCGGAGGTTGCCATGACCAGAGGCCGCGCGTCGACCGTAAACCGCACGCCGGGCAGAGGCGGGCGCCGCCGGTGACTGACAGCGGATGTGGCCAATCAGTGCAGCAATTGTGCAGTAAGGGGCAGTGTCGTCCAAGCGGTGACTGACAGGAGAGGAGTCCAATCTGCACACGCATGGATTTTAAGATTTTTAAACCTTCATAACTTTTAAAATATAGCACCGATCAGAACAAAACGTGTTGCACTTGCAGCACAGGAGAATAGTGAGTAAGGTGGGGATAAATCCTAGCACGATCATGTACTGTTTTTGCGCAAATGTAAAAATAGCGCAAACCGGAATCTAACAAGATGAGAGTTTTAGTTATGTATGGATAGATAGATAGATTCTACAGGAATTTAAGAGACCCGCAATATATAATTTTATATGTATTAAAGCATCCAATGCAATTTCTTTTTTTTAATTTAAAAATTGTCCCTGCAAAGAATTGTCTTCAATCCTTCTGTAATCTGTGGAGTTTTCCCCTGAGGGAAACCTGTACAGCATTATTCTTGCTCATCACTGTTTTCCTTGTTCCCCTGATTTTCTATGGTCCCTCCCTTCCCTGCAGGCTGCTGTGAAGATGTCAGCAAACGAATGACATGGAAAATGTTTGTCCATTCACCAGCTGTACCTGTGAAATGTGCAGGCCATGTGCAATTTGTCCTGTTTTGAAGCTCTTAAAGAAAAATAAAGAATGACAAATGGTTTCTTTAAGCAAGGATGTCCCAAGTTCGTCATTTTTTTTGTGCTTTCCAGTTCGGCATTAGTACCATATGCAAGACCCAATTATTGCATCTAAAATGGCGTAAATCCAATTTTGAGGCAATTGTATTGTGATCAAAAGGAAAATTCCCAGATAATTACCGTTAGGTGTGATGATCATAAGGCACTTTCATTTCCTTCTGCTGACCTCATTCTGTCAGATTGTGCAAGTTGGATGAACATTTTTCCCAATGAGGGGCTGAACAAGTGATTCCCGAGAATCCATTTTAACAAGTACAAGTGCTTGTGTTATCCCTTCTCACCAGAGATCATGTGCAGTTGCATTATATATTGTTCAGTTAACTGTCAGAGAACATTGTTATAAATTAAATAAAGGAGACCCCTGGCAAATATTTACAGGCCATGTCAGAGAAGATGGATGCATGTATTTACATGCACTTCAATCAATGCAATTGTGGTTACGTTTGTTCAGAAGCCCTTTAATGTGATGCTATAAATGTGCCTGTTAAACAAGCTTTTGATTAACTTCCCTAATAATTCCTTACTTAAGTCAGTGTCAAAGATCATTTGACAATACCCTTGTGAATCAGGGTGGGAGGTTTTACTAAATTTATTGCCTTCTTGCCAAGACAGGATTTGTTTTAATTTGCTTTTTTGCATAAGCTTTCTTATGCTCAATGTGATCAACGTGCTGCGTACTTGGAATGGTGGTGTCTTGTAGTTAAGTTGATAAGTTTTCCATTCCTTTAAGAGTGGCACAACTTTCATGGAAGCTGATAGAGTCAGAATCATGAAAATTTGAAGCAATTTTGTGAAAAATGATTTAGTTTAGTTTAATTTATTGTCAAGTGTACCGAGGTAGAGTGAAAAGTTTTTCTTGCGTGCTAACCAATCAGTGGATAGAAAATACATGACTGTTCAAATCTGTTTATCTGTTCACAATGCTGTGATAGCTTTATATATATGGAATAATTCTATGAATGTGAAAATACTACAAAACCTGAAATGAAATTTAAATATTTGATTATTATACCGACGTCTTTTGCCAACCAATTGCAATTTGTCCTGTCATGATTTCTTTCCAAGCTATTTAATTTCCCGAGGGATAAATCTTCACTGCTTCTTCCTGCCATCAAATGTAAATCAAGCAAACTCTGGAATGTGTAGCTGTACCATGTTGATTGAAGAAAAGGATATGTGAAGGTCAAGACTTCAGGCAGGGCACAAAATCTTATGTCTATCAGGCAGAAGTAATTTCTCCATTCTCATGTATGTGAGACCGGGACTACCTATGTCAGGTGCCACAATATACTATGTTTGCTTATGTTTCTAGTGAATTTGGAGGATTTTGCTGATGCAGTGCCCATGTCCTCACCCAAATTATATTCAATCACCTCCTTTGTGCAGGGTATTTTGTTTGCATGTCCAATTAACTAAACTCTCAAAGCAGGTACACCATTCCAAGCTCTGTCATAACAGGAGGGAGGAGACTGCCTGGTAGAAATGCTACATCCCTATTAACTTCTGGGAGTCTCTTGTCCATGGTAGCTCAATGTCAAACAAATGTTATTCTGTATTTTTTTGCAATGCCTCAATCAGTGTAACAGTGGTAATGTTTGCTTGGGCATCTGCACATTGTAGAAGCCTGCTTCATTATTGTGTTTCAAATGTGCTTTTGAACAAGCTTTTGATCATCAGCAATTGATTAGCAGGTTTTTTTGTTCCCTAATCAGCAGCTAGTTTTTTTATCTAAAGGCTGTTAACTACATTTGAGTTAGGATAATGAAACCTGAAGCTTTCTGAGTTAAAATTGTGCTGATGAGAATGTCAAGAAGTGTGGTTGTGTGTTTATGCGTAGCATTTGGGATCTAATGCTGCATCGTTGAGTTTATCAAAGTTGATCCTAATGACCCAAAATCAGAATAAAGCTATTAGATGATTCACAACGTAATATTATAACAATTTGTTTCTTAAAAATCATATAGTAACTGAATACTGTAATGTTAATAGCAATCCCTTGCTGAGCGTTCATGATAAGTAGTATAGCAGGGGTGATAGATGGTGCTAGAAAGAGACTTCACAAAGGAACTAATCCCGCCAGCAGCAAATCATAATACCTTACCTTGACCACATTATTATCTAATTGAAGCCTGTTTGTTGTCTTATACTGAAATGCCTTTTTTCAAAATTAATGAAAAGGCAGCACGATATTTTAATAGGAGAACAACACAAAAGCTTATTCTCCTTGCTAAATCAATCTCTTCCTTCCCCTTCAGCCTGTCTTTGAATTCACTGGTATAACCTCAGGACCTAATGTTTTCAGCAGGTCATCATTTAGTGAGGCTTGAACGTGATGGTGGGTAACACAATGAGATTCTCTTTCCTCATCCAGCAAGCTCGTGTAGGCACCTGCTGGCAGGGGTCACTGGATAATGATCATGATTGCAAATTCTCTGAGCCATTGAGATTCTCTGTAGTGCTTTTGCTGGTACCATAGTTTAATTATTCACCCTTTCTTGTGACATTTCTTTCTTTCTTCTTTTATCTTGTACTAAACACAGAATCTATTCATCTGGACTTCATCCTCAACATTAGCTATTTTTCTTTTCTCTATTGATAAATCTAATTATGCCCATAAAGTTGGTGGGAGTCACACTGAGGCACAGAAATATATTCAACATCCCACTTGATTTGTGCATGGCAAACTTAGCTATTTACACTTGCGCTTCCCCCTGTTGGATTATTTTCTGTGGCCAAACAACAATTACCGGCTCCAATCAAATAATGGCCCAAATCTGTCACATTAACAGGGATCGAGCAATAGAATCAAGAAATATTATAACAAATCTCAACTAACACAAATTTTATTAACATATTAAGTTTATGGTGTAGGTATTTTCACATCTAATTTGTCCTCTGACTGTGTTTGGTGTATCTTTTATGTTATATTTTACGCACCACTACCCAAGTGTGGATTTTGGCCACTGAATTTCAATGTTGTCTTTAACCAGCATGGCCCAATACCTTTACATTTTGGTCACATGAAGGGTGAAATCTCATTGACTACCAAAGAATTGTCAGCCTTACTCCTTACTCAATTGAACAAAACATGGTGGAACTGGTCACTCTTTGGTCGCCACAGAAAGCATTAGTCTGACAAACATTTCCAGAAACTTTTGTAGGGTATGGTCTTAGAGGTGTGTGGGAGGGAACTTTGGGGTGGCTATGAGGTAGTTGAAGCTGTGAGAACCATGAAGGTGGGAAAGACATTTCTATGTGGATTGAAGCATTAGGCACCTTCGTATCATTGATGTTCTTAAGAGGAGATGACCCTGGGTTTGTGGCAACAGATGTAAAGGTGAGCAATGCATATTTATTTGGAAGAAAGGTATCGTCCAGATATAGCATTCCCCTGTGCCATTCCACAGATGTAGATTGTGAGCACACCAGTATTATTCCCCACAGCCTACAGCTTTAGCATTGAAAGACAGGTTTAATGAGGCCAAATTCTCTGGGAACATAATTTGAGCTAACTCTTTTACGCAGTTCTGTATTTTTTTCTAATGTACCTCACCAAGTCCTTCCTCCCACAATTCTAAAAATAATAACTGGTGCTTGTTTGAAGATGCAGACTTAGCTATCTCTTTCCTTTGAAATGTTTTGGACATGAAAACTTGAATTTAATTTTCCAAAGATGCTGCCTGATCTCATGTATATCGGACATAGAAACATAGAAACATAGAAATTAGGTGCAGGAGTAGGCCATTCGGCCCTTCGAGCCTGCACCGCCATTCAATATGATCATGGCTGATCATCCAACTCAGTATCCCGTACCTGCCTTCTCTCCATACCCTCTGATCCCCTTAGCCACAAGGGCCACATCTAACTCCTTCTTAAATATAGCCAATGAACTGGCCTCGACTACCCTCTGTGGCAGTGAGTTCCAGAGATTCACCACTCTCTGTGTGAAAAAAGTTCTTCTCATCTCGGTTTTAAAGGATTTCCCCCTTATCCTTAAGCTGTGACCCCTTGTCCTGGACTTCCCCAACATCGGGAGCAATCTTCCTGCATCTAGCCTGTCCAACCCCTTAAGAATTTTGTAAGTTTCTATAAGATCCCCTCTCAATCTCCTAAATTCTAGAGAGTATAAACCAAGTCTATCCAGTCTTTCTTCATAAGACAGTCCTGACATCCCAGGAATCAGTCTGGTGAACCTTCTCTGCACTCCCTCTATGGCAATAATGTCCTTCCTCAGATTTGGAGACCAAAACTGTACGCAATACTCCTGGTGTGGTCTCACCAAGACCCTGTACAACTGCAGTAGAACCTCCCTGCTCCTATACTCAAATCCTTTTGCTATGAAAGCTAACATACCATTCGCTTTCTTCACTGCCTGCTGCACCTGCATGCCCACTTTCAATGACTGGTGTACCATGACACCTAGGTCTTGCTGCATCTCCCCTTTTCCTAGTCGGCCACCATTTAGATAATAGTCTGCTTTCCTGTTTTTGCCACCAAAATGGATAACCTCACATTTATCCACATTATACTGCATCTGCCAAACATTTGCCCACTCACCCAGCCTATCCAAGTCACCTTGCAGTCTCCTAGCATCCTCCTCACAGCTAACACAGATCCTGAATAACTCGTCCTTTACCTGTAGGAACCATTAGAACACCCTTATAGTCCATGAGGTATGACTGCAACTGAAATGACAAGATACAAGCATAAATGGAAGGTTAAGCTCAAACAGGCGGAGATGCAGCAGAGCATGACCCTTGATTTCTGATGAGGAAAATGTCATTAGGTTTGCAAACACTGGAATGATCATAGAAATTAGATTTGGTGAAATCAGGACTCCCCCACCAGCTCACTGCCCTCAAAGTTCACACCTTCTCCCAACTTCTGCTGAAATGTAGTGAAATACTGTGCTTTTATTTTGAAATGTATTATAAGTCAATGCTTTGCTTGACTAAAGAAAGATTTAATAATTACTTACAAATTAAAGGGCAGAAGAGCTGTAATTTCACAGAATCTTGATAATGTTTACCTCAGAAGGGATCAAGGCTCATAGTATTTTCCGTCTCATATTGAATGTGCCATAAACCACCATTTATGACATTGTTTTTGTGAATCTATTTGCAGAGCCACCCTTCTTCACCACTAGCTGTACTTACAAAAACACTAAAATAGGTGGTATCATAGACAGTAAAGGTGGTTAGCAAAAATTACAGCAAGATCTTGATCAGCCGGACAAGTGGGCCGAGGAATGGCTAATGAAGTTTAATTCAGATAAGTATGAGGTGTTGCATTTTGGGAAGTCATACCAGATTTTGTGTTGAAGATGAATTTCTTCAAAATGAACTTTGGGAGTATTGTAGAGCAGAGGAATCACAAGTTATAGTAGTAGATGTAGGCCATTCGGCCCATCGAGTCTACTCCGCCATTCAATCATGGCTGATCTCTGTCTCCTAATCCCATCTTCCTGCCTTCTCCCCATAACCCTTGATACCTATTCTAATCAAGAATTTGTCTATCTCTGCCTTAAAACATCCACTGACTTGGCCTGCACAGCCCTCTGTGGCAATGCGTTCCATAGATTAACTACCCTCTGGCTAAAGAAGTTCCTCCTCACCTCCTTTCTAAAAAAGCGCCCTTTAATTCTGAGCCTATGATGTCTGGTCCTATACTCTTCCACCAGTGCAAACATCCTTTCCATATCCACTCTATCTATGCTTTTCATTATTCTGTAAGTTTCAATGAGGTACCCACCCCCCCTCAACTTTTTAACCTCCAGCGAGTAGAGGCCCAGTGCTGTCCAACGCTCATCATGCTAACCCACTCATTCCTGGAATCATTCTTATAAACCTCCTCTGGACCCTCTCCAAGGCCAGCACATCCTTCCTCAGATATGGGGCCCAAAGTACTCCAAATGTGGCCTGACCAGCACCTTACAGAGCCTCAGCATTACATATCTGTTTTTGTATTCCAGTCATTGAAAGTAGGCATGCAGGTGCAGCAGGCAGTGAAGAAAGCGAATGGTATGTTAGCTTTCATAGCAAAAGGATTTGAGTATAGGAGCAGGGACGTTGTACTGCAGTTGTACAGGGTCTTGGTGAGACCACACCTGGAGTATTGCGTACAGTTTTGGTCTCCAAATCTGAGGAAGGACATTATTGCCATAGAGGGAGTGCAGAGAAGGTTCACCAGACTGATTCCTGGGATGTCAGGACTGTCTTATGAAGAAAGACTGGATAGACTTGGTTTATACTCTCTAGAATTTAGGAGATTGAGAGGGGATCTTATAGAAACTTATAAAATTCTTAAGGGGTTGGACAGGCTAGATGCAGGAAGATTGCTCCCGATGTTGGGGAAGTCCAGGACAAGGGGTCACAGCTTAAGGATAAGGGGGAAATCCTATAAAACCGAGATGAGAAGAACTTTTTTCACACAGAGAGTGGTGAATCTCTGGAACTCTCTGCCACAGAGGGTAGTCGAGGCCAGTTCATTGGCTATATTTAAGAGGGAGTTAGATGTGGCCCTTGTGGCTAAGGGGATCAGAGGGTATGGAGAGAAGGCAGGTACGGGATACTGAGTTGGATGATCAGCCATGATCATATTGAATGACGGTGCAGGATCGAAGGGCCGAATGGTCTACTCCTGCACCTAATTTCTATGTTTCTATGTTTCTATGTCTTGATATAAATGCTAGCTCGATGAATACAGTACATTGTCCCATGAAAGTGGAGTCACAGGTAGATATGTTTGTGAAGAAGGCTTTTGGCATGCTGGGTTCATCTGTCAGGGAATTGAATATAGAAGTTGGGATGTTAACCATATAACCATATAACAATTACAGCACGGAAACAGGCCATCTCGACCCCTCTAGTCCGTGCCGAACACATAATCTCCCCTAGTCCCATATACCTGCGCTCAGACCATAACCCTCCATTCCTTTCCCATCCATATAACTATCCAATTTATTTTTAAATGATAAAAACGAACCTGCCTCCACCACCTTCCCTGGAAGCTCATTCCACACAGCTACCACTCTCTGAGTAAAGAAGTTCCCCCTCATGTTACCCCTAAACTTCAGTCCCTTAATTCTCAAGTCATGTCCCCTTGTTCTACTACAATTGTACAAGGCGTTGGAGTATTGCATCCAATACTCCTGCAATTGGGAAGATGCCATTAACACTGCCATGGATATGCAGGGAATGGTGGGATATGGATTATGTGCAAGTTGGTAAGAGCTGGTCTTGACATCATGTTCACCATACCAATGGGCCTGTTCTTGTGCTGTACTGTTCTATGATCAATTGAGCTGGAAAGAATGCAAAGAAAATCTATGAAGATAATGCCAGAACTTGAGGGTCTGATCACGGGGAGAGATTGAACTATTCCTTGGAGAGCAGGAGGCTGACAGGTAATCTTATGGAGATGCTTCAAGTCATTAGTGTGATAGACAGGGTGAATGCACAGAATCTTTATCTCGAGATAGGGAAATCAAGAACTAGTGGGCATAGATTTAAGCTGAGATGGGAAAGACTTAATAGGAATCTGAGGGGCATCTTTTTCACACAGAGTGATGGATACATGGAATAAACTGCTTGAGGAAGTAGTTGAGGCAGGTACAAGAACAACATTTAAAAGATTCTTGAACAGGTGCATGGATAATAGGAAAGGTTTAGAGGGATGTGGATCAAACATTTGCAACTGGGACTACCTCAGATGGGGCATCTTGATTGGCATGAATAAGTGGGCCGAAGGGCCTGTTTTTGTATTGTGTGACTCCATGATTCTATTTCTGGTCCCTGATATATTTCCAGCCAGTAAAAAAAACACCGTTCATTTGTAGGAATCCAGATGTCTACCTAGCAGCTCATAATAAGAAACCTCTTCCACTGAAATTGGAGAAACTCCCAGTGCAACATGAGCTGTACTTCTGGAGGGATACACAGTTATGTGAAGGAGCTGACCATATTCTGGGCAAGATCAAACAGGTTAACACAGATACACAGGCATGGTCATAAGCAACACCTTTATATTTACATTATATTCAAAGTTCTGCCATAAGAGGAAGAATAATATCAAACATTGCCTTCAGTAGGCAAGATAACCTAATCCCATAATCATTTTTAAAAGTAGCAAACTTGTTTAACATTCTATTGAATCTACAACAATTCATTAGCATTTTCCTTTTCATTAAAGTCAACATAAATTAATGGTGATTTTATGGAAGGGAAATTGCATTTAATAAATGATGACTTAACTAGTTTAGTAGTGAGGAAGCCACTCGTTGTAGTATGAATAAAAATGAATGAATAAGTTTATTGGCCAAGTATTCACATACAAGGAATTTGCCTTGGTGCTCCGCCCAGAAGTGACAACATGACATACAGTGACAGTTAAGAATGATGCATAAAACATTAAACATACAACTAGACTCTTAAACTGTTTTGATAAGGTGCCACATGCAAGGCTAGTGGACAATGTGATGAGATATTTCGTAGTTGGCGATGAAATGTTGTCACGGATGATGGATTGGTTCAAGGACAAAAAGAGAGGGCCGTAATAAATGGGCATTCTCAGGTTGGCAGATTGTCACCAGCTGAAGGTCACAATGGAGCAGACAGTGAATTTCAGCCATTTACAAATTAAGTTAATGACTGAGATAAAGGCATTGGGCATGATGTGTCCAAAATTACAATGCTAATTGTGAATATAAAATGTGAGGAAGATATAAAACATCTGAACAATATTAGTAGATGGGCAAAGCAGAATAAATGGTTAAATGTGAGCCTATTTGCTGATAACACAAATAATAAAACAAAAACTAGGAAATGCCAGAGATTAGTGGTGTGCTGCTTTTGAACCAGAAAGTAAACATGCTCTCAAGTAATTAGAAAGATGAATGGGATGCTGGGCTTCACTCGCAAAGATATTGGAATACAAGAGTAAGGAAATCTTGCTGGAATTGTCCATGGCTTTAGTGAAGTGAAAGCTGGAGTACAGTGTGTAGTTTTGGTCTCTGTGCACAAGGAAAGATGTATTTGCCATGAAGGCAGTTACACAGAGGATCACTAGATTCCTGAGATTAAGTGGTATTCCTAAAAAATTGTCATACACCTGTCCTCTTTAGAATGGTCTTGTGTCAGAATTTTGGTGAAATTTATTGGAAATATATTTGCTTCAGTAGGTAATGGGCTGAATGTCATTGGATATTACCAGTGATCCCATGGAAACTGAACCATTTAAGAGACGTTAAGGTCCGAGTGTGAAGAAGGGTTTCTACCCAAAACGTCACCTATTCCTTTTCTCCAGAGATGCTGTCTGACCTGCTGAATTGCCCCCACTTTTTGTGTCTATTTAAGGTCCAGACATCCGTCCTTGTGCTGTGAAACATGGAGGAAGCGTCCAATTTGTGCATGGCCTCCCTGTGGCAATGGAGGAGGCCAAGGACAGAAAGGTTGGTATGGGAATGTCAAGGGGAGTTAAAATGGTTAACATCCAGGAACTCTGTCAGTATGGGAATGGGAAGGGGAGTTAAAATGATTGGAACTGGCTTTAAACCATTTTTAACTGCTTCCCATTTCCATACAGACCTTTCTGTCCTTGGCCTCTTCCATTGCCACAGGGAGGCCGGACACGAACTGGAAGAACAGACCCTCATATTCTGCTTACTCCTTAAAGGCATGAAAATTGAATTATCTAATTTCAAATAATATCCTCCCCAATCCTCTATATTTTCCCTTCCCAGTGCAAACTGGGAAGGGAATTACAAGGTTAATTCCCGGAATGGCGGGACTGTCATATGCTGAGAGAATGGAGTAGCTGGGCTTGTACACTCTGGAGTTTAGAAGGATGAGGGGATATCTCATTGAAACATATAAGATTGTTAAGGGCTTGGACATGCTAGAGGCAGGAAACATGTTCCCGGTGTAGAACCAGGGGCCACAGTTTAAGAATAAGGAGTAAGCCATTTAGAACGGAGTCAAGGAAACACTTTTTCTCACAGAGAGTGGTGAGTCTGTGGAATTCTCTGCCTCAGGTGGAGGCAGATTCTCTGGATGCTTTCAAGAGAGAGCTAGATAGGGCTCTGAAAAATAGCGGAGTCAGCGGATATGGGGAGAAGGCAGGAACGGTGTACTGATTGGGGATGATCAGCCATGATCACATTGAATGGCGGTGCTGGCTCGAATGGCCGAATGGCCTACTCCTGGACGTATTGTCTATTGTCAAACCGATATGCACATATTTCCACCACCCAGTCATCCTGCTTCTTTCCCCTCATCTCCCATTGCCAACATTTTTCTTTTCAGTCCTAGTTCTTTCCCCACCCCATGTTTTCTTCTATCAATATCCCTCTCTCCATCCTTACATTCACACATCTTCTTTTCTGACACTCTTTCTTCTCCTTTTCACTTTCACCTTTGCCACTTACTCCTCTCGTTGGCAAATCATTCCCATCACCTATATCCACCTATCATTTGCTAAGCTTTTTCTCACCCCCACCCTCATTTATCCAGTTTACTCTCCTCCACTGCAATTGGTCCCAATCCAAAATGCCATCTGTCTATTCTCTCCACAGATTTGCCTGGCCCACTGAATTCCTCCAGTACTTTGTTTTTTGACTGAATTCGTATATGTTCACCCTGAGAGTACAGATGCAAACCATTGAGATGAAGGACACAAAACTAAACTACTGCTCACTTCCTATGTTGCTTTGTCGTATTTTTTTTACTTTGTCAATCAATGATCAGACGACATTGTAATCAATGAACTCTTCTTTATATAATAACCTTGCTCACCTCCCGCGCATGTTTTATATTTTGTCCTGGTCTTTCAATGTGTAATTTTGAAATTCCGCTTCTATTCAAGCTGAATGACAAGTGAGACTGGAGAAATTTCCATAAATTCTCTGAAAGGATAGTGAAAGTATACAATACAATACAATATACAATACAAATTTATTGTCATTTGAGCCCCAGTGAGACTCAAACGAAATTTTGTTTCCACAGCCATACAAACAAAAACAATGTCCTACAGACATACACACAATTAAGTTCACACAAACATCCATCACAGTGAACCCACTGTGATGGAAGGCAAAAGTCTTTTCTCTCCCCTGCTCTCCATGTCTCTCCCGATGTCCAAGCCCCAGGCGGGCGATGATGTCCCACGGCCATTTTAGACCGTGCCGGGCGATTTACGGCCCCGCTCCCGGTCTAGAAGTCTCGAAGTTGGAGCCCCCGGCGGGCGCTGTAATGTCCCACGGCCATGAAACCGTGCCGGGTGATGTACTTCCCCGCTCCGGGTCGTTCCAACCCCGCGACACGGGCTGGAGAAGTCGCGTTGCGGGAGCTCTGAAAGTGTGAGAAATGTGATGAATTAAAACACAGTGAAGGGAATGATCTTTGGTTAGATCATTTCTTCTGCAGTTGTATAGGGCTCTGGTGAGACCACATCTGGAGTACAGTTGTGTACAGTTTTGTATTCACTGGAGTTTAGAAGGATGAGGGGATGGACTCTTATAGAAACATAGAAAATTATAAAAGGACTGGACAAGCTAGATGCAGGAAAAATGTTCCCAATGTTGGGCGAGTCCAGAACCAGGGGCCACAGTCTTAGAATAAAGGGGAGGTCATTTCAGACTGAGGTGAGAATAAACGTTTTCTCCCAGAGAGTTGTGAATTTATGGAATTCCCTGTCACAGAGGGCAGTGGAGGCCAAGTCACTGGATGGATTTAAGAGAGAGTTAGATAGAGCTATCGGGGCAAGTGGAGTCAAGGGATATGGGGAGAAGGCAGGCACGGGTTATAGATCGATCAGCCATGATCCCAATGAATGGCGGTGCTGGCTCGAAGGGCCGAATGGCTTCCTCCTGCACCTATGTTCTATGTTTCTATGTCATGGGGAGATTGATCTCAAGTGGCTCTGCTTGTCTTACCTTCACCTTTCTGGAGGCTGGGATATCTAATTTGATGCATCATATCCTTACAAAGTTAAGTGACCTGGAACTACATGCACAAGCAATGCCATCTCCATGCCTGGCTCTCATCTTGGCAACTCATATACAGGGAGAACTGTAAATCCAAGGATCTGAAAGAGAAACAGTACAGCCATTATCAGTCAACTTCCTGACTGCAAGTTTTTGACATGATCCTTTGGAGTTTTATACAACCACATCCATCTGCCATCCTGGCAACTCTCAGCAACACAAAGTGTACTTTTTTTCTAACGCTCAACAGGCAACAGCCGGGTAAAGTCATTTGAGATAAATTAATTTTCTTGTGAACTCCATTTGATCCATTTTTTGTATCTCATTTGCTGCCTGCTTTTCCACATAACAAGTTGATATAAAATTGAAAACATAAAATAATAGAACTGCTTGCCATTTTCTTGCTTGCGGTAAAAAAAAAGGGTGACACAAGAGACTGCAGATGCTGGAATCTTGAGCACAAACAAGGTGCTCGATGAACTCAGTGGGTCAGACAGCATTTATGGAGGGAAATGGACAGACATGTTTCGAACTGAAACGTCACGACCTAAACAACCTCTGTGCATTTCCTGCTGCAGATGCTGCCTGACCTGCTGAGTTCCTCCAGCACTTATCAAGTACATATTAGGGTTGTGTGATGTTGGTTGGATTCCATTGACATTTTTGTTTATAATTAGTGGGACTTTTTCCTGAATATTGACACCCCCGTGCCCTATTGCAGCCCCCTCATCAAGAAAGCCCTCAGTGCTGCAGCTCACAAATAGACAGGTTCAAGACAATTGAAAATGGCTCTCATCTATAAGTACTCAAACTATTAGAATTTGTTGGAATTGTGTTGACTTGTTGGTCATTGAATTTTTATTCTAATTTGTTTCAGGATTCATGGCATTGTATTAGTTATAACAAAAGATGGGAGTTCTTCTTCTTGCGAATGAAACATAAACCAAAGGAATAGTTAGATCTCAAGCCGGGTGTTGAGCAGCCTGGTTGTTGTCTCTGCGCCAATGTCTGCCAGGCCCTGAACGCCATTTGGTGGGTGGTAGAGCGGGCACCCAGAGATTCCATGGTTGGCTCTCTGTTGTTCTGCTCCGCATTCACAGGCTGGGCTCTGGCGGAGTCCCCATCTCCACATGCTGGCATTGAAACACCAATGGGAGTTGGCTTGGACAATCATTTCTAATTGAAGAAGAAGGTGGGAACCTTTGGTAATTGTATTTGGGGGTTTAATGGGAATTATCTGGGGCAGCGTCCATCTGATGTCTGTCAGATCAAACTGCCCAGAGCAGCCTGCCTCATGTCAGCTGTGCCAGACTAAACTAGTGGTAATCTTTAGAAGAAGGAGTCTTTCAACCCTACAAGACTGATTCTACGGAAGATTGTTATCTACTTGTGTATCTGGCACAGTATAACACTAAACCCTCAGATCCAAGAGAGTGAATCTACTTGAGTCACCAGCTTATTTAGCTGGTAACACAAGTAGCTCTGCTTTTCCAAGTCTGTCTCAACCAGGTGACTGATGGTAGCTTCGCAAACACTAACTGGCATATCATATTGTCCATGGACAACGGGAGAAATACGAGAGCCCTGTGAGGACGGAAAAGATAACAAGCTTGCTCCAAGTATAGAAGGTGATCCATTTAATTTTTTTCAAGGGTTCTTGTCAAAGATGCAGCAGACTTCATGTACCATATGGATTTTAGTTCCCTTCATTGCTGGAACTCCAGAGATTCTGCACGTTCGTGATTGCCTTTCCTGCAGCTAATGTGATGCCTTTATCTTGACAACCAACTAATTTAACCTCCCTGTTACCTCCAATACAATTTATGTGATGACAGGACTTGGGCAGCTCCAGCAAATGCTATTTCCTACATGGGGAGTGAGAGTGTTATTGTGTGGCTTTTCAGATGGATTTTGCAGTTCTGTAACACAGCTTGCATGCTGGGGAGAAGAACAGCAAGTAGTGACAGTAATATAAATGACATGTAAAATGATTTCATCTCGGGTGTGGTCTAACATCAGTCAGTCTCATCGAAATATGCATTGTATTGGCTTACTGGTAAAAACAGAATACTTTTAATTTCTGTGATGATGGTATCAGGAATAGATTGAAATCAGAGGTGTAGTGTAGTAGTTGGAGAATAATCATGAATAGTCAGGACAGAAGCTCAAGGTATTGTAACATTACATGATATCAATTTGAAAGTTGAAGGCATGTTTCTTACTCTTGAGATTTTGTATTGGGAGCACTGAGAAATATTCCTTGCTGCAGCAAGGTCCACTGAGCCATGCTTCATGCATTCTCAGCCTGTTGGTCCGTCTGCATTGCTGCAGTCTCCAATCTGAATTATTGAATATATCATTGTGGTATTGTGAGCTCCACTAAAATTTTTGTGGCAGCTGTGCAAAACAGGTTTATCAGTTCCGTTTAGTTTATTTTCAAGTGCACCGAGGTACAGTGAATAGCTTTTGTTGTGTGCTGATCAGTCAGCAGAATCGATCCATTTACAGTGTTTAGATACATGATAAGGGAATAACGTTTAGTGCAAGGTAAAGCCAGAAAAGTCTGATCAAGGATAAGTGCAAGGATCATCAAAGAGGTAGATAGTAGTTCTTGGATACAAGAGACCATTGCAAAAATCTGGCTTGATTAGCTGTAAGAAAGGATAGCTACCTCTGCATTTAAAGGCATGTGATTGTGGTTGTGGTTAATGTCAATGGGGCTGCTTGTTTTAGAAACATAGAAACATAGAAAATAGGTGTAGGAGTAGGCCATTCGGCCCTTCGAGCCTGCACCGCCATTCAATATGATCATGGCTGATCATCCAACTCAGTATCCTGTACCTGCTTTCTCTCCATACCCCCTGATCCCTTTAGCCACAAGGGCCACATCTAACTCCCTCTTAAATATAGCCAATGAACTGGCCTCAACTACATTCTGTGGCAGCGAATTCCAGAGATTCACCACAGTCTGTGTAAAAAATGTTTTTCTCATCTCAGTCCTAAAAGATTTCCCCTTTATCCTTAAACTGTGACCCCTTGTTCTGGACTTCCCCAACATCGGGAACAATCTTCCAGCATCTAGCCTGTCCAACCCATTAAGAATTTTGTAAGTTTCTATAAGATCACCCCTCAATCTTCTAAATTCTAGCGAGTACAAGCCGAGCTTATCCAGTCTTTCTTCATATGAAAGTCCTGACATCCCAGGAATCAGTCTGGTGAACCTTCTCTGTACTCCCTCTATGGCAAGAATGTCCTTCCTCAGATTAGGAGACCAAAACTGTACGCAATACTCCAGGTGTGGTCTCACCAAGACCCTGTACAACTGCAGTAGAACCTCCCTGCTCCTATACTCAAATCCTTTTGCTAAGAATGCTAACATACCATTCACTTTCTTCACTGCCTGCTGCACCTGCATGCCTACTTTCAATGACTGGTGTACCATGGCACCCAGGTCTCGTTGCATCTCCCCTTTTCCTAATCGGCCACCATTCAGGTTTTCCTATCCTTTCCAATGTAGAGATGACTAATTCAATGTTAGCAATGTGTACATCTAAATCTTGGTCCCGAAGGTAAATGTCTAAAGTTTATCAAAGATGGCCTAAAGGTTACAGGTGGTTTATAATTAATTATTGTCTTTCATACAATTCCATTGTTAGGTAGATACACACAATTTAACCTGTAAGAATGCACAAAATTTGTTTTGCTGACTAAGACTTGGCTCTTGGCTTTTCTTCAGAGCATCGTGCAGGAGGAGGCCATTTGGCCCTTTGAGCCAGCATCACCATTCATTGTGATCATGGCTGATCATCCACAATCGGTAACCCGTGCCTGCCTTCTCCCCATATCCCTTGATTCCGCTAGCCCCTAAAGCTCTATCTGTGCCTGGTGTCCCACTTTCACGACCTAATTGGCGACCTCTGCCGAGTTTGCCCTTGACTCATACTCACAGCATGGTTGCCGCGAGGTCGTAGGAGGTCTTCGTAACTCTTCCTCATGCTCGTGAGTGGTCTCCGCGTACTCGTGGCCTCAAGTAGGTCGCGGCGTATTTTCCAGCCTGATAAAAAATGTCCACGAGTAAAAAAAAAGATTGGCATGGAAAAAATTGATACTTTTTACTCGTAGGTAGGTCGTAGGTAGGTCATGATGGTAGCCATAGGTAGTCGTAGGTCGATAACTGGCCTGAGAAAAAAAATGCAAACATGACATCATTTTATCATGTGATCATTTTCCACTCGTAGCTAGTCGTAGTTGGTCTTAGGTGTGGAAAACTGAGGTCGAGGGGGGCTGTAGGAGGTCGTAGACATAGTCGTAGGAGGTCATAGACATAGTTATAGGAGGTCATAGACATAGTAGTAGGAGGTCGTAAGAGGACTTTTACTTCGGCGAGTCAACACGACCTTGACATTTTTTTCAACTCGTCTAGGGTCTTCTTCTTCTTCTTGCGTATGGCGTGCACAGCCTAATGTTGTAGGACAACTTGTTCTATTTGATCTTATTTGATTGTGCACTCCAGGTTGATTGCATTTGTCGAAACAGGGCGGACCACGTGAAGGTTGCAATTTTCCACCCCGTCTAGGGTCTTCTAAACTCGTGAATTAGGTCGTCCAAGTGGGACAGGCCCTTTACGCTTTTTTAAATTCAACCAGTGAATTGGCCTCTGCTGCCTTCTGTGGCAGAGAATTCCACAAATTCACAACTCTCTGGGTGAACATTTTGTTTTCTCATCTTAGTTTTAAATGGCCTCCCCTTTGTTCTTAGACTGAGGCCCCTGGTTCTGGGCTCCCCCAACATTGGGAACATTTTTCCTGCATCTAGCTTGTCCAGTCCTTTTATAATTTGACACGTTTCTATAAGATCTCCTCTCATCCTTCTAAATTAGGCAACAATTCACTTCTATATTGCAATGAATACAAGCCCAGTCTTTCCAATCTTTCCTCATATGACGGTCCCGCCATCCCTGGGATTAACCTCGTGAACCTACGCTGCACTCTATCAATAGCAAGGATGTCCTTCCTCAAATAAGGGGACTAAAATGGGACAAATAAGGGAACGATATTTTAATCAAACCTTTGTTTGTTTGAATGACAATAAAGGCTTTCTAAAACTGCACATAATACTCCAACTGTGGTCTCACCAGGGCCCCAAACAACTGCAGAAGGGCCTCTTTACTTCTATACTCCTCATACCTCTCAATTATTATGCCAAAAGGCTTATTCAACCTTTCCTAGAAGACCAGATTAGGCAACAATTTTGCCACACTCCATTAAATTATGAAGGTAATTAAGACTTCTTTGTCACATTGCGCTTGCTGAATGCAATTAAAGAACAAAGGTACTTGTTGCTCTGAATTGTTTAAGAAAGAACTGCAGATGCTGGAAAAATCAAAGTTAGACAAAAAATGCTGGAGGAACTCAGCGGGTGAGGCAGCCTCCATGGAGAGAAGAAATAGGCGACGTTTTGGGTCTGAAGAAGGGTCTTGACCCACAACGTCGCCTATTTCTTCACTGCATAGATGCTGCCTCACCCTCTGAGTTCCTTCAGCAATTTTGTCTGCCTTTGTTGTTCTGAATTATTAGCTGTATCAAAACATTTTTTTGAGAGATACAGCATGGAAACAGGCCCTTCAGCACACTGAGTCTGCTCCAACCAGCGATCCTAGTACACTAACACTCTCCTACGAACACACTAGCGGCAGTTTTAACCAAAGCCAATTAACCTACAAACCTGTGTTTAAGAAGGAACTGCAGATGCTGGAAGATCGAAGGTAGACAAAAATGCTGGAGAAACTCAGCGGGTGCAGCAGCATCTATGGAGCGAAGGAAATAGGTGACGTTTCGGGCCGAAACCCTTCTTCAGACTTCAGAAAACCTGTACGTTTTTGCAGTGTGGGAGAAAGCAGCTGAAGAAAACCCTGTGATCATGAGGAATATATATAAACGCCATACAGATAACCCCCATAGTCAGGATCGAACCCGGGACCCTGGCGCTGTAAAACAGCAACCCTACCACTGCGCCACCGTTCTGTCCGGAACATTTTGCCAATGCCTTCGTGTCATGTATATGTGCCCAGCAAAGGCACTGCAGCATACCTCTACTGGATAGGATATTATATTTTAAATCTGTAAATATGCAGGGAAAAATTCTCTATTTAAGAAAAAAGCCTTTAAGAGCTCACAAGGCAGTCAAATGTGATTCTCGTTGAAGGAGAAGCAAGAATGGTGAATGGTTGCTCAGAAAGACATTTGCCATGTGTATATGTGTAATCTTGCAGGACAGCCTTCCAAAACAACTTCACCATAACAATGACCACACACAATGGTATCAGCTAAAATTGGAGATGGTTGGTCTGGATGTAAATTAGCCATGCAATGCTATGGGTTCAGATTTTGCAATGGGCCAATAAACCATCAATTGACAGTGATGTGCAGCAGCACATGCAAAACAGAGCATTAGGTTGAAGGTATGTGTGAGAGCTTAATTGTCTGCTTCATCCATCAGTCTGCCATTATTCATTAGAGTCTAGGTAAATGTGGCTTTGTAATTTGCATCAATAATTTAATTTTGCAGTGGAGCTACATGTGTTCTGTTCAGTTCATTTTAATTTCCCTCAAATTTCTGATTGGACCTTTCCCCAGTAATGAGGCAGAAAAATATCCATATATCCCAGGAATGTTTTGTGCTGGTAATGGGAAAACAATAGAATATATAGAAACATAGAATCATAGAAAATAGGTGCAGGAGTAGGCTATTCGGCCATTCGAGCCTGCACCGCCATTCAATATGATCATGGCTGATCATCCAACTCAGTATCCTGTACCTGCCTTCTCTCCATACCTCCTGATCCCTTTAGCCACAAGGGCCACATCTAACTCCCTCTTAAATATAGCCAATGAACTGGCCTCAACTACCTTCTATGGCAGAGAATTCCAGAGATTCACCACTCTCTGTGTGAAAAATGTTTTTCTCATCTCGGTCCTAAAAGATTTCCCCCTTATCCTTAAACTGTGACCTCTTGTTCTGGACTTCCCCAACATCGGAAACAATCTTCCTGCATCTAGCCTGTCCAACCCCTTAAGAATTTTGTAAGTTTCTATAAGATCCCCCCTAAATCTTCTAAATTATAGCGAGTACAAGCCGATTCTATCCAGTCTTTCTTCATATGATAGTCCTGACATCCCAGGAATCAGTCTGGTGAACCTTCTCTGTACTCCCTATATGGCAAGAATGTCTTTCCTCAGATTAGGAGACCAAAACTGTACTCAATACTCCAGGTGTGGTCTCACCAAGAACCTGTACAACTGCAGTAGAACCTCCCTGCTCCTATACTCAAATCCTTTTGCTATGAATGCTAACATACCATTCGCTTTCTTCACTGCCTGCTGCACCTGCATGCCTACTTTTAATGACTGGTGTACCTTGACACCCAGGTCTCGTTGCATCTCCCCTTTTCCTAATCGGCCACCATTCAGATAATAGTCTACTTTCCTGTTTTTTCCACCAAAGTGGATAACCTCACATTTATCCACATTATACTGCATCTGCCATGCATTTGCCCACTCACCCAGCCTATCCAAGTCACCTTGCAGCCTCCTAGCATCCTCTTCACAGCTAACACTGCCTCCCAGCTTCGTGTCATCCGCAAACTTGGAGATGTTGCATTCAATTCCCTCGTCCAAATCATTAATATATATTGTAAATAGCTGGGGTCCCAGCACTGAGCCTTGCGGTACCCCACTAGTCACTGCCTGCCATTGTGAAAAGGACCCGTTTACTCCTACTCTTTGCTTCCTGTCTGCCAGCCAGTTCTCTATCCACATCAATACTGAACCCCCAATACCGTGTGCTTTAAGTTTGTATACTAATCTCTTATGTGGGACCTTGTCGAAAGCCTTCTGAAAGTCCAGATATAACACATCCACTGGCTCTCCCTTATCGATATGAAGGAATGAAAGTCATACAGATCCATTCCTCAGACCTGGGGTCAGACAATTCTTAGAGGTGTTGTATTACGGGCTCTGTAAATAATCTGGGTGGCTGAAGGAAAGGAGGGGAATTCAGAATTGAGTACAATGATAAGTTTGAGTTCATACATTGGAACCATATCTTTTGGCATTTATTCTTTGTTCAAGATTCTGCCATCTCGGATCTCTCAACCTGGTACACTTTATCCTGCCACAAATCACAAATCTCTCCCCCCCCCCCCCCCCCCCCACACTACACGCGCCCAAACTATTTGTTCTGATCTGAGGTTGTCACCAATGACCTCAAATGATAGACTGAACAGTTGCGTGAAGAATCCTATCATGGGCTTTCCCCTTCACGCCTAGGAATAATTCCCTAAAGAGAGCTATGTTATAATATTATAAGGTCATAAGGAATAGGAGTAGAATTAGGCCATTCAGCCCATCAAGTCTACTCTGCCATTCAATCATGGCTGATCTATCTCTCCCCCCAACAAACCCCATTCTCCTGCCTTCTCCCCATAACTTCTGACACCTGTACTAATCAATAATATATCTATCTCTGCCTTAAAAATCTCCACAGCCTTCGGCGGCAAAGAATTCCACGGATTCATCACCCTTTGACTAAACAGATTTCTCCTTCCTAAAAGAACGTCCTTTAATTCTGAGGCTAACAGGAATAAATATTTAGGCAGTAGCCCATTAATTTTCATATTGTCTGATGTGATCTCCCATTTCACTGTCTTTATAAAGATTTTGAATAACAATGAGTTTTGTGTGTATGTTTGATATGTATTCCCTAATATCAGTTGCAAGGACATTGTTTGGATGCATGATCAGGCATAGAGCATAGGCCATCTAATTAAACCTGGAGAGGAGAGAAATTCATTATGGGCATCATTCTGTCCTTTGACAACATTGATGTATTTGTTCACTCATTGTGGATAACAGTGTTGAGCGGGGATTTCTTCGGCTGCTTTTGTGGAAATTTTGTGAAAAATAAAATCTACTTCCTCGATTATCACCAGAATTTGCAAGATTTAAATACATTTTTTTTTTCTTTTATTTTGGTATGTTTTTGCAAAAATTCTAGTTGAGGCATCTAAGTGATCATTCATGGTTGTGGAAGTTCTCATTTGTTTAATTTGTTCATGGGATGCAGGCCGCTCTGGAAAGGCCAACATTTGCTACCCATGAGGAAGTGACAGCTTCCTTAAGTCACTTTTTGCCTTCTGATTAAAATGCTCTCACTGAGTGTTGCAGGAGGACTCACTGCATTAGAAATTGCTACAATAGTGTTCCAACGTTTGCCATGTTTGAAGCTGTGGAGGAGAACTCGTGAGGACTTGTACGGCTTCCTATGCCACATTAGCAGGTGGTGTTGAAGAGGACTCCAAGAAATGGAGATTTCTTTGGATTACTGACAACCATAAAGTGATTGATATCCCTCCATGATGTCCATATATGATGTTATGTTCTGAATTACGGAACCTATCCCTCCTTGATCTTTTCAATGTGTCTCAACTTTTGACACAATTGATCACATCATCTTCCTCCGGTCCAACACCTCATCATCCAGATGAATGTTGTAACATTCTCCTAGTTCCATTAAGTTTTATACAAAAATCACAATCAATAACTTTATCACCCCTATTTGTACAGGTGTCTCTCATGACTCTAACCTTGGTCCCTTGCTGTTTCACCCTGATATGTTGCCCTTCAACATCTAGTCTCATTCATGTATCATCCGGAGGGGGCACTGCACTGCAGCAGCCTCTACCTATTTCAATCTTTTTTTTATTTTTAGTTAGTCTACAGTTTTGTGTTGGGGGAAACTTTAACTTTTCTATGTGGGGGAGGGGGGCAGGGTAAGGGGGAAACCGTTTCCCAGTCTCTTCCTGGCGGGGACGCGACTATTTCGCCGAGTCGCGTCCTTGCCCCCCACCTCGCGCCCTACCAGCTGGATCGGAGCGGCCTTTCCTGCCGGGGACCGGGAACCGGACCAGGGCTGCTACAGCGGCGGCGCAGCGCTGGAGTCACCGCGGAGCGGGCGATGCCTACCTGGGTCGCCGTTTGGAGCTCCAGAGCGTTGGGCCGCTGCTCCAACATCGTGGAGCTCTGGTGCGGAGAGCTTCCAACGCGGGCGGCGCTGAACAACATCGTGGAGTCCTGGGGCGCCTTGCAGAGGGTCTACAGCAGCAGTCTCCACCCGGCGCGGCCTGTGGACTTTGGAAGCCGCCGACTCCGGTAGGAGGGGGCCGACTCTGGTGTCCACGCCGCTGAGGACGTCCCGCAGCCCCGACGTCGGACTTGTATCACCCCGGCGAGCGGTCCTGGACATCAGGCCGCCCGTAGCTGCAACTGCGGAGGGCTTGGGGAGGCCCTGACCATGAGGAACAGTGGAGGAAGAGACTGACTTTGGTGCCTTCCCACACAGCGGGAAACTTTGATTCTGCTGTGTGGGGATGTTTTATGTCAAATTCTATAGTGTGTGTTCTTTTTACCCATTCTGGCTTAATCCCCCCCTTCACCACCTCCAGTTTAAATTCCAGTTGGAATATTTTGGAGGACCCAAGAACCAAGAACCAAGAACCAAGCCTGGTGTTCACTGAGCAACATAAGCTCCTTGTTATGTTAGCGCACATTTTAGAAGCTTTCTTCAACTTTCTCTCTTCAATTCACTACCAACTCACCTCCGACTAAGATGTTCTTCATTTGCCTTAATATCTCCTTAAATGCTTGATATATATTTTCTTTGAAAGGGTACAGTGGGTACAGTGGCACACTGGTAGAGTTGCTGCCGTACAGCTCAAGAGGCCCGGGTTTGAACCTGTCTTCTGTTTATACAGAGTTTGTACATTTTCCCTGTGACCGAGTGGGTTATGTCTGGGATCTCCTGTTTCCTCCCACACTCCAAAGACTTGCAGATTTGTAGGTAAATTGGCTTGGTAAATTTTTTAATTGTCCCTAGTGTGTATAGGATAGTGTTGATGTGCAGGGATCGCTGGTCGGCACGGACTCAGTGGGTCGAAGGGCCTGTTTCCCCGCAGTATCTCTAAACTAAAACCTTAGTTGTTTCTCTGTTTTAAAATAAATTACACAAACAGAAACTTTTTAAAGAATTGATGAAGTTCTGGAATTGGTGTTTTAATTGGTTCCATTGACTGAGAGTTATACAATCTTCATTAGTGCTGAATGCTTGGGTGACATTGGTGTGAGCACTGGCTTGGTGCCCTTGAAAGGGAAGTGATTTCCAGGGTTTCTTTTTCTGCGGCCAATACTGTGATCCTTTTTGTAAAATGACATTGCGTATACATTGATGGGCTTGAACACTGTTGGGCTTGACTTTGATGAAGCCCAGAGGCTAAAATCTGCTAACACTACTTGTCCAGTTCACACATACAGAATAACTACATTGATAAAATAGCTTAGGGTTAGTTACAATGTAATGATTTCCTATTGAATTCAGTGCCTTTCAGGTCAATTTTGGAGAAAGAAAGCAGAGTATTTTTTAGCAGAGTTTGTTAATAAAGATTTGTAAGTGCTCGATCTTTGATTCCAGACTCTGAGGACATAAAGGCACATATGTAAGGTGGCACATTGGTGCAGCGGTAGAGTTGCTCCCATACAGTGCCAGAGACCCCGGGTTCGATCCTGACCACAGGCGCTGTCCATCCGGAATTTGTACATCCTCTCTGTGACCGTATGGGTTTTCTCCGGTTTCCTCCCACATACCAAATATGTACAGGTATGTAGATTATTATATTAGGCTACTGTAAATTGCCCCTAACCTGTAGGAAATGAAGGTGTGATAACATAGAGCTAGTGTATGGGTGATCAATGGTCAGTGTGGTCTCAGTGGGCCAATGCGCCTGTTTGCACATTGTATCTCTAAACTAAACTAATCTAAATGTAATACTGGTTTTATCTACAAAATCCTGTAATAAACATTATCTAGTGTGTATACACAAGGAACTGCAGATGCTGGTTTACAAAAAAAAAACACAAAGTACTGGAGTAATTCAGCAGGTCGGGCAGCATCTCTGGAGAACATGGATAGGCGATATGTAGGGTCAGGACCCTTCTTCAGATTCATTACAGTAGGGCGACCAAAAGGTGGAAGACAGGTGGGGACAGAACAAAGATTGGCAAGTGATAGGTTGATACAGGTGTGGGGGGATTTTGATTGCCAGATGATTGGATAAAGGGTCAGAGAAGAAAAGACAAAAAAGTGTGAGATAAGGTGATCAGGTTTGTTTTTATTATGAGGTGATAAGGTTTGTGTTTATTGTGTTTGTGTTTATTGTGTTCACTTACTGAGGTACGGTGAAAAGATTTGTTTAGCATGCTATCCTAACTGATCAGATAATATACATAGATACAATGGTCGTTCATCAGAGGGGAAGATACAGAGTGCAGAATATAGTTCTCAACGTTGTAGAGCATCAGTTCTATCTACAAAGCCCACAGTCCTCAATGTGTTGGGGGTTAATTAGCTTGTGGAAGGGAGGAATGGAAGAAGTTGTTCCTGTTGTTTATGAATTAGTTATCTAAATTTGGAGAATTCAATGTTCATACATAAGCTACACAAGTGGAATGTGAGGTGCGGTTCCTATTTTGTATTATTTAAGAAACAGTAAATTCACAGTTTTCAGTTCATTGAGGGGCTATAATTATAGCATAATTAAGTTCAAAGTCTGCGAATTGCACAAAGGGAACAATGTGTGTGATTTAATGAGCAAGAGCATTATGTAGTTGTGAGTATTAAACGTCTTTGAATAATCAAATGTAATATTGTCTTCATTTCATGTTTTTAATTTATTTTAAATAAACATATAAATGTTGACATTGTTGAAACAATATTTATTGCTGAATTAAGTAAAATTGAACAGGGATAACCAACAATATTCTATTTATATGCCTATGTTTTTGAGATTTTTTTGTTTGTGGCACTTTGGAAACTCAATCTTCATTTAAAGTATGAAATAGTTAACCAGAAACAATCTTGAGCATTTTATTATCAGGGATTTATTGAGTAACTAAATATCTCCCAGTGCAGCGATAGCAATGGGAATAATTTTAGCTATTCAAAGCTAAAATATATATTTTTCATATACTATTTGACTCGAGCAAGACATTCAACTCTATATCTGATCCATTATCAAAGCCATTTACTCCATCATTATATCTCTCATGCTGCATTCTTCATCAACATATGTCACCTTTAAATTCAGCAATTTTAATAGTCTCCCATTTGGACCCCATTAGTCTTCCAACCATTGTACATTTGAAGATATCCAATATCAGACATATATTGTCTTGTACATCAATTGCCCTTGTGACCTGCACAAGTTACTGATCCAAAAGTGCCTTAACTTTAAAATAATCCTTCATTTTCAAACCCTGTGTGACCTGACTGGTGTTTGTCTCTGTGATTCTCTTTGGTTCCATAACCCTGTCTAATTATGACATACCCATGCACATTCCACCACTGGCAGCTGTGCATTCGGGTTTATAATTCTCAAAATCCAGAATTACCACCAGATTTTATTATGGAAGGATACAGCACAGGATCAGGCACTTTAGCCCACAATGCCCGCGCCACACTTGATACCAAGACTAACTCTTATTTTCCTGTGCATAATCCATTTTTCTCCATTCTCTGCATATTCATGTGGCTATCAAAAAGCTTCTTAAAACTACTATCGTGTCTGCCATCACCACCACCCCCAGCAGCACGTTCCAGGCACCAACCACCCTCTGTGTAGAAATAACTTGCCCTGCACAACTCCATGGAATTTCTGATCTCCCGCTATATTACTGCAGATCTCTACGTCTTTACATTTTGCTTTATACAACAAATGTGAATGAACCTCCCTGCTCTGGATCTCTCTGCCCCACACATCTCCTTTAAACGTGATCCCTCTAACCTTAAAGAGCCTGTCCCACTGCGGGGACCTAATTTGCGAGTTTAGAAGAGTTTGCGCTCGACTCAAACTCCAGCATGGTCGACACGTGATCCTAGGAGGTCCTAGGAGGTCACTGTAACTCTCCTTCATGCTCGAGGGAAGTTCCTGCGTACTCGCAGCCTCAGTTTGGTTGAGGAAAATTTTTCAGCATGCTGAAAGAATTTCCGCGAGTAAAAATTGGTCGGCATGGTTCTTTGAACTCGTAGTGCAGTGGAGTGGGGTCGCTATGTAGTTATAGGCAGTCGAGGTAGCCGTAGGCAATCTCTTTTGCTGACCGGGCATTTAGTTTCAGAACCAAGGAAAACCGACCGGTAATTTTAAATGCCTGCTAAACTTTATTAAAAGTTCTTTGGCTTCTTAAAAGTGTCTCCACTCCTTCTCCCCCTTCTCCCCGCTTCTCTCCCCTTCTCTCCCCTTCTCTCCCCTTCTCTCCCCTTCTATCCCCTTCTCTCCCCTTCTTTTCCCTTCTCTCCCCCTCTCTCCCCTTCTCTCCCTCCCCCCCCCCCCCCCACCAGCCGTCTTTTACCTTCCTGTTCATCGCGGGTGTGAATTTCAGAGAGCACTCCCCTGCTTTCCCTGGCCCCCGCCTTTGCGATGTGTTTGTGTGTGTGTGTGCTGACGATCGATCCAGCTCGCGGTTTCATCGCTGACGGTCGATCCAGCTCGAGGTTTCATCGCTGACGGTCGATCCAGCTCGAGGTTTCATCGCTGACGGTCGATCCAGCTCGAGGTTTCATCGCTGACGGTCGATCCAGCTCGCGGTTTCATCGCTGACGGTCGATCCAGCTCGAGGTTTCATCGCTGACGGTCGATCCAGCTCGAGGTTTCATCGCTGACGGTCGATCCAGCTCGAGGTTTCGCAGGCGAGAGCCTTCGAGCTTGAAGGTCGAAGACAGTTGCTGAAAAGTCGTTAGTGGGAACTTTTGGGCCTTATTTTAGAATAAAAATTAGCATCTTGGATGCCGAGAAATATGGTACTTAAATGATTTGGACATAAATGTAGATGGGATGGTTAATAAGTTTGGAGATGACACCAAGATTGCTGAAATAGCAGACCGCGAGGAAAGCTGTCAAGGTATACAGCGGGATATGTTAGGCTGAGCTATGCCACTCTCATAGTGACTGCTCCGCGGAACCTGCCACGCCTTCAACCCTGGAACTTTGTGAAGGACAGCGCCGCTGGGGAGGTGGGGGAATAGTTCCTTTCCACAGCGTGTGGGGAGTCCTGCCCAGGTCAGCACGGCCTGGATTGCACAAACTAGTAAACTTGGCTGGGCCACCAGGGGTAAAGTTGCGGGGAGGGCAGGAGTGTTGCGAAGGAGGGGGTTGTGAGATCATGCCTGCAACTCACTCACTCACCGCTGCCGCGCAACCACCGCTGCCGTGGAGCCACCACATTGTGGCTGGGGAGAGAAGTAGCTCGGGTGGCTGCGAGCGGATGCTGGGACTGGACAGCGGAACGGGCCATCCCCTTAGCTCCTTCTGCTGTCCTTCAGCACAGACGCAACCATTGGAGGTATTGGGGTGCGTCTTCGACGCAGGTGCGTCTTCATTGCTGGGAAATATGGTATATCACAAAATAAAAGTGGCCCCAGCACATGTTTTTGCGGAACTCCACTGTTCACAGACCTCTTGCCTGAATATTACACTTCCACCACAACCCTCTGTCCTGAAGCCAGTTCTGAATGCAAACAACCACGTCATTATTAATCCCATGCATCTTAATCTTCTGGATCAGCCCACTATGGCGGAACAGTCTTACTAAAATCAATGTAGACAACATCAATTGATCTACTCTCATTGATCACCTTCGTCACCTCCTCAAAATAATCGATCGTTAATAAAAAGCCACATACAATGCCCGATCTATTCCTCTCATGATCTAATACACTTCTATAAGATCACCCCTCATCCTCCTGCGCTCCGAAGAATAGAGACCCAGCCTATTCAACCTATGGCTCAGACTCTCTAGTCCTGGCAACATCCTCGTAAATCTTCTCTGTACCCTTTCCAACTTGGCACCATCTTTCCTATAACATGGTGCCCAGAACTGAACACAAGACTCTTAATGCGGCCTCACCAACATCTTGTACAACTGCAACATGACTTCATTCATTCAACATTCATTATCGGTGAAAATATTAGCGACGCAGTGGTGCTGGTTGCCAACGGGAACGGTGAATGACGCACCACACATCTCTGTCCTCCAGTTCCTGCGGACTTCTGCCGCTGGAAGTACAGGATTTTGGTGTGTGTGCTTTATCATCGTTCTTTACAATGCTATGTACGACAGTGATAGCTACTTCTACTGAAGTGTGGATGGCCGTTGGCTCGCTAGAAGCTCATCTGCCCATTGACAGGTCATGTTTTTGGTCTGGCTGGAGGTCCACAGCCCCCTCCTCACCTGGCAAACCAGGTGGGGGAGACGGTATAGTCACTGACTATCCGACCATGGAGCAGGTAGCACGGGATTATATGGTACCCGTGGCGAGGGGAACTCCCCCCGACCTGACCTAAACATGACCTCCCAACTTCTAAACTGAATAATCTGACTGACGAAGGCCAATGTGCCAAAAGCCTTTTTGACAACCTAATCGACTTGCGACTCCACCTTCAAGGAACCATGCACTTGCAATCCCTGATACCTCAGCTCTACAACACTACCATTCACAGTGTCGGTCCTGCCCATGTTAGACTTCCCAAAATGCAATACTGCACATTTCTCTGCATTAAATTCCAACAACCATTCCTCAGTCCAGCTGGCCAATCGATCAAGATCCTACTGCAATTTTTCACAACCACCTTCACTATCTGCAAAACCACCCACTTTTGTATCATCTGCAAACTTGCTACTCTTCCCATGTACAGTAAAGTGTTGGAGTAATTTAGCGGGTCAAGCAATATTTCTGGAGAAAAAGGATAGGTGACTTTTTCAGGTTGGGTCCCTTCATCAGCAATGCTGACTGTGAGTGAATTCTTGCCTGAAGAATCTCTCCAATAACTTCCTTGCCACTGACATGAGGCTCACCAGCCTATAAATTCCCTTGATTCTCTCTACTTCCATTCTTAAACAAAGGAAACACATTAGCCACTCTGCAGTCCTCTGGGATCTTGCCTATGGCTTGGGAAGACATAATGATCTTTGTCAAAGATCCCACAGTCTCTTCTCTTCCCTCTCACAATAGCTTGGGATAAATCCTATCCGGCCCTGGGTATTTAGCCACCTTACTGCTCTTGAAGAACCCCACCACCACCTCATTCTTAATCTCATACTGTCCTTGCATATTAGTGTTCTCCACACTGATCTCACTTTCTTCCATCTCCCTTACCTTGGTGAAAACAGCTGCAAAATACTTGTTTAGTACCTCGTCTATGACCGCTGACTCCAAGTACAAATTCCCTCCTCTCCAAAAGCCTCGGGATTTTCTGTAATCCAACTCTGCAAAGCCATTTTGCTGCCTCTTTTGGGCCTTCTAATCGTCCATTGAGTTCTTCCCTTCTGCCGCTATATTCCTCTGATTTCATCTTAAACCTTGCATGCACTTCCTGTTTCTTTGTAACCAAAGTTACAATCCCTTTGGTCATCCCAGGTTCCCTTACATTGTGATCCTTATCCTTCCTCCTTATTGGACCATGCCAGTCCTGAACTTTGATTAACTGGCCTTTAAATAACTCCCAAATGTCAGATGTGGACTTACCCAATTACAACTGCTCCCAGTGTACCATGGCTGATCATCCCCAATCAGTACCACGTTCCTGCCTTCTCCCCATATCCCCTGACTCCACTATTTATAAGAGCCCTATCTAGCTCTCTCTTGAAAACATCCAGAGAACCTGCCTCCACCGCCCACTGAGGCAGAGAATTCCACAGAATCACCACTCTCTGTGAGAAAAAGCGTTTCCTCGTCTCCGTTCTAAACGACTTACTCCTTATTCTTAAACTGTGGCCCATGGTTCTGGACGTTATAGTTTGCCTTACTCCAATTTAGTACCTTGCTAATACTACTCTGTTCTTTCCTCTGCCAAAACACAAGTAAAATCAACTAAAGAACTGAAGAAGGGTCACAGACCCGAAACACTAACTGGTTATTTTTTCAACAGATTCTGTGTAAATACGTAACTGAGTTGTACCAGCTTTTCTGTTTTTGTTTCTGTTTCAGATTCCAGCATCTGCACCTTTATTTGTTTTCTATGAAAATCAACTTCATTGTTTAAAAATTTTACCTGTTAAATATTACTTAATAATGTTCATGTGGTGGGTGTTTATGTCCTTAGCTGCTTTAAAGAACTACTTAAATAAAAGAGCAACAAACAAAGTACTGGAGGATGCCAAGAGGGCCAGGCAGCATCCGTGGAGGGAAATGAACAGACAATGTTTTGGGTTGGGACCCTTGTGCTCCTTTAAATCTCTTGCATATAATGGAAACTTCGTGAGTCTTCCATGATATGACTTTGAAACAAGGTCATGGTTGAACATTTGGTGATGTGTATGAGAGCAGTGTTTAGCGTACGAATAAAGCATTGCTTAGTGATTGACAAAGATTGTTGACAAGTAGGGGATTGGATGGAGTGATGTCAGTTCATTGAACTTGCCAGTTCATTGGCTATATTTAAGAGGGAGTTAGATGTGGCCCTTGTGGCTAAAGGGATCAGGGGGTATGGAGAGAAGGCAGGTACAGGATACTGAGTTGGATGATCAGCCATGATCATATTGAATGGCGGTGCAGGCTCGAAGGGCTGAATGGCCTACTCCTGCACCTATTTTCTATGTTTCTATGTTTCTATGTCAACAGTTGATGGATCTAGTCCTACAGCTGTTAAGAAAAGCCATGAAACAAATCCTACCTTGATGACTCTGGTTAGAACCATATGTCCGGTATTCAACTGCTCTGAAGTCTCTTCCCATTGTCTCCTGATCATATGGGATAATTGAAAAAGTCTGAAGAAGGATCCCGACCCAAAACGTTACCTATCCATGTTCTCCAGAAATGCTGCCTGACTCGCTGAGTTACTCCAGCACTTTGTGACCCTATCTAATACCCTGACGTCTCTCCTCCCTTCATCACCATCTTCTTCCCCACCCCACATTGCAGCCGTGATACAACTCTGCTTTGAGCTTTGAGACGTGTTGTTTACGTTTCAAAAGTGGCATTCCGATTCATTATCTCATCGCCTTCTCATTCAGCTGGCCTACCACAAACAGAGTTCTAGTTGCATGCAGTAATTGTTAAAATTCATAGACATTGTGATTTTACCATTCTGCCTGCATTTGTCAGGAATAATGCTATGTGTTTCTATGCATATTTTTATGATTCTCTAGTTTATCTCCAATTTTCTTCCAGCCTCACAACCTTTTGTGTGAAAGAGGTTATTCTGCACTCTTTGGTAACTTTAATCTTGCACCTAATTCTCCTTATTCTACACTCAGCAATTCAAAACGATTTTTTCTCTGAGGTCTTTTTCATCCATTCTATGTTTTAACCACCTCCGTCAAATTACAATGAGCATGTTTACTCTAATGAAATGATAAGAAATTAGCGCAAGAGAAGACAACGTGGTCCTTGGAGCTGCCCTGCCACACAACAAAATCATGGCTGATCTGGTCTTGGCCTGAACTCCATTTTCCTGCCTGTTTCACACATCCCTTGTGTTCCCTTTGGACAAAAATCTGTCTATCAGAGCCATGAAAGCTGAGACGTCAATGATTCTCAGTGATTCAAGCTTTGCAGCTCTCTGGATTAAATCATTCAAAAGATGTGTCAACCCTGTGGGAGAAGGAACTCCTCATCTCTGTCTTCAGCCGATGGCCCCCTTATTCTGAAACCATGTCCCTAGTTCTAATTCCCCCACAAGGTGAAACATCTATCACGTCAATTCCCCACAGAACATTATGTGTTTAAAAATGATCACCTCATATTCATTTAAATTCCAGTGAGCATCACCCTCACCTGCTCAGCTGTTCCTCAACTCAACCCAATCAGCTATTGAAATTTCTCTGAATTATCGCCAACGGTTTATTACTCCTAAACTGTGGAGACCAAAGCCATATGCAATGCCCCAGAAATGATCCATTCACTGCCCTGACCAGTTGCAACAAAACGTCTCAACGTTTAGATTTATTCAAAAAGCCACATTCCATTTGCCTTCGGATTATTTGCTGTACCATCTGCGTTTCATATATCAGGCTACACATACGTCTATGCACAGCAGCATTGACAACAATGTTCTGCTTTACTGTGAAAGAGCATATTCTCACATTTCAGCCACAATTCTTTTTCATATTTTATTTTGTTACACCTAGTGTCAATATCCATCATAATGCGTGGAGTTCAATACTAACATAGTATTTCAACTGTGGTTTCTCTGATTTAACTTTTGCATCTCAGATTTAAATCACAAATCTTCTTCCAATGTGTTTTCATGGGCTGTTCATTTGAGATTCTATGTAGACACAGACAGAAAAGGCTGCAGATGCTGGAATCTGAAACAAAAAGGTGTGGAGGTCAATGATTCGAGTTAACACCCTGCATAACCTCTGACAAGGAAGAGGAAACATTGGCAGTAGATAGCGATACAGGTGGGAGAGAGGCTGGCACTGATAGGTGAAACCAGCTGAAGAAATATGATGGAAGAAATGGCAGAGGATGATATGCCGGATGCAGAAGCTGGTGGGGAGAAATGTGAGATCCAAGGAAACTTTATTGCTGTTCCATCCAGGGAAAGGTTGGGTGGGGGCAGTCATAGAGGAAATGCATGTGAGACAACCATCAGCTATGGTAGGGAGGAAGTCATATTTCCTGAAGAAGGAGAACACTCAGAGACCTTCGAGCACAAGGTCTCATCTTGAGAACACGCGCGGTGGAGACATTGAGAAAAAGGGATGGCACGGTACAGGGTGGGAAGAGATATAGTCAAGGTAGCTGTGGGAATCGTTAAGTTAATGGGAAACATAAGTTTTAAGTCTGTCTCCTGAGATGTAGGCAGAAAGATTCAGAAGAGAAAAAGTTGTGTGAAAGCTCCATCCCCACCCCATTTGGTTCCACTGATTACCCACCCACCTTAATACCACATCATCTTGGATTGCTGCATACCAACACCCTTTCCCCTTACCCCTCAGTCCTGATCAGTGTCTTGACCCACAGTGTTGACTTCCACATTTTACCTCCACAGATGCTGCTTGACCAGTTGAATACTTCAAGGTAGACACAAAATGCTGGAGTGACTCAGCAGGACAGGCAACATCTCTGGAGAGAATGGGTGATGTTTCAGATCAAGATCCTTCTTCAGACTAGTCAGGGGATAGGGAAACAAGAGATATAGACAGGCCTGTTTCCTTTATTATCATTAAGTGTTTGCCTATCTTTCATTAATTTGCTATATATCTCTCAATGTCCATATCTCACTGTCTATATCTCCCTTTCCCCTGACTAGCCTGAAGAAGGGTCTCGGACCGAAACTTCACCCATTCCTTCTCTCCAGAGATGCTGCCATACCTGCTGAGTTACTCCAGCATTTTGTCTCTATCTTCAGTTTAAACCAGCATCTGCAGTTCCTTCCTACACATTAATTATTCAAGGATTGTGTTGACTGGTCTGGTGTGAAAATGCTGTCAAATTAATATAAATTCTCAAATCTCTCTGGTCTTCCATATAACTCAGCTTTATTTATTCACAGTACCACCTCTTTTTCATTGATAGTAAGTTCCTCCTGCAAGAGTTTAGCTCCTTCTGCTACCTTATCAGTTGCGCCCTGGTATTTCTATTTTCCTTAAAGTTATGTAGTCTACAATTTGGACATGATACTCTCACTCTATATTGTTGTTACACACAGTGAATTAGACTCAATCCTCGCTAGGATCTTGTGAGAAATTGACAATCACATTGAACTGCACTGAACACCAGCCTGTGGATCCTATTTTCTCTTTCTCCTCGAAACAGATTAATTTGTGCCACCTTCAATAATTCCACTTGAAACTTTTCTTGAGGTCTTTCTGAATTTTTGTAGTTCCACTGCTTTTAACTCATCTTCCTTATCCATGAAGGACCCCGATAGAATAAATTAACCATGTTTCTCCTTTCCAACATCTATATTGCCTGTCTCAAAATGTTTCCTCTTTATATTGGTATTTATTGATTCCAACCTTAATTTAAATTCTTCATTTTTTTTGGGTTACAATAAATTAAACTAACTTTAGTTAACATCTTTGAGTGCTCTGTTATGCAGTCACTCACAAGACTACTCCATAAAAAGGGGCCCATCACCATTACCTACTTCATTCCACTTAGTAATATTGAGTGTCTCATCTGTTCCTAACAGTGAATGATTCTGTCCGAATAAAAAATTGCAGTCCTTTATTTCTCTGATAATAATACCTGATTCCCAAAATACCAGTTTCCAAAATCCTTGTGAATCTTACAAATACTGAATCAGATTTTATTCCCAGCAATTCTTGCTCATTCAAAGTGATCTCTCCACCATTTCTCTGTCAGCAATTCACTTAACCCAACAATTCTGTCTCCAGATACATTTGTAGAATGATCTATTTTAATGCTATTCCTTAACCTCTTATTTTCTTGCTGTTAATATCTTCAGGTAATTATGCCCTTTTTAGTTTATGTTTCTTTCCAATCAATTAATCTACAAGACACTTTTAGGCAAAAAAATATGTGAATTCTGCAATGTTGTTATTACTTGAACTGCGCTGAACCTTTTGCGAATACCATTGGTCTTGTCTCTCAGCATCTTTTCTAGCTCGCTCCCATATTTCAACAATCTACTGTTTTTCAATTTAGTTACCTAACTTTTTCTTCTATATAATCAAGTAGTTACAACTCAGAGTCTCATAATGTTTTTCCTGGTTGGTAAGTATTTATTGGGAAATGTACATATTTCAATATTATTGTAATTTAACTATTCCCAGGAAGTGCTCAAACATTAATTAGTTTAATTTATTATCGCATGTACCAAGGTGTAGTTGAAAGCTTTTGTTGTGTGCTAACCAGTCAGCGGAAAGACTAAACAGGGTTACAATCGAGCCATCCACAGTGTACAGATACATGATAAAGGGGATAACGTTTAGCACAAGATAAAGTCCAGTAAAGTCCAATTAAAGATAGTCTGAGAGTCTCTAATGAGGTACATAATTGTTCAGGACTGCTCTCTAGTTGTTGATAGGATGGTTCAGTTGCCTGATAATAGCTGGGAAGAAACTGTCCCTGAATCTGGAGGTGTGTGCTTTCACACTTCTGGACCTCTTGCCTAATGGGAGAGGGGAGAAGCAGGAGTGACGGGGTGAGACTCATCCTTAATTATGCTGGTGGCCTTCCGAGGCAGCATGGTGTAAATGGAGTCAATGGTAGGGAGGCTGGTTTGTGTGATGATCTGGGCTACATCCACGATTCACCACAATTTTTGGAGGTCTTGGAGCTGATCCCAAACCACGTGTGATGCGTCCCGATAAAATGCCTTCAATGGCGCATCTGTAGAAGTTGCCGAAAATTGATAGGGACATGCCGAACATTCTAAGCCTTCTAAGGAAGTAGAAACATTGGTGTGCTTTTTTGGTCATTGCTTCAATATGGGAATAATTAGCTATTTAAGCTTGCTGTAACGATTTATCAGAACCTTCTGTAGGATTCCGGGTGAAACTTCTTTGTAATGACATCATGTCACCAGCAGGATGAATATTCTCAGGCTGTTCTTGAATTATGTATTTATGTGTTCAAGGAGGTGATGCAGTATTTCAGACAATCCATACACTTTACAGTGTAGGAAGGAACTGCAGATGCTGGTTTGCACCGAAGATAGGCATAAAATGCTGGAATAACTCAGCGGGACAGGCAGCATCTCTGGAGGCTGAAGAAGGGTCTCAACCGAAACGTCACCCATTCCTTCTCTCCAGAGATGCTGCCTGTCCCGCTGAGTTACTCCAGCATTTTGTGTATATCTTCCGTACATTTTACATGATGTGTGACTATCTCAATAGTTATCATCAGCAGGTACATTGTGACATTTGATGTATAGGAAGAAGACACTCTTAGCTATTTTGTAGTTATATACTGTCAAATAGCAGGGAAGGAGATGGCGAGACAAATCTGCAAGTAAATTTCAGAATGATCTAAAAGCAATGGAGCAGTGAAAGTGGGAGAACATCAATTATCTTAACACAGACTGGAAATAAATGATACGATGAAGGCGAAAGAATGAGATGTATTCAAGAGACCTTCAAGGAACTGGAAGAAATATGCAGTTGCTAGAAGTCCGAAACAAATGAAGAAAATGCCAACATCACTCAGTAGGTCAGGCAACATTGGGGCATAAGAAGTAGAATTAACATTTCAGGTTAAAGTTCTTTCATTAGAACAGAAAGAACTGGGAAAGGTAAAAAGCTACTTAGTTTTAAGCTGCAGGAAAGTGGAGGAGCAATGAACATCCATGATGGGATGAAATCAGGGTTAGCTCAAAAGTCAAGAGTGTGTAATTACTGACAATGGAACAATGAAATTCTTACTTACATTCATCCGCTAAAAAGGCCGCAAATGCAATAACTCAGAAAATATATAATAGTCAAAAATACAATAAATGAATTACCATAATATTAGGTAACAATAATAATGCAAAAATAAAATTTGTAGTGCAATCAAAGACACGGTCCATAGAAGTTCATAGATGCAGAGGTTACTACCGAGAAGTCATTCAGCATGAAAACAGGCCCTTTGGCCCAACTAGCCCATGCCGGCACCTATGCCGGCCCACCTGCCCGTGCTTGACCCATAACCCTCTAAACCTATCCTGTTCATGTACCTGTCCAAATGACTAAGATGTAACAACAGTACCTGCCTCAACTGTCTTCACTGGCAGCTTGTTCCATACACCCACCACCCTCTGTGTAAAATGGTTACCCCTCAGGTCCCTGCAAAATCTTTCCCCCCTTGCCTTAAACCTATGTTCTCTTTTTCTCGATTTCCCTACTCTGAGCAAAAAACTGTATTTACCCGATCTATTCCTCTCGTGATCTTGTACACCCCTATAAGATCACCCCTTATACTCCAGCGCTCCAATAACTAAAGTCCTTGCCTGCTCAACCTCTCCCTACAGCTCAGGCCTTTAAGTCCTGGCAACATTCTCGTAAATCTTTACACCTTTTAGCTTGACGACATCTTTAGTAATGTTCAATAGCTCCAAGGTTGCTGGGAAGAAGCTATTCTTGAACCCGGTGGCAATGGTTTACATTCTTCTCAATGGTATAACCGAATATGAACTTTGCAAGGGGGGTGTGGTTCTGTTTCAAGGCAGTGCTTCATATAGATCTCTGATGGTGGGGAGGTCAGTATCTCTGCTGGATCGGAATTGCCTTTCATCCCCTATAGTCTCATTCGTTCATGGGTGTTCCAGTTGTCAAACTGGGCTGTGCTGCAACAGTATGCTCTCTGTCGTACATCTGTAGAGGATAATACGGGATTTAATTTTGGAGAACAAGGTGGAATCATGATTTAGTGGAAGAACCACTGTGAAATGGTGATCACGATATCATTATGTTTAAATTGCTATGGAAAAGATCAATTGATGACCAAGATATGCAGATTTAGGAGAGCTAATTGGAAAGGAGAGAATTTTTAGAGGAGACTGTTTGGATAAAAAATATCAAAACGTGGAGAGAGGAATTATATCAAGAATTAGCGCTCACTAGACAACTAAAAATATTAAGTCAAACAAGGAAATGAGTCACGTGACAAATGTCAAGCTTTTAATAGAGAAACAGTTACAGAGATGAATCACTGAACAAATGAGATAAAACAAATGGGTAATTAAGAAAGAAGCAATGTCTGTTAAAAACCTAAAGAAGTTGAAGGCAAGGTTGAGCTACAAAATGAGTACTTTGTATTCAGATACACGATGATTGTGCCAATGTCACACCAAAGGAGGAGGTAGTATAGAAATTAGATAGGCAAAGAGAAGGTAATGAGAGATTGTCAGTGCTCAAAATAGAAAAGTCACCAAATTCAGATGGGATGCATCATAGAATGCTGACAGGTGAAAATAACAATACCTCCGGCCATTGTTTTGCCACTGTATTGGAGGATTCCTTTTAAACTTGGCAATCGAAGGTCAGTAATTTGAAAATGGGGGAACTTAGAGACAATGGTGCAGGATGAATTTAATTGGGCTGCATTGAATGCAAATATTATTCCCTGCCTAAGTGGAGTTGATTGGATAATTTCCCTATCAACTAAGGCCAGTGACCACGTTGCAATAAGTACTTGAAACTGACTTTGTGTACATAATCTGCATATAAACATATCCAATTTGGTGCAGTTTTGTGGAGAAATTATACCACTTGTTTCGCGAGAAGTTGTTGCAGGTTGTGTCTGAAGTTTTATTTCCTCCACTCTTAAAATATAATCTATTTTCCAAGTAATTTATATTTGTTTGGCTCTGGAGACTTAGCCATGACCCGTGTTCATTCCAAACCAACAATAACAAAAAAATAGATGCTGGAAATCTGAAATCAAAAGGGTCACTGCCTAACAACTTCAGTGAGCCGTTAATTTCTAACTTCTGGTGCTGTCTGTGAGGAGTGTGCATGCTCTTCCTGTGACCACATGTTTCTTCTGGGTACTCTGCTTTCCTCCCACATTTCTAAAACACACAGGACGGTAGTTAATTTGGCCACTGTTAGTTGGCCAAGTGTGTACTAAGTGAGACTGTGGGAATGTGGTGAAAACAGATAACAGAAAATATTAGCGAGGGAATGGGATTTTTCTCTAACATGGTACACACTCGTGAACTAAAATGGTCTCCTATATTGTGGGGAGATATGGAAATATTCAGACAATTCGGTTGAAGGATAGTGACGCTCCAGAGAAATTAATCAAAGTTTGTACAACCTCTCCTTATAGCTAATATCCCCTAAACCTGGCAGCATTATGCTAAACATGTGGATTAAACGGGCAGTGTATACAAAGTTGGCAGAGGTTGGGATGTAATGTTAAAATTGTACAAGGCATTGGTGAGGCCAATTCTGGAGTATGGTGTACAATTTTGGTCGCCCAATTATAGGAAGGATGTCAACACAATAGAGAGAGTGCAGAGGAGATTTACTAGAATGTTGCCTGGGTTTAAGCAACTAAGTTACAGAGAAAGGTTGAACAAGTTAGGTCTTTATTCTTTGGAGCGCAGAAGGTTAGGGGGGGACTTGATAGAGGTCTTTAAAATGATGAGAGGGATAGACAGAGTTGACGTGGATAAGCTTTTCCCACTGAGAGTAGGGAAGATTCAAACAAGAGGACATGACTTGAGAATTAAGGGACAGAGGTTTAGGGGTAACATGAGGGGGAACTTCTTTACTCAGAGAGTGGTAGCTGTGTGGAATGAGCTTCCAGTGGAAGTGGTGGAGGCAGGTTCGATTTTATCATTTAAAAATAAATTGGATAGGTATATGGACGGGAAAGGAATGGAGGGTTATGGTCTGCGTGCAGGTAGATGGGATTAGGGGGAAATAAGTGTTCGGCACGGATTAGTAGGGCCGAGATGGCCTGTTTCCGTGCTGTAATTGTTATATGGTTATATGGTTATAGAGGTTGTTGATCAGCAGCTCTTTTTCAGACTGGATGTAGTAACTTGTGTGAGTCCCACAGCATGCTGAGGACTTCCTTTCTTTTTGCGATAGATGAACCAGACGTGGGTATTTATTTATATATCATGCAATTTAAAAATTTGTAGATGATGCTAAAATTCAGAAATGTAGAGAGCTATAACGACGGGTAGCAGAAAGTGTCAGGAGGAGTTTAGCACGGAAAACACTGTAAATTATAGATCTGTGAACCTAACATCAGTATTAGGTAAGTTATTAAGAGCAATTCTGAGAGATTAACGATCATTTTAAAATGTTGGGACGAATCAGAAATAGCCAACCAGGCTTTGGCAAGGACTGTTTCTGCCTGATTCATCTAATTGAATTTTTTGAAGAGATAGCAACATTTAATGGATGAGGGCAGTGCAGTAAATGTGCATTTGCATGGGCCTCAGTAAGGCCTGACATGACCCCAATGGTTCAAACATTTAGGGAAAGGGAAAGTTAGTCAATTGGATCCAAAATTGGCTTAGTAATAGGAGGCAGAGGATGATGGTAGAAGGTTAGTTTAATGAAGCTAACACCATGGGACATACACCACTCTTGGGGAGTGCTGAGGAACAGGGGGACTTTGTAAAATCAAGTCCAAAGATCCTTGTAGTTGATAGTGTAGGTTAAGAAGGTGTATGAGATACTGGCCTTCATTAATTGAAGACGGAGTACAAGAGCAGGGGCTCCTACTTCATTACAATTTCAGTCAGACCTCAGCTGGAGTACTGCATGCAGTTCTGGTCACCACCCTGTCACAAAGATGTGTTAGTGCTGGATAGGGTGCAGGGGAGATCCACCTAGATTTTGCCTGGGATGGACTATTTCAGTTATGAGGAGAGACTGGAGAGATGAGGTGAGACTGGAGCAGAGGAAGCTCAAAGGGGATATGAATGACATATTTAAAATTATGAGAGATCCAAATGTGATAAAAGCACAGGAAACTATTCCTCATATTAGAGACAGATAAAAGTGAAGGGAGACTTAGATTAAGGGGGAAGATTTAGAGGGAATCTGAGGAGGACCTTTTTTAACCCAGTATGGTGAGTACCTGTAATGCATTGCCTGAGAGGGTGGTTGAAGTAGAATTGCCAACAATATTTAAGAAGATATTAGATGAGCACTTGAGTTCCAAACCACAGACAGCAATGGGCTCAGAGCTGTAAAATGGGATTGATTGCGGATGGGTCCTCACTGGTCAGTGTGGACGGTTTGGGCCAAAAGGCCTGTTTCCATGACATGCTACCCTATGACTCTCTGTACAAATTGGGAAATTAGTCAGAAAGAAATATCTTTACACAGCAAGCTGTTGCGATCCAGAACATATTGCCTGAAAAGAAGGAGGAAGCAGCTTCCTGGAATGGGAATGGGATTCATAATTAATAAACAAATAAATATTGGCAGGGCCAAAGGAAAAATGTATGGCATTGGGAGCATTGGAAAACATTTTATAAGAGCCTGCAGGGGCAAAACCTTTGTGTCACAAGATACCAAATGGATGGAAGAGATGGCAGGGATACATAGCACCGTGATTACATTCAGCTACATTTGCAGGACATGCCTGGTTTTCAGTTCTTTTGAAGGCAATGAAACAGAATGAGTGTATAGAGTGTACAACTAGCAGTGCCTAGCAGGCAATTGGTGCAATACTATTTCCCCCCATCCTTGTTCATGTTCACTTTTATCCCTTCTGATTCTATATAATATTATTGGTGGTCTTTCAAACAGGAGATAGATGAAAAGCCCACTAGTACTGACTGATATGATGTTGATGAAATTCCGCCTACAGTGGGAAAAATAATGATTGAGTCAACAATCTGGAATTTATTTTACATGACCTGATAACTTTATGTTGTCTCACGATAGCTCCTTAATATCTCCAGTATCTGACTTTTTTTTTCAAAACATCACTGTATGTTTCTCAAGTACTGTATGTTTCTCAATGACAAATAAATTGTATTGTGTGTGTGTTGTGTATTGTGTGTAGACACTGTCTGGACTCAAGACATGCTTCAAGAATTCTCAATCAGCTTAGACAGAACTTCTTGGTTGATTAATTATTTCCCAATTTCACTCTTAGGAACACAGTCTTCAGATGTTGGTTACATGTCATGGATTAGAGAACAATTTTGCAAACTGGGTCTTTAGAGTGACAGATCTGAAATTAGTAAATGTGATGAGAAAACTGGATTTCAACTTTGTATTCCTGGCAATCTTCTCTGCCATAGCGGAGTACATCACCATTATACCTGTCCCTGTGCATCCTCCCCATGTCAATGATTTTGCACCAACTCCTTTTTATACATTTTGACTTAATACCAATTTCAAGATTTCACACAAAAAAAGTCAGAAGCATAAAGTGTTGCAAGGATGTTTTTTAATAAACTACCTCTTGGCTGTAGGGTGTCTCGCCTAAAGTAAAATATTTCAGATGGCATGACTAATCTTTTGAATTGTTATTTCTGATAGGGTTTGAAGGATTTTGCTCAAATGCTGATTAACCACTGGGTTTCGGTACAACATTTTTTGTAAATTTTATTTTTATCTCAATGATTTTGCAAAAAATAAAATTTCAAACTTTATCACAAAAAATGATGGCAATACTATGTCTATAAAGTATTTAGCCATCCCCCAGAGCAGAAGGAATAAAGAACAGGATTTTGGTGTGAGGACGGAAGGAATTCAACGTTGAAAATTTAGCGGTGACCAGAAAGACGCTACGACTTTTTGCGCGACTAAGGAGACTACTCCCGGCGACCACTGGCAACAAAGTGATTGGTTTTAAGAAGGTTATTGATTAGAGCAATGGAAGTGACAAATTGAGAAGATTTTGTTCTATAATCCATGACATATAACCAACATCTGAAGACTGCGTTCCTAAAGGGCCTGTCCCACTTTCACGACCTAATTCACAACCTTTTTTACTCGTGGACATTTTTCATCAGGCTAGAAAAAACGCCCCGACCTACTTGATGTCACGAGTACCTATGACTAGCATCATGACCTGCTACGACTTACCTACGACCTCCTACAACCTCCTACCTCGTGACGACCATGCTGCGAGTATGAGTCAAGGGCAAATGGCAGAGGTCGTGAATAAGGTCGTGAAATTGGCCCTTTAGAGTGCAAAGCAAATGATAATGAGAAGAGTGAAGAAGAGAGAAGAGTGAAGGGCCTGTGCTTGAATAAAGGTCTGAAATGCATTTCATAAGTGGGATTGATTGATGTGGTTTGGCCAAAGAAAGACTATTTATGGTTACTCATAAGGTAAAGTACATGAAATTGATATATTGTTGACAGAGGAGACTTATGGGTCTGTCCCACTTAGGTGATTTTTTAGGCAACTACAAGTGTCTAGTTTGTTGCCACATGTTCGCCAGTGGTCGCCGGGAGTAGTCTCCTTAGTCGCGCAAAAAGTCTTAGCATCTATCTGGTCACCGCTAAATTTTCAATGTTGCAATTTTTTTGGCGACAGTGAGTTTGATGCCAATGAGCATAGCTTGATTTCAACTGACGTAGGTACTGTTGTAGGTTGTCGCCAGGATGACGTGGGTTGTCGTTGGTTTTTCGGCGACCTGCTACGCGTAACTATGGCAGTTGCCTAAAAAATCGCCCAGTGGGACAGGCCCCATTAATGTATCACAAACCAATACATTTTAGAATACTTGCAACATGGGAGTTTTAAATTGAGGAACTATGAGAAAGTATTTCAGTGGCAATGGATGAGCTGAAGGTTAAGACAATGAAATTGCTGAAACACCTTTGTTAAGGGAGGGTGGATTTGGTTCAGATCAGCTCAGGTTTAAATAGCATGTGGAGATATTACCTTTCAATCAGTTGATGGAGGGATTGGAATTGAAGGCTATGGAGTGACATTTTCAGTGAAAGTTGAGCATTTGGGCCATGCCAACATGCTTGAAGCATGTTCAAGCTTGCCTAACATCTAATATTAGTTGAGTAGTAGAGGGTGCACTGGTGTGTGTTACAGTTGATGGCAGCTGTTGCATAAAACCACCAGTAATCAGCCTCCACATTAGTTTCTTCTGAAGCAAACCAATACGGAAACAATAAAAAAAACATATTGAACTTCTAAAAGTTTATGTTATCTATTACATACTATGTTTACAGACCTATTATGCTGCTGCAAGTAAGAATTGCATTGTTCTGTTTTGCTGTAGATGACAATTAAACACTCTTGACTGTTGATGATGTAGATTTGTTGTCTCATTTTAGATTAAGTTCATTACCACCATGAGAACTGCAAAAACATTGAATTTTGTGATGAAGTAGAAAATCTAATGAATTATTTGTTCTCAGTGATAAGTTTGCTGGGTTTTTTTTCAAGTGAGGGAAGTGAGGTTAGGTAATTATGTGCCCATCAAACTGAAAGAAATCCTGCTGGAAATCAGAAACTGTTACCTTTTATTGAGGCCAACATTAACGCAAAGGACTCACAGGATGGGCACGTGAAGTGAATCCTCCTGCACTCTACCACACAGTTGCACTCAGTACTTGCTCAACAAGTCACTTCCTTTTCCCACAGCTATCATCAGCACCTAGGTCAGGGATAAAACTTGTTATTTCAGCAGTGATCCACTTCTCATTCTGTACAGTTTTGTGCTGTAGACTCTTTACAGGATGCCCCGTTTTAGCCAGATCTTTGTGGGAGTGAAGAGTTACATTGCATCATTCTGGCTTGCTGATTTAGAGACAGGTCCCTCAAATGTTAGAACCTAACATGTCATCAAATCCAGAACATAAAATGATTGTGATTTATTGGCCTAATTTGTCAGGTGAAAGAAAATAAACATAGAAGTCATTAATGGTTATGCTTTTATGAATCCAACACTTTTCTTTCTTCTTATTGCATTTTTGAAAATAATTTGGTTTGGATTTTATGTTTTTTGGGTGCTCGTAGTGTAATAGGATGTCAGACTTCTTCATGCTGCTGTTTTTACCAACTGTACTCGTACATTCCTTTTCTCAATCTTTTGGTTTTACTGGTCTGTTTTTATATTCTGTCTGATTGCTTGTCTTATTTTTTTCTACTTTCCCATCTACCGACTCTGCTCTATATTTCATTCTCCTTGGTTCCCCCGTTTAAACTGTTCTCCACGCCTGAGCTGCTACCTCCTACGTATTTCCATTCTCTGCCTTGCTGCTCCTTTACCTGTAATGGTGCAACACAAGAACGGACCCAGTAGACATGACATGAAATAACAAATTAAATACTTTCTTCTTGTGCTTCACTTTAACATCAACACTAAAAATAAATAAACTGAAAACGTGGAAATTGCATGCAATAGTGAAATATTAAATGAAATGATTAATAAAATGTTAATATACAAATAAATTAGGACATTATGCTCATGATCCAAAGAAATGGTGTAATTGTAAATGCGGGATTCGAACAGAAACTTCAGAGCTAAATGTATTGAGTAGATACATAATAAACACGAAAGACGATCAGATTCTATTTTATTTGCAGGCCCATGTGTGTTAGTATGGATACACTTGTGTGTTCCAGCTTCCATGTGTGCAAGCTAGTATGCTTTATTTACATGGAATATATTTCTCTCATATTGTGCACCTACTGCTCTGCATTGTGTGCCGTTATGTCATTCTATGGTGCCTATCGTCAGAATCTTATATTCCACTTGCTGGCAGACAGGACTTCCTAAGTAGTTTTGTGATTGCTCCACAAACTGATGAACACTTTGTTGGATCTCAAAGTGTTGAGAGCCCTGTAACCCTGTAAAATGAACACTTTGTTGGATCTCAAAAGGTAAGATTTTGGAAAGTTGTTAGAATTTGCTGATTCCCTTCTTGGGAGGTCATAACCATGACCAATTTTTTTGCCTGGATATTCATTGCTGCCGAGTAGAAAGAGCCTCACAGGCGGCACTTAGCAATTAACGAGTTAAGTGTGCCCGTGCACTTCAGAGCCCTGGTGATAATGAGACTCGTAGAAAAGGTGAACATGATTTCTTGTGGTATATTACAACTTTCTGAACTGTTAAAGAGACAGTAAATTCTATGCTGCAAAAAAAAGATTAATAATCAGCCTCTGGTTTTTAGAAATGGAACACCCAATACCTCTGAATCTGGGAAAGAGCAAATTGCACAATTATTGAATGTTATTACATACATAGACAATTTGACAGGATTTATTTTCTACATGAACCACCTACACCTACTTCACACTCTTGATTTTCCCCACCTCTGTCACCTTCATTACTCCTTTTTTTTTCAAAGCTGTTATCGAATACTCCTAAAAAAATAAATGATCTGCTCTGCTTCGGCAATGATTTGTGAAACATAAGTCTGCATCCGAACCACCCTCTGTGCACCTTTCTGGCATCATCTAATGAACCTGCACTTCCATCACTTTCATATGAAACATTTATATGGCTATAGGGAAGGAGCAGGGAGGTGGGACTAATTGCACAGTCCTTTCCAAGAGGCGGCTCATGCTTGATGGGGCCTTTCTTTGTTGTGTGTTCCTGTATCTTTCCTGGAATGAGATGCCCTAAAGTATGTACAGTTGCATACTACCCCCCCCCCCACCATCCATAAAAATCAATAGACATTTTTACAGATTGATATTACCCCCCTTTTTTCTATATTAATGTAAATATGTGTGTGTGTGTGTGTGTGTGTGTATATGGATCTCGACCTGAAATGTCACCCATTCCTTCTCTCCAGAGATGCTGCCTGGCCCACTGAGTTACACACACACACACACACACACACACACACACACACACACACACACACACACACACACACACACACACACACACACACACACACACACACACACACACACACACACACACACACACACACACCACACACACACACACACACTGGAATTTGTTTGTTGCCTTTCTAATGGACTGTATATTTTTATTGCGGCTCCTTTACCTAATTGAAATTCCTGCTATTTAAGTTATATTTTCTCTTCCTTTTCACAATTTTGAAATGTATTGCATGTTTTTGTCATTGACCTACAGCACGCCTATCTTTGTTGCCTTTGAGTCTTTCAGAGCTCTCTTCAATGATTTGTCATCCTCTCAACTTGGTGTCATCATTTAATGCCAATGATGATCTCTCATCCATAAATCCAGATTATATAGGCACTTGGCAGATAGGAGTGGCCCAACACGTCTTTATGAAACAACATGAAAGGGAATTTTAACTGGCCCCATGCCTATCAATTCAGTTTGGAATTACTACATCCGAAGAAGAGTCCCAACCCGAAACATCACCTATTCTTTTTCTCCAGAGATGGTGCCTCACCTGCCGAGTTATTCCAGCATTTAGTGTCTACCTTCAAACCATTATCTGTCCATTTCCCTTCACAACTGCTACTTGACCGCTGAGTTTCTCTGGCATTTTGTTATTTGTTCAAGCTTCCAACATCTGCAGTTTCTTCTGCTTCAAGTAATTGCCTTTAATAGTCCATCTCTTGGTCTGGCGAAGGTAGTACTCTGTCCAGCTCTTCACCTGTTCCTGTCTTCCAAAACAGCAAAACATGTCAAGATGCCCCTGGTTCCTCCCAACAGTCTGAAATCCCTGCCATGTACAGTTTGCCAAATCTTTGCCAAGTATAAGGGCCAGAACCCACTAAATGTTGCATGCATCTATCATCAACTTGCAGCAGCATAACAGGTCTGTAAAGACAGTACTCAATAGAAAACATAATAAACCAAAAAAAGTTAAATAAATACATTTCCATATTGGCTTCCTGCCAAATTACAGTTTTTATCAATCGTTTTGACACTAGTTTCAGAACCTTGATGTCATTTTTCACAACTCTAGATACAAAACTCAAAACGGTCACCACTTGTATCACAGGCTGTCCAACATTCAAAACATTGCATTGTGTATTCATATCTTTAAAGAAAGCTTGCACTCACAGAATCATTGGTTCAAACAACTCATTTATCATGAAATACCATAGGGACATTTCTTTAGATCACCCACACACAACATACACATAGTTTCACTATTTAGTTGTTCGTACAACCATTAAATATTGTAGTACAAAATATGTGATACATGTTTCATCCTGTGCTACACGTAATGTCACTGTAAAAGGATTAGTAGAGAGAATACCACAGACACAGTGGAATCATTGAACAAAGCTGAAATTTATTGATGAATACAAACTAAATGACAACATAGGTTGAATGAAAGCAACAATTACTGTAACAAAACAAAAAAAAAGTCCTGCAAAATAAACTGCCGTGTTCCTCACCTGACTACTGTACAGTAAGATAAAAAAGCTAAACAAAGGATCAACAATCACTCGTCATCCCCATCAACCCTGTCTTGTGGATTGGACCACAGGTTCTCATCCACATCCGCATAGATGTTTTCGTTTGCCAAACATCTTGGAAAGTACCTTCGCGCATGGCGAATCCAGGCCTGACACTGGTCTGCTGTAATGTCATCGCAGGCATTGTCCATGGCCTGAAGAAGGGTCACTTGTTGATGCGGATGCCGATCATACACTTTCCACCTCCATGTGGAGAAAAATTCCTCAATGGGGTTAAGGAAAGGAGAGTATGGGGGCAAGTACACAGTGAGGAGCTGTGGATGGGCCTGAAACCATGCCTGCACCAGATGAGCGTGGTGGAACCTGACGTTGTCCCACACAATGACATAAATTACACCAACAGCTCTACAGACTAGAGTTAGCTCATCAAGAAATGCAAGAAGGAGCTCTGCATTGTATGCGCCAATCAGAGATCTACGCCCTACCACACCATCTTCTGATATCGCCGCACACATACTGATGTTGGCCCCACGTCGTGCAGGTACTTGTATGGTTGCCCGCTGGCCAATTAAATTTCGCCCTCTCCTCCTTGTCTTGGCCAGGTTGAAGCCTGCCTCATCCACAAAAACAAATTTGTGATGATTGTCATCCGCATCCAGGGCCATCACCCTCTATGTACAAAAAGACATGTTGGAAAGAGAATTACTGTACAGTATTGATTACAGTACAATGATGGGGAATTTTTCACAAACAGGCATCATGAAACTGAACATACCTAAACATACTCAATCCTCAGTTGCTTCACTCTGTCTGCATTTCTTTCAAAAGGCACACGGTACAACTGTTTGAGGGACACCTGGTGCCTTTTCAGAACACGTGCAATGGTCGGCAAACTTATGGCTTCCACATTCCTGAAGAGATCTTCATCGTCCAGGATGTTCTGTCTGATTTCTCTAAGCCGAATGTCATTTCTGGCCCGGACCATGTTGACCACAGCCCGTTCCTGTTCCCCAGTGAGGAGTCTGCCTCTGCCTCCACTATTGGGTCTAGTCTCAATTCTGTAGGGAATATGACAGGAAGAACATGTCATCATACTGTAGAACACATTTTCATAGTCACATTACCTACTCTGTGCTGCACATTGGCATGCAGTGTACAATCATTTGACAATTACAGTAAGAGTAGCCTACAGTACTGTAATGTTTACTGTAGTGCATGCTGAAGACTTACCGGTTCTCATTGCGGAAAGTTCTAATGATTGAGGCCACGGTTGATCTTCTAAGGTTTGGTTGTATCATTCTCGCTGCCTCAATCATTGTCATGCCATGATTGATGACATGATCTACAACCATTGCTCTAATCTCATTGGAGACTCTTTGCCGTTGCTGTCTTGGTCCTTGTCCTCGACCCCGTTCCCCCACACTTCTCAAACGGGGCCCATGGCCACCTCTCAAACGGGGCCCATGGCCACCTCTCAAACGGGGCCCATGGCCACCTCTCAAAAGGGGTGCTTGTCCCCTGCCATTCCTTTGACCACGTCTTCCTCCTCTTCCTCCTCTTCCTTCTCCTACTTGACCTCTATGGTGCCCACATGCCTGCTCCGTTGTATCACTACAGATGTTGTTGTGGATGCCACTTACACCCATACCACAAGGTCAGATCAATCATCAGTAACGAATTGGTGTCACAGGTGGTGTCAATCATTGTCGTCATCCTGAAACTTTCATGATCTGAACATGCTCATCCTCAGTTTCCATAAGACTATGCTTTAAGAGTAATGCAACAGTTACTTGTCATTTTGAGCAGTTGTATCAATTGATAGTTAGATTATTGTAATGAAATGAATAGACAGTCATCTCAAATGTAATGTGTGAATTGCATTTTGAAATGGTTATACTTTGATGTTAAGTTGTGTTATTTTGAACAGGTGATTATAGTTCAATGGACAAATGATCTTTGGTTTATGTGAATTGTATCCAAGAAATTGGAAAAAGTGTTAGTTTTGAAAAAAGTGCATTTTGATCATTGGTTGTGAGTTTTGTATCTAGAGTTGTGAAAAATGACATCAAGGTTCTGAAACTAGTGTCAAAGCGATTGACAAAAACTGTAATATGAAGGCTGCCCACTGGTGGTTTTGTACAACAGTTGCCATCTCTATGACTCAACTAATATTAGATATTAGGCAAACTGGAACATGCTTTCAGCATGTTGGCATGGCCCAAATCACTTTGCTCAAGTTTCACTGAAAATGTCACATCGTAGCCTTCAATTCAATTCCTCTCATCAACTGACAATGCAATCAGCCTGTCAATCTGACTGGTGGATAGGTGGAAATGCAATGGCAAAAAATGATTCTAAGACTTATTCTTTAACTTCAGCAAGATTCTGCAGTACCAGGCCTCGCATTCTCAAACATGTAATTGGTTTTTTTTCTCTCCCCACATCTGTAAATGCTGGGGATTTTGTTTTTTTCAGGCCAAAACGTTTTAACCCTATCTTTTGCATTCTGTAGTCCAACCTTCACTTTTAATCCATATTATTCATTGTAGCCAGAATATCTTTATTTATCATACACACATCTTCAACATTTCGCATCTTGTAGAATGCTTAATAGAAATTCATACAACAGACACCTTTTGCCAAGCCAGTTCTTTCTATTAAAAGTTATTGCTAATTAGGACTTAGTACAGGTATCTTGGTCTCCAAATGCTTAATCATTCCAATTTAAACTTTCCTATACTCTTGCAGAATACTGAGAGCCAACTTGTTTGGTCTTTTCTGTTTTATTTTATGATGTTCATATTTATGGTCAATTTACACTAAACAGGGTACAACATATTCTTCACAAACTTACTCTTTGCTTATTTTGATGCCAACCATCATAATACACATTATGCCTTTCTTGAATTTGAGTGATTTGTTTAGTATCATTCTTTTTTTTTTTTAATATCTTCTAATAGCCAGTCCATGGACATTTCTATTGTGCTACCATCTATCTTTTCCATGAAAATAAAGGAAAGGAAAATAAAACAGTTTTGCCTCTCCTCTGCATCTTTCTTTTTAACATGCCTTTCTATTGTTCTATAATCCATCTGCTCCATGAAAATAAAGGAAAGGAAAAAGAACAGTTTAACCATTCCTTTCCTATTCTATTGCTATTCCTGAGACAATGGAGAATTATTATTTTATCGTTGTCATTTTACCTACCTGACATTGAAAGAGTCAGTTGAAAATTAAAGGAAAGCAGCAGAACAGTATCCTGGATAATATTTATAAGCAATGTATCATTGCAGATTAGTGATTCATGGATCTCAGTTCTGTCTGGGACATCTGGCTTTGCACTGTTTTCCTGTTTAATCTTTTCCCCCATACTGCATGACTGACTGCACTTCAGAAGTACTTCATTGATTTTAAAGTGCTTTGGGATATCCAGAGTCTGAGAAGTGTGTTGTGTAGATATGTCTCTCCACATCTGAGCAGGATAGCTCTAAAGTTGAAATGAACTGGAAAGAGCACCCACCAGATCAAGAATACCGATGGGTTGATGCTATTCTTGGTTTTAAGACAATATTGTTTGCAGGAAGTGAGGATTGAGGGAGGTAAAACAGTTCACATTTTTCAGGTCTCATCACAGTAGGTGGACGAGGCTTTGCTGGGAGGAGTCATGATTACAAAGGATGCATTGAGGATATGGCCATCTTAAAATCATCCTTGGGTCCTTAGCCGTAAACATGGAGTGCCGTCATAGCTGCCTCTCCTACACTTCCAAAATTCCAAGCTCATTTTTAGAAACAAGAGAAGGACGTGGGGCTCTATTTGATTTGATTTGTACAAAATTCAAGGAAAAGAAAGAGAATAAAATAGAAGGGAATAAAGTTTTTTTTTAAATGGTAGATGAACGCCTGAAAAAGAATGGTCTAAAATATCTAACGGAGATTGTGAAACATAGAACAGTACTGCAGAGGAACAGCTCCTTCACCCGACAATGTCTGTGCTGAACATGACACCCAGATGATCTTCTGTGCCGGCATGAGATCCAGACCCCTCCATTCCCTGAATATTCATGTGCCTATCTAAAAGCCTCTTAAACACTACTATCGTATATGCTTCCACCACCACTCCAGATCGCACATTCAGGGAACTTACTACTCTCTGAGTTTAATTTACTTTCGAGATTCAATGCGGATTCATGCCCTTCGACCTACCGAGTCTGCACCGACCAGCGATCCCTGCACATTAACACAAGCCTACACACACTAGGGTCAATTTACACTTATACCAAGTATACAAACTCAAGCCAATTAACCTACAAACCTGTACTTCTTTGGAGTGTGAGAGGAAACTGAAGATCTCGGAGAAAACCCACGTGGTCACGGGGAGAACGTACAAACTCTGTACAGACAGCACCCGTAGTCGGGATCGATTCCGGGCATCACCTCCACCGCTGCACCACCCCAGTGTAAAAACACTTGCCCGCACATTGAATTCAAATTTCTGACTTTAAACCTATGCCCTCGAGTCTTTAACATTTCCAGCCTGGGAAAAAGGATTTGACTGTCTATCCCGCCTATGACTCTTATAACTTTATGTATTCTGTCAGATAGCCCCTCAATCTATGACACCAAGTCCAAGTGAGTTTATTGTCATGTGTCCCTGTATAGGACAATGAAATTCTTGCTTTGCTTAAGCACACAGAAAATAGTAGGCATTTACTACAAAACAGATAAATGTGTCCATATACCATGATATAAATATATACACACATGAATAAATAAACTGGTAAAGTGCAAATAACAGAAAGTGGTTATTAATAATCAGAGTTTTGTCCGAGCCAGGTTTAATAGCCTGATGGCTGTGGGGAAGTAGCTATTCCTGAACCTGGTTGTTGCAGTCTTCAGGCTCCTGTACCTTCTACCTGAAGGTAGCAGGGAGATGAGTGTGTGGCCAGGATGGTGTGGGTCTTTGATGATACTGCCAGCCTTTTTGAGGCAGCGACTGCGATAAATCCCCTCGATGGAAGGAAGGTCAGAGCCGATGATGGACTGGGCAGTGTTTACTACTTTTTGTAGTCTTTTCCTCTCCAGGGCGCTCAAATTGCCGAACCAAGCCACGATGCAACCGGTCAGTATGCTCTCGACTGTGCACCTGTAGAAGTTAGAGAGAGTCTTCCTTGACAATCCGACTCTCCGTAATCTTCTCAGGAAGTAGAGGCGTTGATGAGCTTTTTTGATAATTGCGTTAGTGTTCTCGGACCAGGAAAGATCTTCAGAGATGTGCACGCCCAGGAATTTGAAGTTCTTGACCCTTTCAACCAGTTGATATAAATGGGGCTGTGGGTCCCCCTCCTACTCCTTCCAAAGTCCACAATCAGTTCCTTGGTTTTGCTGGTGTTGAAGGCCACTCCAGAGAAACAATCCAAGTTTGTCCAATCTCTCCTTATAATTAATCCAGGCAGCATTCTGCTAAACCTCTTCTACACCCTCTCCAAAGTCACATTCTTCTTGAAATGGGGCAACCAAAACTGCAAACAATATTCCAATGCGGCATAACAAAAAATTTATAAAGCTGCACTTGCTAACATGTATACCCATTGCCTCGGCCAATAAAGACAAGCATACCATATCCCTTCTTTGAAACTCTATCTACAGTGTACTTGTGTTGTCATTTTCTATGGGTCCCCAAGATCCAAGATCTTGGACCCCAAGATCGTTTTGTACATCAATGTTGCTAAGAATCCTCTCATTAATTGTATACTTTCCCCTTGTATTTGACCTCCCAAAATGCAGCACCTCACACTTGCTTGGATTAAATTTTTATTTTCTTTGCCCATATTCATAACAGATCTAAAACCCACTGTATCTTTTGACAGTCTTCCTCCTTATCTGTAATGCAGACCTGCGGCCAGAATTACACCCTTCCACCACTACCCTCTGTTTTCTATGATTAAGCCAGTTTCATCCAAACAACCAAATTACCATGGATCCCTCGTACCTTAATCTTCCTGATCAGCCTTGCATGAGTGACTTTATCAACTGCCTTACTAAAATGCATGTAGACAACATCCACTGCCATACCCTCATCAATCAACTTTATCTTCTCTCGAAGATGTGCTGTTGCTGAAGTGATGCTGATTGTCCCTGCTTAACCCATTCTCTTTAAAATCCAAACCCAAAGAAATTCCAAAAGCTTCCCCACTACTGACATGAGGCTCATCAGCCTGTATTCCCTGGACTCTTTCTACTTCTCTTATTAAACAAAATAACAACTTTAGCTACTCTCTAGTCCCCTGGGACCTCACCAGTGGCAAGAGAGCATTCAAAGATATTTGTCAAGGCCCCTGTAATCTCCTCTCTTGCCTCTCAATAACCTTGGATAGATCTCATCAGGCCTTCTGGACTTGTCCAACTTAATGCTTCTCAAGAGACTCAGCACCACATCCTTCTTGTTCTCGGACTGCCCTAGCATATTAGTATAGCCCGCACTGATCTCACTATCCTTCATGCCCTCTCTCTTGGTGAGTACTGATGCAAAAGTTTAGTACGTCATCTACAGCCGCTGACTCCAAGCATCAATTGCCCCCTTCTTTTTGAGTGGTTCTACTTACTCCTAGTTACCCTTTTCTTTTTAATATACCTATTAAAAAAAACAAGAGATTTTTTTTAAATCTGACCTGCCAATGAGATTTCATAGCTCCTTCAGGCCCTAATAATTGTTCGCTTGAGTTCTTTCCTGATTGATTTACATTCCCCAAAGGCCCTGTCTGTTTTCATTTTCCTAAACCTTACATATACTTCCATTTTAGTTTGACCAGATTTAGAAGTTTTCTGGTCGCCAAGAGTCAAGCGCGTTTAATTGTCACATATCCCGAAATTCTTACTTGCCGCAACACAACAGGTTTGTAAAGTCAGGAATTTCACGTGAAGAAAGATTGGATAGACTCGGCTTGTACTCGCTAGAATTTAGAATATTGAGGGGGGATCTTATAGAAACTTACAAAATTCTTAAGGGGTTGGACAGGCTAGATGCAGGAAGATTGTTCCCGATGTTGGGGAAGTGGAGAGCAAGGGGTCACAGTTTAAGGATAAAGGGGAAATCTTTTAGGACTTAGATGAGAAAAACATTTTTTACACAGAGAGTGGTGAATCTCTGGAATTCTCTGCCACAGAATTTGGTTGAGGCCAGTTCATTGGCTATATTTCAAAGGGTTAGATGTGGCCCTTGTGGCTAAAGGGATCAGGGGGTATGGAGAGAAAGCAGGTACAGGATACTGAGTTGGATGATCAGCCATGATCATATTGAATGGCGGTGCAGGCTCGAAGGGCCGAATGGCCTACTCCTGCACCTATTTTCTATGTTTTTATGTAAACAGTGCTCAATAGGTAACATAATCAAATAGATCAAAATTTCAATAAATAAATAAATCCAATGCAGTGGAAAACAACACGTCCAAATACTCTTGTGCAACCAAGACAGTCTGTAGTTGGTGTTTGCAGTGTCCAATACCCTGATGATTGTTGGGAAGAAATTGTTCCTGTCCCTGAAGGTCATGGTCTACAAACTCCTATATCTTCTTCCCGAAGGCAGGAGTGAAATGTGAGCGTGGTCAGGGTTGTGTGGGTCCTTGATGACGCTGACAGGTCTTTTGAGGCAGCCTCTCCTATAGATCCCTTTGATGGGGGGGCGGTCAGTATCAGTAATGGACCGAACAGTCTCTACCACTTATAATCTCCTTCGTTCCTGGGCTTTTGAGTTGCCGAACCAGGCTGCGATGTAACCCATCTATATGCTCTTTATGGTACACCTGTAGAAGTTCAGGAGAGTCTTTTTCAGCTTACCAAATCTCCTTAATCTTCTAAGGAAGTAAAGGTGTTGATGGGCTTTCTTTATGATTGCATCAGTGTGCTGGGTCCAATACCAATCTTCAGAGATATGCACACTATGACAGTACTCCATCCTTTTGATGTCACTCTGATCCATATCACTAGCCAGGAAAGGCCAATCACAAGCATTATTGGTAACAGCTATGTCCAATTAGCTGATATTGGTTGGCTGCTTCCACGTTGCCCGCCTAGTCCCTATCAAACCCATGTATTTTAGCATGAGAGAGAAGGTGAGAGAAGAAGAAAGGCAAAGCTGGATGCCTCCCTGCTAGCTGTGTTTTCATGTTTGAAGAAGAACGAGTCGCTGGGACAAACCCCAGACCTCCAGTTCCACTCTGTGGTCAGGGCTGGGGTACCAGGACAAAACCCTAGAAGCCCAGCGCCTCTACTGAGGCTAAGATTGGGTGGCAGAGGGGCAAGCCTGAGATGCCAGAACCTCTTCCTGACCACAGACCATGAGGGACTGCACCCACACACACACACAGACAAAGACTGGCTGCCAGGATAATCCCGAGATGCGAGCTTCGCTTCTTCAAGGCCAAAGCTGAGCCTCCAGGAAGAAACCTGAGCCCGCCAGTCCTCCGCTCAAGGGAAGGGTGAAGTGCAGAATGAAGCCTGAGATCGCCATGCCTCCTTTGAAGACCAGGACGGAGCTGCCGGGACAACCCCAAGATCGGCAGCATTATCGCCAATGCACTCTGATGGTGATGGACAGCATCTGTGGGCGGTCCTGCACTTTCCGACCAGTGTAAATGAAATACATCACATGACTTTACCCTACTGCGATGTCGGTGTGATCACTGCCGAACCCGACATCGTCCCCAACACCACAACACCTGGGAAGTTGAAGTTGTTGATTCTCTCCTCCACCCACCCATTGATGAAGACACATTTGTGGATCTTCCACCTTCCTCTTATAAAATCAACAAATAAATTCCAAATGTGTAGGAAGGAACTGCAGATGCTGGTTTAAATCAAAAATAGACACAAAATGCTGGAGTAACTCAGCCGGACAGGCAGCATCTCTGGAGAGAAGAAATGGGTGACGTTTCGTGTCGAGACATCAGTCAAAAGAAGGGTCTTGACCTGAAACGTCACCCATTCCTTCCCTCCAAATAAATTCCAAAGTTCCCCTACCTTGCTATCCTTATCCTTCCTCTTTATCCTTATCACTCCTATTTACTGAAACATGTCAGTCCTGAACTCAGACCACCTGGTCTTTAAACGACTCTCAATATTTAATGTGGACTTGCCCGATCCCAGCTCCTTCCAATCTACTCTAGATTCTGTCTAATAATGTTGTGAAACTTGCAGCCTAAAGACAGGTCCTGACCCAAATGTTATCTGTTCATTCCCTCTCCAGATGCTGTCTTACCCGCTGAGTTCCTCCAGCACTTTATATTTTGCTCAAGATTCCAGTATCTGCAGTCTCTTGTGTCTAGCCACCAAGCATGACATCAGGAGGCTGCAGCGAATCGTTCGATCAGCCGAGAAGGTTGTTGGCTGCAACCTTCCCCCCATCGACGAACTGTACACTGCAAGGCCCAGGAAGAGAGTGGGTAAGATCATCTCGGACCCCTCTCACCCTGGCCACAAACTCTTTGAAGCATTTCCCTCTGGAAGGCGACTCTGGACTGTCAAAGCCGCCACAGCCAGACATAAAATCAGCTTTTTTCCATGAGCAGTAGCTCTACTCAACTGCCAAAAGTCTGCAGCCTCCTTGTGCTCTGGTATTTTATTTCATTCTTCATATGTTTAAGTTACAATGTTTTATTTTTAATTGTCCACTGTATATCGTGTAACAGCTAGTTACAGGCAAATTCCTTGTATGTATACATATTTGGCTAATAAAATGTATTCAATTCAATTCAATGTTATAATCTGCTTTACCCCAATTGACCACTTTCCCCAAAGTGGCAATCAACATGGCTGAAGTTCAGTTTGGCCAATTTATATGTGGTTTGTGACAGGTTGTTGCTAACCATCACAACTTGTGTGGTGAATATGAATTCAGAAACATATCCATTGACGGCCTCCATGGCCTCCACGGCCTCCACAGCCTCCACAGAAGGCCATGAAGGCCGTCAATGGATATGTTTAAGGCAGAGATTGCAAGATTCGTGATTAGTACGGGTGTCAGGGGTTATGGGGAGGAGGCAGGAGAAAGAGATTGAGAGGGAAAGATAGATGGCGGAGTAGATTTGTTGGGCCAAATGGCCTAATTCTGCTCCTATCACCTATGAATGTTACTATGGTATAATAACTCTTGTACAGCCTGACGTTCAGTGCAGTTTGTTAGTAGGTGGATGGAATGGATTGAATGCCATTCTTTTATTTCCTTTTGAATAAGCAACAGAAGAGGTTGCAAAGAAAAGTACTGATGTCCATAATGGATGCAACATGTGGAGAGAAGACATGGAGACTGAAGTAACTGCATATACTGGAATGTTGAGTAATACACAAAGTGCTGGAGTAACTCAGCAGGTCAGGCAGCATCTCTGGAGGATCTAGATCCTGACCCGAAACGTCACCCTATCTATCTTTGAGGAATGCTGCATGACCCGCTGGGTTATTCCAGCTCTTTGTGTTTTACTTTGGAAAGAAAATATAATTAATGGCTGGAATATATAATATATTACAATGGATAGTTCGAATATATCAAACAAAATATAGGGGACATATATTCTAATGAAAGACTCCCTTTTCCTCATGCTTGGTAAAATTGCTGTAGCTTGTCAGCTCGCTTCAAAACCGAGTTAGGCAGCAGTTGTCCTGGGTGACTTAGCTGATGCTGTGGGACCACTTAAAACATAAACCCTTTATCATGCAAGACCATATTTTTTTTGTGTGGAATGTCCCAAGTACTGAAGTACTGAATAAAATAGAGCAAAATATTTGTTCTTACATCTGTAGGTAAATAATGTCCAAAGTTGAATTACTTGAATTAATTTAGTTAAGTTTTTAAAAAATCCAATGTCTTTATCCTACCTAATAAAAAGTATGAACTTATTAAAATTAATGTAACCTTTTTGTCTGCAGATGAGGCATCTTATTGCAGGTCGAAGTGAACTAATATGATTGAGGCTTTTGCATCTTCTCCTCTGGTCAGAGATTTTTGCTCTTTCTTGTGGGACCCGAGTTTAGCTTTCTCATTTCTAGCACTCATCAATACAAAACTGATTTGATGCTGAGCTGTATAATAATAAGCCTTTCATCAGCCAGGCCTGACACTTGCCTTGTAATTAAGGCCTTGATAGTTGTGTTGATAGGAAATGAAAGAAAATGGCTTTGTTCTCATTTCCAGAGAATGATTACTGGTTCTGGTACTCACCTGAATTCGACCCATTCTGCATTGTGAGCATGATTGCTGAAGTGTAAGTAATTGCAGCATCGGCAGATGACATTTTCACAAAGCACACTTCCCACTTTTCTAAAGGGAATTCGTTGAATATCTGTCCGTGAAGCTCATCAAATGTGTGTTTTAAAAATGCCAATTTTAAAAGAATGCAAAATTACGAAGATTTTCTTTGTAACTTGCACTTGAGATAGTGAAATGGTGACATTTTAATTTTTTTCCTGAAAAAATATTAATATTTATAATTGATACCAACAAACATATTTCCTAAAATAAAGAACCCTTGAGTAGAAACGAATAGAACTTAAACGTGCCCCGAGATTCTGGATAAGTAAAACAAAAAGGTCTGCACTGGAAAAGCAGCTGCCAGGAATGAAGTTTGAAAGAAGGAGCACGACAAACTGCTTCCATTCTCGCAGCCCTCTCCTAAAATTCACCAAGCATCGACTGTAGGAAGATAGTGCTAAAATAAACAATGCCTGTCAGATGCGGTTCGAGAGTCTGGCTGCAGCTGCTGGCCAAGGTGCTGAAAAAAAGCCGAAGCTAAGACTGAGGAAGCAGGAGAAGGTTCACAGCAGCTGCAGCAGCCAGCAAACAAAAATGAGAGAAAACCTGAGGCCAGTTCTGTTCCAGTGGAGAAAGGAAACATTCTTCCCCCTAGAATCCGCAAATATTGTGACATTAGCAGCCAGTCTTGGGAGTTGCCTGTTCTCCGATTTGTATGGTAGACAGGTGGGTGGTCTTTTGTGCACTTTTAATGAAAGAACAATGCTGAGATTTGATGGGAAATATTGGCTAAATAGGTATGTATCAGGATGTGAAGTTAAAAGTAGAAATCTTGAAAGTGTAAACCATCTAAACTTAAATGCTTATTTATGAAGCCTGAATTGTTTTGTTTTGCTTTAAAAAAATAAATAGTAGCACTCTCACGGTGTACAAGATTCTGTGCACTTCTTTAGTCAGGTTAAAATAATGTTTAGCTGCAATTTTGTATCTTTGAAATTCTCTCTGGTGCCTTTGGAGCTATTAGGAGATTTATGGTAGAGCAGCTCTCCAGTGGATGCTGATTTTAGCTGATTATAAACATCGTGCCAGGCCCCCAAGGGTCCCTTCATTTTCCTGACACACTTGACTGCTGCCCCATTAACACTTCGTCTGTTATTGCAATATTCCAATTTTAATTAGTATCATTGAATTTGGAGCTTGATGTGAAAATAATGCCATATATATGTTTTGGTTACAAAAAAAAGATGTGTCTGCTCTTACAACCAACCCTCTTTGTTGGAAACAAAGAAGGATATGTGTCTATATATATATATATATATATATTTATTTTTTTCCATTTCTTTTGTTAAAACACATTATTTCTCTGGTTTAGATGTTATCTTAAATTTTCCACAGAAAATGAACTCAGAAGAACGCTGGTGAATCGGCATTTGTGGACTCACAGCTGTTGTGACAGGCTCAGAAAGGCAAAGTGTGGACCAAAGAAATATCACACCATTAAGCAACTTCAGGTAGAGAACCATCAAATAGAAGCTTGATCAGGAGACTTTGAACAGCTGTTTTTTTTCTTCAGCTACCTCGGTACTTATCTTTCTTTAAAAAAAAACAGATTGCTAGATACTGTGATATTATTTGCAACCTCTTCCATAAGTACCCAGTAAAGGATCTGTATTATTTTTGCATTCATAGATATCAGATGATTCATGGGTAAAAAGCCTCATTTGCGGTTCAATTGGGTGATGCATGTGCTGTTCCACTTGCTAAAAAAAAAAATCACACACATAAGTAGAATGAGCCTTTACAGAGTAATGCAACACTTGATAATAAAGGAGACTGGATAAATTGTACAGTCAGAACAAGATGGAAAGGGGATAAATCATACGCCTATCTATCTAGGTTGTTTTTTTAATCAACAGCGATTGCACAATGATGGACTAGCTGCTTTCAAATGCTGTAGGCATTCAAAGGGCCATCTAATTTTTGGAACTGTTCTTCTGGTGCAGATTTTTAGTTGTTGATTGTCGAATTATTTTCAGTTATAATTTGATGGAAATTTGAAAAAAAAAAAGGAATATGTGATTGCAGGATTTATTTAACAGATTAACAATTATAAGAGAAAATAAAAATAATTGCAAAAGAAATTCTGGAAATAGAATGAATGGACCTGTAATCAGCAAGTAAAGAGTTAACAGAAATAATACTCGTGCATGAAAAGGCAATGTCGTGCTTCTGTTGGTAGACAGGAAAATCCCAAGCAATGCTGCTTAGCAGGGCAGTACACAGACATCCTTGCCGTGTAAATAATGGCTGTAATATTAAACATTACCAAATTCCATTGAAAAGAAGGTAGTGAAAATATGGATATGTGTTATAAATACATTAGTTACTATAACTTAGAATGAAACAAAGCCACCATACTATTTTACTTACAGGCTAGATTTATAATTGTTTAGTATGCAGTGCAACAAAAATGTTTTATTTTTCTGTGAATTTAGTATATTTTCTATTGGTCCCTTCCCTCGTCTCTGCTTCCGTTGTTTGCTTCTTTTGGATTAAGCTGCAAGGAAAAGCAAAGAAGTGCAATTAAGACTGAGCACCTGATATACCCAGGAGGGTAGAGTATTCTTCCATTTTTCAGACGCCTTGCCCCAGAGTCTTGAGTTGCTTGTAATTTGCATTGATAGCAACATTCTTCTGATTGTAATTTGGTAAATGCTTCTGTTTCGATGTGGTGCGTGGCTGTGCAGTTAATAAAAACCTAAGATTCACAACTGCGGTGAGAGCACTCTGGCTTTTGTGCATTCGGGAGAGAAGAACAGCACAGGCTCTCTGCTCTTGACTGCTATCCAGACAAAGCTACTGGAAATGAATGCAGAGACCAGCTGATGAAACATATAGCTAGAGCTTTGTTGACATCCAGGATAAAATAGTTACCCATTACACATTATCTCCATCCATTTTATGTCACCTGAACAACTCGGAAGTTTACCTGGGCAGTATTTGCCTGTGGAAATCTATCTTACCATTAAATAAAAACAGAAACAAAATGGAAGTGAAATCGATAAACTAAACTGCTATTTAGTATTGATAGGTCAGGTCTCTTGAATTAGAACTGTGCCCTACCCTTTGCTGATACTTTGTGGAAATCTCTTGCAGAAATGCAATGGCAATTCTGCTGTAACATGAATGCATGGTGAAAATGGATTTCAATTGGACAATGAATATTTATTTGGCATGGCACACCTGCATTTTCATCACTAAATAGAATGCCCAAGGGAAACAAAGTGCATTGTGTCAGCTTGAAAGCTAATCCATTGCTGAAGAATGTCAGTCTACTATGCCTTGGTTAGTTAGTTAGTTAGTTCACTGTTTCAAAGATTAATTTATCCTTTTTTGTTCTATTCCTCTCATTTAGTTTGCTTGCCTAGTCAGTTGAAATAGCTATGCCTGACTGGCCTTAGATTAATGAGTCTTACTCTCACTCTGTGCCAATGCATTCACCTTTTGCCCTGCACTTCCGTACTGCTCTGGTTTAATCTTTCAATGATCCTAATATTCTGTCACACATTCTTCTTTGATCGTTGCCCCTGATGTGATCAGCAAACTCAGCACAAGTAGAAGGATTGCACTTTTTCCAACAATAACCTCTTGAGTACATGCAGCCCCATTCTGTGCTATTATTAATGAAATCTATCATTAAAAATGAGAAAACAATGCAAATACACTTTTTGTCAAGAGCCTTGCAGTGTAATTATTTAAGATCAGCTCTCTGATTGGGCAATGAGATTTTCAATACAGAGATAGATTTCCGTGGGATAGATGTATCACGGGAAATGCATTTATGGTTGAGATCAACCTTTTTTAATTAAATGATGAACCCGGTTCAAGATGCTGACGGGCCCACTCCTGTTCCTAATCTTCCCATGATGGTACTTTGACAAAGCATCTTTGTCTATGGCAGCAATGACTGTCCCCTATTCAGTTTTTTAAGTGTTTCTAGTATAAGCATCTTGTTTGTTGTGGGGGTGGGGAGGTAATATGTTTGGAGTCACTGGGAAGTAATACCTACCCATTCCTGTTAATGTATTGTAAAAATGGGCTTTTGAAGATGGTGAAGAATAATTATCCACTCCTGTCAGAAGTGAATGGGAGCCTCCATAACCCAGGATATTTTGAGGATTTGAGTATAGGAGCAGGGAGGTTCTACTGCAGTTGTACAGGGTCTTGGTGAGACCACACCTGGAGTATTGCATACAGTTTTGGTCTCCTAATCTGAGGAAATACATTCTTGCCGTAGAGGGAGTACAGAGAAGGTTCACCAGAATGATTCCTGGGATGTCAGGACTTTCATATGAAGAAAGACTGGATAGACTCGGCTTGTACTCGCTAGAATTTAGAAGATTGAGGAGGGATCTTATAGAAACTTACAAAATTCTTAAGGGGTTGGACAGGCTAGATGCAGGAAGATTGTTCCCGATGTTGGGGAAGTCCAGAACAAGGGGTCACAGTTTAAGGATAAAGGGGAAATCTTTTAGGACTGAGATGAGAAAAACATTTTTCACACAGAGAGGGGTGAATCTCTGGAATTCTCTGCCACAGAATGTAGTTGAGGCCAGTTCATTAGCTATATTTAAGAGGGAGTTAGATGTGGCCCTTGTGGCTAAAGGGAACAGGGGGTATGGAGAGAAAGCAGGTACAGGATACTGAGTTGGATGATCAGCCATGATCATATTGAATGGCGGTGCAAGCTCGAAGGGCCGAATGGCCTACTCCTGCACCTATTTTCTATGTTTATGGACAGTAAGCACTCTACACAAGTTCATGAAGTGGAGCTCCTTGGGTAATGCCCTATGTTTCAATTTAAGAAAGGCAGTTAGAAGAAAAGGTGAAAATGAAGCAGAAACTCTACCCCAGAAACTCCTTACACCAGCAAAAATAGATCATTTAATATATGTTGGATACTGACTGAACTTCTGTGGATTTCTGATCTTTAAAACCAAAAGCTTTTTGATTCCGGTTAGCTTATTTTTTCTCTACATCTTTATTTGCTGATTAATTTCGTTCATTCTCAGTAATGTGAACTACAAATGAGTTATGGTTGCAATGTAACCATTATATTTGTCATCATTGTCTATTATTAGACAGATAGGAGGAAACAAGTACTGTTGTTTGAGTAGATTCAAAACTTATAATTCAGTAATCAACACCGCCAAGAGTGTCATATTGTCATATGTACCGAAACAATGAAATTTCTGCTTGCAACAGCACAACAGGTTTGTAAACACAATACTCAAAAGATAATATAATCAATAAACATTAAAAAAAGTTTAAAAATAAAAAAATCCAATATAGAGTTCAAAACAAAACAAAGGCTGATGATTAAAGTAATCATTTTCTAACTTTTCACTATGAATATTTGAAAATCATTATTTTTTTATGTTGAAAATGAAGTAGGACCTGGTGTATGTACAATGATTTTTTTTTAACAGTCAATTAGAGGTAATTAGGTTTTGATAACATTTTGTAACTATCAAAATTACAAACTAGTTGAAACTAATTAGTTATAGGTGAACAAAGCTTAAATTGTATTCTGGGAAAGAACACAATGGAAGGAGTCTGCTTTTGGAGAGGTTGCCAGTTGGAAGAAGACCGATTGGAAGTTGGCATTTTCACGACTTATTTCATAGACAAATCATTTGAATTTTATCAAAATGATTAGATGTGAATGATTGTAACTAAAGTGAATAGCGATTAACATATTTACCTTTGGTGATTGTTAAATGTATTCAATAATGTTATTTAGTAAGGGATGAGTATATTTCTCTCTTATTCTATTTTCTCTGGGTTGCCAATGGGGACAATCTCACAGATGCAGCGTCGGCATAATGTATTAGATGTTAGTCATGTTATATCCTTTAGATAAACAACATTTGACCTTTTGCAGTACTGTGTAAAGATACTTCTCCTGTGCTTGTGTATCAGTTATTTGTTGTTTCTAGTTGCCAGACTCTCCCTTAATTTTCCCTCAGTTAGAAAGTTTATGGTTGCAAAACTCCAATCCAAATTTCAGTGATGCAACTAGAGCTTTTATTTTTTTAAAGAAAAACTCTATCTGCTTAAAGTGTGCAAGCATTTTCTTTTAGTTAAATGATATCCACAACTACTATTTGTGGGATTTGTTTTGGAAGCTTGTTGTACCCTTGTTTGAATTTCACACCTTTCATCGGCTGAAGCTATCTGTGGAAATCGGAATGATCCTTCAGGAATATGTGCATGTAATAATGAGCCAGAGGCAAAAGAAAAATTGGCAACACAACCAGCAGCGTTCAACAGCATGCAAGTAAGATGCCTGTGTGCTCTGCTCCTTTGCCAGAGTAACACACTTGGACAAGATGAGGTTTTTTTTATTTCTGGGACTGGAGATTTCATTGTGGAATTAGCCAACAGCACACAAAAGATCAAACCCTGTAATGAGATACGTGGAACCGCAATTCCATGCTGTTTATCTTTTCTCATTTCCCCATTTGAGTTTCGAGCCTTTCTTATGTTGGGAATTGTGAATGCACACCATGGTGACAAGGAGTATGAATCCGAGACCTGATTCCTCCAATTATAATTATCAGGAGGTTGTGACTCGCATTTGACCCTGATAAAGAACATTATTTGGAATTCGTGTGGAACGTTGCTGCCCTTGGCTTGTTATTAACAAAGTTTGGGAATTAGAAACATAGAAACATAGAAAATGGGTGCAGGAGTAGGCCATTCAGCTCTTCGAGCCAGCACCGCCATTTAACATGATCATGGCTGATCATCCAGAATCTGTACCCTGTGCCTGCTTTCTCCCCATTTCCTTTGATTCCATTAGCCCGAAGAGCTAAATCTAACTCTCAACATCCAGTGAATTGGCCTTCACTGCCTTCTGTGGCAGATAATTCCACAGATTCACAATTCTCTGGCTGAAAACGTTTTTCCTCATCTCAGTCCTAAATGGCATACCCCTTATTCTTAAACTGTGATCGCTGGTTCTGGACTCCCCCAACATGGGAAACGCTTTTCCTGCATCTAGCCTATCCAATCCCTTAAGCATTTTATGTTTCTATAAAATACCCTTGCATCCTTCTAAATTCCAGTGAATATAAGCCAGTCAATCCATTCTTTCATCATATGTCAGTCCCGCCGTCCCGGGAAGTAACCCGGTGAACCCATGCTGCACTCCCTCAATAGCAAGAATGCCCTTCCTCAAATTAGGACACCAACACTGCACACAATACTCCAGGTGTGGTCTCACCAGGACCCTGTACAACTGCAGTAGAACCTCCTTGCTCTGTGAACGCCAACATGCCATTTGCATTCCTCACTGCCTGCTGTACCTGCATGCTTACTTTCAGTGACTGATGTACAAGGACACCCAGGTCTCAATGCACCTCCCCTTCTCCTAATCTGACACCATTCAGATAATAATCTGCCTTCTTGTTCTTGCTACCAAAGTGGATAACCCACATTTATCCACATTATACTGCATCTGCCATGCATCTGCTCACTCACCCAACCGATCTAGGTCATCCTGCAACCTCATAGCATCCTCCTCGCAGCTCACACTACCACCCAGCTTTGTGTCATCTGCAAAAATTGGAGATGTTACATTTAATTCCTTTATCAAAATCATTAATATATATTGTAAATAACAGGTGTCCCAGCACTGAGCCTTGCGGCACCCCACTAGTCACTGCCTGCCATTCTGAAAAGTACCCATTAATTCCTAGTCTTTGCTTCCTGTCTGCCAACCAGTTCTCTATCCATGTCAATACCCTAGCTCCAATACCATGTGCTCTAATTTTGCACGCTAATCTCTTGTGTGGGACCTTGTCAAAGGCTTTTTGAAAGTCCAGATACACCACATCCACTGGCTCTCCCTTTTCCATTCTACTTGTTACATCCTCAAAAAATTCCAGAAAATTAGTCAAGCATGATTTCCCCTTCATAAACCCATGCTGACTTTGACCGATCCTGTCACTGCAGTCATTGAACATCACTCAAGGCTGACAACTCAGTCGGTAGGAAATTAATGTTGACCATGCAATTTTCTAGACAAGGCCCTAATGCTCTGGAGCATTGTGAAATATTTCACAATATCCCAATTTCGTAAAAGCCCATGTACACATGTGAAATTTATTTTCTTGCTTATCCAGTATTTTAACACCAACGGTTTAGATGGATATGAGCCAAACCCTGCAAATGGGACTAGCTTAGATGGAGCATTTGGGTCAGCATGGACAACTTTTCCAAAATGCCTGTTTCCGTGTTGTATGACTCTGAGTTGATTATAGAACATAAAAATGGGTGGAATAGAGCGTTTGGTCTATCTAGCATTTTCCCCCTTCCAATAAGATTGTAGCTGACCTGAATATTTGCATCAATTCTCTTTGCTGACCAATGCCCACAACCCACAATTGTTGTCCAAAGATCCATTATCACTGATGTTCCAAAGCTCTCTGGGATGAAAAATGTCAATGATGCATGGCTCTGTGAGAGAAGAAATTTAATCTCATCTCCTTTAACAAAACTAACAGTTGCATGAATTAATGGAGGTAAATTTATGAAAAATAGTCTATGTAATTACAGAAAGCATTATGAATGCATTGCGTAATCTGTACCGTTGTGTTGTGTGGACTATAATTATTGCAGACATAAAATTGTTACGGTTAAATAGGGATACTAAATGGGAGAGGTAGACAGCAAAACAAGTTAATGGATATGCAGTCATAGAAGTAAGGTCAGGATTTTTTTTTAAATATTAAAGAATAAATAAAAATCAGGATTTTTGTAATAGAAAAATTAGAGATTTTTAATGAAGGTGCAGAATAAAGTGAGAATAACAGCAGGAACAAGATGCATTTTAGTATCTATTATAAATTCCCCAAAACAGTGAGGCAATTGGTATTGAGATGTACAATGGATTAGGAGGAAATTATTTGTGCATTAATATGATTCTTCTGGATGCAGATGTGGAATATATCATATTTTGGGAATTATCCATGAAGCCTCCTCTAGAACAAAGAAAAAAGGATTTGGTTTGGAAGTTAACAATGAATGTTTTTTACAATTCAAATAACCAATAAAGATTATGCAAAGAAAACTGTCTTTGGTTCCTTTTTTGTCGAATGGATCAGGGACGGTTAAACAATTATGGTTCAGGAATTAGGTTTATTTTCGATTAGAAGCATCTGCATTTTTTTTATTTTCAAGGTTTAGGGCAATCTTAGGGACAGAAAAATGTCTGAAATATTCAGTAGGTCGGGCTGCATTTGTGGGAAGAGAAAGAAATCTAACATTTCAGGTCCAAGATCCTTTGTCAAATGAAAGAAGCTGCGGAAAAGGTGAATGGTGTGTAGGGGCTGGATTTCTCTGATTAGGTAAAACTTGAATGGGAATAAAATGTGAACAAGGTTATCTGGTCAATGAATGACTGGGCACAATCAGAATATGAGAACAGAGACAAAAGAAAATAGACACAATAGCTCCAAAATACAGAGCAGGAAGGCATACTGACAGGTCTGATTGGGCACGTCCTGCACCCCCAGAGGAAAAAAAAGAGAAAAAAATATTAGCTGAGCCAATATCACAGATGGATGACTGATACAGACAGAACACTCAAGGTACCTACATTTTTCAATTTATTTATTTAGCTTGCGTTGGGGAAAAGTGTAACAGGAGGCTATGGACCTCAGAGCGGAAGAAGGATTGAGAATTAAAGTGGCAAACTCTGGGTTGCCTCTGCAGACTGAACACAGGTGCTCCACAATGTGGCCACCCAATCTGCATTTGGTTTCTCCAATGTTGAGGACACCGATTGTGAAGACTGTACGCTAGAGTGGACGAAATACAAGTGAATCGCTGCTTCACCTGGAAAGACTCTTTGGGTTCCTGGATGGTAGGAATGGAAGAGGTGAGAGGACAAGTACTGCATCACCAGCAGTTGCATGGGAGAGTGCCCTAAGAATGAAAGTGGTTGGTGGGAATGGATGAGAGGACCAGGAATGGCTCCCGGTAAAATATTCAAATGAGGGTGAGAGGAAGGTGTGTCTGATAATGGATTCTCCATGGAGGTGGTGGGAATTGTGGAGAATGAATACAAATGCTAATGTGGTGGAATGTAAGAAAAACTCTATCCTTGTTCTGTACCCAGACGAGAGGGTATAAGAGCACAGGTAATGGATGCAGCCAATCTCTTCTTTTACAGTGGTAAATGGGGTAAAAGTCATGCTTCAGGAAGAAGGGAGACATTCCATTGTACGGAAAGTCTCAACATTGGAGCAAAATGACAGAGTTAGAGGAACTGGGGGAATGTAATGGAGTCCTTACACGAGGCAGGGTGTGACGATGAATAGTTGTATCGTTATGTATGCCAGCAGTTAGTCATCTCTGAGATGGAGACAGGGCGATCCAGGAAAGGAAAGAAAGGATCAGAGAAAGTAAGGACAGCGTGTTCGCAGCCAAAATAAAGGAATTATCAGGTCCTGCATGAGTACAGGAGGCAACACCAATGTAGTCATTGAGGTATAGAAAAGAGTTGAGGGAGTGAGCCGGGGTAGGACAGAAATAAACATGGACACAAAATGTTGGAGTGACTCAGCAGACCAGGCAGCATCTCTGGAGAAAAGGAATAGGTGATGATTCGGGTTGCGACCCTTCTTCAGTCTCGACCCAAAATGTTATCTATTCCTTTTCTCCAGATATGCTGCCTGACTCACTGAGTTACTCCAGTGTCTATCTTCGGATAGATGTAAACCAACATCTGCAGTTCCTTCCTACAGTACAGAAATAAACTTATAGGAAGGATGAGATCAGCCATGATCATATTGAATGGCGGTGCAGCCTCGAAGGGCCGAATGGCCTACTCCTGCACCTATTTTCTATGTTTCTATGTTTCTATGAGATTAAACTAGAGAGGTTGCAGAAAAGATTTGCAAGGATGTTGTTCAGATTAAAGCGTATTGAGTCATCAGGTCAGATTGGATAGGCTGGTTCTGTTCGCTCTGGAGTGAAGGAGGCTAAGAGGTGACTTTATAGAATAGAATGCTATTTATTGTCATTCAAACCTGGGTTTGAACGAAATTCCATTTCTACAGTTTTTTTTACATTACAAACACAATCCAAGACCCGCACTTAACATAGTTTACATAAACATCCATCACAGTGAGTCTCCAACATCTCCTCACTGTGATGGAAGGCAAAGTCTTTATCTCTTCCCTTTGTTCCTTCTCCCGTGGTTCAGCAGTCCAACTGCAGTGTCGAGGCGAACTGGGGCTCCGATGTTAAAGCCCCCGGCGGGCGATGGTAAGTCCTGAGGCCGTTTAAGCCACGCCGGGCGATGTTAGGCCCCGGCTCCATGTCCTTTATAGAGTAGATAGTCAATGTCAGTTTCCCACAGTCAGGGTGTCTAAAACTAAGGGCAAAGGTTTGTCGGTGAGAGGTGGATTGAAGGGGCCATGATAGGAAAATGGATTGCACAAAGAGTGGTTGGTATCTGGAATGAGCTGCCAGAGTGGTGGTAGATATGGGACCAGTAACAACATTTTAAAAGCCATCTGGACAGGTACTTAAATGAGCATGGCAAAGAGGGATATGGAATGAATGCAGGCAATTTGGGATTACTATACTCTGTGCTTCACTTTGGAGTAGTAGATTTGGAAGTTGGCACAGAAGCAGATGGCCAAAGGCCTTGTTTCTATGCTGTATGACTCCAACACTCTAAAGTATTCTCGAAAGTATTTAACAGACTCTAAAGTCTGTTCCACATATCCCACCCTCCAATCTCCCTCTAGCTTAACAAGCAAACCTATGTCTCCTTCCTAGTTCTGACAGAGTGTCTTCTGATCCTGAACCATTAATTCTCACATATACAGACTAACCATAGGATTTCCAGCATTTTCTATCTTTGTTTTAGATTTCTAGCATCTGCAGTTTTTCTTAATTTTCTCTTCAGGACAATGACCGACAAAATAGTTAAGAAAATGTAATGAAGAATAAACGTAAGGGCTTGGAACAGTTTCAATTTCTGTCGAGGCAGAGAAAACCGAGAAGAGATTTTGTGAAGATTTTTTTTTAAATATTCAGAATTCAACATTGAACATCTTTAACTGGGTGCATGAATTTCTGAGCAGATATTGGTGGAAACTGCATTTGCACAAAAAAACGTCTAATTAACCTGCAACCACATTGCATCTTGCAGAAGGTATATTGAGAACATTTATCCTGTAATGCTCTTATCTTTCAGAGAATGGAAATAAGGAAGCATTCAAATGAGCTAGAAAGGAATGTGTTTTTTAGAAGGTAAAATTTGGAGGAAAAGGTAATTTGCATATTGGGTAAGAAATAAAGCAGAAATAAATGAATTTCTATGTCGGCAATGATTGTAGTAATAAAAACGGGGAATTCCTCAAATATTACATCTCAAATACACAGAATCTCAAGAGGTTTATTGCATAGAAGGAATTAACTTAGTCCATCATGCACTTTTGGCAAGAACAATCCAAAAATTGATCCCATTACTTGACATCACCACATAGTTATAGATCTTCCTGGCCTTTAAATATTTACCTGCAATTCCATGAACAGAAACAATACATGAAATCAGGAAATCATTCAGTCTGGTGAAAGGCCCCAATCCAAAACTGTGTCCTTTTCCCTCCACAGATTTGCCTACCCCGTGAATTTCTCCAGCTGTTTGTTTTTTGCTCAAGATTCCAGCATCTGCAGTCTCTTGTGTCTCTGTAATCATTTCAAACTGTTTCATTAATTACTCTTATTCTCACTTTAGGTGAGGAAGCAAAATAGTTTGCTATTCATTGCAAAATTTCCCACCAGAAGAAATAATCCTCTATTTAACATGTCAAATGAATAATACAGGGTACATCTATAAACCATTAAATTTATTCTTTGATTTCAAGAATCAAGTCAAGAGTATTTTATTGCCATGTGTCCCAGATAGGACAATAAAATTCTTACTTGCTGCAGCACAACAGAATGTGTAAACATAGTTTACATATTCTGTTTCAGTGGAAGTAATTGTAGCATCTCAACTATATTCTTATTTTAACAGCTTCTCAAACGGAATACACTATTTGGAAGAGCATTTAATGCACCGGATATTACAAATGTAGATAGATCCATTTGAGATAGTATGGATGTATGGGGCCAAACAGCCATCTTCGAATACTGTGTGGATTGTCTGAGATGGAATTTTAACATACTAAATTGGGTAAGTGGAGTGCAGGTGGCAATCTGAAATTGCCTCTGCACTTCCAAGACTATAGTGCTGAGTCAAAGAATGGGTAGTCCATCTGCTGTCAGAGTGTGAGTTTGCAATTGTAATTTGTGAGTGAAGTTGGCAATCACTGCTTAAATCAGCTTTGCAGATTTTAAATTGTTCAATTGTGTCTTAAAGTCTTTAAGAACTCTCACATGCTGGAGGAGAATTATTAAACAACCTAATAAAAAAATGGAAGACGATGGGGAAAACCTGCCAAAAATAGCAGAGAACTTGCAGGTCTGGAGTGTATGAAGAGCTCAAATGAAAAAGCATTAGTAAAATAAGTGCTGAATAAATGAATGGGACTGAAAGGGTCTTTAAAGAAGTGACATATATATGCACTGGCTGTTATTCAATGGAACAGTTCTCACAGATTGGTGGGAAGCAAATCTAATCCCATTATTTGATAAAGGAGGGAGAGAGCAGTCTGACATCAGTAGCAGAGAAAATGTTGCAATGTATTGTTGCGAAAGTTGTATTAGGGCAATTTGAAAATAATATTAGTATTTGGCAGACTTAACATCAAATTATGAAAGGGAAAACATTCTGATTTGCATTTTTGACATTAATAGGTTTGCATTTTCAGAAAGCCTTTAATAAGGTGTCATTAAAGAGACTATTCATCAATGTTAGAGCACCTGGTATTCAGCCTATCTACTGATGTGGTGTGGATCGATAATTGGTGAACTAATAAACAGCGTTCAAATTAACATGTCATAATCATATCTATATTAAATAGTGAAGTGACACATCGATTAGTGCTAAGACGGCAGTTGTTCACAATTTATTACAGTGGTGTGGATGAGAGGGCCAAGTGTAGGTTAGCCAAGTTTACTGAATTTTAGTTTTAGTTTAGTTTAGAGATACAGCGCGGAAACAGGCATTTCGGCCCACTGAGTCAGCGCCAACCAGCGATCCCCACACATTCCTGCAGACTAGGGGCAATTTTACATTTATACCAAGCCAATTAACCTACATACCTGCACGTCTTTGGAGTGTGGGAGGAAACTGAGGATCTTGGAGAAAACCTACGGGGAGAACGTACAAACTCCATACGGACAGCACCTGTAGTCAGGATCGAACCCAGGTCTCCAGTGCTGCGCCACCGTGCCGCCCCTAAATGTTATAAACCTTGGTGGAAATGTACGTTAGAGAAGGATGCAAAGAGGTTTCAAGGCGGTTTGAACAGTTTGAGTAAATGTAGATAAAACATAATGTTGGAAAATGTCAGGTAATTCACTTTGGTATGAACAATGGAAAAAAGAGCCCTATGATACATAAACTAAACCTTTGGTCTATGATGTCCATACTAACCATCAAATACCTATCTATGCTAAACACATTTAACTGCACATAGTTCTCGCCTACGAAGCCTTGGATATGTGGAGATATTTTAAATTGTTGATAGATTTTGTTGAAGCTGCTGGTGTTCAGAGGGATACAGGTGTTCTTTTACATAAATCACTGTACATTAACAATTAGTTGGATAGAAGCTGAGTTCTCTTGCTCTTATTAAATAAAGACCCAGTTACACTGCACGGGGAATATTGTGTACAAGTCTGGTCTTCCTATCTTACAACCTAGAAGGAGGTCATTTGAGCATCAAGCCAGTGCTGGTTCTCAGAGCAACCTCATCCATATAACCATATAACCATATAACCATATAAAAATTGCAGCATGGAAACAGGCCATCTCGGCCCTTCTAGTCCGTGCCGAACACGTATTCTCCCCCAGTCCCATCTACCTGCACTCAGACCATAACCCTCCATTCCTTTCCCGTCCATATCACTATCCAATTTATTTTTAAATGATAAGATCGAACCTGCCTCCACCACCTTCACTGGAAGCTCATTCCACTCAGCTACCACTCTCTGAGTAAAGAAGTTCCCCCTCATGTTACCCCTAAACTTCTGTCCCTTAATTCTCAAGTCATGTCCTCTTGTTTGAATCTTCCCTACTCTCAGTGGGAAAAGCTTATCCACGTCAACTCTGTCTATCCCTCTCATCATTTTAAAGACCTCTATCAAGTCCCCCCTTAACCTTCTGCGCTCCAAAGAATAAAGACCTAACTTGTTCAACCTTTCTCTGTAACTTAGTTGCTGAAACCCAGACAACATTCTAGTAAATCTCCTCTGTACTCTCTCTATTTTGTTGACATCCTTCCTATAATTAGGCGACCAAAATTGTACACCATACTCCAGAATTGGCCTCACCAATGCCTTGTACAATCTTAACATTACATCCCAACTTCTATACTCAATGCTCTGATTTATAAAGGACAGCACACCAAAAGCTTTCTTTACCACCCTATCTACATGAGATTCCACCTTCAGGGAACTGTGCACAGTTATTCCTAGATCCCTCTGTTCAACTGCATTCCTCAATTTGCTACCATTTACCATGTACATCCTATTTTGATTTGTCCTGCCAAGATGTACCACCTCACACTTATCAGCATTAAACTCCATCTGCCATCTTTCAGCCCACTCTTCCAACTGGCCTAAATCTCTCTGTAGACTTTGAAAATCTACTTCATTATCCACAACACCACCTATCTTAGTATCATCTGCATACTTACTAATCCAATTTACCACACCATCATCCAGATCATTGATGTACATGACAAACAACAGTGGACCCAACACAGATCCCTGAGGCACCCCACTAGTCACTGGCCTCCAACCTGAAAAACAGCCATCCACCATTACTCTCTGGCATCTCCCATTCAGCCACTGTTGAATCCATCTTGCTACTCCACCATTAATACCCAACAATTGAACCTTCTTTACCAACCTTCCATGAGGAACCTTGTCAAAGGCCTTACTGAAGTCCATATATATACAACATCCACTGCTTTACCCTCATCAATTTCCCGAGTAACCTCTTCAAAAAATTCAAGAAGATTAGTCAAACATGACCTTCCAGGCACAAATCCATGTTGACTGTTCCTAATCAGACCCTGTTTATCCAGGTGCTTATATATATTATCTCTAAGTATCCTTTCCATTAATTTGCCCACCACTGACGTCAAACTAACAGGTCTATAATTGCTAGGTTTACTCTTAGAACCCTTTTTAAACAATGGAACAACATGCGCAGTACTCCAATCCTCCGGCACTATTCCCGTTTCTAATGACATTTGAAATATTTCTGTCATAGCCCCTGCTATTTCTACACTAACTTCCCTCAATGTCCTTGGGAATATCCTGTCCAGACCTGGAGACTTATCCACTTTTATATTTTTCAAAATTGTCAGTACTTCTTTTTCTTTGAATCTCATAGTTTCCATAGCTACTCTACTTGTTTCCCTTACCTCACATAATTCAATATCCTTCTCCTTGGTGAATACCGAAGAAAAGAAATTGTTCTATATCTCCCCCATCTCTTTTGGCTCTGCAGATAGCTGTCCACTCTGACTCTCTAATGGACCAATGTTATCCCTTGTTATCCTTTTGCTATTAATATAGCTGTAGAAACCCTTTGGATTTACTTTCACCTTACTTGCCAAAGCAACCTCATATCTTCTTTTAGCTTTTCTAATTTCTTTCTTAAGATTCTTTTTACATTCTTTATACTCCTCAAGCACCTCATTTACTCCATGCTGCCTATAATTATTGTAGATCTCTCTCTTTTTCCGAACCAAGTGTCCAATTTCCCTTGAAAACCATGGCTCTTTCCAATTTTTACTATTTCCTTTCAACTGAACAGGGACATAAAGATTCTGTACTCTTAAAATATCACCTTTAACTGTCCTCCATTTCTCTTTCACATCTTTCCCATAAAACAAAAAGTCCCAATTCACTCCTTTTAAATCCTTTCGCATCTCCTCAAAGTTAGCCTTTCTCCAATCAAAAATCTCAACCCTAGATCCAGTTCTGACCCTCTCCATAATTATATTGAAACCAATGGTATTGTGATCACTGGTCCTGAACTGTTCCCCAACGCATACCTCTGCCACCTGACCTGTCTCATTTCCTAACAGGAGGTCCAGCACCGCCCCTTCTCTAATAGGTACCTCTATGTATTGCTGCAAAAAACTATCCTGCACACATTTTACAAACTCCAAACCATCCAGCCCATTTACAGAATGTGTTTCCCAGTCTATGTGTGGAAAATTGAATTCTCCCACAATCACTACCTTGTGCTTACTACTAATATCTGCGATCTCCTTACATATTTGCTATTCCAATTCTCGCTCCCCATTTGGCGGTCTATAATACACCCCTATAAGTGTTGCTACCCCTTTCCCATTTCTCAGTTCCACCCAAATAGCCTCCCTAGACGAGCCCTCTAATCTATCCTGCCAAAGCACTGCTGTAATATCTTCCCTGACAAGCAATGCAACACCTCCACCTCTTGCCCCTCTAATTCTATCACACCTGAAGCAACGAAATCCTGGAATATTTAGTTTCCAATCACTGCCCTCCTGCAACCATGTTTCACTGATTGCCACAACATCATAGTTCCAGGTGTCAATCCAGGATCTAAGCTCATCCACCTTTCTTACAATGCTCCTAGCATTAAAATATATACATTTAAGAAACCCACCCCCTCTTATTCTCTGTTTATTGTCTTTTACTTCTTTCTCCTCTACATTTTGGGTCAGAGTGCTACCCTTCTCTGCCTCCTGCCTTACACACTGACTGCTAGCTTTCCCTATTTGAGTCCCTCCCCCCCAACCATTCTAGTTTAAAGTCTCCCCAGTAGCCTTTGCAAATCTCCCCGCCAGGATATTGGTCCCCCTCGAGTTCGAGTGCAACCCGTCCTTTCTGTAAAGGTCGCACCTTCCCCAAAAGAGGTCCCAGTGATCCAGAAACCTGAATCCATACCCACTGCACCAGTCCCTCATCCACGCATTTATCCTCCACCTCGCTCCATTCCTACTCTCACTGTCGCGTGGCACAGGCAGTAATCCTGAGTTTGTTACCTTTGCAGTCCTTCACCTTTACTCTCTTCCTAACTCCCTAAATTCTCCTTTCAGGACCTCTTCTCTTTTTTTTACCTATGTCGTTGGTACCTATATGTACCACAACCTCAGGCTCCTCTCCCTCCCATTTCAGGATATCTTGGACACGTTCAGACACATCCCTGACCCTGGCACCAGGGAGGCAAACTACCATCCGGGTCTCCTGACTGCGTCCACAGAATCGCCTATCCGACCCCCTGACTATAGAATCCCCTATTACTATTGTCCTCCTCTTCTTTTCCTTACCCTTCTGAGCAACAGGACCGGTCTTTGTGCCAGAGGCCCGGCCGCTGTCGCTGTCCCCAGGTAAGCTGTCTCCCCCAACCGTACTCAAACATGAGTACTTATTTTCAAGGAGTACAGCCACCGGGGTACTCACCAGTCCCTGCCGCTGCCCATTGCCCTTCCTAACTGTGACCCAGTTTTCTGTCTCCCGTGGTCTTGGAGTGACCACCTCTCTGTAACTCCTCTCTATGACCTCCTCGCTCTCCCTGACCAGACAGAGGTCATCGAGCTGCTGCTCCAGGTTCCTAATACGGTCCCTTAGGAGCCCCATCTCGACGCACCTGGCGCAGGTGTGGATGTCTGGAGGGCACTCAGACTCCATGACCTCCCACATCTGACATCCAGAACAGTAAACTGCCCTGGCCCTCATTCTTCCCTTCCTTATCCTGGATACAATACAAAGCCTTACCCGGGATACAAGCCAATCGGCTGCTTTCTCTAGTCTGTTCGACCAATCAGCGGCTTCCTCAAGCCCACTTAATTTGAAATGTGATCTGCGAATGGAACGTTGCAGAGTTGGGTTCCTCCTCCCTCACCAACGGCTCCTGGGCCTCTGTTGAAACAATCCCCGCGATGGGTTTTACACTCACCGCTCGGACGTCGCTCCTCCCTCACCAACGGCTCCTGAGCCTCTCATTCCATTGTCCTATTTATTTCTCTCTTGCATGCCCCCTGATTTTCCCATCATCCAGCAGCACTCGGGGTAATTTGGAGAGATCAGCTAACCTTTTAACTAGCATGTGCTTGGAATGTGAGAGGGAACCAAAGTGCTCGATGAAAACCCATGCAGTTACATGCAGAACCCACAAACTCCACTTAGAAAGCATTAAAGGTCAGGATGAAATGCAGGTGAAACACCGAAGGAAGAGGAAAAGCAGTGAAGATTCACTAGGTTGATTTCTGGAATTATGGCTTTATTGAATGGTAAAATTAAACAGACCAAGCCAAAATTCTCCTCAGCTTATCATGACAGGAAATCTCATGGGAAAATAGAATAAATATTTACTAGGCTGGACAGTTAGATGTGGGACTGGCTGAACTATCTAAATCTGGGGAAATGGTGTAATAAGAAGAGGGCAGCATTTTTGGAAAAAAAAGTGAGAAGACATTTTGTCATCTGGAAGATAGTAAATTTCAGAATTTTGTACTCAAGAGGCTGTGGAGATGCAGTTGTTCGATATAATGAATGTAGAGATAAATGGATTATAAATATTAAACAAATTAAGTTAGTGCAGGTTAAAGATCAATCATGATCACATTGAATGGATCACTCCTGCATATATTTCTTAGGTTCCACACTGTTCATTGGGAACTATTCCCTCATAACAGGGGCCCACTTCAGTTTTCCAATCCCCAAAATTGGATCCCGCACCCTGGCTGCACAGGTGAAAATAATACCACATTTTTATGGAACTTTATACCAATTTAAATTACAGATATGTAAAGAATTAGAGCCAATCTTCATCGATTCATTCATTCCTGTTCCCATTCTTTGTGGAATCTATCAGAGGTCGTCAAAGCATTTGACATATTGCATTGTGGGATGTTTTGGGCAAATGGGAAAGAGATGTTCACCAGAACTTCGTTCCATTGGGTTTGTAGAACAAAGTTGGTAAACGTCTTTAGATGGTCTTATATTTAGGGAATAAGAAAGATATATGAATGACAAGAAGATACCACCATGGTGGCTTAGCAGTAGAGCTACTAACTTACAGCGCCGGAGACCAGGGTTCGATCCCGACTTTGAGTGCTTGTGTGTACGGTGCTCTGTTGAAAAAACATATGATCTTCGGTTTCCTCCCATACTCTGAATGCGTACAGGTTTGTAGGTTGATTAGCTTGGTATAAATGACAAATATTGTCCCTAGTGTGTGTAGGGTAGCGTTAATGTGCGGGTATCGCTGGTCGGCGCAGACTTTGGTGGACCAAAGGGCCTGTTTCCATGCTGTATCTCTAAACTAAACTAAAGACAGTAATAATTATTGAAAAAAATATGGCAGAGCTGGAAAAAGGAAGAAAGACTGGATAGCCACCATTTAAGGAAACCACCACAAGAATCCCCTGGCAGTTTTCTGTTGAAAGAACGTATGATAAATGGGTTGTACCAAGGTATTAATGACAAGTGAACATCTACGTCTGCAAAGGATAAATGGATTGCCTTTGAAATTACAAACTTGTGAAATTGTCAGACCTGCGGATAAAATGTTGGAAGCTTTTTTATTGAATGTTGTTGTGAATTACAAAGTTATTAATAGAGTCAAGATGCCTTATGGAGAGAAGGTTCCACCTGTCAAATCTATTGACTTTTTTTTAATGGCCTGTTTTAAGATTCTGGATATCACAATTCAGTTGACAATGTTTAGATAGACTTTACCATAGTTCTGCCTGAGAGGGTGGCCCATAAGGTAAAACAGACGTGGATTGGATGGCAAATTATTAAAGAGGAGATAATTATGGATGCGCTTAATGATTAAAGTGCTGATCTTTATTATTCATATTATTCATCAACACACTCGAATTTGCTGATGATATGGTCACACTGATCTGTTCTGTTCTGTATTTATTTATGCCTACTATATTCTGTTGTGCTGAAGCAAAGCAAGAATGTCATTGTCCTATCTTGGACACATGACAATAAACTCTCTTGAATCTTGAATCTTGATTTTTTAGTTTTAGAGATACAGCATGGAAACAGGCCCTCTTGACCACAGAGTCCACACCGAAACACCAATCACTGGATCTATGTTATCCTAGTTTTGCATTCTACACACTAGGGTCAATTTATGGAAGCCAATTAACCTGCAAACCTGTACGTCTTTGGAATGTGGGAGGAAACAGGAGCACTCAGAGGAAAACCAGGCAGTCTTGGGGAGAACGTACAGACTCAGTACAGGCAGCACCCGTAGTCAGGATCAAACCCAAGTCACTGGCACTGTAAGGTTACTGCTATGCCACTGTGCCGCCTTCGTGATGGCAATTGCTAATTCATCTGGAAAAGACAGCAGTAGATAGGTTGGAGAGTTTGAGTTGGGAAAGATGAATAAATTCAGTACTGGCAAATGCCAAGTTGATTGAGAGGGTGATTGGAAGTCGGATTATTGACTATAGATTCTGCTTGTTGTTCACCTTGACCTCCATTTTGGCATAGGTTGCCATAAACCCATTGTGTCTTCTAAAACATGAAACCTTGGACTTTCTCCAACAATGGTACCCTTAACCAAGGGATATGGAATTAAGGGTGAGAAAGAAAATAAGAGGAGCGATGTATGAAGTTGGGTGAGAATGGATTTGCACTTAACATTAAAGAAAAGCTAAATAATTTTATAAATATGGAAATAGCAGCAGGGTGGGTGAAAGGAGGGATGAGGCCAGTTTTAAACCCAAGACAAGACCTTTTGAGTGGAAGGAATGTATGTAGTTGAGACTGTAAAGGAGCATTAATTACCTTCACAAAACAAGAATGCTGCCAATGCATTAGGTAGCACCAGATGCAAAAAAAAAGATAAAGTGGAGAAATAAAAGAGATTGGTTGTGTATACCATATTTTTCCATAGTTTCATACAACATATAAAAAAGGCCATTTCAGCCTGTCATGTGTATGCCAGCTGACAGAGCAGTCTCATTCCCCACTAATATAAAATAAAGAACTGCAGATGCTGGAGAAATCGAAGGTAGACAAAAATACTGGAGAAACAGCTCTCCCACAGTCCCACACCAGTCTGAAGGGTCTCCACCCGAAACGTCACCTATTCCTTCGCTCCATAGATGCTGCCACACCTGCTGAGTTTCTCCAGCATTTCTGTTGCCAAACCATCATGAAAGAATGCTTTCTATTGTGCATTGTAGAAGTTGCTCAGAGTTGAACTTCTTCAATCTTCTGAGGAAGTAGAGGCATTGGTGTGCTTGGTCGCAGCTTTTATGTGGTTGGTCTAGGACAAATTGTTGGTGATATTTACGCCTTAAACTTCTTGACCATCTACACTTCAGCACCATTGATGCTAAGTGGGTTGTGTAGATCACCTTGTTTCTTGAGATTGATAATTAGATCTTGCTGATGCTGATAATTGGGTCTTGCTGACATTGACGGAAAGGTTGTTGTCTTGACACCATGTTATTTAGCTTATGTTACACTGTCTTGTTATTGTTTGAGATCTGGCCCACTATGCTGGTGTCATCTGCAAACTTGTAAATGGAGTTAGAGCAGAGTCGTGAGTGTATAAAACGTATTGTGAAGGGCTAAGAACGCATCCTTGTGGGGCACCAGTGTGGGGATTTAGAGAAATGTAGGGGTATATCTATTCAAGACTTTGAAATTGTTACAATTACTCCCAGATCACAGAAATGGAACCTTTGGCCTAACTCATCCATGTGAACTGTGGTGCCTGTCTACTCTAATCCCATTTACGCTCATTAGTCCTAACCATTTTGTTTTCCCTATCCAAGTACAAGTATGTCTGTTATGACATGTGTTTTCATCACTCAAATTAAATATAACATGATTGATGAATTATGGAACAGTATTTCTACAAATTGGTTACGACATAATTTTTCCCAGGAACTAGAGAACCCCTTAAAGGTTATTTTGGATATTAACAATGAGAAAAAATAGCTGCCTTGGGGATAAAACAGGCATGGGAAAATAAACTGTTTTCATGTTACCTCCCCCACAGTAATCAGAATCAATTGTGACTTAAGAACACATGCTGCTAGTCTGAAGAAGGGTTTCGGCCCGAAACGTTGCCTATTTCCATCGCTCCATAGATGCTGCTGCACCCGCTGAGCTTCTCCAGCTTTTTTGTGTACCTGCTAGTTTCACACTTGTCCAATGATTATTAAAACATTGTAACAAAGTATTTTGTATTTTTAGCTTGCAGTAACAAATATATAGTAAACTTGTAGCTATTAAAAATATATTCATTTTTTTAAATTCTGTCAGAGAATTGACTTTGTTATTGTGAGTTTGAAACTCTAGCTCCTAACCCCCCTTTTCCCATTGTGATATTTGTTTTTTATCATATTATAGCAGAACTACTTGCAGCTGATAGTTTTAAATAATGTTGTGGGATGAAGGGAAGTCAGAGATCGTTTGGTGGGGGATGTCCCAAAGTCTGACCACAGGTAAAGAGTGAGATTGTTTCAATGATTTTCTTCAGGTTTTTGGAGTTTGTCATATTTATGGTTGGCAAAGTCAATGGTGGTCTTTGGAAATAGAACAGAAAGAGCAGCAGAAACAGCTTACCCTATTGTAATAGGTTTTATTACCTGTCATTTAAATACACAGAAAAGCACTTAGTTAGAGCAGAATGGCCTTTCATCAGACTAAGATTTGACGTTAAAGGGTCTTACAAACATAGAAACATAGAAACATAGAAAATAGGTGCAGGAGTAGGCCATTCGGCCCTTCGAGCCTGCACCGCCATTCAATATGATCATGGCTGATCATCCAATTCAGTATCCTGTACCTGCCTTCTCTCCATACCCCCTGATCCCTTTAGCCACAAGGGCCACATCTAACTCCCTCTTAAATATAGCCAATGAACTGGCCTCAACTACCTTCTGCGGGAGAGAATTCCACAGATTCACCACTCTCTGTGTGAAAAATGTTTTCCTCATCTCGGTCCTAAAAGATTTCCCCTTTATCCTTAAACTGTGACCCCTTGTTCTGGACTTCCCCAACATCAGGAACAATCTTCCTGCATCTAGCCTGTCCAACCCCTTAAGAATTTTGTACGTTTCTATAAGATCCCCCCTCAATCTTCTAAATTCTAGCGAGTACAAGCCGAGTCTATCCAGTCTTTCTTCATATGAAAGTCCTGACATCCCAGGAATCAGTCTGGTGAACCTTCTCTGTACTCCCTCTATGGCAAGAATGTCTTTCCTCAGATTAGGAGACCAAAACTGTACGCAATACTCCAGGTGTGGTCTCACCAAGACCCTGTACAACTGCAGTAGAACCTCCCTGCTCCTATACTCAAATCCTTTTGCTATGAATGCTAACATACCATTCGCCTTCTTCACTGCCTGCTGCACCTGCATGCCTACTTTTAATGACTGGTGTACCATGACACCCAGGTCTCGTTGCATCTCCCCCTTTCCTAATCGGCCACCATTCAGATAATAATCTACTTTCCTGTTTTTGCCACCAAAGTGGATAACCTCACATTTATCCACATTATACTGCATCTGCCATGCATTTGCCCACTCACCCAGCCTATCCAAGTCACCTTGCAGCCTCCTAGCATCCTCCTCACAGCTAACACTGCCCCCCAGCTTCGTGTCATCCGCAAACTTGGAGATGTTGCATTCAATTCCCTCGTCCAAATCATTAATATATATCGTAAATAGCTGGGGTCCCAGATCTGAGCCTTGTGGTACCCCACTAGTCACTGCCTGCCATTGTGAAAAGGACCCGTTTACTCCTACTCTTTGCTTCCTGTCTGCCAGCCAGTTCTCTATCCACATCAATACTGAACCCCCAATACCGTATGCTTTAAGTCTTTGCCCAAGGATCACAGCACAGATAGACTGCTAATGTGTTGAGCGCTGATGGCTGCAATAAGTGTCTGTACGGCTGCTCGTGGCATTCCAGCTAGCTGTTCTTGTTGGAATTTGAAATTCCATTGAAATCTGAAGATGGGGATTAGGAGAGAAGGTCATTTTGATAGAGAAGTGGGTAATCTGTTAGAGACTTGTATGTGCCAACAAATGCAAAATTGACTATGTTGACTCCTCAGCTGAAATACACATAATTACATGGCCGTCTGAAGGGGGGGTCCGCTGGGTCCACGCCACCCCCGTTGACCTCTGCTGGGTCCACGCCACCCCTGCTGGGTCCACGCCACCCCTGCTGGGTCCATACCACCCTCGCTGACCCCCGCTGGGCCCACGCCACCCTCGCTGGGTCCGCGCCACCCTCGCTTGGCCCACGCCACCCCCGCTGGGCCCACGCCACCGCTGCTGGGCCCACGACACCCCCGCTGGACCCACGCCACCCCTGCTGACCCTCGCTGGATCCACGCCATCCTCGCTGACCCCCGCTGGGCCCCTGCCACCCTCTCTGACCCCCGCTGGGCCCCCGCCACCCCCACGCCACCCTCATCCCCCCCGCCCGCTGGGCCCCCGCTGGGCCCGTGCCACCTTCACCTTCACCCCCCCCCCCGCAAGAACGAGGGGGGGATGTGAGGGGGGAGGGGGAGAGAGAGAGGGGAAGGGAGGGGAGAGAGATGGGGAGGGGAGAGGGAAAGGGGGATTATCTTTAGTGAGATTGCAAAATTAAGGTAGGTTTTAGAGCTATTATATTTTCTCCTCCATATGAATAATATTAAACAATTGGAACTGCTTTCTTTTCCTTGATAACAATACTGAAAAATATGAATTCCATAGTTTGTGACATAAATACACATTTTAATGGGATCATTATATGTAACATTTCCATTTCGAGATCGGTGGGAGGGGGGGGGGGGGGGCACGGGGTTGGGGGCAAATATGCATCAAGCCGATAGCCTAATCGTTAAAGAGTTAAAAGATAGCCTAATCGATAAAGAGCTGAGAAGAGGAATCAGAGCAGCCAAGGAAAGGTACTCTGAGAAGTTGAGGAGCAAGTTCTCAGCTAATGACTCTTCTTCAGTTTGGAAGGGCATGCAAGAAATCACCAGCTATAAGAGGAAAGCCCCCCGCTCTTTGGACAATCGTCAGCTGACGAACGACCTGAGTGAGTTTTACTGTAGGTTTGAAAATCAGAAACGTAACCCTGGTACCCCCTCCCCAACAAACACAGCCAGACCCCAGTCTGCAACGAATGGACCCTGCATCCTCTCCTTCCCATTCACCACTTCACACCTACTTAAGGCAAGACTCCAGTATGAAAAGAGTGGACCCTTTCCCACCCCAACCAACACTTCACACCCACTCACAGCCTGACCTCAGTCTGCAAAAGACTGGGCCCTTCTACACCCACCCCACTCCAATCACCACTTCACACCCAATTACTAATTTTTAACTAGTCCCTGCCTGCTTCAAAGTCTCCACTATTGTCCCTGTACCCAAAAAGGTAAGAATTACTGGTCTTAATGACTACAGGCTTGTCGCACTGACCTCTGTAGTCATGAAGACCGTTGAAAGCCTTGTGCTGGCCAAGCTGAAAAATATCACAATCCCTCTGCTGGACCCTCTGCATTTTGCATTTTGGGCCAATAGATCTGCGGATGATGCAGTCAATCTGTGCCTGCACTTCATCCTCCAGCACCTAGACCACCAGGGAACCTATGCGAGGATTTTGTTTTATTGATTTTAGCTCTGCATTCAACACCATTGTGCCAGAGCTACTACGCTCCAAACTTTCTGAGTTGACTGTGCCTGAACCCTTCTGTCGGTGGATCACCAGCTTTCTGACAGACAGGAAGCAGCATGTGAGGTGGGAAAGCATATCTTGGACCCGCAAACACTCAGCATATGAGCACCGCAAGATGCGTACTCTCCCCTCTCCTCTACTCTCGCCACACCAATGACTGCACCTCCACAGACACCTCTGTCAAGATTCTCAAGTTTGCGGATGACACAACCCTTATTGGACTGATCCAAGATGGGGATCTCTGTACTCTTTTCAGTTTGACATCTTTCCTATAACATGGTGCCCAGAACTGAACACAATATTCTAAATGCGGTCTCACCAAAGTCTTATACAACTGCAACATGACCTCCCAACTTCTATACTCAATACTCTGACTGATGAAGGCCAAAGTGCCAAAATACCTTTTGACCACCTGATATACCTGCGACACGACCTTCAAGGAACCATGCAACCATCAACCATTCCTCTGCCCACCTGGCTAATTGATCCAGATCCATCTTCACTATCTGCAAAACCACTCACTTCTGTATCATCAGCAAACTTGCTCATCTTGCCCTGTTCTGTGACGTTTCACAGAGTGCTGGAGTAACTCTGCGGGCCAGGCTGAGTATAGAAGTTGGGATGTCATGTTGCAGTTGCATAAGAAGTTGGTGAGGCCGCACTCAGAGTATTGTGTTCAGTTCTGGGCACCATGTTATAGGAAATATGTCATCAAACTAGAAAGGGTATAGTGAAGATTTATGAGGATGTTGCCAGGACTAGAGAGCCAGAGCTATAGGGAGAGGTTGAACAGGCTGGGACTCTATTTCATGGAGCACAGGAGGATGAGGGATGATCTAATAGAGGTGTATAAAATCAAGCCGAGTCTATCCAGTCTTTCGTCATATGAAAGTCCTGACATCCCAGGAATCAGTCTGGTGAACCTTCTCTGTACTCCCTCTATGGCAACAATGTATTTGAGCATTGGACATTGTGACATCACACAATGGAACGTTCAACAAGTGCTTGTGCTCCTGCAAAGGCATATGTAAATGAATCCATTACGATTGGACATCTGTGAGCATTGGGCATTGTGACATCACACGATGGAACGTTCACCAGGGGCTGGGGCTGGTGATGTTTCTATGGGTGAGAAGCCAGTTTATTTTTGAAATTTTGGGGGGGGGGGGGGAAGGATTTGATTAAAAACGTGCACTTAAACACGACGGAATGTAATGAGGTGCGGATACTTAGAAAGAAAAGTGAAATCTCTACCGAAATGGAAAAGACGTCGGCGATTCTGCGTCTGGTTTCGGAGTTGCAGGGAATCAAAGGAAGAAATCAGGCCGGAAGCCGTACATGTAAATGGATCCATTCCAATTGGACGTCTGCGAGCGTCGGGCATTGCGATTGGACGTCTGCGAGCATCGGGCATTGTGACATCGCACGGCGGGAACGAATCGAAAGGCAGAAAGGCAGCCGGACGGATGTCGGACGGATGGGGCGAGAGTTTTATATAATAATAGATGGTTGAGTCTTTTGCCCAGAGTAGGAGAATCGAGGAGCAGAGGACATAAGTTTAAGGTGAAGGGCAAAAGATTTAATAGGAATCTGAGGGGTATATTTTTCACACAAAGATGGTAGGTGTATGGAACAAGCTGCCAGAGGAGGTAGTTGAGGCAGGGACTATCGCAACATTTAAGAAACAGTTAGACAGGTACATGGATAGGACAGGTTCGGAGGAATATGGATCAAACGTGGGCAGGTGGGACGTGCAGACGTGCAGATGGGACATGCTGGGCCAAAGGGCCTGTTTCCACCATGACTCTATCTTTCCCGCTCAACCCCATTCTCCTGCCTTCTCCCCATTACCTCTGACACCCGTATCAATCAAGAATCTATCAATCTCCTCCTGAAAAATTTCCATTGACTTGACCTCCACAGCTGTCTGTGGCAATGAATTCCAAAGTTCACCACCCTCTGACTTAAGAAATTCCTGCTCATCTCCTTCCTAAAGGAATGTCTTTTAATTCTGAGGCTGTGGCCACTGGTCCTAGACTCTCCCACTAGTGGAAACATCCTCTCCAAATTCACTCCATCCAGGTTTTTACCAGGCTGGGACAGATGGCAACAGCTTCATACCGTGTCCCAAAGCTTGTGTCCTGTCCTGCATCACCCAAGGCAGCAGAGATGTTATAGGAGAGGGCAAGCACCGTAACAAAGTAGCTCACGATGGTTTGGGTAACATTCAGGGATGTCTATGCATATCACATCATGAATATTACTGAAGAACGGTCTTGACCCGAAATATAATACATACCTTTTCTCCAGAGATGCTGCCTGACCCACTGAGTTACTCCAGCACTCTGTGACATGTCACCTATCCATGTTCTCCACAGATGCTGCCTGACTCATTGAGTTACTCCAGCACTCTGTGACATGTCACCTATCCATGTTCTCCACATATGCTGCCTGACTTGCTGAGTTACTCCAGCACTCTGTGAAACGTCGCCTATTCATCTTCTCCGCAGATGCTGCCTGACTCACTGAGTTACTCCAGCACTTTGTGACTATTTTCCCTTCACCCATCTGCCCAAGCCCACTCTCCCCCCTCCTTTCCTATGTTCCTTTCCACCCATAAACTTCTCCCTGCCTACATTTCACTCCTCTTTCAAATCTGCTCTACTTATCTACATGCATTTTTCTTCGTCACTTTTTAGTCATAGAATGATGCAGTGTGGAAACAGGCCCTTCAGCCCAACTTGCCCACAACGACCGACATGTCCCATCTAACCTAGTCCCACTCACACGAGTTTGGACCATATCGATCTAAATCTGTCCTATCCATGTACGTGCCCAAATGTCTCTTAAACATTAGGACAGTCCCAGCCTTAACTACCTCCTCTGGCAGCCCGTTACATACACCCAGCACCCTTTGTGTCAAAAAGCTACCTCTCAGGTTCCTGTTAATTTCTGAAATATTGGTCATAAATTTGGTGCATAAATGCTGCAAAATAAGGCTCAGAATGCATCAGAGAGCATCTAAAACCCCTGAGCTTCCAGGGCCCTTAAGCGGGCCCTGGACCCTGGCATCGAGGGACTTCACGCTTCGCGCTCGTGATGTGCGCAATGCGCACATTATTTCACATTACGTTTTTAGTAATCCTGTCATGCCACCCCCCTTTTTGAAAAGCTTCGTACGGGCCTGTAATTATCATTATTTCAGGTCACAAATGAGGTCCATGAAGCAGTGACCCAGAGATTTAGTAATGATACATCCGATAGAGTGCATAAAAATATCAGTTATGTTGAAGATGGAGGAAAAGAATTGTGTTGCATTTGTATTCTGATTTACCAAGTATGTATAATTTCCCCAAAATACTAGTAAAAATAATGCATTATTGTAATTAATATAATTACAACTATAATTATATTAATTGTAATATAACTAATTGCAAATAATAAGATTCCGTAAAAACAAATGAGATGTATAAGCAGGTAATAGGATGCTATTGGATAAGACATAAGAATTTATCTTGGACTTGTAAAGAACAAATGCTGTTTTTCTTTAAAGTTACTTCCATTTTATGCCTATCTATAGATTTGAATAATACTGTAGTTTAATGGTCCATCTTAAAGATGGATCATTGGCAATACAGAATTAATAGAAGTCCAAAGTAAATTAATGGTTGGTTTCCTTCATGGACCCATATTGGTGGGATGTGAAACCACAGCTGAACTATTACTTTCATATAGATGGGGAATTTATATAACCTGTAATCAAAGACTATGATCAATAAAGACATAATGAAACTACTGAGAGCTTCAAAATTACCTCATTCACGAATGTCAGGGAATTCAGAAAAGAGAAGAGAAACTCATGTCCTTCTTCTGTTTGACTTGCAAATGGGTCCAGTCCCATAACTAAGTAATTGGCCCTTGAATGGTCTCTGTTGAAACAACTGTGAAATAACTAAATCCCAGACAAGCAATGTAATAAAGACTTAGAAACCAGATTTTGAAACATGAAGACAATTGGACCTTCAATCCCATTCACAAATATCAGGACACTTTTCCTAAATTGACAAAAGTGAATGGTCAAGAACCAGTCTGAACAAAATGACTAGAGAGCCAATATGAGAGAGAAATCTACCTGATCTCATCCATCTCAATTTACTATAAATTACCATTACTGACCAAAATCCTGCCCGTGTGCTATTACCACTGTGTCATCTGGCATAGGCTCATATTTGGCTGCAACTGGACATGCATGAAGTGCAGTGGGCCATCAGGAGTTCCAGAAGTACGAATGACTAGCACTCATATCTAAAATGAGGTGTTATCCTACACATGGGGAAGAGCCTAATTGCATTTAGGCACTGGCTACATTTTATTATCATAAAACAGTGTCAGCAACTTATATCTAAATGTTCAAGTTTTGGGACTTGCAAATGGCAATCGATATGGTCTGTGAGTATTGGCTTTGCCCCATGGAAATAATCAGTATACAATGGGTGGGGCTGAGTATGGGTGCTGGTGAGTCATGGGGGTAGCCTTTGTACAAATGCATCATTATTTAACTTTCATTGTTGCAGTTATAACTAAAAATTGTCTTAAGTTCCTGTGTAAAAGATGACCGCATGTATCTTGACATGAATGCTATCACTTTTAAGTCAAAATTCAACCTAATTTGCAAATATATCACTATTTCTTCATTATCGATGTGTTAACTTCCCAGAGCTCTGAATGAATAAGACTGTGGTAGTACCTTTACCACAGGAACTGCAGAGATTGAAGCAGATGACTCATCATCACTTTCTCAAGGGCATTTAGAGGTGTACAATGAATGCTCCACTTGCCAACAATGTTTATATCCTGTGAATGAATAAAACATATTTTCAATATAAAGTAAATTCTCAGATTACTGCAACATTAATCTCCTTGTGACTGATCAAATATGGAGCCATACCAAGCCATAATAGACCTCGATTCACCCGTCCAAACATAATGTACTGCAGATGCCAAAGTTATGAAATTAAACAAAAACTGCTGTAAGTATTCTACCCACCAAACACCTAAACATCCATTTCCTTCCTTCTACCAGGGCTGCTGTGCGTACCATTTGCAACATGCCTTGCAGCAGCACTTCAAGCCTTTCTCAACAGCATCTCCCTAATTCATGACCTATACTCTCTCGAAGGATAAGGGTTGGAGGTTTTGATATTGAATGTCTTGAGTGTAATTAGAGCCGCACTTATTCGGGCATGTAGTGGGTTTCCATCCCACTCACGATTTAGGGATTATAAATAGTGGAAAGGCTTTGGAGAGTCAATGAAAATCAAGTGGCATCTGTGGAGAGAGAAGCAGTTTATGTTACACTTGAAATCTTAATTCTGTGACTGTTTTTACACATTCACTCACTGACCATGGAAATCATATCTATGCCAGAGATAGTGGCACAGCAATTAATATTGCTCTGTGGGCTAGGAAAGATATAACAATTAAATCACCTAGTGGTCATACCCTTGGTTACCATCCAATAATTCTTCTGACTGTTAGTTAAGAACATGTTTTCCTGCCAAAAGTCAGTAATTAGTCTCATACGCACAGGATTTGGACAAAGTACACAAAGATGAAATTAGCTTGTGTTACCATCTTCACACATATAAAGTAAATACAATTTGAAGCCAAGTGGAGTGGAGAATATTTTAACACCACCACATTTAAGTTCAATACAGGAGAGTCCATTAAGCTCAGGTTTTCACGAGTCAAAAGTATTTTATGTTCTGAAACTGAACAATGAAATTATTACGTGCAGCAGCACAACAGATATGTAAATACAGTACTCTTTAAACACCATAATAAACAACAAATGTATTTTATATATATTATATTTATATATATATATATATATATACTAGACCAAGTGGGACCCGTTGGGTCCCGTCCCCTCAACGCGTGGTTGTGGAGGGGGGGGGGGGGGGCAGTCTATGGCATCACACACGTTAACCACCCCCACACACCCACATTAACCACCCCCCTTGATATTATATTAATATTATTAATTCACTCCTTTTACCTCATCCCTCGCCCTATCCACTCGCATACCCCTTACTCGCAGGCGCGTCTAGAGAGGGAGAGGGAGGGGGCAGAGAGAGGGAGGGAGGCAGAGAGAGGGCAGACAGAGAGAGGGAGCGGGGCAGAGAGAGGGGGGGACTGAGAGAGAGGGGACAGAGAGAGGGAGGGCAGAGAGAGGGAGGGCAGAGAGAGGGAGGGCAGAGAGAGAGGACCCGACCCGAGGACCCGATCCGAGGACACGAGAGCTCGGTCCCGTCCCAGAGAGGGGGGGACGTAGACTCGGCAAGTGGGACGGCCGGCGAGCGGGGCGGGCCCGACTTACTCGTTCTTTCTGTGCCTTGAAGCGGGAAGCAGGCAGAGTCTTGAATAATGTGGGGGAGGAGGGAGAGGTCGGGGGGGGGTGACGTCACTCGCAGTGCGAGGAAGAAGTGTTTGCTCACCCATTGTGACTTCATCAGCGAAAGACAGTTGTTAAATTCAAAGTTTTGTCAGTTTTTTGAACATTTTCAGTAATCTCGAGAAATAAAGCAAGAAGTAAGGCGACTTTGAACTCCACGGGAAAAATCTCTACCAGAATATGTAAAAATGTTACCGTTAGCTAGTCGTTTTTTCAAGAAGATGTGATTATACACAAACACACACACACACACACACACACACACACACACACACACACACACACACACACACACACACACACACACACACACACACACACACACACACACACACACACACACACACATAAGATCAGACTTTTAAGTATATGTATTAAATATATAACAATATTATATATACATACAAGCAATAATAGTGCAAGGACAAAAACAATGCCCCCAAGTCTGTGTAGTTCAGAGCTTATTTGCTTATTTGGAGGTTGTAGTGTTTAATAGCATGATGGTTGTAGGGAAAAAGCTGCTCCTGAACATTACAGTTTTCAGGCAACTGTACCTTCTTCCCAATGGCAAGAGTAAGTGTGTGGTCAGGGTGGTGTGGTTCTCTGATGATGCTGGCTGCCTTTTTTGGGGCAGCGACTCTGGTAGATCACTCCGATGGTGGTGAGGTCAGTGCCTGTGATGGACTGGGCAGTCCACAATGTTTACCACATTTTGCAATTTTCTTTGTTCCTGGACATTCGAGTCACCGAATCAGGCCATGATGCAACCAGTCAATACGCTCTTTACTGTACACCTATAGAAGTTCGAGAGAGTATTCAAGAGAGTAATCGCTAAACAAGTTTCCTAGAACAGAAAGTTTTCAATTGGTTAATTTAAATTGTCAGCTGGCTGTAACAAGAATAAATTCTCTTTACTTTCATGCAGCAGGATGGCTTTGCATAGACAATGTTAGAGGCTGAATGAACAGCCAGTACAGGTCACATTTTACACTGTGGTCTGTAACACTGTGCTCCTTTCCTCCTTTCTGAACTGTGGCTTTGCTGCTATCAAAGTTAACAAAACCTTTGATCATATTTCATTCATTTGCTGCAACTCTGCTTTCACCCCTTCTCTTCTGGGACACTTAAGTTCCACTGGCCCTTGCCTTCCACCCCATCTAACTCCACAATCAACCAATTAAATAATTCTCTGTAATTTCTTACCACTTTCAAAGCGATTCCACCACCAGACACATCTTCCCCTCCCACACCCTTCCCCTGTCAACGTTTCTCAGCTACCATTCACTTCACGTCCCCCTGGTCCACTCATTCATTTTCATCAACCATCCCCATTCTTATGGCACTCCCCTTTGCAACCGCAGGCAATGCAATATTTGTCCTTTCACTCTTCCCCTCCCACCACCAGGAACCCAAAGAGTCTTTCCAGGTGAAACTGCAATTCACTTGCGCTCCTCCCGATCAATCTGGTTTATTGTATTCGGTCTCCACGGTGTGGTTGCCTCTACATTGGAGAAACCAAATGCTGATTGTATAACTGCTTTGCAGAGCACTTGTGCTCAGTCTGCAGCGGTGACCCTGAGCTTTCCGTTGCCTGCCATTTTAATTCCCTATCCCACTCCCACTGACATAATGATCGGTTGCCTCCTGTAATACGACAATGGAGCAAGCTTAAGAGACAGCAACCACGTCTTCCATCTGGGCAGGTTATTGCCTTCTGGACTCAATATTGAATTCTACAACTTTTGGTAACTTGACTTCTCTGCTATTGCCCATCTATGCTATTGGCTCAATTTGTTATTCTTTCAACTTTTTCCACTGTGAGTGGATGTAATGCCCAGCCTTACCTGCCTGCAAGTCTTCCTGCTCTGCATTTCACAATTATTATATTATTATGTCTTTGTGCTCACTCTCTAACTGCTCTCACTTGGTCACTGTCCAGATCATCTTGCTTATGAATAATCTCCATAGTGATTCCCATTTCACCTGGCTTTGCAGATGACTACCACTCCTTCACCCTCTCTTCAGCTCAATGAGCTGTTTCTATCTCATTCCCAGTTGTGACAAAGGGTCTTTGACCTGAAACGTGAACTTTGTCTTTCTTCCCGCATGTGCAGCCTGACCTGCTGAGTATTTCCATCATTTTCTGTGTTTATTATTGCAGAAATCAGAACGACGTCATCAACTGCAGGAAAGGTTTAACTGCAGTTGGGGAAAGAGTGTACCTCCAAACATCATGAGGATAACCAGGCTTCTCCCAGCTAGCAATCTAAAATTACTTAACTGTTAAATGAAGGCTCATTCATTTGCTAAACAAAGATATTCCTAGAAAAGTCATCACACTTTTACACACAGGATCACTGACAATGATAACGCATAGAATCATCTGGTCTGTGTCATTTGGATTACCAATTGCTTCATTCTATTAATTAATTCAATGAAGTTATATTGTATCCAATATTGTAACTGTTAGCAATGGAAAAATATGGAGTCAACTTGGCTTTATATTTCATTGTTACATAAAATATGCCTTTCAGTGATTGGTATGCAGAGAACCAGTGTAAGGTTATGTAGTTCAGCTGGTGACCTTTGACATGTTGCGAATGTAAGGCTGCATGTAATGTGTTGTTTTTCTTCCCCATTTGGTTGGCAGACGTGCTTTGCATAGATGTAAAATATTGCACATAAAGTGCATTCAAATTAAATAAAATCGTAGCACAAAACTATCTCAGTCTACTGAAGAAAAGTATACAGAAGAAAATTAACAGCATATCTGAATATTGATGTTTATTAACACGGTGTATAGTATTGTCAAATTGCTTTAACAGTGGTGGATTGTTAATTTGTAGGTTAAATATTTTATTTTTACATGAATAGTTTCATTTCAGTTGACATCATTTATTTTGTAAAATAGTATTTTTTAGTATTTTAAAACAGTTTTAGTTTTCTCATAGTTAAACTCTTTGAAACAAAATCCAACCTGATTAATTTCGAATAGTAACAATCCTTTGAACTGTGTGTTTGTCATGACAATAGTGGACAGCACCAAAAGTACCTTGATTATACAAACAGACAGCAAACGATTAGCAGAACATTAAATGCTGGAGAAACTCAGTGGGTAAGGCAGCATCTATGAAGAGAAGGAATAGGCAACGTTTCGGGTCAAGACCCTTCTTCAGATTGATGTCGGGGGGGAGGAGGGCACAAAGAAAGGAAGAGGCGGAGACATTAGGCTTGTGGGAGAGCTGGGAAGGGGGAGGGGAAGGAGGGAGAAAGCAAGGACTATCTGAAATTAGAGAAGTCATTGTTCATACCGTTGGGATGTAAACTACCCAAGCAAAATATGAGGTGCTGTTCCTCCAATTTGCACTGGGCCTTACTCTGGCAATGGAGGAGGCCCAGGACAGAAAGATCAGATCCAGAATGGGGTGGGGGGGGGAGGGGGGGGAGTTGAAGTGCTGAGCCACCGGGAGATCAGGTTGGTTACTGCGAACTGAGCGGAGGTGTTGGGCGAAGTGATCTCCAAGCCTGCGCTTGGTTTCGCCGATGAAGAGAAGTTCACGGTGGCACAGCGGTGGTGTTGCTGCCTTACAGCGATTGCAGCGCTGGAGACCCGGGTTCGATCCTGATGTGTACATTCTCCACCACCTCATCCATCTGAGTGGCTGAAAATCCTGATTTGAAGGTGAACTACCCTTCATCTGACTGTTCTAGGTGAATGCTAATCATTGCAAGGGTTGAGTAAGATCTTTGGTGTAAGATATCATCATGTGCATACACAGGGCAATTCTCCAAGACAAACATTTGAGCTCTCATGTTGCACCACTTGGAACCCTCAGGGATTTGCTGGAGGACAGGGAGAGAAAGCAGGAAACAAATAATGAGATCAAGGTGTGAACATGATGAGTTGGTTGTTAGAGATCCCAGCAAATTTATTTTGTTCTGTTTTTATTTGAATTAGGAATGACTGATTGAGAAGAGGCTCAGCAGATAGATGGACAAGTGTGCGCTGTGGAAAATAAAGGGTGGAATTCAATACTCCCGAGTTTAGAAAGAATGGACAGGGAGCAAAGGAATAGAAATAGGATGAGCTGTTTCAAGGAAGAGAACTGTGGAAACTGTAGTGAGGGGAAGAAAGAGGTGAGATGGTACAGAAATAAGGTAGAGGAAGGTGACTGGCGAATCAAGAATGGAATAGGAAAAACCTGGAAAAAACTGCTGCAGAACCATTAGGGAGAAAACATTCTGTGAGGCAAGCACCCAGAAAACAAAAGATGGACATAAAATGCTAGAGTAACTCAGCAGGACAGGCAGTACCTCTGGAGAGAAGGAATGTATGATGTTTTGGGTCGAGACCTTCCTTCGGACTGAAGGGCCAGGATTAGTTCCAACCTTATCAGCAAACACACACAAGCTTACAAATTACACTTCCAAATAGTCTCAGCTGAGTTACTCCAGCATTTTGTGTCTATCTTTCATGTAAACCAGCATCTGCAGTACCTTCCTACACTTTCAGCTGAAACTTGACTGAGCTATTAGTTGCGACCACTAATTTTGCACCATGCCTGGAATGTTGCAAATCCCCAGTCCCTGGATTGCACCAAACATATCCCCCCCCCCCTCTAAATCGCAAGGATTTTGCGCTCGGATTGTATCCTACATTCCCAGGATGAGAAAACTGTGAGGATTTCTCACCGGGCATGTTGATCTGAGAAATGCTGCAGCTCCTTCCACTTTGAGTTTATGGAAATACCCAGTCTAGAGAGTCTGGTTCCCTGGCTCCAGCTCACACCCTCCAGCCTTCGTGATGCAATTCCATTTCACACATGGCCGCACAGCAACTCTGAGGCCAGACCAGAGCACAGTATATTCGTGGTTACAACACAGCAATGAATGCATTAAATCAAAATCCATTTTAGTTTGAGGTGAAAATTTACATATGAAAAATGAATGTAGACAAATTACTAATGATATCGATTTGCTAATTTAGATTATGTTGACTTAAAATTGATCAGAAAGGATTTTCACCTGAAATGTAGTGTTTTTAAGAGGTCTTTTGGAAATTCGGAGAGCAAAATGACAAAAAAACTTCTGAATTATTTAAATTAATTGACAATATTGATTTTTATCCTTTCTTTTTTTTTTGCTTAAATGATGATGTCATTAAGGGCTGGCATGAGGATTTAAAAGAAGTTCATGATGCAATTTGGCATTGAAAGAGGTTTATTTCACAACATGATTGCTATCAACCGTTAGTGCATTTTGTAGGTTCAAATCCCACTGCAGGAACGAGCACAAAAATCTTATGTTCATGTCTTGGTGACTTAATGTACTGTACTGCCAGAACTGTAATCTTCATGCAAATTGTAAATTGGAGGCCACTTCTGTCCTCGCTCTGAGCATGGAAGATCTCCTGGCATGATTTCAAAGAAGAGCAGTGAATTATTTCAAGAAAATATTTATCCTTCAGTCAATGTAATTAAAACAAAGCATCAGGGCATTATCACATAGCTCTTTGTGGAAGCTGGTCATGCACAAATTGGCAGACTCATTCCCAACACCATAATAGTTGCTGCAATTTCTATAATGAACTTAAAAGATACGTGGATCTTTAGAATGACAGGGAACAAAAAAAAACATTTGTTTCTTTTGCATGAACACTTACTTGATCTATTAGAGACATAAAATCAACGTCAATCCAATGAACAACAGTCTGAGATATAATTAAGCCACGGTGAATGCCTCCTTTGTATTGGTGTTCGCTAAAGTTATGCTGTGTATCTATTAATAATTGCGCAGGGTAACAGAAAAACATACTTCAACATCCTCCGAAAATATGAACGAACAGTAGAAGGTCGTTAAGAACAAAAGCTGAATCAGACGACCTGCCATTCAAGATGTTGATATTTAAATTCAACTTTGCTCCTAGGTTTTAGTTATTACTAGACTAAGTGGGACCCGTTGGGTCCCATGTTCATCCGGGAGGGCTGGTCCCCCAACGCAATATTCCATCTCTCCACCAATTCCAATATTGGTCGACAGTGGGGGGGGGGGGGGGGGGGGGGGGCTTTCTGGAACGCTAGTATAATAATAATAATAATAATAATAATAATAATAATAATAATAATAATAATAATAATAATAATAATAATAATAATAATAATAATAATAATAATAATAATAATAATAATAATAATAATACATTTTATTTGTATAGCGCTTTTCAAGGACTCAAAGTCGCTTTACATGGTGAGTCAAGAACAAAACAAATAGAGCAGTAAGACAGAGATGCAAAGGGGAGGGGGACATGGGACTAAGGGTATGCAGAGGTGAAGAGATGGGTCTTGAGGCAGGACTGGAAGATGGTGAGGGACTCAGAAGTTTGGATCAATTGTGGGAGGGAGTTCCAGAGCCTGGGAGCTGCCCTGGAGAAGGCTCTGTCTCCAAAAGTGCAGAGGTTGGATTTCAGAATGGAGAAGAGACCGGCTGAAATGGATCTGAGGGACCGTGAGGGTTGGTAGGGGGAGAGGGCAAGTGGTTGAGGGCTTTGTAGGTGAGGACCAGGATTTTGTAGATGATCCAGTGGGAAATGGGAAGCCAGTGAAGTTCTTTGAGGACTGGGGTGATGTGGTGCCAGGATTTGGTGTGGGTAATGAGTCGGGTGGCTGCATTCTAGACCAGTTGGAGTTGGTTGATGTTGCTGGAATTATTGCCAAAGAGAAGAGAGTTACAGTAGTCCAGTCGGGAGGAGATGAAGGCATGGATGAGTCTTTCAGCAGCGGGGGGTGTGAGAGAGGGTCTGATTTTGGCAATGTTGCGGAGGTGAAAAAATGATGTTTTGACAACATGGCGGATGTGAGGCTCAAGGGAGAGGGTTGAGTCAAAGATCACGCCAAGGTTGCGGGCCTGAGGCGATGGGGAGACAGTGGTGCCGTCAATAGTGAGAGTGGGGTTGTTAATTTTGGTAAGTGTTGATGGGTGTTGTGGGCTGAAGGAACTGATTTCCAGAGGGCTAGTATGGAAATTGTGGGTCAAATGGATTCTTGGGCTGGCAGCTCAGTCACTCAAGCCTGATGTGCTGGCAGCTCACTCATGGCTCATGGGCTGACAGTTGGCACGGCTATTCCTTGAAATTGCATTTCAAGCAGAGTGCAAGGCCACCAAATTCAAGTGCAGTTTCATACCACTTCAAGCAGGGTGCAAGGCCACCAAATTCAGGTGCAGTTTCCTACCACTTCAAGCAGGGTACAAGGCCACCGAATTCAAGTGCAGTTTCCAACCACTTCATGCATGGTGCAAGGCCACCAAATTCAAGTGCAGTTTTCTACCACTTCATGCATGGTGCAAGGCCACCAAATTCAAGTGCAGTTTCATACCACTTCAAGCAGGATGCAAGGCCAACGAATTCAAGTACAGTTTCATACCACTTCAAGCAGGGTGCAAGGTGACCCTCTCGCTCCCCCATCTTGCAGAGACTGACTGAGGTACTCAACATGTCTGGGTTTTATAGTCCCTCCGGAAGGGGCGTGGCCTTCAGGAGAGAGAATCTCAACATTTTTTAAACACTAATAACTCTTTTATTTTTCATCGATGGGAAAAATCCTCTTGGCCTGCACATCGGATGGGGACTCTGAGTAAGATGGTCAAAATCACAGCCGTAAGTTGCAGCGTTTTTTTCTAAAATCAATATACAGAACAGCAGGAAGTGGTCAAGATCACACTTTTAGTAATATAGATTGTCATGTGTACTGAGGTACAGTGAACAGCTTTGCTTTGCATGCAATCAAGTCAAATTCAAGTACAATAGGTGGAGCAAAAGGTGCATAGTGCGGAATATAGTTCTCGGCATTGCAGCACATCAATTCAATAGATGACCCCCGAAATAGCAGGGGACCGGGGGTCAAATGAGATGGAGGAACTGAGTGAAATCCAGGTTAGCCGGGAAGTGGTGTTAGGTAAATTGAATGGATTAAAGGCCGGATAGGCTGCATCCCAGAGTACTTAAGGAAGTAGCCCCAGAATAGTGGATGCATTAGTGATAATTTTTCAAAACTCTTTAGATTCTGGAGTAGTTCCTGAGGATTGGAAGGTAGCTAATGTAACCCCACTTTTTAAAAAGGGAGGGAGAGAGAAAACAGGGAATTACAGACCAGTTAGTCTAACATTGGTAGTGGGGAAACTGCTAGAGTCAGTTATTAAAGATGGGATAGCAGCACATTTGGAAAGTGGTGAAATCATTGGACAAAGTCAGCATGGATTTATGAAAGGTAAATCATGTCTGACAAATCTTATAGAATTTTTCGAGGATGTAACTAGTAGAGTGGATAAGGGAGAACCAGTGGATGTGGTATATCTGGACTTGTACTCGCTAGAATTTAGAAGATTGAGGGGGGATCTTATAGAAACTTACAAAATTCTTAAGGGGTTGGACAGGCTAGATGCAGGAAGATTGTTCCCGATTTTGGGGAAGTCCAGAACAAGGGGTCACAGTTTAAGGATAAAGGGGAAATCATTTAGGACTGAGATGAGAAAAACATTTTTTACACAGAGAGTGGTGAATCTCTGGAATTCTCTGCCACAGAATGTAGTTGAGGCCAGTTTATTGGCTATATTTAAGAGGGAATTAGATGTGGCCCTTGTGGCTAAAGGGATCAGGGGGTATCGAGAGAAAGCAGGTACAGGATACTGAGTTGGATGATCAGCCATGATCATATTGAATGGCGGTGCAGGCTCGAAGGGCCGAATGGCCTAGTCCTGCACCAATTTTTTATGTTTCTATGACGTTCAATGTCCTCAATGGCGTAGAGGTGAATTCAACAGCATCTTATCTTATAGAAGGATTGTTCAGAACCCTGATAACAGATGGGAAGAAACTGTGGCTGAGTCTGGTTGTGCACTTTTTAAGCTTCTGTACCTTCTGCAATCAGGAACAGGGAGAATAAGGAATGACCGGGGTCAAACAAGTCTTTTCCTCATTTTTCCAGGCACAAAAGCTCTTGTCCAAATACTCCATCATACCACTTGCCAATCTCATTTCCAAAATTCTCAATTCATCAAATGGTGTCTTTGTTCAGACCTCACAGCATTTCCCTGGATTTAATAATCCATACCCATCAATACCACCAATTTTCCTTTCAAAGTCCTTCAATTTTTCTGCATTCTTATCTCCTTTAAGTTCTTAAATCTGTCTTTTTAGTCATACATTGATGTGACTGTAGAGAAAACGTCACGAAATGGGATGATGGTGGATAGACATAATATAACATTTTTAAAGAATTTTCAATGGGAAGCACGGTGGTGGAGCTGGAAACATAGAAACATAGAAACATAGAAAATAGGTACAGGAGGAGGCCATTCGGCCCTTCGAGCCTGCACCGCCATTCAATATGATCATGGCTGATCGTCCACTATCAATAACCCATGCCTGCCTTCTCCCCATATCCCTTGACTCCACTAGCCCCTAGAGCTCTATCTAACTGTAGAGTGGGTGCCAGAGATCCCGGTTTGATCCTGACTAATGGTGCTGTCTGTATGGAGTTTTAATATTCTCCCCATGATCTTCGTGGGTTTTATCCGGAAAACACACTCCATAGACATACAGGTTTGTAGGCTTGGTATAAATGTAAATTGTCCCCATTGTATTTTGAATAGTGTAGATCACTGATTGGCATGGTCTTGGTGGGCGGAAGGGGCTATTCCTGCTCTGTATGTGTAAGCGAAACTAAAATAAACAAAACTTCATAAGCTTTTGCTTCAGCCAGATTTGGAATGTTATGTACTGTTCCCATCACCGCATTACAGGAAGGATATAGAGGCATGTCAGAGAGTGCAGAAAAGGTTTATCATCCAATATTGCCTGGATTAGAGAGTAGTAGCTATAAGGAGGCACTGTACATACTTGGATTGTTTTCTCTGAGTATCAGAGACTGAGGAGTGTTTTGTTTAGTTTGGAGATACAGCATGGAAACAGGCCCTTTGTCCCACTGAGTCCACGCCGACCATCGATCACCCGCTTACACTAGTTCTTTGTTATCCCATGTTTGCATCCTACACACCAGGGGCAATTTACAGAAGCCTATTAACCTACAAATCTGCATGTCTTTGGGATGTGGGAGGAAACCGGAGCACCCAGAGAAAACCCATGTGGTCACAGGGATAACATACAAACTCCACACAGACCAGGTCAGGTCAGGATCGAACCCAGGTCACTGGCACTGTGAGGCAGCAGCTCTACCGATGCGCCATTGTGCCACCCATAATAGGAATACCGGTATATAAAATTATAAGAAGCATTGATAGAATAGATAGCCAAAAACTTGTATGTAGGATAGTTGGTGTACAGGGATCGCTGGTCGGCGCAGACTCAGTGGGCTAAAGGGGCCGTTTCCATGCTGAATCTCATAAAGTAAAATCTCATGTGAATATTAGTTCGAAGTAATTAGGCAATTATAATAAATTGTCTTTTAAAATAGGGAAGCTATCCCATTTTTTGTTCTGCATGTAATACACTTCCCTCAGTTTTAATTTGAAATCATTTTACTCAGACCACTTTTTTAATGCGACGTTTTCCTGTTGGAATGTTTCATCTTGGTGGCAATTTTATTTAGGCAAATGGTGATGCTGATAAAAGTGGTTTGTTTTCAAACTTAAACTTTTATATGATCAGGGAGGGCTTGCCAGTATATTTCATCACAAGCCAACATTTCCTACATTGGTGCAAAAGTGACATTTGTAAAGAAGGTTCTGAGTGTTTTACAGAGGCTGTCATATTTGAACATGGGGTCACACAGCACGGCAACTGCTCCTTCAGCCAAGTCGACCATCAAGCACTCCACTGCACTAATCCTACAGCGATTCCATGCTACTTTCCACACTTTTCCATCAACTCCCCCCCCCTGCAATTTATGAGTCACCAACATGCAAGGAGGAATTTACAGTGGGCAATTAATCTATCAACCTGCACATATTTTGGAAGAGGAACAAAACTAGAACTTTTAGAGTGAACCTATTTAACCATCGAGAGAAAACTCCACACAGCTAGCACAGGTTTGGATTGAAGCTTGAAGACTGGAGGTGGGAAGCTGCAGCTCTGTGGCTGTGTCATTGTGTTTGCATATCATATCCAGAAAGCCATACCTCGAGTTTTCCTTAAGATGCAGTCTACGTTACGCAAGGGCCAAATGTGTTAAATGAGATGATGGTTTGACATAAATTTTCACTCAATTGAATGAAGTTTCAGACAAGGGAGTCCGCAATTGTTATATCTTTCCTTCTTGTTATGACTTCAGGACAACCAGTTGACTTAACTCCTGATTCCTACTTTAGTTTGGGTAATATTCAGTTAGGGTAATTAGGAATGGAGAATAAGTATCAGACTTGACAGCAACGATAATATCCTGCGAATTAATAAATAATAAAGAATCTGCAGGTGAAGTAGACCCCTATGACTTATTCTAAAATATATTTGTCAACTTAGTACAAAATAAATCTTCACATACCTTACCTTTTTCAAAGGTTAAAGTAAGCTGCACATTTTAGTTTGCCAGAGAAAAACAAGTTGTGATTGCCCATTTTCATCATTGTTTTTTAACAAACTAAACCTCAAAACAGTTCATTATGCTGTTGCAGAATAAATTGTCTATTGCATTTACATTCCAGTAAACCTTGAACATAGAACAGAGAACAGTACAGCACAGGAATGGGGCCTTTTATGCACAATATCTGTGCCGAACATTATGCCAAGCTAATTTCCTCTGCCTGCATGTTATCCATATCCCTCCATACCTGCATATCCATGTGCATATCGAAAAGTCTTTTACACACCACTATTGGATCTGCCTCCACCACCACCCCTGGCAGCACGTTACAGGAACCATCACGCACTGTGTAGATTACATGCCCTGCATAGCTCCTTTAAACTTTTCCCCTCTCACCTTCGAGCCATGCCCATAGTATTTGACGTTTCTGCCCTGGAAAAAAGATTCTGATCATCTACCCATTGAAGCCTGATAATTTGATATACTTCCATCAGGTCTCCCTTCAACCTCTGACACTCCAGAGAAAACAATTAAAGTTTGTCCAACTTCCCCTTATAGTTAACACTTTCTAATCCAAGAAGCATTCTGGTAAACCACTGGTAAACCTCTGCTGCACTCTCTCCAAAGCCTCCACAGTTTACTTGTAATGGGGTGACCAGAACTACACACGATACTCAAAATACAAATTAGAGTATTGCATTTAGATTAATATTCAAAGTTTTATAAAGCTACAATATGTCTTTCCGACTCTTATACTCCATTGCTTCCATCAATGAAAGCAAACATACCATATGCCTGCATTACTGCTCTATATATGTGTTGCCACATTTAAAGACCTATGGGCTTGGGGCCTACGATCCCTCTATCCATTAATGTGGGATGTTAGCCGTTGGGTTAGACTGAATAAGCTGGACCTTCTCCTTGGAATAGATTGAGTTGAGAAGAGATTTGATAGAAGTGTACAAGGTCATAGCAGGTGTAGATACAGTAAGTAAAAAGGAACCATTCTTATTTACAGATGGTTCAAGGAACAGGATAGATACATTTAAAAAATTGAAAAGATGCGGTAGAACTTTATTTTGCTTAAAAAGTAGTTATGAATCTGGAATTCACTACCTGTAGCAGTGATGGAAACAGAATCATTCAGAGCTCTCAGAAGGAAATGTAAGAGAATAATTTGTATGGGAAGGTGTACAGGAATGGGTTTACAGAATATCTCTACCAGTCATTGGTATAGATGTGTTAAAGAAGGAACTGCAGATGCTGGAAAATCGAAGGTACACAAAAATGCTGGTGAAACTCAGCGGGTACAGCAGCATCTATGGAGCGAAGGAGATAGGCAACGCTTCGGGCCGAAACCCTTCTTTAGAATATGTGACGGGCTGAAAGACCTTCTCTGTCATAACAATTATCTTATTCTATTCTGTATGGAAAGAACAGTAAATGAAACTGACATCAATCTGAATGATGGATCCGTTAAATGGACTGAGTAGTTCTGGGTAATATTGTACAATATATCCAAGAGTACTATTATCTGCTTGCATATTCTTAAGGATAATGGAAACTTAATCAGGAAAGTTTGCTTTCTAAAGTTCTGGCATCAGTTCCCTCAGCCTGTCCTCCATTCTTCTGATGGCTTGATTTGGTTCCAGGGGGCCTCTGTGTATTTTACAGACATGGGGATTCTCCTCGTGTGAATCTTGGTTGTGAATGTTGTGCGGCTTTCTCATCATTCAGCCGTCATGGCCAAGTCTGGTGCTTGCCTGGGCCAACAACTCTGCATGCACACCATCCCTGGGTTAACGGCGACCTTAGATTTACCACTGCAGATTTACCATTGGTGATTGGTTGAGATTGGTCAGCTCAATACAGATAAATTGTTCTCATTGAATCATAGAGTCATAGAGTGATACAGTGTGGAAACAGGCCCTTCTGCCCAACTTGCCTACACCAGCCAACATGTCCCAGCTACACCAGTCCCACCAGCCTGCGCTTGGTTCATATCCCTCCAAAATTGTCCAATCTATGTACCTGTCTAACTGTTTCTTAAACTCTGGGATAGTCCCAAACTCAACTACATCCTCTGGCAGCTTGTTCCATACACCCACCACCCTTTGTATGAAAAAGTTACCCCTCAGATTCCAATTAAATCTTTTCTCCTTCAACTTGAACCTATGTCCTCTGGTCCTTGAATCCCCTACTCAGGGAAGAGATTCTGTGCATCTACCCGATCTATGCCTGATTTTGTACACCTCTATAAGATCACCCCTCATCTTCCTGCGCATCAAGGAATAGAATTCCAGCCTACTCAACCTTTCCTTGGGAATCTTGGGACTTTCTGGCCTATATTCTTTCATGGTGCATTTAAATCCCAAAACTTAAGAACAATCCAATTCATGAAAGTAGAAGAAAATAGTAAGACATTGATCATAAATTGCATTCCGATATCAGTTCTTCAATAATTCACATGACATAGCTTTTTGTGCTTGTCGAGCCAGATAGATAGATTAGATACTTTATTATCACATGTGACATGTCACAGTGAAATTCTTTTTTTTTGCATTCCATACACAAAGTATGGAAAGAGTATCCATGTATTGGGGGCCGACAAAGTTACAAAGTATTAATTACTGTCCCCAATGGTACATCTTTGTTCTCTGCACCCCCACCTCCCCCCCACCCCCATCACGCCCGGTCCCATAATAAGGGCGCATTTTGTTCTTTGCGCCCTTCCCCATAATCAGGAAATGTTTGTAAATATACATCAAATATTAAAATTAAACTGCACCTTTGTTGCAATTTATGTTGGAATTCTGTTACATTCCGGAAGTGGCGGCGCTGCCCTAGCAGCTGCGGCTCGCCTGCAATCCGTCTGTCTTTTTCTTTTTCTCTTGCTTTCTTTTGACTTGTTGGAGCATGTTTTAGTTTATTTTTAGTTGCGTATGTGTGTGGGGGGGGGTGGGGGAAACTTGTCTCATCCTTCGGGTGGGATGCGACCTTTTCTCTGACGTATCCCCGCCTCCGTCTCCGTCTGCGCTGAGGCCTAATCGCGGAGCTGGCGGCCTCCAACTCGGGCCGACCTCGGGCTGACCTCGGGGCTCCGGGGGCAGAGCCAGGACTCACCATTGTGAAGCTGGCCGACTTCGGGGCTGTGGTGGCACTGCGGTGGGGGCCCGACTTAGGAGCCTCGGAGGCTTCGGCCGCGGGCCCAGTGGACGACATCGGGAGTTCGCAGGTCCCAGGTTGGTGACCGATTCTCTGGAGCTCCCGCAACAACAGCTTCGTCCGCTGGACTGGGGAGTGGCAGCTTCGTCCGACCCAGGCCGCGGAGTTTGAACCGGCCCGTTCGCGGAGCTCGGATTCGGCCGTGGGACTTACCATCACCCGGCGGGGGCCCAACTTCGAAAGCCTGGATCGCCTCAATGCAGAGGGAGAACAAGGAAGGAAGAGACAAGGACTTTAAGACTTTTGCCTTCCATCATAGTGAGGAGGTGTCTGGTAGACTCACTGTGGTGGATGTTAAACTGTGTTAATTGTGTGTTCTGTTATTTTATTCTCTGTCATGACTGCAAGGCACGTAATTTCATTCAAACCAAAAGTCTGAATGACAATAAAGGATACTTTATACTTTATACTTTATACTTCTTATTCTTGGATATATTGTACAATAGCACCGAGATGAGCGTAAAATGATTTTTTTGCTGCTCCAAATGCATGTACACTCGCGATTGCAGTATTCCAGCATAACCAGCAGTATGTGCAAGCCTCCGTATCCCTGAGCAGTATGTAGCTCCAAAGGTTTATTTGCTTACTTACCTTAGCCAATCCCTGATTCATCACTCATGCATTCTCAGTAGGCGTTGAGCCTGTCACATTTTTTTTCAACTGCTCTGGCTTCTCCAACTGTGGGAGGAAATGACCTCATTATTCTTACAGTTTGGTCGGAAAGAATTTCCTCCCTGGTGGCCTGCTGTAATTTCAGCAAGCTCCTGTGTGAGGATACTGGAATCTCACATAACACGATTTGTTTGTTTCAATCCAACCGCACAAAGGACATTTTAACCTTATAATAAAATATGAGTTTAATGCTATTCTTTATATTACAGATACCACTGGTCACTTTGTTGCAGAGGAAGTATTTTGCTGGAATGAAGCGTTATCTTGTAATGCACTATCCATTTTTTTCTGCCTCTCATGGTCACAACTAAATCCTTCATATGTTACCCGTTCTGGGCAACGTCACATTTTCCATCTGAAGTTTAACGTTCTATTTGCCTTAATAAAGGTGAGAGACTTTAACCTAGGCCCCTCCTTTGTCACTTCTTGAATCCAGTGTTGGCATTGAGTTGAGGATTTGGGTATTATTTAGATGTGTTCTGCGGGAGTGATGGCAATAAACAGAGCAACCCCCTTTGCTGTAATACTACGTCATTCTCATCTCTCACAGTAACTATCCTTGAGGTATTTTGTGCAATTCCTAAATTAGTGCCAATTATGGATGGATTTGCGCAACTGTGATACCAACCAGAAACTACATTTAAAATGGGCAAATTGAATTCAATCTTTACAACCAGCAAAAGAAGAGCCTTCAATCAAATCCATTCTTAGGCTGATTCCAGAAGCTATATTACCATCAGGACTGCAAATATATACATTGATAATTTTGAATAAAATAAAAGAGCATATTTATGAAAAAAAAAAGATTGAATTCATTTTTAACCATTGCTAATCAATGTCATCATTTGCATGCTTTTCAGTTTTTCATTTTTTTTTTCTAAATGTAGGAAATCTAGTGCTTCTTTGACTTCTTTTTGTTTCGAATAAACAGAAGCTGTACTAAAACCTCGGTATTTTTTTGTCAGAAACCAAATCTTGCAAAACCTATCTTCAGGTGGATCTCAGATGGAGGAGGAGTTGGGCACTTACTGGGTCAATAGCACAAAGAGATGGATGTACATTGGACAAAAGTGAACATGAGGAGCTAAGTGCATTATGCAGTGGTGGGGAACATGTTGCCAATACCCTGGGCTCATACCAAGGCTTCAGCAACCAGATACTTCATGGTGAACATCGATTCTCTGGTCTTGCATATATGTAAAAAGAACAACTGGTAAATGTTTTGGGGATAGTTTGTCCTCTTGCTAGATGTACTTGTGCATTAGGTTCTGATTGTAAACTGTTAACCAGGCTACCTGATTGGTGATACATTTCTGTGCCATCATCTCATTCTTCAAACTGATTTACAGTATATAATTACTTTACATATTCCTCAATGATTTCATTTCGAAGCAAGAGTTTCAAGTGCAAGGTTGAACAAAAGGAGCGATCCCAGTAGAGAAATATAAGGGCCTGTCCCACTTACGCTGATTTATTTCGGTGACTTGCCGGCACCCGTCATAGTCACAGCAGGTTGCCGAAAATTTTCAACATGTTGAAAATCCAGCAGCGACCAGAAAAAGGTACGACTCTTTGGGCAACTACTCACCACCAAACAGGCGTCACCCCGCGACATGTCGCGTAAGTGGGACAGGCGCTAAAGTGTATATTTATAAATGTCCACTGGTTATATCAAATATATTTTGTTGTATTGTTGTAAGAGCAGTTGCCTTTATGAGTCAACTAAGGGAAAGCCAATTTGATATTGAATTGTACCATCACCAAAGATATCATGCAGAGTGAAGGCAGAGTCATGGATTCTCCTTGATAAAATATTATTGCTGGATCCCTTTATAATGCAATTATATACTGGATCCCTTTATAATGCAATTAGATACTGGATCCCTTTATATTGCAATTAGATACACTGTATGGTTCTGAAACACTTGGCAGAATGTTTGAGTCCTTAATTAAGGAAGTTCATCTTTTAAATAGACTTGAGTAACCCTTTAATGTTTAATACTTGGGAGACTGTTGACATCTATCCTAATTAATTATATTGCAATCAATACTGTTGTTATCTTGATTTTAAAAAAAATACTAGCCCAGGAAAATATTGGATGGCAGCGTTGCATTAAAAACATCAAAGTCACATTTTTTTTTTTCAAGTGCAGACTTAACTTTTCTTGATGATTATAAATTACAGGACACATCCAAGTCATAAATTGTATTAGTTTTTTAGTGAATATAGGGAAGCTGAAAGAGGCTTGTTAATAAATCCTATAACACATTTTGACATGCTGCGTATGAAGGTCTGTGTGTGCTGGATAAGGACACTGAATGCCTACTAATCTGTTTTCAGATGGAGGCGGATGCAGACCAGAAGCGTCACCGCACACGTTCTAAAGGTATCCGAGGTAAGGCTATTGACTCAGTAAATCAGTCAAACCCCAGCTCAGGGTGACCTTCATCCACCAGAGCCTCTCTGCTTGTCTCATCCTGACTGTAGTTATCATGGCAACTTACTGGCTGTTATATATGAAGAACCAGGTAATTATAAGAGATGATAAACCTGTGTTGTTTTCATTTCTCCCCAGTCCCCATAGAACCTGTAATCCAAGAACTGTTCAGGTGAGTGCTCATTATGAAAACATTTCACCATATTCGCAATTCTAAAATGTCATGCATTTTTAACGGATAAAGCACATTGTCACTTGCTTTGGTGGTCAGCTTATATCTGGCTGCCCTGGAGAAACTGATTCTCCTGGGATTAGTTAATAAAGAAAATCCACTATTCAGCCTTCCTCTCCTCTTTATTTTCACTCTCTTTCTCCTACATGTACACTCACAGATGTGCACATGTTTGCACACATGAAACAGTATTCGTGACAATTATCACAATCAAGCTTTTTTCTTTTTTTAGTTGTCCAACTCCTGGCTGTGATGGCACAGGCCATGTTAGTGGGAAATACGCAAGGCACCGAAGGTAATTTGTGTGCTTCAATTTAATTATCTTTTCTCTGAATGCTGGATTGAGGCAAGTGCAATTAAAGTGTGATGTCTGAGTTCAGTGCTGCTAATGGTCCACCAATGCTGTCAAAGTATTTTATTTTAATGATGGGTAGCCCCACAAGTACACGTGAATGTCCTGTTCCTGGCACTTTGAAAATTGAATTCATTCTGGAAAAAGAACACAGCTGAATGTCTCCCTCAGACTGGGACAGACTCCTGGCAGGAACAATGGGGCTGCACTGGATTTGTCCATTGTAAAGCAAAGCAATTTTGTAATGGAGACAAAGAAAATGAGTACAAATTTAGTATAAAAATAGCAATGGACTGAAGTAGAGTAAGCAAACATGCATTGTCATGCAGACACACAAAGTGACAACAGTGAATATAATAACATCTTAATTAAACCCCTTAGATTTTAACAATTGCACTATGGTTTGACCCAAAATTGTAACAAAGATATGTGACTTGATTCATCCTTTTTGCTCTATGGACACACCTAGAAGTAATGTTTATGTTTGAAAATGTGATGGATGTGGAGGTGCTGTGTCTTTGTGCCACTGCCACTTGTGTTCTGTATTGAAGACAATCATTATGCCTGGTGCATGGCTCTAAAGGTTGCAGAAAATGTTCAACATATATTTATGCAGGGAAGAAGAGTCTACCTTGCACCTGGCCTTTAACATGAAGGAAAAATGAATGCATGAAGTAAATGTGGATAAATATAATATGTTTGGGATTTCTGCTTCTGATGTAAACTGCTGATTAACCAGCATCAGGGTGAAAATTCTGAGGCTGCTTTCTCATAAATAAAGCAGGGAAAAAAATGGATGATCTGATTGCACTGGCAACAAAAGGTATCTTTTCCAAAACAAAAACCCTTCCATTTTCACTTTAACATGCATGTTTGAAATGAGTTGTGAAATGAGTTGAGATTAACATTCTTAACGGTTTGATGGTTAAAAGCAAAACTCAATATTGGTGAAAGAAAGCTGGTGCAGAGACTCTGCCACTCTTCCCCTCCTCATCCATGCTATATAGCATGCAACAAAAGCTTTTCACTGTACCTCAGTACACGTGACAATAAACTGGACTGAACTAAACTATTGTGGAATGCGTGCAAGTTTCCTGTCAGGATTCAATTTAGTATTACTTGAACTGAGCAGTGTTTCCTGGTTCAGCTGTTTTAACTATGATTTAGTAGCATCAAGGTGATTGACCAAATGGGTGTTGCCCCTCTTTGAGAAATGGAAGAAGGAAACTGCAGCACACCATCTACACTGGTCCCAACTGCCTGCATTTGGCCCAAATCCCTCTAACCCTTTCCTATCCATGTACCTGTTCATTTTAAATGTTGTTATACATCCTGACTCAATTACCTCCACTGGCAGCTTGTTTCATATATTGTGAAATATATGACATAGGTTGGACAGGCTAGATGCAGGAAGATTGTTCCCGATGTTGGGGAAGTCCAGGACAAGGGGTCACAGTTTAAGGATAAAGGGGAAATCCTTTAGGACCGGGATGAGGAAAACATTTTTCACACAGAGAGTGGTAAATCTCTGGAACTCTCGGCCACAGAAGTTAGTTGAGGCCAGTTCATTGGCTATATTTAAGATGTGGCCCTTGTAGCTAAAGGGATCAGGGGGTATGGAGAGAAGGCAGGTACAGGATACTGAGTTGGATGATCAGCCATGATCATATTGAATGGTGGTGTAGGCTCGAAGGGCCGAATGGCCTATTCCTGCACCTATTTTCTATGTTTCTATGTTTCTATGTCAACCACCTTCTGGAGGAAAATGTTGCTCCTCAGGTTCCTATTAAATGTTTCCCCTCTCACCTTAAACTTATGTCCTCTGGTTCTTGATTCCCTGGCTCTGGGTAAAAGACTCTGTACATTCATCCTATCTATTCCCCTCATGATCTTATACGCCTCTATAAGATCATCCCGCAGCTTCCTGTGCTTCAAGGAGTGAAGTCCTAACCTACCCAACCTCTTCAGATACCTCAGGCACTCATGTCCTGTTCTACATTTGCCTTTGGAAAATAGAAAGAAATGTGACTGAGTTGGAAGGGCAGTGGGCAAATCTGACATGAGGAGAGATGAGAATATTGAATCATAACTGTTGTTGCTTTAAAGAGGAAAATGCGGAGTGACAGAGCAGATAAGAATATGGAGACAGGGCTGACTAATGAGCAATATATCCTGCTGCAACCCACATTTTCAGAACCCTTGTCTGAAGTTATTTTTATTGCCAGCAGTTTATATTTTTTTCTTTCTCAGAATAATGAGCTCTCTTGGATGACATGCACATTTTACCCTTTGTTGTGGGAAAGTGACATACCTCCATTCCTTCTCAAACTCAAGTTTAACATCACAGCACACGAATCCGAGTCTGCAGAAGGGTCCTGATTCGAAACATTGTCTGTACATTCCTCCACAGATGCTGCCTGACCTGCTGAGGTTCTCCAGCACTTTGTGCTATGCTTAACAGTCTGAAGAAGTGTCTCGACCCAAAACGTCACCTATCCATGTTCTCCAGTGATGCTGCCTAACCCGCTGAGTTACTCCAGCACTTTGTGTCCTTTTGATCATAGCAACCTGATTCATCTGATCATCCCTTCTAATCCTGGCTCCATTTTGTTCTGGATCTTGTTATGTTACCTTGCTTAACCATTAAACATCTGTTGCTGGCCAATTAAATGTCTTAATATGGAGAGTACATTTGCTGGAATCTGAGTCTTAATTGATGGTGCAGACATTAATGACCTGATGCAGGTAAATATGGTGGCACAGTGTCAGGATGGTCTTTCTGACGGGAAGTGGAGGAACTAAGCTGTATAACGACTGTAGGTTTTTTTAATTTAAAATGGAAAATTCTACGTATGTTCTTCTATTGCTGTGTTAACTGCTGCTGAAACAGTGGGTGAATGGCGTGGACTCCTTCTGTAAATTTTCCTGAAGTGCACTGTCCCAGGAAGCCCTACTTTAATCACATTCCGAGTTATTCCAATTATATTCTGAAGAAGGGTCTCGACCCGAGACATCACCCATTCCTTCTCTGCAGAGATGCTGCCTGTCCCGCTGAGTTACTCCAGCTTTTTGTTTCTATATATGGTTTAAACCAGCATGTGCAGTTCATTCCTACACACCAAGTCAATTGATATTTTTAAAGCAGAGATAGATATATTCTTGATTAGTACGGGTATCAGGGGCTATGGGAAGAACGCAAGAGTATGGGGTTAGGAGGGAGAGATAGATCAGCCATCATTGAATGGCGGAGTAGGCTTGTTGGGCTGAATGGCCTAATTCTGCTCCTATCGCTTATGAACTTACGGACCATTGGCCCTGTGCCATGGGTTAAGATCCCACCATGTCAGCAAGAGAATTTATATACAAATAAGTAAATAAACCCAGCTGTATCTAGCATTAATACCTTTTTTTGTGTATTATTATGAGAATCGCTCTGGCTCACTGTTATCTTTCAGGGAAATAAGTTGTTCATCTCTACCTGGTCTGGCCTATTTCTGACTGCTCTGGTTTGAAAGCAAAATGCTGCAGAGACTGGGAAGCTGATTTAAAAACTGAAAACATTGGAAGTGCTCAGTAGGCTAGCAACATTATGCAGAGAGAAACAGAGCTAATGTTACAACTCGATCACATTTCATCAGAACTATTAATGTGGTTGATTCTTAACTGCTGTCTTAGTTCAGGGGTAGTTTGGGATGGACACAAAATTACTGCATTGTCATTGATATCCACATCCTATAAACCAATAATCTGAAAAACAAATACAATTTGAACCGGAGTTGGGATAGCCTTGTTTTGACATGCGCAGAGCTGCACGGAGGGTGTGCTTTGCAAGTGAGATCAATCATGCAGCTTGTGGAAACTCTATTGTTCAATTCTCTCAAGGCAGATTACTTCAAATATGATGTGGCATAGGCATTCGTTTGTTACGGAATGCACATATATTTCAGAGCATTTTACCTTTCTCTCATACTCCTTGTAATTAAATCTGATGTTCCTTTGCCAGATTTTTGTTTAGAATTTACTGGCTTAGATGTCGCTTCTCTGGCTTCCCATTTATGTTCTTCTCTAAATTATTTTGTGTTAATATTTGTACCTAGTTTAATTAACAATGCCCATGTATATTTGGTGCTTTCCCTTGCTGAACAGAGTGCAACATATTTATTTGTGCTCATGCTTTCCCAGCTCAGACATTGTTTTAGAGCGTCAGGAACAGCAGCATTTTCCCTGGAAACTGAACATGCCTGGGCTACGGCATATCCCATACTGGAAAAGGGAATTCTCCATTAGCTTACACTTTGATTATTGCACCCAAGCTTACATTAAAAATAAAATCTGAAGTCTCTCTTCAATGAATTGTACAGCATGATGCAAAATATCAACTTTAATTATGGTGAGAACAAAAGCAGCTGGCAATATTTAATGAAGAATATTTTTCTCTTATAAAGCATGACTTGAGGATGCATCAAAGAATCTTGTAACTAATTAAGTGGCTTTTCTAAAATAAATCTACCTGCCAATTGGTCAGGTTAGTTAACAAGATACCAGGAACTATATTTAGTTACCAATCATATAATATGTTCATTATAGGTAGACACAAAATGCTGGAGTAACTCAGCAGTACAGGCAACATCTATAGAGAGAAGGAATGGGTGACATTTCGGGTCGAGACCCTTCTTCAGTCATCTTCGTCACCTTCTTCTTCTTGCGTATGATGTGCACAGCCTAAAGTTGCAGGATAACTTGGTCTATTTGATCTTATTTGATTGTGCATACCAGGTTGATTGCATTAGTCAAAACAGGGAGGACCACGTGAAGGTTGCAATCTCCCATCCCCTTCGTCACCCATTCCTTCTCTCCAGAGATGTTGCCTGCCCCGCTGAGTTACTCCAGCATTGTGTGTCTACCTTTGTTTAAACCAGCATCTGCAGTTCTTTCCTACACAATGTGTTTATTATGTCTGTTAAACAAAACACAAAGGAGAACTTCCTGCTCTGTTTCGAAATCTGCTGCAAATTTGTTTAGATCCACCTGAGAGCGCAGAGAGGGGCTCCATTTAATGTTTGCTCTGAAGTCTGGCACCTTTCTACTGAAACAGCAGCCCCTGAGTCCTGCACTGTGTCATGATGCATTGCATAGTCATCCTTGTAACTATTCCTTCTCGGCCAAACCCAAACTTAACACTCGGAAACTGCAGCAGAGGCACAAAAAGAAGCAGAGGAGTCACCTATAATACCATCCTCCAATTTTCCTTTCCCTTTAACTCACTTGAAAGGAAAATTGAGTAGCTTGCATAACAGAATCCAATGTTCACTTTGTTCCTTTTTTACCTCTTTCTAATCCACGTGTTCTGGTTATATAATCATCCCCAGGGAGAGTGCTTTATGATTGAAAGTCAAGTCCTAGTTTTATTATCTTGTGATCTTGCCCATTTATAATTAGGCCTATTGATTTATATGACATAATAAGTAAAATTCCTTTTTATCCAATAGTATGTATCTGGCTTTGTCATTTTCCTATTTTCTTTAAGTGGCATGTTGTGGTCCTTTGCTATCGGTTGTGTGAGGTGGATCATAGTTAAGAAAGGACAGTCAGACAGGGTTGTGTGATGGAGATGTATACATCAAAAAATATTCAAGAATTTTGTTTGATTGCTTACTGAAATCAATAATTATTTACTGAGGTCTTTCACGTATGGTAGAATTTACAAAAGTGTAGATTGCACATGGTCTATAATATTTGGTGGCTTAATGGACAATGGTTTGTGTTGTAATAGGAGGAATGCAACTCTGGTTATCTTAGTCTTTTTACTAAATGATCATTGGCTCTGATATATACCATTTCTGTTTTGTGTCTGCTGCTGACGGCAGCAATAAGCATTTGTGTCTTAGGTTGACTACATCCAAGGCAAAGACTGTGGCCTCAATACTATTCTGCGACTAATTTGTTTTTCTTTCACTTGAAATCATTATCTCTTACAGCTCTGACAGCCATGTAAAAGAGAAGGTATGTTTGTTCTTCAATTTTTTTTTCGAACTGAAAGCTGGACATTCAGAGTGATGAAAACAGGCTGCAGCTTTAGTTCACTGTACTTCTGCACTCTCGCAGTTATTTTGCCATTACTGAATTTTGAAAACAAAGGTAGAATTTGTTGAAATTAGAATGAGAATTAAAAAGATGGATTCAAATCAAATTCCTGAACTATTCACTTCAACAGATAATAAAAGTCTGGAATATCAGTAATTCTTAGTATTTATGGTAAAAAAATTAATTCATGGTTATTCATCAGTTTAAAGCAGTTTACTTGCATTCCTGAAGGTGTTTTGAAACATGGATTTCTCATAGTTTTTGTTTTAGTTAAAAATAATTGTTTGGACTGTATCTTCTACTGTGTTCTCAAATTGATTGTGTAGCTCATCAATAGGTAGCGTTTACCATTTTGTTTTGGCTGTTATTGTGGTGGAATGACACAGGGATTATAATAAACTTTAATTAATATTTTGAGTTCTGTAGAAAGATATTGCTTAAAATCTTATGGAATATTTCCCCTCTGGATGCTGATAGACCAGTTGCAGCATTTTCTCTTTTGTTTCCTTTTGTCTCTTTTACAAATAATTTCTGCTGTGACCCGAGGAGCTCTTCATAAAAGGAGTACATGTTGGGGGAATTAGTTGTCCCACTTGGGCTTCTACTTCCTGGCTATACTAATTCCAACTATTTTTATGTGTTTCTAGTTTTTGTCAAACACTTCCATTTTAAACGAGGACTGCAGTTGTGGGTGATTCCATGTTCAGTGCTTGAATCAATAAAAAATATGGCTATCAAGTCCTTTGTTCTTATTTCTGTAAGCATTAGCACTGGCATGTCTGCTCACACCACAATAATGTTTTCAGTGAGCAGTTAAAAAAAAGGTAGGTTAGATATTCAGCATCTGCTAACTGCTAACCTTTTCAACAATGGCCAGTCTGATTCTTTTTTTATTGCTCTTCTAAAGTGTTCCCTGTCTTGTGCAATAATAATTTATTACTTCCCAACATCAACTATGTATCTTTGGCAACCCGTGAAAATCAGATTTTTATGAATAGTTTCTCATAAAGCAATGAAACATAATAAACTCTGAGGGTATATAAAATTGGTCATTTCTCTCTCTTGATAAAATAATTATTCAATAATCCCTGGCCTATATTGCTGTATTTTATTCAAATTTATTTTTATTTTGTGTACCTTTTCACCCACCAGTTTGATTGCCATGGCTGCTGCAGTGGGTGAATAATTGCCTGTCGTAGCAGGAGCATGTTCTGGAACTAAAGTCGAGTGCTTTCTTCGTGATGTATGCCTCATTTGGATTCAGCCGGCAGCCTAGGGGCTGTATTATTCATGCCTTGACAGATAGCACTCACTAAAAGCATTGGACTAGGGCCAGGTACTGGCAAGGAGATTCTGGAACATTGCACCTTACTACTCAGAGTATCATCTACAAAATGAAAGCTGCTTCATTTCCGCAGCTATGTTACCATGATAAAAAAATATATAAAAAATACAATTTGTATTCACCAAATGATGTACAAAATTGTGGGCTTTTTTTTGCAGCATGCTTGGATTAAGATTTTTAACAACATTTTCTGCTTTTAATTGCAAGGCTTATGTTTAATTAGTAAGTCACCACAAGTGAAAAATGAAGATTCACATGAATGCATGTAACACAATGCAGTGACACTGAATTCACTAATTAATGTATGACTGCTGTACGGCAGAATGCACTGTGGGATATTTATTAGAAATGCAGTGCCTATGCTAGGGACAGTTTTAAGTTCTATTTCCCTCCCCTGTGATTTTTCTGAACCACATTAATGTAATCCTGCATCTGTTATCATTATCTTGGACAAAAAAAAAATCTCAATTAAATATTAGATTTATCTTCCAGCTACAGAGCAGAGATTTTAAATAATTGTGAGCTTAAAAGCTACTGCATTTTTCACTTATTTCAGAAGGACGAAAGTTTGCAGTTTAAATAGGTACAAAGAGAATTCTGAATATACCGAGTATCACAAAGGTTCTCTATGTTATAAGATGCATGACCTTATTTATGCTGTTTTCCCTTCCAAATACTTGTATTTCCTGGTTTAACCCTGCAAGTGGTTAGTTCTTTTCAGTCTTCCCTCATCAGATATTTAAAATCTCACCCTATCTCACACCTCATTGCTTTTCACTCCCCTTTTCCTGAAGCCATGGTTTATTTTTTGGGCACATTTCCTCCAGCTCCAACTTGCTCGGGCTTACCAAGTGGCTACTTGTCATGTGCAATATTCAAGTGCAGGCAGACGACACAAAATACCACAGCCTTCAGCATCAGTTTACAGACCCACATTTCAAGTCAGAGTCGTGGACTGATGTGGAGGAGCAGAAACCCTGAATATGTTTCCCTCTCTCCCCTGGGCTTGGTGCCAGTGAAACCAGCTGCAGCTGCCCTCGGTCAGATGAGTGATAACTGGAGAGTGGCTTCATTAAATTCTGTAGTGTGCACATTGAGCCACCACTAAAGTCGTTTTGGTTTTAATAGAGTGCCTGATGTGTCCATCAAATCTCCCATTCAGGATCTCAACCTGAAACATCGCCAATTCCTTCCCTCCATCGGTGCTGCCTCACCCACTGAGTTTCTCCATCATTTTTCGTCTACCTTCGATTTTTCCAGCATCTGCAGTTCTTTCAATATCCATTCAGGATATTGGTTCCTTTCCAGTTCAGGTTCAACACAACCCACACTGAGCAGTTGGTGGATGTATTAAGCCCTTCATTCAGCTACCACTCTTCTTTTGCAGCCCGTCCCATGGAAGTGCTCGCCTGAAACCTCTGCAGCAGAAGTTAAGTGTGGCAATGCCTCCTGGGTTTCAATCGTGTCATTGCTCCTTGACAACGGGCACCCATTTGCAGATCCTGTGCCTAAGCAAAGCAAGTGTGAAAGCGAGATATGGCATTTGTCATCGTCTCTGTCTTCTTCATCGGTCATCCATCACCATCTGGCCCAATTGCAGTTCCTGGCTACCTGGCAGCTCAGAGTTAAGGCTTACACCATCTGCCACTTATAAATCAGGAAATAAATGTCTGATGAAGGATAAATGGGATATGATAATGGAAGATTAGGTGGAGTGTCAACGTTTTCTGTTGATGGAAAGATGCTGCAGGCAACAGCCTCGGGCAATCGCTGCAGGGAGGAGAGTCAGCTCTGCTTGATCAACGGTACAATGGGCATTGACCTGAATCTGGCGCCCACCTGTCTACTGACGCCGACTTCTTGTTCTCTAAGGGAGAGGGAAGAGGAGGTGAGTAATGTATTAACACGAGGTGCTCTGTGAAAACCTTGACATGTGGATGTAAGACTGGCAGCAGAATATTGGTGGGATGAACAGGTGCATGCAAGATATGACTCCAAATTAATAGAAATTGTAATTAAGTGGATGAAATGAATGTGGCCCATTGAGCAAAGTCTGAGGAAAGACACAAAATGCTGGAGTATCTCAGCGGGTCAGGCAACATCCCTGGAGAAAAGGAATAGTTAACATTCCGGGCCAAGACCCTTCTTCAGACTGAGCGCCAGGAGAGAGGAATACGAGAGATATAGAAGGTACATGGAACAAATCAATGAAATATGCAAAAAGCAACGATTTGATCAAGGAAAGGTGGAGCCCACACTCCGCTGACCCTCTCCCCTCCACCGATCACCAGCAGGCCGGAACCGCCACCCCACTCGAGCTCCAGGCTCAGCTCCAGGCCCACAGCCTCCACGCTGTAGACTCCAGCACCACCATGTAGGATCGACTGAATCCTATGATAGAAAGCAAAGAACAAACGACACTTAGCTGAGCCAGACACCATGTGCCCTGTTTATTCCAGAAGCCCCTTTTACCTACATTCTCACCCGTCATAACCCGTGTGCAGAGAAGGCCAATTAGTGCGTCTGACCTTGGAGTTGTTGTTGAGCTCATGTGGCTGGACCTTCCCGTGACGCTGCTGGCCAGTTGCCAGCGGTGACAGGCTGTATGCAAAAACAACGTGGGCATGAAGGCGACGCAGCTCCCCCCTCAGCCACCGAGTCATACAAGGTGGCGACTGCCTGGTTTTGGCCTGCCCCGTGCTGGTCTGGCAGGTTGATTTTACAGCTCGATCGTGTTTGGTACTGCAGTGTGGGAGGTTTTTGATTGGAAGTGTTGGGGTCTTGTGACTTTGCTGGTTCGGTGGGTGAGGTGGTCGGTTGGTTTTCGATGTATGCTGGCCGACGGATACGGTGTCAGTTTTTCCGTTCCGGTAGATCACAAAACTTTTGGGTAGGCGTTGGATGACTTGGTAAGGGCCATCGTATGCTTGCTGAAGAGATCGGCGGACGGCGTCGTGTCGGACCAAAACATGTTTGCAGCGTTGGAGGTCAGCAGGCACGTAGACCATTGCAAGTGTTCCCGCTGTGCATTATCCGGCGTTACTGTTGTTGCAATAACCACAGTCACCTGCAGCGCAGTGGTTGTCTCCATGACAATGCTGGCCTGTTTTGCGAGCTCATCTATACTGGCCGATTCAAACATACCTATCAGATGCCCCTGCACCTGAGTATGCATGCAGCGGAGAAACTTCTGTTTCCAGACATCGCCGTCAATCTTTTCGTCTACCGCCATCGTGCGCCATCTACGCAGCATTTGTGATGGCCTCCTATCGCCAAGAGTATCATCCCCCAGCAGCTCCGAAAAGCAGGCTTGCTTCGAGGCCTGCGTCTCTCCAAGATCGCGGATTTAAGCACTTTGTATGGCGTCATTCCTTCAGGATTAAGGAGCACGTCCTCTATTTCCCATGCGATCTGCTCTGGAAGACGAGCTGCTGGGAACCCGAATTTGTCCGTTGGCACGTGACATTGAGGGAGTGAAATCGAGCTTCTAGTGTTGAAAACCACTTTCTTGCGTTGGCTATCAAAAAAGTTGGGGCGTCGAGATTTACTTCATCGACTGACACAGTGTCAGTTTTATCGTCATACATTTCGTGAGTAAGTGAAAGGTTGCGTCTAGCAACGGGGTCACCAGTTGTAGATTTACTGAATCCCACAGAAGAGCAAAGAACAAACGACACATAGCTGAACCAGACACCTTGTGTCACGTTTATTCCAGAAGCCCCTTTTACCTACATTCTCACCAATCATAACCTGCGTGCAGATCAGGCCAACTAGTGAGTCTGACCTTGGAGTTGTTATTGAGCTCTTATGTCTGGACCTTCTCGTGAGGCTGCTGGCGAGTTGCCAGCGGTGACAGGCTGTATGCAAAACCAACGCGGGTGTGAAGGCACCACAACCACTCCAGCAGGCCGTCTAATGGCCGCAAATTATAGGATGTGGCACATGAATACCAACTTGTCAACCTTAACCACTCTTGGGAGATCATTGAACTTTCAGATCCTTGGAGATTTGATTCCTTGCATTGGCGCTTGAAGCAATTATCCTCAGAGAATTTGACTGGAATCCACGTAAGCGCCACCTTCCCACTTTCTAAACTCAGAAGTGATGGAAAGTTATGGTGCCTGCTCTGTGCCAAGCCGTATCATTATTTTCAAAAGGCAGCCTCCATCATTAGGGGGAACAGTTTGGCTTTAACATAACGCCGGCCATTGCCATTATTGGAGCCCCTGTTAACTACAGAGCAACACACTGTGTGCATGCACCTATCATGTTAGTGTACAGACTGTATGAAGTCCGCATTCGACATTGAAAAGATCAGGTGTGAACTACTCATGCATTGTAATCCTCATGCCTGTTTTAAGGGGCTATCTACTGTATTTTGGTGTTCGGAGTATTTTATTTATTTAATTTTCCTGTGTTCAGGAGAAGGAGACATCAATTTGTGGTGTGCATTTATTTAAAAGGCAAGGATGTCTTTCTTTTATCATATCAAATAGCGTTTGTGGTTATAAACTCTGCACCTGCATTAAGATACAACTAAAATTTGATGAATTACAAGATCAGGCTTATGTGCTGATGATGAGATTCCTGTAATTGATCAGCTAAAGCATCAGTTTACTAGTTCTAGTTTACTGCATTAATTAATATCTGGTATAATATTTATGGGGTTTTTTCACGATCCATTTTAAAATTTAAGCTTTCCCCTTGCAGCAAGGAGAGCTGGATTCTTCTTACTTTACTTTCCTTATGCAATTCATCTGCTTTTAAACTCGAGCTTGGTAAAAATGGCACTTGGCTGCCTTGTTTTCTTTATTCTTTTCAGTGTTATTGACAGCTACGTGATAGTTCTTGGTTCTTTACTTTGATTTCTCGATTAATGCACTTAATGCACAAATTTAGTTTTAATACACAATCAATTTGGTCACCTGAGGAATACATGTGTTTTAAGATGAAAGATTTAAGGATGGCATCACTTCAAAAAGCTTTCAGTTTGTTTTCTGTATATCATTGCGATACATGAACAATTGTTCTCCTGGAGCTCAAAAATCTCTCTTTCTGTTCCGACCCCCAACTCCCTGCCACCCCCTTCCACTTTCTCTCATAGCTGTGTTGTCATTGTGAGGATTTCCATGCAAGAGTTGCTAAGAGATATGTCCAACAGTCTTGCCTCCAGCATCTGTCAGTCACACTCCAGAGGGCAGTTTTGAACATTGAGCGCTGGGCACTGAGCTGCAGAAGTGTATCAGCTGCCTGCTAATCTGATTTGCTTTGCCTTTGATACCTTCAGAAAGCAAATTTTGATGAGGTGTATTATGGGTTACCAATCTGCTCATGGCAACCTTCGACCTAGTATTTAAGATTAAATTACACCTCCAAAATTATATTATGTTACACAAGTGAATGAGGAAATAAACAGAATAAGCTCTCACCCTGTAGCTTCCGACCCAACGTCTAGAATGTATTGGCCTCACCATCTCATAAGTAATCACCATTTCTTAGAAACACTCAGGGAAAAAAAGGAAGTGGCCGTTTAAACCTTGCATCGTGTTGTTCATAACAAATGAATCTCAAAGAATTAGTGAATAATTGGTAAAGTACTTTTGTGAGTGACAAGGTGGGGGGGAGGGGGGGGGGTTAAGGGGCTACTTTATTACATTAGCTAGGATTGTACTTGTCAATTTTATTTGAATAGTACCCTATTCTAAAAAATATTGGTTGATTGGAAGAAAGATTGAGAGAGTTGAGGGGTCTATTCACTTCCCAATTAATGTATGCTCAGTGTCCTTGTGATGTGGGGAAAGCAGAAGACAAGTGGTGAGCTTACAGGTATATGTGTTGGAAAGAACTGCAGATGCTGGTTTAAACTGAAGATAGGCACAAAATGCTGGAGTAACCCAATGGGACAGGCAGCATCTCTGGAGAGAAGGAATGGGTGACATTTCGGGTCGAGACCCTTCTTTAGACTGAGCCTATATGTTGAGGTCACTGGAGATGGGAGATCATGTTTGGCTCCAAGAATCCTTCCAAACAGAATTGACAAATCTAAAGTTAATCAGCAGAAAATGAGGTAATCAATTCCTTAATATACCTGTCATGTTTTACCTTAAATTATCAACCAGTCTTCTGTAAGATAAAAATAAAAATAATGAGTACTGGAGAGATGAAATGAAAGTCCAAATATATGTTAAAATACATAAAGAGTCCGACCAATGTAATATCAGTTAACATTTAAGATGGAGTATATCGTCCAGATTTTTTACATTTCAATTCATGCCTGACCATTAATCAAAACACTCCTTTGGTATTGACTAGGGAAGTCTATGGGAAATGAAGCAAGATCGGTGCAGTGGTAGAGTTGCTGCCGTTCAGCACCAGCCACCCAGGTTCGATCCTGACTACGGGTGCTGTCTGTACGGAGTTTGTACATTCTCCCTGTGTGTGGGTTTTCTCCAGGTTAACTCCCACACTCCTAAGACATGCACGTTTCTAGGTCAATTGGCTTTTGTACATTCCTGCTGTTGTGTAGGGTGTGACAGTGGTATTACATAGGACTAGTGTACGGGTGATCGATGGCCGGCATGGACTCGGTGGGCCGATGGGCCTGTATCCACAACTGTATCTCTAAACTCAACTAAACTGAAATAGTCTGCTCAATGCCTGCTTTGTTTCTCAACTGAAATGGTCACTTGCTCAAGTTCCAGAATCTCTATCATTCAACACTGTGCACATCAGTCAGTTGAATCTTGTCAGGTGCCAGCTTGGGGTGGGAGTGGAGAGGGCCAAGGGCTGAATGAAGGAATGAACAGAAGTAAAACCTTCAACCACATTGAACGAAAGGCAAACTGGAGAAAAGATTAACATAGCAAATCAACCTCTATTAAGCTAATCAAAAACAGCATTCCCAGCCAGCTGCATAAAAAGATGCAACTTAGAAATATAGAAACATAGACTGCAGACATAGACTTAAATCATTTCATCATTTCAGGTTTATGGCCAGAAAATGTTTGAACCCAATGGAGACAAATCTGAATTTGTTGGGCATGGATAAGTTGGGTGGAAATTCCTGTTTCCGTGCTGTATAACTTAACTCTGTTTCAGTTTGAGAAAACGCCTCTTAACACAAAGCTGAAATTTGGAATTATTTCAGAATAATATGGATTATTTTGCTGAATCTCTGCTTTCAATATAGTTCCTCAATTTGCACTTTAAAAAAAAACAATATTTTGGGTAGCATAATTGAATGAAAACATGATATTTAAATTAAAATGCCTTAAATTGTTTATCTGCCTCTTTAATTGTGTGCAATCCTTCTTGTTGTTTAATATCAATTAGTAACATGGGCTTTTCAAGTTTAATAACAAACAAAAGGAAATATTTTCTGGAGATTTCACTGTAATATTAATTCAAGAGCATTCAGACCAATTACCTTTGTCCACCTCATGATTTAGCAGAACCTTTAGTGCAATTTACAGTCTTATATATCTCCGAATATGCTTTGTATTGTATGTTGTAGAAACATTTCAGAGAAGGATATCAATAGATTTCAAGGACAAAAATCAGTTTTATTATCAGATAATCAAATTTTAAAAATGAGGATGGATTAGTGACGTTTCAGGTCAGGACCATTCTTCAGACCGTTCTCTAGTCTCAGTCACCTATCCATTGGTGACGATGTATCACCTGTCCATTTTCTCGATAGATAATGCCAGACCCAATGCGTTACTCCCGTATTTCGTGCCTATCTTTGGTATAAACCAGAAACCAGCATTTGAAAAAATGCAGACGTTTAGATTTTGAAGCCTACAGATATGAAGGTATTTAACTGAAACAAATGAACAAATGTTTAGCTTCTTATAATAAATGTTTTTTTCCACTGGAATATTAGTTTTGAATGTTTAAAAACATTACCAGCAACAACAGGTGAATCGAAGATGATTCTTCAAATTATTTTAACTTTGCTTTTGAGACTGATTTTTTCCCTCTGAATCAGATAGCAAATTTCAAATTCTAAGAGTAATTAGTGAGTGACCATCACAAGATCATTAGGATCATGTCAGGTTACTTATAAGTTAGAGCCGCAACATGTTATTCACTCATACGTACACAAAGCATACTGATCATGAAATAAGGCACAAAAGACTTAATTACAAAACATGTTTTAAATATAATCCAGGATGACAAGGTAGTAAAATATAGAATAGAACCTGTGATTTCCTCAAAGTAACGAGTTCCCAATGTCATCCAGGTCATCTGACTGAGGTGCTGAAATGGAGAGTAAGAAGATTCAATTACAATATATACCGCTCCAGTGCACCACCTTGTGGCCAAATATATAGATTAGCCTTGACTAAACTTGGGACCACTGCACCATTTTATTCTGTTCACACAATGCCCTCCTTCATGTTTGGGACAAAGACCCATCATGTATTTATTTGCCTCTGTACTCCACAACTTGAGATTTGTAACAAAAAAAATCACATGTGGTTAAAGTGCACAGATTCTATTAAAGGGTATTTTTATACATTTTGGTTTCACCGTGTAGAAATTACAGCTGCGCTAATATATAGATCCCCCATTTTAGGGCATCATAATGTTTGGGACACATGGCTTAACAGGTGTTTGTAATTGCTCAAGTGTGTTTAATTGTCTCCTCAATGCAGGTACAATGCTCTCCATAATGTTTGGGACAAAGGCCCATCATTTATTTACTTGCCTCTGTACTCCACAGTTATCAAATTTTAATAAAGGCCATTTTTATACATTTTGGTTTCACCATGTAGAAACTACAGCAGTGTTTATACACCCCCCCCCCCCCCCAATTTCAGGGGACCATAATGTTTGGGACACAGCAATGTCATGTAAATGAAAGTAGTCATGTTTAGTATTTTGTTGCATATCTTTTGCATGCAATGACTGCTTGAAGTCTGCGATTCATGGACATCACCAGTTGTTGGGTGTCTCCTCTGGTGATGCTCTGCCAGGCCTGTATTACAGCCATCTTTAGCTTATGCTTGTTTTGGGGGCTAGTCCCCTTCAGTTTTCTCTTCAGCATATAAAAGGCATGCTTAATTGGATTCAGATCGAGTGATTGACTTGGCCACTCAAGAATTTACCATTTATTAGCTTTGAAAAACTCCTTTGTTGCTTAAGCAGTATGTTTGAAATCATTGTCTTGCTGTAGAATTAACTGCCGGCCACTGAGTTTTGAGGCATTTGTTTGAATTGAGCAGATAGGATGTGTCTATACATTTCAGAATTAATTATGGTACTACCATCAGCAGTTGTATCATCAATGAAGATAAGTGAACCAGTACCTTCAGCAGCCATACATGCCCAGGCCATAAAACCCCCACGACCATGTTTCACAGATGAGGTGGTATGCTTTGGATCTTGGGCAATTCCTTCTCACCTCCATAGATTGCTCTTGCCATCACTCTGATATAATTTAATCTTCGTCTCATCTGTCCACAAGACCTTTTTTCCAGAACTGTGGTTGCTATTTTAAGCACTTCTTGGCAAACTGTAACCTGGCCATCCTTTTTTGCGGCTAACCAGTGGTTTGCATCTTGCAGTGCAGCCTCTGTATTTCTGTTCACGAAGTATTCTGCGGACAGTGGTCATTGACAAAACCACACCTGACTCCTGAAGAGTATTTCTGATCTGTCAGACAGGTGTTCGGGGCAGTGTTTTACACTGTTATTAGTGGGTGTCTGGAACACGAAAGCAGGGGTGGTGGTGGAGGCAGATTGGACAGTGGCATTTTAAAAGCTTTGAGACTGACACATAGTGGGATATGGGCCAAATGCCAGCAGGTGGGACTAGTGTTGGTTGGTAAGCAAGTTGGGCCAAAGGGCCTGTGGCTATGCTGTATGACTGACTAGATATGTTGGGAATGGAGATATATTGATCATGTGTAGGCAAAGATGCATCATATTTGGCATGGATATTGTGAGTAGAAGGGTCAATTCCTGTACTGTACAAGCACCTTGCTCACCATTGACAAGGTGGGGCAAAGGGCCTATTACTGTGCTGCTTAACTGTATGGCTGTATGATTCAAATATCTAAGACATCCTCAAGTCTCTATTTGTAATGAATTCAATGACTGAGCCTCCATAGTACTTTATATTAAAGGATTCCAAGATTCACCACTCTGGGTGAAATACAGAGGACCTCACATTTTCCACATGCTTTATTTATATTTCAAAAATAAACTTTATTAATAGAGATGTATTTAAGAAATACAAAACAGCACATGGCTTTCTTTATATTCATTGTGTCATCGTGTCTAAACAATCATATCGCTGTCGTCATCAAGTCAGTACATACTTATGTACAAAGCACCAAAGCCACTCATGTGGTCGTTTTGAACTATACTCCCTCAAGTGTTTGCGGGGCAGTAACACAGGGCTCAGTATCTGGTGGCAGCAGGAACCTAGATTACAGTCCACTCCCACAAAACCTTTGTATTGTCTGCACCAAACATCAGTGCATCCTTCAGCAAACTCCTGCAGCCAGAAAAATGCTAGTCGGCTGCATTCATTTATGGAGATCTTGTTGTACTGGAACACCAACAGGCTTTGGGTAGACTAAAGTGTGTCTTTCACCGAATAGTTGCTCTTCCAACAGCACTTGATGTTATTATCAATGCCCTGCATCTCCCTGTCTTCACAAACTTTTCCAGCCATGCCTCACTCTAAGAACTCTGCCTTCTTGCAGCTGTGGCTCCTTCTCAGTTTTTATCTTTGGGCTGTGCCTTTAAGTCTCGAGCACTTAAGGTTCTTTAATTACGCTCTGATTTTTTTATGCCTGAGCAATCTCTCTCTCTCTCTCCTCTATAATGCTTCCTGAAGCCATCGCTTTAACAAACTGCTCGTCACTTGTGATATTGTTCCGGTCAAATTTTGTTTGGGCAAACTTCCATAAATTGCCCAGGAAGGTTTTACTTTGATGGAGGTTCTTGTGGGTTTTTTATTAAGCTGCTGCACCCGTTTATCATTTGAATTTATCATAGTATTGATGAAATTAGGTTGTATTTCAATAATTTATGTTGCATATTCAATACGATAGCGCAACACTGCTTTAGACAATTAAAATGGATGTGTGTAGCGGGCGCTTGGTAGATATACACTCAGAGTGGGTAACATAAATAGACTGCTGTATGCAGAGGTGAGAACACTCCATTAATTTAAGAAAATGTAATGATCAGTTCTGTTGTTTATTTCGAAGTAGATTACATTTCCTACACAACATCGCCTATATTGGGCTTCCTACCAGCGATGTACTTTTGCATATTAAAATGCAGCAAAAACCATTGTCTATTTATAGGAACTGCTCACTGAAGAGCAGTTCAGCATTTGCCTGATCATGGAATGATTTAACACCTACATTAGCTGATGCAAAGAAGATATTCCCAATAAGTGAAACTAAAATTAGCCCCATGGAAAACATTGACAATAGCTTAACCCGGAGACATATTATGCGAGAAATGAAATTGTTTTAATCATGATTTTAATTTTGTAAAGATCATTTACAGGCAAAGACATTTGATTGATTAATAGCAATGCAAAAGTTCTCTAAAAACATGAGAAGTCCCTACAGACTATAGACTAGAAATTGGATATATTTTGAACTATTATTTAGCTGTGCACAATCATCATAAAAGCCAATAATGCATGTTTTAACATGATAGTGACCATATCCTCTTGAAATTGTGGCAATCACGAGATTGGACCAGGAACCTCTGGGTATGATTCACATATGCAATTGAAGTTTTGCAGCACTTTTTCGCACATATAATGGTGACATCAGTGTATATGGCTTGCTGACAGAAATTGGAGTAACCTACAACCGTCAGTTTTAGTAAATCAAGGAAAGAATCTCAGCAGCAATATGGCAAGTAAGTGCGAATCATAGGGTCACCACCGGGACATTGATGTGTAGCTGGCGGCACCTGCCTGCCTGAGGTCTTGTTGTTCTGCATACTTGTTGCTAGGTCTCATTATACTTGCTGCAACTGTACACTGCTGAGATGGATCTCGGTATGGTACTGAATTCCTCCCTATTTCTAAGACCTTCACTCCTGCATGTTTCTTCACCTCAGTGGCAACTATTATGTTGCTGTGGGCTCTTCCTTAAGGGTGAAGTGTGCTCCCCATGATTGCTCGCGCCAAAACACAATGGGTGCAATCTTTGCTGACATCTACCATGATGAAGTGTGCAACTCATGGCTGGAAGCAACAATTAGGGTAATGGAAACAATTTATGGTATTTTTTATGCAAATTATGCCCATGTTTTTTTTTGTGGAGGTTCCCTGGTGGAAATTATATTAATATAAAATATAATACCAATGTTTTAGCATGTATTTTTATAACTGAAGGGACCCAGATATTATATGATGTAAGTAGCACATTTGTTTCATAAAAACACTTTTTAAAGTTGAACTAACATTTAGTAATTGAAAGCATGTATAACGTGTACATAAAATTCTCAGAAACAAATAATTGTGATCCATGAGGATATTCAACTTAAAACCTGTTGTGATTTGTGTAATGACAATGTTTCAAGTTTGTAGTGATTGACCAATGCTTTGCACATAAGCCCCATGGTTTGCCATCTAAAACGGTGAATGTATATATTTTTTTGCATTCTGCCTTAAGTTTATGATTTGTTTCTTCTTACCCGCATGTTAATAATGTTATTGTCATCTATGGATTCATGTAAGGCTTCTAACACTTTGTTTCACAAGTAGTGAGCACAGTCTCTGATAAAGATACCTCCCTTTCACAGAAATATCCTGCAGCACCTGCCATCTGACATCATGACCCCACAATATAGCCAGGCAGTATCCCAAAATTAGAAGGATGTCATAGGCCCACTCCTCACATATCTTCTGAGGTTAGGGGGAACCATGCCATAGATGACTAGCCTTCCTGATACATGTCTGCTGAGGTCTGAGCGTACCGAGGACATTGGAGGACTACGGAATATTACTGCCGAAGCCATGATATTAAAGCACCATAGAGTCCGTGCACCATAAATCTCTCAGAATTGTACCTGAACCACAAGTTCACGTTATAGTAGAATTATGCCGTTTCTGCCTTCTCCCTATAACCCTTGACCCCCATTCTAATCAAGAATTTGTCTATCTCTTCTTTAAAATTATCCACTGACTTGGCCTCCACAGCCCTTTGTGGCAATGAGTTCCACAGATTAACTACCCTCTGACTAAAGAAGTTCCTCCTCACCTCCTTTCTAAAAGAGTGCCCTTTAATAGTAAGATTAAACGCGAACTTACCAGTTTGAAGTTTGATCTGTATTTTATGAGGAGTTACGATGAGGGATTACGTGAAGAACCCCGCCACGACGCATGCGTGTCATTCTTCAAAGCAGCGGTGTGAAATCACAGATAACTGTAATGACTAAACATAGTAAGATTAGAGAAGAGATACCAGTTAAGTATATGATCAAGGGTGGGAGCGGAGGGCACGTAATCCCTCATCGTAACTCCTCATAAAATACAGATCAAACTTCAAACTGGTAAGTTCTCGTTTAATCTTACTATTTTACTTCGGAGTCACGTGAGTGACTACGTGAAGATTTTAAAGCTCTGTGATTTCATGCCGTGGAAACGAGTCCATGCATCACGTCTGCCTTGATGACTGTAGGAGGAATTGTGTTAACATAATTTGGACATGAATTCGACATTGAAATCATAAAATTTATTAACACAAATTTATAACCCCTTTTTATGGGTTTAAATTAATTTACAGAACTTAAAATTGATTCTGCAAATGTTCCAGGTTTCATTACTGGTTTATTGTAAAATAATTGGAATGTTTTTTCCCCCCCCAGACCATTCTGCTGCCTTGAGGATTTGGTCCATTGGTACACCCAACTGTATCGCTGCCGATGTAGCTGCAGCCCTGGTGGAATGAGATTTAAAATATTAGTATCCACCCCAGCCTGTGTTAGCACCTGTTTCAGCCATCTTGAGATGGTCTGGACCGTCATTTTTTTGTGTGGTTGCTGGTGGCTGACCAAAAAGTGCCTTCTCATTGCCTCTTAGGATTTTCGTTTTCTCCATGTATAACGACAGATGTCTTACTATACACAGACGGTCATCTGTTGGGTATGACCTAAATTGTATATTGAGGCCTGCTGATCCCTGTCTGTTCTGCTTACTAACTCATAGATATGAAACGTAATATTTTCTGTTGAGGAAGACATGTTGTCCAGTCTTAGTTTATGCAGTGACTGTACCCTCTGTGCCGTGACCAATGCCATTAGCATGACTGTTTTTAATGTCAGTCTGTGTAGGGACAGAGCTGTTGCTGGAGACCAATTCCTGAGCAACTTCAGGATAATACTTACATCCCATATTTGGGAGTACCTGGTTCTTGGGGGATTAGTATTAAAAATTCCCCTCATAAGTTTTGTTACCAGTGGGTGAGTCCCAACAGAGTAACGCTCTGTCCCCTGCCATAGGTAAGTCGATAGGGCACTTCTGGCGCAGTTGATGGCACTGTAACTGAGCCCCTCATCATAGTGGAGGCCTGCCAGATATTTCAGAACAGACGGGATGTTCATGTCACTGTAGGTGATGTGTTTTTATGGCAGTGCATCGCCCACTTCCTGATATAGACCAGATACTGTTTTTTGGTTGACTGTCTTTGGTCCGCCGAGATCATGTTCACTGTTCGGTCCGTCAGTCCCAGTTGTAGTAGAGGTGTTTTTATAACTCTACAAATTAATAAGTTCAAATGTTTATGGCATGGGTGGCTATCCCTTGTTACGGGATGTAGCAATAAATCTGGTCTATGAGGGATGGTGATACATGGTTCTAATACCATGTTTAATACCACTGGGAACCATGGTTGAGTGGGCCAATCGGGTCCTACCAATACCAGACGCAGAGTCTTGTTGTATTTTCCTTAATACCCGACTGATGAGGCAGAAAGGAGGGAATGCGTAAATAAACAATTTCCCCCCCAATGCAGCGAAAATGCATCTGTCGCCGCTGCCCCAGGGTCTGGTTCCCATTAAACATAATTTGATAACTGGTGGTTAAGTCTGGATGCGAATAGATCGATATCTGGTGTTCCATATTTTGCTGTAATATCAGCAAATACTTTTTTATTCAACATCCATTCGGTGTTTTCATTAAATTTGCGTGACCTGGTGTCTGCCACTAAATTTAGTCTTCCTGGTAGGTAAGTGGCTGATATCCAAATATCTCTCTGGATACACCATTGCCAAATTGTATTAGCCAGATTGTCACATGATGTCGATTTGTTTCCACCCATGTGGTTAATGTATGCTACCACGGTGGTATTGTCTATCTGTAGTCTAACATGCTGGTGATATGACCCAGTACAATATGACTTTAGGCCATGGAATGCACCCAACATTTCCAGGTAGTTTATGCCCATTGTGAGTAATAATGATGCCTCCTGAGCAGTCCATCTACCTCCACAGCTGGTGATGGTATTGGTGGCTCCCCACCCAAGTGCACTGGCATCAGTTTGTAGTGCCATGGAAGGGTTACTGACAATGATTGGATTGAAACAAAAGCCAGATGTTATCTATCCACCATTTTAGTTCCATTTTAGCTTGATTGGTAGTTTCATAGGTCTGTCAAAGTGACCTGCATTAATTTAGAGTGCTTGTATTTTTGCTCTTTGTAAGTTTAGGTAATGTAGACGTCCAAATTGTGTGGCTGGAAAGGCAGCCACCATTTTGCCAATTATTTTTGCTACCAATCTGATGGATGGTTTGCTGATGTCAATGAGGTTATTGCAAGCCTCTATTAAATCTCTAGCCTTTCCCTTAGGCAGAGTCACCGACATGTGAACTGAGTCAATGGTGAAACCCCAAATAGTCCATAGTAGTGGAAGGCGTTAGTTTAGATTTAACTGGATGGATAATAAATCCCAGTTTTTCAAATAACTGTTTTGTGGCTGTTACAGTTTGTTTGGCCAATTCCAAAGTTTTGCCCACAATGAGTATGTCATCTAAATATGCCATGACCATGTGTTTACGTTTCTGTAGAAACGCTAGGGCTGGTTTCAAAATTTTTGTGAACAGCCTGGGGCTGATGATAACTCATTTGGCAGTGCTTTATACTGCCATGAGTTGTCCCATCCAGTTGAATTTTAAGTAACATCTGTGGTCACCTCGTATAGGCACTGAATAGTAAGCATCTTTTAAATCGATGCTGGTCATGAAGTAACCTTTGGAAATTAATTGTTTAGCAGTAACAAAGGTATCCATTTTGTCAGATCTATGATGATGCGACAACCACCATCTTTTTTGTTTTTGATAAATATATTGGACACGAATTCTAATGGTTCGTTTTGAGTTTTCTCAATTACACCTTTTATGTAAAGCCGCTCCAGTTCAGCTTGCGCTTTTGATTTTTCTTTATCAGAAGGCACGAACATTCGGTTCAGTATATGTTGAACTGGAGGGCTGTACTTGTGTATAAACTCTATTGTATATCCCTGGATACTGCTTAAGATGTAAGTATCGGTTGTTAACATGCTCCATGCATTCAGAAAAGAGTGTAATCTCCACCCAACCTCCATGCTCCCTGTATTTTGTAGGGAACCAGACCCACCTACCTCCATAGTTACCAGTGGCAGGTTTACTTCTTTTTGTAGGTTCTTCGCTGCTGTTGTTGCGCTGGTGTCTGGATTTTCGGTATGGTTGGCGTTGGAGGTCCCCGCATCTTCCAAGAAGGCCGGCCTGGGACATGGCCTAAAAAAGACTCATGTTTTGAGTACCGGGCCTTCGAGCTTTCACCAGTTCTGCTGGTGGGTGCGTAGGGGTGCTGTCTTTGGCTGTAGTGGGTTCCAGTAGGTTCTCTTGTCCCTGCACCCCTTGCACACTTGTCTTTCCTTCTGCGGACTCCTCTTCCAGGTCAGCCCAGAACTGACCTGCAGTGCTCCCCTCTGATGAGGTAGAAGCACTGTGCAGCCCTTCAAGAGGTACTGCTGTGGGTTTATCATAGGGCCCACAGTGACCCGACTCCATCTCCTGGAGTCTGTCACGTTGGAGCAAATGCTCCACACACTGCTCCATCCGGCTCCAGCGCTCTCGGGCGCTGGCCGCCCGCGGTTGTTCAAAGTCGGACTCCTCTGAGTCCATGACCTTGTTTGTTTTTGTGTCTAGCCTTTCCGCCCGGCTGTGTGGATCTGGCCGGTGCGGAGGCATCATCGGGCACTGCTGATCCCACTATCGGTGATCCGAGTGCCGCTGGCTGCTGCTGGCTGCCCGCTGCTCCGCGGTCCTCCCTCACCAGCTTTGTCCTTACTGCCCTTCCGTGGAGTGGATCTGGCCGGTGTGGAGGCGACATCGGGCACAGCTGATCCCATCTAGCCCACCAGCTTTGTCGCAGCCCGTTGGTTTCTCCACCTGTAATCAGCATGGTATAAACACAAAAAGACCGCAGCTCTTACCTGCAGGTCCAGGTTAAAATTGTCGCTACGGGGGAACGTCGTTCCACCCCGTCTCCTGCCGTTTTTGACTTGTCCAAAAAGTCGACGGCCCCATTTGAATAGTCTCTCGCCCGGCCGTGGTGTTCTGGCCGGCGCGGGACCAAAAGTCGGCACAGCTGATCCCTTACGGGGCTTGTGCCTTCAGCTGCTGCTGGCTCCCGCAACTTCGCGGTCCTCCCCAGCCAGCTTCACTCGCAGCACTTGTGGACACTATTTTGTCCAGCTTCCCCCCCTGTGAAAAAACAGCGCGGGGAACAAAACTACCGCAGAGTAAATTTCTTACCTGCAGGTCGCGGTTTCAAACTTACCGCTGCGGGGGAACGCTCCACCCCGCCTGTCGTTTCCCAAGCTTGAAAGCGATATGACACGCATGCGTCGTGGCGGGGTTCTTCACGTAGTCACTCATGTGACTCCGAAGTAAAATTCTGAGGCTATGACCCCTGGTCCTCGACTCTCCCACCAGTGAAAATTAGGTCCCCCTCTCAACCTTCTAAACCCCAACTAGTAGTGGCCCAATGCTGTGAAACGCTCATCATATGCTAACCTACTCATTCCTGGAATCATTCTTGTAAACATCCTCTAGACCCTCTCCAGAGCCCACACATCCTTCCACAGATATGGGGCTCTTAGAGATGGGATATGGAGCCATCCTTGGAAAAGCTGCTATTTGATAGTATGTGGTTTGTTATGTTCTAAGTTCAAACAGAGTAAGATTACTTGTGGAAGATATAGAATTGAACAACGAAAACTGATTACAAGCATCAGTATTTAAGCCATGTGGAACGCTGAAGGATATTTGGTTTACATAGATACATAGAAAATGGGTGCAGGAGTAGGCCATTCGGCCCTTCGAGCCTGCACCGCCATTCAATATGATCATGGCTGATCATCCAACTCAGTATCCCGTACCTGCCTTCTCTCCATACCCCCTGATCCCTTTAGCCACAAGGGCCACATCTAACTCACTCTTAAATATAGCCAATGAACTGGCCTCAACTACCCTCTGTGGCAGAGAGTTCCAGAGATTCACCACTCTCTGTGTGAAAAAGTTTCTTCTCATCTCGGTCCTAAAGGATTTCCCCCTTATCCTTAAGCTGTGACCCCTTGTCCTGGACTTCCCCAACATCGGGAACAATCTTCCTGCATCTAGCCTGTCCAACCCCATAAGAATTTTGTACGTTTCTATAAGATCCCCTCTCAATCTCCTAAATTCTAGCGAGTATAAGCCAAGTCTATCCAGTCTTTCTTCATATGAAATGATGTTGTTTGTTTTCATTAGAAATGTAGGACCTAGATTTGAATTGTTAAAACTGTGACACGTCATTCACAGTTGCAAGGGTCAAAATACTGGGAGCACAAATATACAGCTCAGGAGGATTGAAAAAAATGAAGGGAAATTTCAGCTTTTTCAATTATGGAATGAGTTATCGAAGAGGATGATAGAAGTTGAAATTGATATCGTTCCTGGAGGCATTCCCAATGTGGAAGTATTGAGGATAGCAGTGACAAAGTGAATAAACTGGAATGATCTTTGGAAAAAAGGAATTGTTGATTGGGTATAATAAAATGATGTTGTTCATAGAACAAAAATGTAATGTGCTGTAGAATTAAGTGATTCTCTATTAATCATTAAATACTTTATTTCACTGACAGTTTGCTTGGGCATGTGGTTCAGGCACCAGAATCTCATCAATTGGAGAAGGAATCGGGTGGAGTATTGGGCACCAGATATTGCTGTAAGGACTTTGGGAGAGGTTAATAGCAGTCAGGTAGTTTGTTGGAGACATGGGGTTAGGCTGTTTCAGGGTGGGATGGGGGGGGTGGGGGTCAGAAAAGGATCACGATAGAATCACAAACCAGAAGGGCATAGATGTGCAACTAGAAGGAGTAAGATTAAACTTACGCACACTAAATATTTAACTTGAAGAAACTGCGGTGCGCTGAAAGAGCCTGGTTCTGTGCTGCAGGTTTTAATGGTTCACTGAAAACCTACATGAGATGGTATTTCAACTGGGAATAAGTTTTCCTCGACTTTTCATCGGGCAGCACATAGTAACTGAGCTTTGCAATCTGATTTTGAGGTGCTCTACTGCATTATTAGTTAGAATAAAACATAAAGTTCCTTGTTTCTTTATCATTTAATCTGAGACCTCTAACCACTGACATTTTTCATACCACTGTCACTTTCCATGTTCCTCTATCTTATTGACATGACATTGCTTTTCTGTCTGTTAACCTCTGGATTCTCTTAAGAGGCATGGCTTTCCTGATCCCAGCATATTCAGTATTTCAGAAAGTAAGATCCTTCACATAGCCTCCAAACTAAATTATTCCCCAAAAGTGGACTGCCTTGCCCCATTCTTCACATTTCTATATTTGACACCACTGACTTACTGCAGTTGTAAGAGTATTTATGTTTCTTTATTATTTATTATCATCTTTATTATCTTCGCATGTACTGAGATACAGTGAAAATTCTTTTTTCGCATGTTATCCAGGTGAATCGTATAATATGAGTACAATTGAAACACTGCGGAATATAGTGTTACAGCTCAGGAGAAAGTGCAGATCAAAATACTGCAAGGGTCATGAGACAATTTACAAGATCGGTAATTCATTCTTAAGACCAGGTATTCATCCTGATGTATAGGAAAGTGCTGAGGATACTGGAAATAAAAAAAAACAAAAACAAAATACGCAGCAAGCTCTGAGCAGATCAGGAAGGAGAAGTGGAAGAGGAATTAAAATTAATAGTTCAAGCCGATAATCATTGCTTTTATTATTCTTTTCAACCAAGGCAGTGTCCTAATGTTTAAACATTCCAATTTGCTTGACCATGTTAAAATAATGGGCTAATTGGGATGATGTTTACTTTGCAAATAAGGTTTTGTCACTAATATCCGATCTGAACACGCACCAGCTAATCTTTTTGGGAGACCTGAACTGTGCTATTGATCCACTGATTGATAGGTCTAGTTCTAAGGGGACACCTTCTGTCAAGGCAAAGGTCTTCTCATTGTTTATGCAACAAAATGGTTATGTGGACCCCTAGAGAGTCCTGAACCCTACGGCTAGACAATTCTCTTTATTTTCTCATGTTCACCGTTCTTTTTCCAGAATAGACTATTTTTTTATAGACAGCCCCTTCATTCCTATGGTTAAGGAAATTGAATATACTGCTATAGTAATATCAGATCACTCGCCTGTGATACTGGACCTGGGCTTTCCTTTAAACATTAGAGAACGACCTCTCTGGAAACTCAATCCCCTTTTGCTTTCCAATGAAAAATGGTGCAGTTTTGTATCGGCTAACATAAACACATTCCTCGAGATTAATAAAACTGAGTCCGTATCCTGCTTTTTAATTTGGGAAACTTTAAAAGCCTACTTAAGAGGTCAAATCATATCTTATACTTCATACGCCAATAAAGAACGCAAAAAGGAAATGCAAACCCTGTTACAATCCATCTTGGCTCTGGGTAGGCAATATTCTGAAGCACCCACCGCCCAATTATATAAAAGCCGTGCTGATTTACAAACGAAATTCAATCTTCTATCTACTAATCAAACAGAACAACTAATTCTCAGGACTCGTGGTCTTTATTATGAATATGGTAATAAGGCAAGCTGGCTTATGGCTCACCAACTGAAGCGTCAATCCACATCACAACTTAGATAAGAGACATACATCAAGACATAACAAGCAATCCAAAAGAAATAAACAATACTTTCACAGCCTTTTATTCTTCTCTTTACACCTCAGAATTCCCCTTGGATACAATGAATATGGAACATTTCTTAGACGATTTGGAAATACCCACTCTGGAATTAGAAGAGGCAGTAAATCTAGACCAAGCCCTTGGGCAGGAAGAGATTAATAATGCCATTATGGCGAAGCAAAGTGGTAAAACTCCGTGCCCTGACGGCTACCCATTAGAATTTTATAAGAAATTTAAGGATAAGCTCACACCAGTTCTTTTAGAAATGTTTCAAGAATCTTTGGGAAATGGTTCATTACCCCCCACTCTTTCACAGGCATCTATTTCACTTCTTCTTAAAAGAGACAAGGATCCGACTCAATGTGGATCATACCGTCCCATCTCACTTTTGAATGTAGATGCAAAACCTTTGGCCAAGGCGCTGGCTTGCCGTTTACAATGCCAACTTCCCAAAATAATCTCAGAAGATCAAACAGGTTTCATTAAAAATCGTCATTCCTTTTCTAATATCCACCGACTGGCCAGTGTGGTCTATTCGCCCGGTGCTTCTCCGCGCCCAGAGGTTGTTATTGCTTTGGACGCGGAGAAGGCATTCGATCGAGTGGAGTGGCCATATTTGTTCAGAGTCTTGGAGAGATTTGGATTCGGCAAAAAATTTGTAGCCTGGGTTAAGCTATTATATCATTCACCCTTAGCACGTATACAGACAAATTATTTGCGATCTGATTATTTTCCATTAACACGCGGCACTCGTCAAGGCTGCCCATTGTCTCCGCTTCTTTTTGCGATTGCAATTGAGCCTCTCTCTATTGCACTTTGGTCAACCACATTATTCCAGGGCATTAGGAGAGGAAACAGGGAACATCGTGTGTCTCTATATGCCGACGACCTCCTTCTTTATGTGAGCGACCCTACAGCCAGTGGCCCTGCAATTGTGTCCTTGTTAGATCAGTTTGGAACTTTCTCTGGCTATAAACTAAACCTCCAAAAAAGCGAATGCTTTCCCATCAACCTAGCCCTACAGATCCGACAGGAATCCATGCCCTTTTCCATATCTCAAGAAGGTTTTGTATATCTAGGAATACACATTACCCGCTCTTTCACATCCCTGTTTGCAGCCTCAAGTTAGCCAAATGAAGGCTGACTTTGAGAGATGGTGTAGTCTACCTCTCCCTATGGCTGGGAGAGTGCAGTCAGTGAAGATGACTGTACTTCCCAGATTTCTTCAAATATCTTCAGGTCCGTCACTTTGCCATGAAACAAATTCCCTCTTTTCCTGATCTCCCGCCTGTCACAGTGTTGGATAAACTCACTTTTAACTTTGCAAATAAAGAACTGATCTCTGTAGTATATTCTCAACTGATGTCTTTAGGCGATCAAAACCTGAACAAAGTTAAAGCTAGGTGGGAGGACGACCTTGGTATAGATCTGTCTGAGGAATGCTGGACAGAAGCACTGAAAAGAGTCAATTCCTCGTCATCATGTGCTAGATTGGGGCTCATACAATTTAAAGTTTTACACAGGGTTGATTTAAGCTAAGCCAGGCTTGCTGACATATATCCCAGGGACAGATGCTGGTTGTGACTGGTGCTCCTTCTCTCCAGCAAATCTAGCTCATGCATTCTGGTCTTGCCCCAAACTTGGTAACTACTGGGCAGTGGTTTTTAAAACCATCAGTGAAGTCTTTGGGATGACAGTGAGACATTGCCCACTTGTAGCTGTATTTGGTGTAGCAGATAAAACCTTGGGTTTAAATACAACCCAGTCTGATATCATTACATTTACATCACTTTTGGCCCGTAGGAGAATCTTGCTGGTCCGGAAATCTACCACTCCTCCATCTGCTGCTGCTTGGCTGGAAGACGTGCTGTTTTTTTAAGGCTAGAAAAGATTAAATTCACATTGAGGGGGTCGGTGAAAAAGTTTTATTTGAAATGGGAACCCTTTTTTATCATACTTTGAGGGTCTAAAGGAACTACCTATTGACTGAGGGCACTTGACAGTAAGTGGGGAGCCGCCTTTATTCTGTTTTGTTACTTTATTATTGTTAAAATGTGCATTTGTATTTGTGATATATTTGTATTGTGAAAACATTAGCTGCCAAGGGGTGTTTAGGGAGGGTGGGTTAGGGTTATTTTGTTATTATATATAAAAAACAAAATGGAGGAAAATGTAATGCAATACGTCAGATGTACTGAATTTTTTTTTCCCCCAATAAAAATAAATTAAATATAAAATAATGGGCTAGTAAGTAAGTAAGTAAGTAAATAAGTAAGTAAGTAAGTAAATAAGTAAGTAAGTAAGTAAGTAAGTAAGTAAGTAAGTAAGTAAGTAAGTAAGTAAGTAAGTAAGTAAGTAAGTAAGTAAGTAAGTAAGTAAGTAAGTAAGTAAGTAAGTAAGTAAGTAAGTTTATTGGCCAAGTATTCACATACAAGGAATTTGCCTTGGTGCTCCGCCCAAAGTAACAACATGACATACAGTGACAGTTACGAATGACTCAGAAAACACTAAACATTAATAATAATAAAACATTAATGATAAAACACCATTGATCAAGCATGTGAACCAACAAAATATAGGGATTTTGTAATATATTGTACAATCAAAGGGAGGCTACAGATTTTTGGCTGTTGAGTAGAGCAACCACTCGTGGATAAAAACTGTTTTTATGTCCGGCTGTGGCAGCTTTGACAGTCTGGAGTCGTCTTCCATAGGGAAGTGATTCAAAGAGTTTGTGGCCAGGGTGAGAGGGGTCAGAGATGATCTTACCCGCTCGCTTCCTGGCCCTTGCAGTGTACAGTTCATCAATGGAGGGAAGGTTGCAGCCAATAACCTTCTCTGCTGATCGGACGATTCGCTGCAGCCTCCAGGTGTCGTGCTTGGTGGCTGAGCAAAACCAGACCATGATGGAGAAGGTGAGAACAGACTCTACGATGGCCGTGTAGAATTGGACCATCATTACCTGTGGCAGATTGTGCTTCCTCAGCTGCCGCAGGAAGTACATTCTCTGTTGTGCATTTTTGACTGTGGAGTCGATGGTAGCCCCCAACTTAAGGTCCTTGGAGATGATGGTTCCCAGGAACGTAAAAGACTACACAGATGTGACTGTGGTGTTGTTGATGGTGAGTGGGGTGAGGGGAGCGGGGAGTTCTCCTAAAGTCTACAATCAATTCCACTGTCTTAAGAGCATTGAGCTCTAGGCTGTTGCGATGGCACCAGGATGCCAGCTGTGGCACATCCTGTCTGTGAGCAGATTCCACCCCATCCTGGATCAGTCCAATTAGGGTTATGTCATCCCCAAACTTGAGAAGCTTGACAGAAATATAGAAACATAGAAAATAGGTGCAGGAGGAGGCCATTCGGCCCTTCGAGCCAGTACCGCCATTCATTGTGATCATGGCTGATCGTCCTCTATCAATAACCCGTGCCTGCCTTCTCCCCATATCCCTTGACTCCACTAGCCCCTAGAGCTATATCTAACTCTCTCTTATATCCATCCAGTGACTTGGCCTCCACTGCTCTCTGTGGCTGGGAATTCCATAAATTCACAACTCTCTGGGTGAAAATGTTTTTTCTCACCTCAGTCTTAAATGACCTCCCCTTTATTCTCAGACTGTGGCCCCTGGTTCAGGACTCGCCTAACATTGGGAACATTTTTCCTGCATCTAGCTTGTCCAGTCCATTTATAATTTAATATGTTTCTATAAGTTCCCCCCTCATCTTTCTAAACTTCAGTGATTACAAACCTAGTCTTTTCAATCTTTCCTCATATGACAGTCCCGCCATCCCAGGAATCAATCTCGTGAACCTACGCTGCACTGCCTCAATCACAAGGATGTCCTTCCTCAAATTAGGAGACCAAAACTGTACAAAATACTCCAGATGTGGTCTCACAAGAGCCCTATACAACTGCAGAAGAACCTCTTTACTCCTACACTGAAATCCTCTTGTTATGAAGGCCAACATTCCATTAGCTTTCTTCACTGCCTGCTGTACCTGTAAGCCAAATTTTAGTGACCGGTGTACAAGGACACCCAGGTTTCGCTGCACCTCCCCCTTACCTAACCTAAACCCATTGAGATAATAATCTGCCCCCTTGTTTTTTGCCGCCAAAGTGGATAACCTCACATTCAAATCAAAACCAAATCAAATACGTTTTATTGTCATTGCACAGCAACTGTACAATGAAATTTCAGTGCATTTCCTTCAGTGGTATACAATAGAAGGCACGGGATAAAAGATTAAAAGAACAAAAACACAATCAACCATTAACTCTCATATTACCGGCAAGATCAATTTATCTATATTATAAATGTATCTATATTATCAATTTATCTATATTATACTGCATCTGCCATGCATCTGCCCACTCACTCAACCTGTCCAGGTCACCCTGCAACCTCCTAACATCCTCTTCACAGTTCACACTGCCACCCAGCTTTGTGTCATCCCCAAACTTGCTAGTGTTGCTCTTAATTCCCTCTTCCAAATCATTAATATATATGGTAAACAGTTGCGGCCCCAACACCGAGCCTTGCGCCACTCCACTCGCCACTGCCTGCCATTCTGAAATGGACCCGTTCACTCCTACTCTTTGCTTCCGGTCTGCCAACCAATGTTCTATCCATGTCAACACCCTACCCCCAATACCATGTGCTCTCATTTTAGTCACCAGTTTCCCGTGCGAGACCTTATCAAAGCCTTTCTAAAAGTCTAGATACACTACATCCATTGGAACCCCTTCATCCATTTTACTTGTCACATCCTCAAAAAATTCCAGAAGATGAGTCAAGCATGATTTCTCTTTCATAAATCCATGTAGACTTGGAATAATCCTTTTACTGCTATCCAAATGCCCCATTATTACCTCTTTAATAATTGACTCCAGCATCTTTCCCACCACTGAAGTCAGGCTAACTGGTCTGTAATTTGACGTTTTCTCTCTCGCTCCTATCTTGAAAAGTTGGATAACATTAGCTATCCTTCAATCCACAGGAACTGATCCTGAATCTATTGAACATTGGAAAATGATCATCAATGTGTCCACTATTTCTAGAGACACCTCCCTAAGGACCCTGGGATGCAACTTACACCCTACATCCGGGCTACTATTTGGGGGTCTGTAGATAATAGCGATTAGTGTCTTCTTGCCTTTACAGTTCCTCAACTCAATCCACAGTGACTCTACCTCATCAGTCCCTATGTTTTCCCTCGCAAGGGACTGAATTCCATCCCTCACCAGCAGAGCTACCCCCCCTCCTCTGCCCACCTGCCTGTCCTTTCTATAGGATGTATAACCCTGAATATTAAGTTCCCAGGCCTGATCCTCCTGCAGCCACGTCTCAGTAATCCCCACAATGTCATATCTACCAACCTCTAACTGAGCCTCAAGCTCATCTACTTTACTTCTTATACTTCGCGCATTCATATACAATACTTTTAATTCCTTACGCATCTCACCTTTCACATCGATCCCTATTACACTTGGCCATACTCTCCTATCCCTTTGTGAGCTTCCTTTCCCATTAATTCTGGGGTAATTAACCATCCCTTTACTCTCTTTCCCTTTAACTCCGTCCTCGACTATCCCATTTTACACCCCACCCCCCTTATTCAGTTTAAAACCACCCGTGTAGCAGTGGCAAACCTGCGTGCCAGAATAATGGTCCCCCACCTGTTAAGATGCAATCCGTCCCTTTTTTACAGTTCCCCCATACTCCAAAACAGATCCCAGTGATCTAAGAATCTAAATCCCTGCCCCCTGCACACATTCAGGTCCCATATCTCCCTGTTCCTGCTCTCGCAGTACGAGGAACTGGAAGCAAACCGGAGATAACCACCCTGGAGGTCCTGCTTTTCAGCATTTTTCCGAGCTCTCTAAAGTCACGCTGCAGAATATTCATCCCCTTCTTTCCGACATCATTTGTGCCGACATGTACTTATACCTCCGGCTGTTCACCTTCGCCCTTTAGGATTTTCTGCACTCTGTCCGTGACATCCTGGATCCTGGCACCAAGAAGGCAGCACACATCCTCAAATCCCGTCTGTTCCTGCAGAAACCCCTGACCGTACCTCTCACAATGGAGTCTCCAACTGCAATGGCATTGCCTGACGTTGGCCTCTTTGGTTTTGGCTCAACAGCTCTTTTTGCTTCGCAAGCCAGTCCGCCGCTCAGTGTAATAACGTCTTCTGTCCCGACAGCTTCTACGTGGGTGAACCTGTTCACAAGAGGTACAACACCCGGGGACGTTGGCATTCCATGCTTCCCTCCCTTTCTCACCGTCACCCACCTTCTCTCTTCCAGTACCTTAGGTGTAACAATCTTACGGTAGGACTTGTCGAGGAACGACTCAGTTTCTCGGACGAACCTGAGGTCATCCACTTGCTTTTCCAGTTCCCCAACACGGTCCTTCAGGAGCTGTACCTGGATGCACTTCTCACATTTGTAGCAGCCAGAGGCACCATCATTGTCCTTGACCTCCCACATACTGCAAACATCACACTGAATTAGCTTGCTTGACATCTCCTTCTTCCATCTCTCACTCTCCAGCATTTTGCGTAGCCTCCTCTCCTCAGCCTCCTTGCTGAAGAAGGCTGGAGGTGTCTGTGGAAGTGTAGTCGTTGGTGTAGAGAGAGTAAAGGAGAGGAGAGAGTTCGAAGCCTTGCGGTGCTCCTATGATGAGCGTTTGCACGTCCGAGATGTGCTTTTCCAGCTTCACATGCTGCTTACCTTGCACCATTTGTTCAAAATTACAGAATATTTTTGTTTCCGAGTAAAATAATTTTAAGCATGAAGGGTTTAATAATTCTTGAGAGGAGAAATCTGCACCAAAAGTAGTTGGAATCCAATTCTTCTGGTTTGGTTCTCGTGGCTTATTTATGGAGAGGTCTCCCGGTGTTAATGTACATATTACAAAATATGGAGACATTAGACAAGCCCCTAATAAAATGTACAACTATCAGAGAAACTGAACAAGCCAATGCTCATCTCTCAAGGCTAATAGAGATCTTTAAAAGATCTTTCCACGTGAGGAAGAGTCCAATTCTGGGCCATAAATATTTGGTCATTAATAAGTTCAGTGGAGAAATCAGGGCAAAATTCTTGAAAAAAAGACACAAAAGTACTGGGTCAGGCAGCACTTTTGTAAAACTACCACCTACATTCCTTCCTCTAGCTTCACAATTCGTAACTCTTCCATTCTTTTGTCTCACACCTTTTGTATTTTTTATCTCAGGCCTTTGTCCAACCATCTGCCGATGAAGCCCTCCCCCCACCCCCCTCACCTGTATTGTCCTGGCCCTGATCGCCTCCAGCTTTCTTCCCCTGCTCCCACCCCGCTCTCCCCCACCACAATCAGTCTGAAGAAGGTCCTGACCCAACATGGCACCTATCCATGTACTCTGGGATGCTGCCTGACCCAATGAGTTACTCCAGCACTTTGTGCCTTTTCTTGTAAATGAGCACCTGCAATTTCTTATTCACTTTTCTAAATATTGATCAGAATGTGGAACTTTCTACTACAAGAAGCAGCTAAAGTTACAATAGTTTAAAAAATATGACCAGGTATGGACTCACTAATACATTATTGTGTACCTTGCTAGACTAAAAATTAGTTTGCAATTGCTGTTTTTTTAATTGGAGTAGTTATGAAAATAAATATGAGAGCTGCAGCCAAAGCAAAAAATCACCAATGTCAGAGCTTTCCCCTCTGTCTAATTCCTTATAAAATCACCAATTTAAAAATAAATCCATACAAATGGATGAAAATTTGCAATAATACAGTGGCACTGATTAAAATATGTTACTTTTAGGCAATTGTAGGCTTTAAGTGCAGTCAACGGTGGATCCCAGTCCCAATACTTGGTTAAGTTATGCAAATGAAGGACCATTGAATAACAGAATTGCATTCAATGATCTGTATCCCCACACAAATTGCATTGAAATGGGTGAAATTACACATTGACGATAGTGTCACAAGAGATTCAAAACTAACCGAAACTCACAAGATTTTGTATCGTCTCAACCTCTTGATGGGATTACTATTTTTTATTTGTGATTATGATTTCCTTTGTTGCAATGAAATGGGGCTGAAGTGTGGTAAAATTATTTATTCGGAATGGAAGGATTGTGATGATAATTGGATGTGAAGACCTTGTAACACAATGGGTGACTGCTTGTAAGCATAACAGTATCCCATACAAAATACAGTATCCCATACTATTCAATGATCTTCATCAGAATAGTAGAAAATAACAGACATAGTTCACTTTATATTGGAACATTCTTTTGCACTGCTGTACCAACTGGCTGGCCTATAACATTTCATTATAGCAAACTACCATCAAATAACCTTAATTAAATAATTGTATTTAAAAGTAATTTTAAATCTGCAAATGCTTGAGGAATAAATAAGAATTGGTCCCGAGAGAAATAATTTGTCATATACAGTCTTAATTATTATTTTTTTGGAAAGACACAATTCAAAAGAAAACATATGCTACATTGAGGGTTTGTCCACTGAGTTAGTTTGGAAATGCATTGTCCTACCCAGCAACATGCAAGCATCTGTTCTTTAAATACAAACTATTTATATGGTGCAGAAATGAATAAAATGGCTTGGAGTTTCCTCAAACTTGTTCCACAGTTGTGCTGATTTTTTTCCCATGTTTTAATTGGAAATATTTGTTGTGCCACAAATTTCTGAACATGTGAGTTGATGATGGCATAATGATCAATGGAACAGCTGTATCCTGGTAAAAGGTTGTATCAACAGTGTTCTTCCATTGTTTAAGAAATCTCAGGCCACTGCAAGAAACAAAAAACACAAAGAGAGAAATAAACAGAGTTGGACTCAAATTAGATAGGGCAAAAAAAGAGGGGCTAAAATGATGATGAAAAAAAAGGGGGGGAGGGGGAATGGATCAAAGTAAAAGGAAAAATAAATGCAACTGTTATTTATCCAACTTTTAATTTATTATCTGTGTGAGCGAAAACCTCCCAACCTGTGAGGTGAGTTGCTTTGTCAAGGGTAAATCTTCTTTTCCTTCAAAGGAATGGGTGACATTCTTCAGACCCAAAACGTCACCCATTCCTTCTCTCCAGAGATGCTGCCTGACCCACTGGGTTACTCCAGCATTTTGTGTCTACCTTCGATTTAAACCAACATCTGCAGTTCCTTCCTACACGTTTTGTCGGGATGGACTTGGTGAGCCAAGGGACCCATTTTCATGTTGTATCTCTGAACTAAACTAAAGCCTGACTATTCCTGGACTGTTGCCAAAGCTTGATCTTCAAGTCAGGTTCCTTCTTTAACTTTTCAGTTTTGCCTTCTGCAGCTCGCTGCTGACATGGTACATTGGATCCCCTTCAGATCTCCTTGATTTTCCATTCACCCTCCCACTGACTAGTCTCTCAAGTACCATTCTAGCCCCTGATTATTACCATAGGCCGGGGTCAACCTTCATGTCTTCCAACCTCAGCGCTTGGATCATCTCTTTGGATCCTTTGATTATTTCCATAGGCCACCACCCATCCTAAAAACATCCTGATCTTTTCAGTGCTGCAACCAACCCCATTACCTCCTTAAACGCCTCTTTATCATCTCAACTTAACATCCCCTGATCATCTCCTTGTCTTCATCCCTACTAGACTTGTGTCTCCCCTCAACTCCAATCATCTTTCTCAGTCTCAATCCATCTGCTCCATGATGCCTCCCACATTGCTAGCACAACTACTGCCACACCTCTGCATCATTTCTCCAGTCCTCTCTCCCATACGGCCACAGTCAATAACCAGCATATTTTTCACACACAAGTTATAGGAGTAGAATTATTCCGGAAGTGGCGGCGCTGTGAAACAGCTGCGGCTCGCCTGCAGTCTGTCTGTTTTTACTTTTTTTGTGTTGTTTTTTTTTGTCTAGTTCAGTTAAACTTTTGGTTATTAGGTGGTGTTATGTGTGTGGGGGGGGGCTGAAACAGGGCTTTCTGTCTCTCCCTTCGGGGGAATGCGACTTTTTTGTCGTATCCCCCTTCTCTTCCCCCGCCTGAGCAGAGGCCCAATGGCGGAGCTGGCGGCCTCCAACCTGCGACCGACCTCGAGGCTCCGGAGGTAGAGCCAGCCAGGACTTACCAACGCGAGGCTGGCCATCTTCGAGCTGCGGCAACGTTCGGGCAGCGGCACGACTCGGCGCTCCGGTGAGGGCGGACGGCGCGGGTCTGAGACACTCCCGTGTGGGCGGCCCGGCTACCGGATGGAAGGCGCTCCCGTGTGGGCGGCCTGGGTCCCGGCTGGAAGGTGCTCCCGTGTGGGCGGATCGGCTCTCGGCTGGAATGCGATCCCGTGTGGGCGGCGCGGTGCGGGGCTGAGACGCTCTCGTGGGGGCGGCCCGGTGCGGGGCAGAGACGGTGCTCCGGTGGTTGAGGCGGCGTTATGGTGGCGGCGACCTGAATCCGGGGCTCGGCCGCGGGCCAGTGGATGACATCGTCGGGAGCTCGCGGGTCACAGGCTGGTGCCTGTTTTCCGGAGCTCCCGTGGCAACAGCTGCGTCCGCTGGACTGGAGGGCGGCAGCTTCGACCACCCCCGGGCCGCGGAGCTTGAACCGCGGGACTGACTTACCATCGCCCGGTGGGGTATCGCCTCAGCGCAGAGGGAGAAGAGGAGGGAAGAGACAATAACTCTAAGACTTTTGCCTCCATCACAGTGAGGAGGTGCTTGGTGAACTCACTGTGGTGGATGTTAATTTGTGTTTATTGTGTGTTGTTATTATTACATGTATGGCTGCAGGCAACAACATTCCGTTCAGACCGAAAGGTCTGAATGACAAATAAAGGATTCAATTCAATTCAATTCAAGTAGGCTATTCGGCCAATTGAGTCCACTCTGCCATTCAATAATGGCAGATCTCTTCCTCCTAATCTCATTTTCCTGCTTGCTCCCCATAACCCTTGACACCTGTTCTAATCAAGTATTTGTCTCTCTCTGCCTTAAAAATATCCACTGACTTGGCCTCCACAGCCCTCTGTAGCAATGATTAACTACCCTCTGACTAAAGAAGTTCCTCCTCACCTCCTTTCTAAAAGAGCGCCCTTTAATTCTGGGGCTATGACTTCTGGTCCTTGACACTCCCACCAATGGAAACATCCTTTCCACATTCACTCTATCTACACTTTTCATTATTCTGTAACTTTTATTGTTCAAAATTATGTGTTTCAATATCTTGGAGTCAAGAAAGCCAAAAGGTTAAGCAGCACAAATAATTCATTGCAAATATGATTTTTAAAGTTAACACATTTACATGTATGTAAAAATTCAGTGGGAGAGAACCGAATTAAAATCTCTGGGGAGGGAGAATGCGAGATGAAACTCCTCACAAATGTTCAATGAAAGCCAATTACGTTAACCTCAGAGGCAGATGTCAGATGTACGTCCAAACACATTTTTAATTGGAACTAAAATAATTATGTTAGGCCGGACATTTGAAGGTCAACTTGCTGATTTTTGTGTAGTGTTTAATTTAGGGATAGCATTCCACCTCAGCTGGAAGGGATGGAAAATAAAATTAACAGGAATATCCAGAGGGAGTGTGCTGATAGGTAGTTATATAAGAACTGTCTAATATACATGTTGGAGGCATTCATTGCAAAACAATTTTAGCTTTGAAAGAACAGACTTGAGAATTTCCAGAGCACTTTGCAACCAATGAAGTTTTTTTTTAAACACAGCCACTGTTGCCATGCAAGGAACAACAACAGCCAATCTTTGAACCACAAATTCCCCAAAATAAAGTGAGATCGATAGACAACATATTTTTAGCAATGTAAATACAAGGAACTACAGATGCTAGTTTACAATTAAAAAACCCCACATAGGCTGAAGTAACTCTGCAGATTTAGATTAGAGATGTATGTGGATGTTTATCTCATCGGGAAGGGCAGCTGAGGTCCCTGGATTGATGTGAGGGAGGAGGTATAGGGAGTGGTGTTATATCTCTCATGGTTGCAGGGGATAGTACCTGGGAAGGAGGTGGTTTGAGTGTATTGAGGTTGGAGGAGGTGCATGTGAACCTGCTAAGTTGCTCCAGCAGTTTGTGGGGTTTTTTCTACTTTTAGCAACGCTGGTCAATTGATTAGTATTGTTGAACCACTGGGAGTGCTGCTGTGTTCTTCAGCATAGTGGTATTCACCTGGAAGGGCCTAATAGTTTTTTTCAGTATTTTATGTGGGGGGAAGCGGGTAGGGTAAGGGGGAAACCGTCCCTCAGTTGCTTCCTGGCGAGGATGCGACTATTATTCGAGTTGCGTCCTCGCCCCTCCCCCCCTTGCGTCCTACCAATTGGATTGGTGGGGCCTTTCCTGCCGGGACTGGATCAGAGCTTCAGCAGCTGCGGCGCAGCGCTCGATACATCGCGGAGCGGGCGAGGCTTTACCTGGGATCGCCGCTTGGAGCTCCGGAGTGTTGGGCCGCTGCTCCAACATCGCAGAGTTGTGAGTGCGGAGCTCCCAACGCGGGTGGTGCTGACTTTAACATCGCGGAGTCCTGGGATCCTTTGCCGCGGGTCGCTAGCGCAAATCTTCGCCCAGCGAGGCCTGTGGACATCGGGAGCCGCGGACTCCGGTGGAAGGTGGCCGATTCAGAGATCCATGCCGCTGAGGATGTTCTTCCGTTCGACGTCGGGGTTCCTTCGTTCCCAGTGAGAGAGCCTGAACATCGGCCGCCTGTAGCGGTGAATACGGGGTGCTCGGGAGGCCCCGTCCATGGGTGAACATTGTGGAACATCAGTAAGGAGGTTGACTGGACTTTGCTTCCTTCCCTCACAGTGGGGAACTTTGGTGCCACTGTGGGGATGTTTGTGTGGTGGACTACTGTGTTTGTGTTTTTGTGTTTTTTTTAAATTTTATATTTTGAATGACTGTAAGGGAAAGAGGGACTAAAGATAGAAATTAGCTACTAGGCTATAATCTTGCAAATTTACATGCAAATGTTCATTAATATGCACTGTCCCTGTTTAAAAAATAAATTGATAATAATAATAATAATAATAATAATAATAATAATAATAATAATAATAATAATAATAATAATAATAATATCGCAGCCAATAGGCTGTGCAGAACTTTGTCATTACCGCGCTGAAAAATCAGCCTAGATTTTGGTGCCAAATCTTAAAGGTGAACCTGCAAACTTCTGACATGGTGGGAACAATGCTATCTACAGAGCTATCTTGCTGACATTTCGTCTTTCAGTTCAGTTGCGTAATGTTGGTGTAGTATCCAAGGAATTGAATTTTGCCGATTGAGGTCAGATAGTTCTCTTTTTACACACTGTAATGCAATGGATGCATAATTGATTTCTGCAGACCAAGTGTAGAACCCATTTATGTGTATTGTTGGCATATCATATTATTTTGCTTAGATATATCTTGCAGTATTATTTTGGACCCGGGGGGGGGTGGTCATTAGATGCACAGGGTGGTGTATATATAAGGGCATAGGGGACAGGATGGGGCAGGCACAGGGAGGGAGCACATACAGTTCTCACCAGACCAGGGACAGAGCAACCAGCCACAACTTGCATGTAGAGTTTGGAAAACCTGGTACGTTCATATCTTTGTTTGTACAACTATCTCAATAAACAACCAACTCAATTGGAAATAACGACCGGCAGATCAGTTCTATTGGGTCTGTGTAAGATCACTCCTACTGTAACTGTGTATCTGGCAACTGGAAAAGATGAAACTGGAAAAGTTGGAAATTTGCCATTACACCACGGAATAGTTGATGAGCTTTGAATTTGTAAATTTCAATGGTTTTAATTTTAGTTATTCAATTGCTGTTTGCTAACGTAAAGATATAGCAGTTGTTTATTTTCTTAACCTGAGAGTGATCAATATTCGTGTTGACGTTGATGTTAAAATGATACCAATCACATTTTAATATCATGGAATCATAGAGTTGTAAGGCACAGAAACTGGCCCTTCGGCCCTCCGTGCTGACCTTATTTTCCATCTACATTGATTTAATTTGCTCACATTAAGACCGTATCCTTCTAAGGCTTCCACAGTCTGAACTGTTTTATTTGGGGCGGATATTTCTGTGCCAATATATCACAATATAAAAATCTTCCTTGCAAAATGTACCTGCCTACTGTGACAAATAATTTTTAAAATCAAAATATTTTGATCTTTAGCACAATTTTCCTAATATTTATTGCCTCAGAGCCTATGATGGGTAAAGAAACTAAATATAAAAATTGGTTTTCCTTTTCACAATAATCAAGTCTTGCATCACAAATGTGCTTGATTATTTGTACGTTTAAAACAAGATCAAATGCAGGATTGAAATTAATTTCATATTGTGTGTGTGTGTGTGTGTGTGTGTGTGTGTGTGTGTGTGTGTGTGTGTGTGTGTGTGTGTGTGTGTGTGTGTGTGCGTGTGCGTGTGTGTGTGTGTGTACTGAAAAGTTGCACTGGGACATCTTTATCAACTCTTACTCCATGGTTCCTGGAAATCAATGTCTGTGGTATTGATGGTAATTGCAAATCTGTCAATAATCCAGATTAACAGAATGCAGATCTTAAATATTATGTGACTTCTAATAAGGAAGGAAGAAACAAAGAACTATTCAGTTCGATTATGGCCACTTTAATTTTAATTCCATTTAATTGCCTTGATTCCTCAACACTCTAACCAAGCAAAAGGTTTAATAGCAGGCGGTTTGTTTAACGACTCATGTGAAAGACAGGCTCTTCAACAAACCGGGTGCTCAGCTTGCTGAAGTGGTGTTTGAACCAGCTGCCTCAGTAACAGGTGCGTGACCTGCAGAGACCAAGTTGAAAACTGCATTATGAACAAAATGTTGTCATAAAACATCAGCAAAATTGGGCAATGGAGAGAGATTACAATAGCAGAAGATAACTAAAAGGTTTAAACTACAATGTTGGCTGTTGGTGAGGTTTTTTGTATTTTTGAACATTTCTGAATGCCAGTAATATGCAATTTGAGATTTGAGATTTGGCAGTTTTAGCGACATCAGAGTGTGAGGTTTAGCCAGATAATTTATTTCCCAAGGTTTTTGTAGCCAGAACTTGTTTCAATGTCATTATGGAATGGAAGGCAGGGCCTTTGCATCAAGAACTCCGACCTGCAGTGTGTGGAAGTTTCAATTGGAATGACCACTAAATGTGTATTCACATATATGTCGGTTCAGTAGTGAGCATGGGCATCTCGTTATTGAGGACAAATTATGACCCCTTTTTATTCTTTCCAGAAGTAATTTTCACGTAATTGAGAGCATATTTATTTTGCCTATCAGGCACTTTAGTGTGCTTTCTTGTCTCTTGTCTCTTAAGTGTATTTTAGCTATTTGAAGGATTTTGGTTAAGTTATTTGTTTATCTGTTTTTAATCCATTACGATTAAGTCAGAGTATATAAAATATTTGACAGTTCCAGCTAAAACATGATGCAGTTGACTGTCGAAGTGTTTCCCTTTTGTTTTGTGGGAGGGACTTATTTAGCTCCTCTAAATAAGCCCATGCCCTCCAGAAGACCTTTTAAGCAGGCTGGGAATTATCACCAAGGAATCTTGCTGGTGTTTTCCAGACATTTCTGCTGGACAGAACAGGAAACGTAATAACGAACTTTCTTTGAAAGATCTAGGGTACTATTCAATCTGAACTCAAATAGTTAGACTATAGAGCCTGGTGTTCCTGTTCAAAGGCCTTGGACTTTTCATTATACCATCCAAAAAATCAGCCATGATCGAATTAATTGCCAGAACAGGCTCATGGGAAGGCTTGTTCTACTCTGGCCCATGTTCTTAAAAGTAAAATAGTTTCTAAATGAATGTTACATGCAATGCAAACTGAGTATTTTTAATCCCTTGGAATATTTTTTTTTTAATGTGCTGAAAACCATGATTAAAATGAACCCTCCTTGTGCAAATCAGTGAGTTGTCTCTAATTGTATACCTTTGTACTCTAAATCACATATTTTTCATGGTAGCAATGGCACAAAGAAGACCTATCTAAAACTTTGAAGTCGGTTTTTTAATATACTAAAAATGCAGGTAACAGTATATCAATATGACAAGAAGATGATTGTGTGCAGTTTCTTAATATGGTTTAGTATATTTTAATATCAAATTACTCACTGTGACAGGACTAAATAGTCTAATTAATATGGTACTGTTATTGAAATGATGCCTTTTTAGATGTATTCATAAAACTATACCAGATTACCACTCTTAAATATATCAAGGAATATTTTGTCACAATTTCATTGAAAATATATTTAGACACATTAGTTCTGCTGTTTCACAGAGTTCAGTTAAATGCAAATAAGATTGTGTAGAATATTAGCCTTGCACAAAACTAGTGCAATTTGGATCCTTTTCATCAATTATAGGCCTCATATATCATCTAGTCAATGATATATGTTTTCATCCTTAACAATAATTTAATTTGCCTGTTTTAATAATACCATTGAATTGTAAACACAAACAAGAACACAAGCATCTGGCAGCTGATAAGGAAGTTATATGAAAATAAATGAAACAAGACTTTAATCTCTAGCAACAAGTTCAAGATCAGCAATTATAAAGGGCCTGTCCCACTGTGCGAGGTAATTCAAGAGTTCTCCCGAGTTCTCCCCTGATTCGAGCTCGTGTAATGTACACAGCTGGTACGTAGCGGCTCGTACGAGTAAAAAGTAACAATTTTTTTCATCACGAGTATTTTTTTAACACGTGGACATTTTTCACAATGTTGAAAAACGTCACGAGTTTACCGGATTTCCCGAGTACCTACCATTACTCGTACGAGCCGCTACGTGACATCCACGAGCTCCTACGTAACCGCTACGTACATTACACAAGCTCAAATCAGGGGAGAACTCGGATGAACTCTTGAATTACCTCGTACAGTGGGACAGGCCCTTAAATCACTACACTAAGATACACTTAAAAGCTTTAGTTATCAACAGATCATCCAACTACCAACCTGCCAGGGTTGATGAATATTATACTTAATGATTAATTTATTTATTTAATTGAAATATTTTATTGCCATTGTGATTATCAGCAGAACATATATATTTCATAAGGGAGGCATATAATGTACTAAAATAGACCAAGTCATTCACTGTGATGACACACCCATGAACAAAAAGGCCATTTAATTAATGTAGGTGAAGATATAAACAAACATTTCAGTAGTCAGGAGAATATTTGATTGCAAATATTTGATTACATATATTATGGCATTTCATCATAGTTTAATGGGTTCAAGTGATTAAGTCACACATATGTGTAAGAAGGAACTGCAGATACTGGTTTAAACCAAAGATAGGCACAAAAAGCTGGAGTAATTCAACGCTACAGGCAGCATTTCTGGAGAGAAGGAATGGGTGACATTTCGGGTCAAGGTCCTTCCTCAGCCACACATATGTTGTATTTTACTTAAAATATTACTTAATTTGGCTCACTTCTTAAACTTTGCACTCATGCTATTCCCATTGCCACACATTGTTGTGTTCTTTTAATTGTATGGCTGCATGGTAACTCAAATATAACTGTACCTTCATTGGTGCATGTGACAATAAATGTGAATGTGAATCTGAATCTGAATCATACGGTCTCATGAGACCAAAGATCCTCAAGGCCTGGCTTCTGCAGTCATCCCACAAAATGCATTGGCCTTGTGGCAACAGGACCTCAGATGATAGATCCTGAGCTCAAACCCCCAGATCACCCACTGGTTATTTGACAGTTCAGTGCTGACAAAGCCTTTCTAACGTGCTATTGGATGTCTCTGTTGATTGGAAGTGCTAGAAATGAATTAAAACATTAATTCAGGGTGACATATTGGTGCAGCTGATAGAACTGCTACCTAACAGCGCCAGAGACCGTGTATATATTTATTCATTGGTATATGGTCGCACTGATCAGTTCTGTTCTGTATTTATTCATGCCTACTTTTGTTACTGTTGTGCTGAAGCAAAGCAAGAATTTCATTGTCCTATTTGGGACACATAACAATAAACTCTCTTGAATCTTGAATCTTGCACGTTCTCCCTGTGACTGCATGGGTTTCCTCCGGGTACCCAGGTTTCCTCCCACATCCCAAAGACGTGAAGGTTTGTAGGTGAATTGGCCTCTGTAAATTGCCCCTAGTGCATAGGGAGTGGATGAGAGAGTGGGATAACATAGAACTAGTGTGAACGGGTGATCAATAGTGGGCTAATGGTGGGCAAAGAGCCTGTTTTCCAATGTTGAATCTCTAAACTAAATTAATATTAAATTAAATAAAGACCAAGTAACCCTCCCCTTACCTACAATTGTCCTTTCATTCAATGTGGATGGTTCAACACAGCGAGGCCTGTGGGGGAAGTCTGTACAGTCCCTCTGGTGAGCATAGCTGAGCTTTGTGTTGAATGTCTTCCTGAAATTGTGTTAGAATGTCATCCCAAACCAGCTTATTCCTGACTTCCACATTGCAAGCTTAAGCTTTTTTATGTGAGTAGCGAGCAATGCAATTTAGCCCATTTATCACTTATTCTTTGCCCTTTCTGGTTAGTTACTAATTACAGTGAACATTCCAATCCATTCCATCTTTCTGGGATGTTGTTCCTGAAATTTATTGGAAAGTTATTGCTGCTGACTAACATGGGAGTGGAGTTAAATCTAAGCTTCTGCCATTTTGTTACATGTGCCTTATAAAATTACCAGCAATTAATTTAAAGGAAAATTGTAAAAATAAATAAAGCCATTTCAAAACTATTTGAGGTAAACTTTGTTGAGGGGTGTCTAGCGTGATTCATTTAATTGTGTTTTTGAGGAGGTAATTTAACAAGGTAATTGAAAAGTCATGTTTGCTGATTGATCCAAAAAGGGAAACCCTATAAAAGGGAAAACATGTAGCTGAATTAAAAATTGGCTCGCTGGCAGAATGTAAAGGATAATGGCTGACACAAACTTTGTTAACTGGTGGGTTAAACTCAGTGGGGTAGCATAGGGCTTTATACTAGATTCTTTGCTATTCTTGCTTTACCTTGTACACATTAATACTTTGGTCTTGAAAGTAATGGCCAGAATAAGAAGTTTGCCATTGACATCAACATTGGCAGCATGCTTGCTGGTGAGGAGAAAACAACTTACTGATGCAGATATCAGTGAAATATTTACTTGGGCACAGAAGTAGTAAATGGAATTCAGTCCGGAGATTGATAAGCTAATGCATTGGGGATGGTAGATGTGTGTGAGAAGGTGGTCGGACTGTATGCATGAAAAATGGTGTGGGTGGCACACCGACCACCTTGTGCTATACATTTCTGATTCCAACATTTAATGAAAGGATTTAATGGGAAATTAACTGTAATCAATAACTGAGGTAAATAAAATGTTAAAGAAAATGAATGTCTGAATGTCTTAGTTTGCAAGATGGAAGAAAACTATTTTGAAAAAGATGAGTTGTGAGTAAAAAAAACATATTTTGATTTCAAATCTCCTGATATTTTATAGGGTTATATTTTGCCAGAGAGGGGTAAATGTGCAGTGCACAATTCCACTCTCATGGTTGACTATATATTTTAATTTTATCAGAGACAATAGGATAGATGAATCCCTATTATTGATAAAGAACTAAAAAGGAAATTTGACATATTCTCAATGTACTGTGATTTTCCATGAGCTTGGAATGCTCAAATGCACAGGATACTCAAATAAAGTTTTTGAAGGATCTGCTAAGTCCTCAGCCAGCAGTATTGATTCCCTTATTTCATGTAATTTATTTGTCTAGGTTGTTATTCTACTAAAGCGTGAAAACTCTTCTTGTCGTGCTAATATTCCTGCTTCCCTTCTCTGTAGTGTTTATGGATGTCCATTGGCAAAGAAACGTAAAATACAAGACAAGCAACCAAGTGAACCAATTCCCAAGAAAAAGACATTTCTGCTGAGAGCGGATAACTCTTCTGTGGATGAGTGCTATGAGACTGATGGTACTGAGGAGCTGGATGAGAAAGATGAGGAATACTCTGATGAGAACGACGATCAGGAGGAAGATGAAGAGGAGGACGTGGAAGCGGAAGATGAGGATGAATTAGAAGAGGAAGACGAGGAGGATGAGGAGTATGAAGATCAGAGTAATGAACAAGGTATGAATCGCCTTCAAGAGATTAAGAATCAATCACATTTTATATGCTCAGTTTTATTGTCAATGCAAAGATTTCCCCAGATGAAATTCAATTGTTTTCAGTTTTAGTTTGCTTTATGGAAACAAATTAAGGAGTCAAATAAGTTTCTTGATCTCATATTTCCTGCGGTGAGTGATATTCTTCAGGAGCTTTGCTTGACAACGGAGCTGCAGCAATACAGTCCAGATTATTTGCTAAAACAATCCTCTTACTATTGAACATATCGTTAAACAATATTGTGATTCAGCATAAAATTGTTTTTGAAGCTGAGAAGAATTTCATTAACCGACCATGAGGCCACATAAAAGCTCCACTTTTTTCCGACATGCCACTCATTTCTTTAATTTGCTTGTTAATTTCAAGATGAGCTGTTAGTTAGAAATGCTGTCATCAAGTGTGTGTATTAAGCCTGTGAATATCTACTTGAAAATAGTCATAATTACAGTATGTGAGCTCAGGGTTTTATTTTAATTGTACAATAATTATAAACTGTATCGCTAATGGATTTGAATTAGTTCTGATTTTCTGCAACTGGACGGTTATTTTGGACATTATTTGCTTTTCGAAAAAGGTGAATATAACATCATTCCTAATTAAAGATAATTTGCTGGAAAACCAGTATATCATTTTAATTTACTGACTAAAGGTACATTAGTCCATCAGTTAGGTTTTGTTTTTTTTGAGTCAGTTCACTTTAACTTGCATGCTGAATTCTATGACTTTATCATAGAGCTTCATAAAGATACAATCTTGAATCTTCAAACTACTCTTTACAGTAGATCTCTTTTTATATCAGTGTTCCAATCTGATCCCATGGGAATAAAACTACATTGTATTCTTTATTGAGGAATCTATTATTAATTTCCCATTAATTGGAAAAATAGTCCAAATACCCATGCATTTGTTAATAATGATGCTCAGTGTTGCTTGATTACATACATTTAGAATATAACCAAAGACATTCTGAAAATCAGTCGATAAGTGCCACATATGGTGTGAGATTGAGTGGTGCATGAAGATACCAGATGTTATCTCTTGTCTTTGCTGAATTTTATGATCTCAGCCAGAGCAGCAGGAGACCACAATCGTTGACCTCAATGTTTCTTAAATTTGTGGAAAGGAAAAGGAATTACTCAGAATTTTTTTTTTAAATCAGTACTTCCATTACTGATAACTGCTTCTGGGATTGGTGCAGAATTTGGAGACGTACTGAGCAAAACAAATGGGTGACATTCTCTCATCACCAATCAGTGTGGTGGCATTCAGTCTTTGAAATTCCGTTAAGGTTCTCCTTGTTACACTCCTGGCAAACACAAATGTAAACATTCATTTTCAGTTTTTACCTTGTTTCCGAAAGGGTTCATCATGTTTCCTGCCAAAGTGATGGTAGGAGAATGGAAGAGACCCAATGGAATCCTTAAATCTTGCTGTTAATGATGAGCAAATTATCAGATGCATAAGATTCAAGGTGATACACAGCCTGCAGAACATGAGTTTCAAACAGGAAACAAATTGGACAGGAAGAATTCATGGCAATTGAGTAATACCCTTTGACTAATTGTATCTCCAGATTATTGAAAAACAGAATAATTACGTTTTGCTTTTTGTTTTCCATTAGAAGACCTTCAAGAAGAATCTGATATTATCAGGAGAAGCCAGGACAACGAGAAAGATGATAACAACAATGATGAATATGACAATTATGATGAGCTTGTTGCAAAATCATTATTAAATCTGGGCAAAATAGCTGAAGATGCAGCATTTCGGGCAATGACGGAGTCTGAAATGAGCGACAGCACAGCGCGTGGCCTGGAGGATGATAGTGACACTAACGGGGGCAGGGTTAGAAAAAACAATAAAAGTGACTCCTGCCAGTTGAGTTTAGATGTTGACAGTGACGTTGTTAGGGAAACAGTGGACTCACTTAAACTACTGGCACAAGGACATGGTGTGGTCCTTTCAGACAATGCAAGTGTGAGGGGTCGTATAGATGGTTTAATACAGAATGAAATTAGAAATGCGAACTTTGGATTGTGCAAGTCCACCGGTGATGGTTTGGAAAAGGCCGTTGATGAAAGCGACGAGGCTGTTTGCCTGAGCAGTCTTGAGTGCCTACGGAACCAATGCTTTGACTTGGCCAGGAAGCTAAGTGAGAGTCAGCATGAGGAAAGAAACCAGCAGCATCATTTTAGTGACTGTCAACAGAACAGACCTGACGACGACATCACGAGACGGATGTCAGATCGGAACTATTCAGACATGGTCAACCTGATGAAGCTTGAGGAGCAGCTCAGTCCCCGCTCCAGGGGTTTCTCTTCTGGCGTTAAGGAAGAGGAGTCACATGACAGAGATGATGACACTGGCTCAATCAAATCCGACAGGTCTGAGGAGGTGTTTGACATGACCAAGGGAAATTTGACTCTGTTAGAAAAGGCCATTGCACTGGAAACAGAGAGGGCTAAGGCAATGAGAGAAAAAATGGCCATGGAGGCTGCAAAGAGAGACGCTTCAGAGCAAATTCCAAGGCATCATGTCGGAGATGAGAAGAAGTCTAGATCCTCTGATGGTCATGTAAAAAAGCCATACTACCCTAAAGGTACTTCTGTCTGTTTCTTGAATCTGTTGAGAGATGTTAGTTCAACTGCTATGTCTTAAAAACAAAGTTTGCCTGATATAAATTGAACAATATCAGAATGACCAGTTCAAAAGACTACACATTAATTATGTTAATGTTACAAGTTAAGAGATATGATTCATTGTGCACGGTTAAAATGTGGTTGAAGATGGATCCATACTTGTTTATTTTTAAGTAGCATTCTACTTCATTTGATTTAATCCTTTTGCAAAATGCTGTTCGGATTTTATATACTATGGGTATAAACATCAAAAAGATGAAAACAAAACAGCAATAGGATAAAGTTTCATAGGAGTTCTCCTTTTCTTCTCACATACTTTTGGCTGAAGAATGGAAGGAGTCCCCCAAAACATGGTCAATAGTTCAATGGTTTCTTTATTGTCACATGTACCATGTACAGTGGAATACATTTTTTGCATACAGCTCAGTAAGACTATCCCCATACATAAGTACAATCGCCCCAGTCAGTACAGAATGTACAGAACAGCCCATTGAGTCCATATGCAAGTGGTGCCATTTGGCGCCATTTTACAGTCCCAGCTGCAGCTGCCACAAAGGCCCATTGCAGCCGTCTCCTCCTCCATTCCGGTTGTCCCACGAACCGTCGTTCCTCTCCACGCCCGGCCCTATTCAGCCTTCGTTCCACGGCCTCTTGCAGCCGACCCCGCAGTTCCTTTTCGTCCGTCGCGGTCTCTTTCCACTCCCTCTCCGATTCGCGATCCACGGGGCGAGCAGGATTCGGACTCAGCGGCCTAATCTCTCCGAGCGTGCCAGGCCTGTGGTTGACACGCCGGGCCGAGCCCCACGCTCCAACGGCCCTGTCCACCGTCGAGGCCCAGCCCTGCTTCCCGCCACCATCCATCTTACCAGCCCTCCGTCCGTCTTCCTCCTCTCCAGTGCATGGGGTGAGCAGAGGCCGTGCTCGGTTGCAACCTCGTTCTCGTTGCTGCAGCAGTGAGCCACTGCTCGCTGGGAGGCGACTTCTGCTGCGAGTCTCACTGGAAGGCAGCCTAACTGACAAGTGTTGGAAGGAACTGCAGATGCTGCTTGAAACTGAAGATAGACACAAAATACTGGAGTAATTCAGTGGGTCAGGCAGCATCTCTGGAGAGAAGGAATGGGTGACGTTTTGGATCGGGACCCTTCTTCTGACATGTATACTGTTTCCGCCTCAGTACTTCTGTCAAAGTAGCAAGAGGTAAGCAAAAGGACATGAGTGGAAATGTAGCCTTTGTTTTCAACATTAACAAAATATGTACCTTTTCAAGCTATCATATTGCTCTTGACTTACTATGGTAATTTCAATTTAATAATGTTTTGTAATTTTTGCGCACAGTAAGATCTATAATTCAATATTATCTTCCAATTAACATGGCTCCTGATGTGATTTACTTTACTGCTTAAGATGCCACAAATATACCATCATTTTTCTTTGATGCACGGCTGAGGAACGTCCAATCAAATTGCATAATATTAGTCGGTCTTGATTTCATAAGCGCTTATTGAATAGAGCCACGGAGAATAAGAATCAGTGAATTTATTGATTTATAGAATTTAAATTCAAATGGTGTGTTTATATATGGTCTTGTTGCTTTAAATTTTAGACGGTTGGCAAATTTGTGTAATTTTTAATTTACCCATTTGTAGTCCTTTTTTCAAAGCAAATTAGCCTTTAAAATGGTTTGGATATTACAGTTTTAATTTATACAAGATGTAAAGTTTAATTTTTGATCACTATAACAGTAGAATTGAAATTATTTCCGCTTGCCAGTGATCTCCATTCTACCTTCTTTCCCCTCATTTTTACTTTTACAAATTCCTAATTCCGTTCAACTTCTTGAAGTGTGTTTTGGTTACTTCTATTTTCTTTCATCTGCCTGCATTTTTGGAGGTATTTAACATTGGACAGATTGCCCTCTCGTTGGCTGAAAATCGACTACAAGGATAACTTTCAATGATAGAAAGCTGTTTCTTCAGTACAATTTGTCTTGTCTGGGGCTGGGATGGTGATATTGAAAATATTTTGCATGGATATAGTGCCTTTCATACTTCAGATTGTCTCAAAGTACTTCACAGCCAATGGATTACTTCTGGACAAGATAGCATGACCAAAGTCAAGCAATGATTAATTAAAAACTGATGTGCTAATGATGTGATAAGCAAAGCAAACAATTAAAAAATATTAACGATGTAAGGATTCAGCCAAAGGAGTGAGATGTGAAGGGTCTTCCCCTTCCAAGGGGTTTAATTTTTTGTATTGTCTTAAATCTCTTCTAGAAAAGTGCAAAAGGAGATGAAAGTCATTTGTTCTCTTGAGCCTGTCATTCTTAATGCTTGTCTCTTCATCCCAACACAATGACTCCAATGGACCCAATATATATTTTATCAAAACAAGCAAAACTCTAAGCATAAAATGTATTGTAAGGCAGTACTGTATTGTAAACATGTTGCGTGTAATCCGTTGCCTAAAGGAAAGTTAATGAAGGTTGCATAATGCAAGAATTGTAAGTATAAAATATCCATAAGGTAAAGATATCTTGAGCAAAATGTATTATTATCTGGATTCCATTAAGGGTTAAAAGAAAATATTTATAGTCATTAAACCTCGATTTTCTACAAAGGTAAAAAATTAAAAGTTGAAGTTTAGCTTAGTTTATTGTCACGTGTACCGAGGTAAAGTGAAAAGCTTTTGTTGCGGAAAGACAATACATGATTACAACCGAGCCATTCACAGTGTACAGATACATGATAAAGGGAATGAAGTTGTGTGTTGTGATACTCATACTTACTGAAGTGAAGAAACTATTTCAGAAATGTTTCAGATTGGCTTAATTAAAGTAGCCTTATGCATCCGAAGCATTATCACTTGTTGGATGAGGGAGAACAAGGATTGGTTTGGTTGAGGCCTGCAGCTGCTTACCTGGTAAGTAATTGAAAAAATTAAGTAGGGAGCACAAGAGCCAGCTTACTGCCAAAGTAATGCCCAACAGATCTACAGAAGGCTAAAATGCCTCGAAGTTCACCAAGCAATCAGGATGTGCTGCCGGAAGGTCATACAAAGGAAACTATGACTTTGATCAGTAATGCAGACATTATTGGCGCTTGACCCAGATGACAAAGGAAGAGAGTGAGAGTCAATGCCAATACCCATGCATTGCAATAAATGCAGGAAAAAACTTTAGCAGGCTTACCTGATGAAGCAAGGTAGGAAGACCAATTCTCACATTCTGAGACGATAATCATTCATGATAACCTCACCTCATACTGTGTTCCAAGTGCTTGAAATGCATTCCATTTGTGTCTTTGAAATAGCTTGGTTAATGTAGTTTACATTTCCAGCCTTCTCCAGAAAGTTTTTTTTTTCCACACACTGTGTTACATACAATTACCATACCCAAAGCTTCACATGAAATCTACCTGGTTTGCGCAAACACTTGCCATTACAACGACAGTGGGCTGCATGCTAACATTTACCTCAAGGTAATTCTTAACTTGTGTATTTTTTCTTAAGGAGAAGACAGTCATAATGCCAGTCAGAGAACTACATCAAATGATGAACCTTAAAACAATTTTCCTTCAGTCCTTATGATGAAATACTGCTCCACGTTTGGGGGAGTGAGGCAGTAGCAGTTGTTGGAGAAAGGGAAGTGCTGTATACAGGTTTATGATGACATTTTGCATCTCTTCCTTCTCGCCTTCCTGCTCTCTGTGATATTTGTTTTCTCAAAAGGTATATCGCAAAATACTTGTATTACTACTCTGTTAAAATGAAATGCAATATTTGGTCTTCTCTCCTTATTCTAACGCTCTTCCTCTTTTCATCCTTTAGCTGTGCCAGAAGAAGCAAAAACAGGAACTTGTCGCTGTTTCTGCAAAACATATCATCAATAGACAATAAACAATAGACAATAGGTGCAGGAGCAGGCCATTTGGCCCTTCGAGCCAGCACCGCCATTCAATGTGATCATGGCTGATCATCCCCAATCAGTACCCCGTTCCTGCCTTCTCCCCATATCCCCTGACTCCGCTATTTTAAGAGCCCTATCTAGCTCTCTCTTGAAAGCATCCAGAGAACCTGCCTCCACCGCCCTCTGAGGCAGAGAATTCCACAGACTCACCACTCTCTGTGAGAAAAAGGGTATTCCTCGTCTCCGTTCTAAATGGTTTACTCCTTATTCATAAACTGTGGTCCCTGGTTCTGGACTCCCCCAACACCGGGAACACATTTCCTGCCTCTAGTGTGTCCAAGCCCTTAACAATCTTATATGTTTCAATGAGATACCCTCTCATCCTTCTAAACTCCAGAGTGTACAAGCCCAGCTGCTCCATTCTCTCAGCATATGAGAGTCCCGCCATCCCGTGAGTTAACCTTGTAAACCTACGCTGCACTCCCTCAATAGCAAGAATGTTCTTCCTCAAATTAGGGGAGCAAAACTGCACACAATACTCCAGGTGTGGTCTCACTAGGGCTCTGTACAATAGCAGAAGGACCTCTTTGCTCCTATATTCGATTCCTCTTGTTATAAAGGCCAACATGCCATTCGCTTTCTACACTGCCTGCTGTACCTGCATGCTTACTTTCTTCGACTGATGTACAAGGACCCTCAGATCCTGTTGTACTTCTCCTTTTCCCAACTTGACGCCATTTAGATAGTAATCTGCCTTCCTGCTTTTGCTACCAAAGTGGATAACCTCACATTTATCTGCATTAAACTTCATCTGTCATGCATCTGCCCACTCCCCCAACCTGTCCAAGTCGCCCTGCATTCTCATAGCATCCTCCTCACAGTTCATACTGCCACCCAGCTTGGTGTCATCTGCAAATTTGCTAATGTTACTTTGAATCCCTTCATCCAAATCATTGACGTATATTGTAAATAGCTGCCGTCCCAGCACCGAACCTTGCAGTACCCCACTAGTCACATTCTGAAAGGGACCCGTTAATCCCTACTCTTTGTTTCCTGTCTGCCAACCATTTCTCCATCCCGCAACACCATGTGCCCTAATTTTGCCCACTAATCTCCTATGTGGGACCTTATCAAATCAAGCTCTCTTTGGGGACACAAGGAACTGCAGATGCTGGAATATTGAGCAAAACACAAAGTGCTGGAGTAATTTAGTGGGCTAGGCAGCTGTGGAGGGAATGGATAGATAACTTCCTCAATCTGAAGAAAGATGCCGACCTGAAACGTCGTCTGCCAATTCCTTCCATGGATAGTGCCTGGTCTTCTGGGTTAATTCAGCACTTTGTGTGATGACCACTCACTCTTTGCAGGAGTGCATTGGATGACATATAGTGTAGCTAGTGGTAACACATAAAGAGGAACAGACTGGATGTTGAAGGTAAATTACAAGTAGCTGGAGAGCTTGGTTACTAATTTTAAGAGATGAACAAGACCATCAATGATATATGCAGGCATTGATAGCAATGTCAAACGGTGTACTGTACATGGATTGTGTGGAGAGTTACCCCAAACCAAATATACAGTACAATACTCGATAACAGTGCATTATTCCTGTCCTTTCTGGATCATGGCCACTCCATGGTTACAGTAGAAACTTCCAGGAAAAAGCCATGAAAGTTGTTGAGCTTCATCTTCTGATGTTGAGAAGGCATTCTGAGAAAAGGCAAGGTACTAGTATGGATAGTGTGTGTAGGAAGGAACGACAGATGCTGGTTTAAACTGAAGATAGACACAAAATGTTTGAGTAACTCAGCAGGGCAGGCAGTATCTCTGGAGACAATAGACAATAGACAATAGGTGCAGGAGTTAGCCATTCAGCCCTTAGAGCCAGCACCGCCATTCAATGTGAGCATGGATGATCATCCCCAATCGGTACCCCGTTCCTGCCTTTTCCCTATATCCCCTGACTCCACTATCTTTAAGAGCCCTATCCACCTCTCTCTTGAAAGCATCCAGACAACCTGCCTCCACCGCCCTCTGAGGCAGAGAATTCCACACACTCACAACTCTCTGTGAGAAAAAGTGTTTCCTCGTCTCCGATCTAAATGGTTTACCCCTTATTCTTCAAAACTGCGGCCCCTGATTCTGGACGCCCCCAACATCGGGAACATGTTTCCTGCCTCCAGCGTGTCCAAACCCTTAACAATCTTATATGTTTCAATAAGATCCCCTCTCACCCATCTAAACTCCAGAGTGTACAAGCCCAGCTGCTCCGTTCTCTTGAAGGAACGGGCGACGTTTCAGACTGAAGAAGGGTCTCGACCCAAAACGTCACGCATTCCTTCTCATCAGAGATGCTGCCTTTCCCACTGAGTTACTCCAGCATTTTGTATCTAGTTTGGATAGTGTGCTGTTGATACATTAAAAGAATTATGATGACAAACGTCACTTGAGTTGCTCTCATCTAAACTGGTATTATTAAGTCAAATTTACTGCAGAAAAATGGCCATATGGAGAAGATAAATAAAATAATGGCCATATGACATCGTCATGTGGTTGTACTATAACAAGAGGCCAGTACAAGTGAGTGCCATAGCAGCTTGTTACAATACTTGGACATGTGCTAAAGGAATACTAAGATGGGCTGTCTAATGGAAATAAAAACATGAGGCCCAATTTATAGCAGGTCAGTCTGCAGACTTTGCTTCGAGCAGATGAAGACAACTCGGACTAGGACTTCACATGTGATGCAAGACACCAAGAGGAATTATGGTGGTATTATGTCCCAGCACATCATTACTGGAATACCACTATGCCAGAAATTCAACAGCAGGAACGTTTACCTGTTCAGCAAAGAAAGGTGACTCTGCCATAAATCCTCAGGTTTATTTTAATTGCCATTTAAATAATTTGGACAAGTGGACTGCAATTCAGTGGATCCCCCAAGGTGCCCCTCGGTTGGTATTGGTTTATTATTGTCATGTGTACTGAGATACAGTGAAATACTTTTGTTTACATACAAGGTATATCCAATTAAATTGGATATGAGGCATGAATACAATCAAGCCATACACAAGTACAACAAGTATAGTAAAGAAAATAATATCAGAGTGCAGCCTATAGTTTTTCAGCAATGTAGCATTGCAGTTCCAGAGAAAAGGTCCAAACTCTGGAATGAGGTAGGTTGGAAGATTTGGACCACACCCTTGCTTATGGGAGGACCATTCAGAAGTATAATAACAGAAGGGAAGAAGCTGTTCCTATGTCTGGTGACATGGTACCTGCTTACAAGCTTCTATATTTCCTGCGCAATGGAAATGGGGAGCAAGGGAATGAGCAGGATGAAAAGGGTACGGATTATGTTGGCTGTTTTACCAAGGTGGCGTAAAGTGTAGATGGAGTCGACGGTGAGGAGTTTAATCTGTGTGATAGACTCTCTGCAATTTTACGGTCTTGGGCAGAGCATATCCCAAACCGAGCTATGATGCCAGCCAATAGTGTAACTGTAGAAGTTCGCAAGTGTTGTGATATTTTAAAAAGTGGCACGAAATTGGGGCTTCACCCTCTTGCTCTGATTAAGGGAACCTGATTAGAGACTCTTAATTGACAAATGAAGAATTAAAATTAAAAAAAACCCTACCCATCTAAAAGTTTAAAAAGTGACATATTTTGTTTCATTTGTTTGCAGCTCTTATCAGGCTTCCATTAGTTCTGTTAGGATGCACTGAGCACAACATGTCCTTGGGCTGTAGCCTTCACTGCAGTTGCTTCTGCCCTTCTTTACCATTTCGGTTTCCTTGGTGTCCTTGAATCTTGCAGGTGATCTGAAGCACACCCCCACAAGCCTTGGGTAAAACATAACATGCTGGAAACACTCAGCAGGCAGGCAGCAACTGTAGAAAGAGATACAGTACTGGACCTGAAACATGAACTATTTTTCTCCCTACAGACGCTGCATAACCTTTTGAATGTTTCCAGCAATTTTTTTAAATTCAGATTTCCAGCATTTGTGATATTTTTGATTTTCACATGTTGGGTCTCTTCCTGGCTGTTTTGCCATCTATTTGCATATCAATATTATCATCGAAAGCAAATCTTCATCATTCCAGTGATGTATTCATTGATTGCCCTCTGTAAACCTCTGTGCCATTGCAATCTTCGGAGGGTGCTCAGACATCAAGAAGGTCCAGCTGATAGACACTGAGAATCTGACCAGAGACCGCTTTTCACGGGTCACACATTGTTAACTAAAATGCTGAGAAATTCATCCTCTGTCAGATTCATTCCACAATAATAATTGTCATGCATTTGTGCAGCTTTTCGTTTTTGGCACTGACCAGGGATTAATCTTTATGAATGGGAATGTGGGCCAAATCTGTGAGTTCCCAGACAATGGGAAACTATCTACTCTGCGCTATATTGCTGGTATTACTAAGCCGCCTGCAATTTGCTTAAGTACATCTGTGAGCAGCTGTTTTGCTAACATTGCATATGTTCCTGGTTGCAGCCTAGAATGAGTCTGCACATTGAAATTAAATGTGCCTTTATAAGCACCGTGGGTGCAGCCCATAGAGCTGCTCCCACACAGCTCCAGTGGCTCGGGTTCAATCTTTACCTCCGGTGCCATATGGTTTGCATGTTCTCCCTGTGACTCCATGGGTTTCCTCCAGGTGCTCTGGTTTCCGACCACATCCCAAAAGGTATCATCCCAAAAGGTTGGCAGGCCCTATTGTGTAGTTGAATGGCAGTACCTATGTGGACTTGATGGGACTGCAGAGAGAATAAAATAGGATTAGTGAAGGATTAGTGTAAATGGATGCCAAATGTTTGATGCGGACTCAGTGGATCAAAGAATCTGTTTTTGCATCGACTGACTCTGTGCCTCTTTTGTTCATTGTTACTCAGCCAAAGGTAGCTGGAATTTCTTGTGCTTGCTTTGAGCGTACCATTGGGTAGGTGGCATGTGCTCAGCCCAGCATCCTTCCATTGCTTATCCTTCTCTTCCAAGAGTGAAAGGTAATGAGGAGCTCCTACATAATAACTGTTAGATATATTTTTCCTATCATCCACAATAATCATGCAGAGCAGATCACTGGCCCTTTAAAGAGCACGCTCAATTTCCACTTATTTAGTTGTCAGGAAGTATGTGAGAACAATTTGCAGTCCCCCACAACACAGAATTAAGGGAGAAGGTAAAGTAGTTGACAGCAATGTAAACAATAAGAAGAAATCTTTCATTCTCTTAATCTTCTATGACACCTGGTAACTCAAGATGTGTATAAAACTGGGAAGATGATAAATTAGAATTCAGTGATCACATTAGCACTAATTCCTTGGTATGAAAAATAATTAGCAGATGGTCAGGCTAATTTCAAGAATATCAGCAGAAAATGGGTCGGGTACAAAATTAGGTAAATGTACCGTATAATGAATCTGTATGTCATTCCACTCTAACCTGCCACAGAACAGAAAAATTAGGTGAATGGTCAGCTACTAACTATTGGAGCAATGTGTGATAGTATTTTAAAAGCAGTGCATAAATATGGTAATTCAGTCTACTTAATTGAACATCCATGTTTTTTTTTTTAACCCTTACAGATTACTTTCAATGCAGAGAGGATATATATTTGTTTTTATCTGGGAGAACAAAGCATACAACCCGGCATTTTTGAAATGGAGTAATATCCTGCTTAGGATTTAAGCGATGCTGGATCCAGATTTTATGGATTCATTGATGCTATTCCAATTAATATTTGAACACTTTTAACTCTCTTTGCTTAGATGTTATACTGTAATATAACACATTTTCCAGCGAGCAGAGTAAATTAAAAGGAAACAGTGTGCTCACATTATTTGTCAAAGGTAGAATTGGGAATAGATTTTAATGACCATGGCCCCGAGCATTTGTAGATCGCTGGGCTGGTGTGATATTAGGAGGCCTTGACACTGAGCTGGCTGCCAAACTGGCAAGACCAGGGATGGGAGGAGTGATTTTCACATGCTGGGAAACATACAGTATCGGTGTGGACCTTGGAGGAGATTAGTTTAGTTTAGAGATAAAGCGCGGAAACAGGCCCTTCGGCCCACCGAGTCCGTGCCGACCAGCGATCCCCGCACACCAACACTATCCTACACACAATAGGGACAATTTACAATTTTACCAAGCCAATTAGTCTACAAACCTGTACATCTTTGGAGTGTGAGAGGAAACTGGAGCACCCGGAGAAAACCCACACAGGCCATGGGGAGAATGATAAACTCCGTACAGACAGCATCTGTACACATTTTTTCACACAAAGAGTGGTGGGTGTATGGTGAACAAGCTGCCAGATGAAGTAGTTGAGTCTAGGACTACCCCAACATTTAAGAAACAGTTAGACAGGTACATGGATAGGACAGGTTTGGAGGGATATGGACCAAGCGCAGGCAGGTGGGACTAGTGTAGCTGAGACATGTTGGCCGGTGCGGACAAGTTGGGCTGAAGGGCCTGTTTCCACACTCTATGACTATGATCCATAGCCAGGATTGAACGCGGGTCTCTGGCACTGTAAGGCAGCCATTCTACCGCTGCGCCACCAGGCCGCACTGTTCTTCATAACCAAAGAACAATAATTTGTATTTCAGATTCCATTCTTCAGCCGTGGGTTAAAGAAGAAGGAAGAACATTCAGTTCGCTGAAATACAAATAAATTAAGCCCCATGCTTCACCTCAGTTCTCAGAAGGTATGCAGCATTATAAGTCAGGAACATAGCTCTTACTCCAGAGAAAAGATCAGTGATTGGGGTTTTACCAAGAATTGAGTTTAGCTGCTACTGCTCTTCCAGGTTCCAACTGAAAAATCTTAAGGGAAAAAAAAACGTACCCTTTTGGATCTCTTATCACACCACCTCCACTTTGTTGGACCAATTGCAAATGATTGCTTCACAGGTGGGCATCATTGTTAAAATTTCAGCCTCAAACTAATCAAGGCAGAGAAACACACAGAGGTCTGAGACTGTCAGATCCCAGTGACATAACGACAGGTAAGAATTGGTAGTGATTTCTACTGTTCTCTCAGCTGGTGTCCATTGGGTGGGCAGTGTTATATTTTGCCTCTAAATTATTTTGCATGTAGAAAAGACTAAATATGGTCATGAATAATCAAACGGTTTAATGTGGACAGTGAGTGAGCAAAGGATCACAGAACACATGCACAAGATTCTCATACGTTGAAATCTATATTACTAAATCTCTGATCTTGACCGCTTTTGGCCCACGGTGCTGCGATTTCCGACAGAACGCCGCCACCTACGGCCATCATTTTTGGCCACCTCGCTCAGAGCCCCCCTCTGCCTTACGGGTGCAGAGGATATTTACTATCGATGACAAATCAGAGAGATATTAATGTCTTTTATAAATTCACCATTCTCTCTGCTGCTCCTGCTGGAGGGAGTGGGAGGGACTATAAAACCAGGAAGTGGTGTGCCTCACTCACTCTCGGCAAGATGGATGAAGCCAAAGGTCACGCCTCTCTGAATAACACTGAACAAATGTCTACACAACTGTGAGTACCCTTAATGTGGTTTGAAAATGAAAATATGGTTTGTTTGAAGTAAAAAGGCACTGCCTGCAAATGGTTGTTTGGGTGTTTTGGCTTGAAGTTGAAAGGCACTGCTTACTGCAAATGGTGGCATGGGTTCTTTGGCTTGAAGTTGAAAGGCACTACTTACTGCAAATGGTAGCTTGGGTGCTTTGGCTTGAAGTTGAAAGGCACTACTTACTGCAAATGGTGGCTTGGGTGCTTTGGTTTGAAGTTGAAAGGCACTACTTACTGCAAATGGTGGCTTGGGTGCTTTGCTTGAAGTTGAAAGGCACTACTTACTGCAAATGATGGCTTGGGTGCTTTGGCTTGAAGTTGAAAGGCACTACACTGCAAACGGTGGTTTGGGTGCTTTGGTTTGAAGTTGAAAGGCACTTCTTACTGCAAATGGTGGCTTGGGTGCTTTGCTTGAAGTTGAAAGGCACTACTTACTGCAAATGATGGCTTGGGAGCTTTGGCTTGAAGTTTAAAAAAATCACCATTCTCTCTGCTGCACCTGCTGGAGGGAGGGGGAGGGACTATAAAACCAGGAAGTGGTGTGCCTCACTCACTCTCTGCAAGATGGATGAAGCCAAGGGTCACGTCTCTCTGAGCTCTGAATGACACTGAACAAATGTCTACACAACTGTGAGTACCCTTAATGAGGTTAGAAAATGAAAATACTGTTTTATTTGAGGTTGAAATGCACTACTTACTGCAAATGGTGGGTTGGGAGCTTTAGTTTAAAGTTGAAAGGCACTACCTACAGCAAATGGTGGCGGGAGCTTTGGCTTGAAGTTGAAAGGCACTACTTACTGCAAATGGTGGCTTAGGTGTTTTGGCTTGAAGTTGAAAGGCACTACTTACTGCAAATGGTGGCATGAAGTTGAAAGGCACTACTTACTGCAAATGGTGGCTTGGGAGCTTTGGTTTAAAGTTGAAAGGCACTACTTACTGCAAATGATGACTTGGCAGCTTTGGCTTGAAGTTTTAAAAAAATCACCATTCTCTCTGCTGCACCTGCTGGAGGGAGGGACTATAAAACCAGGAAGTGGTGTGCCTCACAGTCTCTGCAAGATGGATGAAGCCAAGGGTCACGTCTATGAGCTCTGAATAACACTGAACAAATGTCTACACATCTGTGAGTACCCTTAATGTGGTTTGAAAATGAAAATATGGTTTGTTTGAAGTAAAAGGCACTACCTGCAAATGGTTGTTTGGGTGCTTTGGCTTGAAGTTGAAAGGCACTACTTACTGCAAATGGTGGCTTGGGTATTTTGGCTTGAAGTTGAAAGGCACTACTTACTGCAAATGGTGGCTTGGGAGCTTTGGCCTGAAGTTGAAAGGCACTACTTACTGCACATGGTGGCTTGGGTGCTTTGGCTTGAAGTTGAAAGGCACTAATTACCGCAAATGGCGGCGGATGATTTGGCTTGAAGTTGAAAGGCACTTCTTACTGCAAATGGTGGCTTGGGTGCTTTGGCTTGAAGTTGAAAGGCACTAATTACTGCAAATGGTGGCGGGTGATCTGGCTTGAAGTTGAAAGGCACTAATTACTGCAAATGGTGGCTTGGGTGCTTTGGCTTGAAGTTGAAAGGCACTACTTACTGCAAATGGTGGCATGAAGTTGAAAGGCACTACTTACTGCAAATGATGGCTTGGGTGCTTGTTCTTGAAGTTGAAAGGCACTACTTACTGCAAATGATGGCTTGGGAGCTTTGGCTTGAAGTTTAAAAAATCACCATTCTCTCTGCTGCACCTGCTGGAGGGAGGGGGAGGGACTATAAAACCAGGAAGTTGTGTGCCTCACTCACTCACTGCAAGATGGATGAAGCCAAGGGTCACGTCTCTCTGAGCTCTGAATGACACTGAACAAATGTCTACACAACTGTGAGTACCCTTAATGAGGTTAGAAAATGAAAATACTGTTTTATTTGAGGTTGAAATGCACTACTTACTGCAAATGGTGGGTTGGGAACTTTAGTTTAAAGTTGAAAGGCACTACCTACTGCAAATGGTGGCGGGAGCTTTGGCTTGAAGTTGAAAGGCACTACTTACTGCAAATGGTGGCTTAGGTGTTTTGGCTTGAAGTTGAAAGGCACTACTTACTGCAAATGGTGGCTTGGGAGCTTTGGCTTGAAGTTGAAAGGCACTACTTACTGCAAATGGTGGCATGAAGTTGAAAGGCACTACTTACTGCAAATGGTGGCTTGGGAGCTTTGGTTTAAAGTTGAAAGGCACTACTTATTGCAAATGGTGGCTTGGCAGCTTTGGCTTGAAGTATAAAAAAAATCACCATTCTCTCTGCTGCACCTGCTGGGGGGAGGGGGAGGGGGAGGGACTATAAAACCAGAAAGTAGTGTGCCTCACAGTATCTGCAAGATGGATGAAGCCAAGGGTCACGTCTCTATGAGCTCTGAATAACACTGAACAAATGTCTACACAACTGTGAGTACCCTTAATGTGGTTTGAAAATGAAAATATGGTTTGTTTGATGTAAAAAGGCACTGCCTGCAAATGGTTGTTTGGGTGCTTTGGCTTGAAGTTGAAAGGCACAACTTACTGTAAATGGTGGCTTGGGTGCTTTGACTTGAATTTGAAAGGCACTACTTACTGCAAATGGTGGCTTGGGAGCTTTGGTTTAAAGTTGAAAGGCATTACTACAAATGGTGGCTTGGGGGCTTTGGCTTGAAGTTGAAAGGCACTACTTACTGCAAATGGTGGCGGGTGATTTGCTTGAAGTTGAAAGACACTGCTTACTGCACATGGTGGCTTGGGTGCTTTGGCTTGAATTTGAAAGTCACTAATTACTGTAAATGGGGGTGGGTGATTTGGCTTGAAGTTGAAAGGCACTTCTTACTGCAAATGGTGGCTTGGGTGCTTTGATTGATTGATTGATTATACCTTTAATAATCCTTTACAGGAAATTACAGTGCCACGACAGCTTCAAGACAGACATAACACCACACATTTCCTCAAATGGCTTCCATACTTAACAAGTTAAAATACAAGTTAAAATACAATTAATTTAAAAAAAAGTGCAGTTATTTATGCGCATTATATAACCTTATAGCAGCTGGTAAACAGGACTTCCTATGTCTCTCAGTTTTGCACATTGGTGCAATCAGCCTCTGACTGAAGATACTGCTCTTGATCACCTTCAGGGCATGGAGTGGGTGAGTGGGGTTGGTCATTATTGAACCCAGTTTGTTCAGAGTTCTGGCCTCTGCCACCTGCTGGACCGTTTGTTGCTCAGCCCCGACCACTGAGCCGGCCTTCCTGATTAGCTTGTCCAGTCTGTTTTTGTCCGCTATGCGGGCGCCATCTCCCCAACAGGCCACAGCAAAAAACAGAGCACAGGCCACCACTGAATGGTAGGCACTGCACAGTAGGGGTTGGCAGATGTTAAATGACCTCAGCCTCCTTAAAAAAATACAGTCGGCTTTGTCCCTTCCTGTACACCGCCTCCATATGACACTTCCAGTTCAGCTCACTGTCAAGCTGCACCCCAAGGTACCTGTGGTTAGCGACCACCTCCACCTCAGTGCCCTTAATGGTGATTGGTGTTGCTTGAGTCCTCCTCCTCCCCCTCCTGAAGTCCACAACTATCTCCTTGGTCTTTTTGGTGTTAAGATGGAGGTTATTGTGTGCACTCTACTCCACAAAGTTACTTATTATGTCTCTATACTCCTCCTCATTGCCCCCTTTAATGAGGCCGACAACAGCTGTGTCATCCGAAAACTTCTGCAAAAATCAGCTGTTGGTGTTATATTGGAGATCCGCTGTGTAGATGGTAAACAGGAACGGAGCCAGCACAGTTCCTTGTGGAGCCCCAGTGCTGCTCAAGATGGTGCCCGAGACACTGTTCTGTAGGCGCACGTACTGTGGTCTGAGGGAAAGGTAATCCAAACACCACAGTACCAGTGATGTATCCACTTTCATCTTCTCCATCTTCTCCCCTAGCAGTCGGGGCTGAATTGTGTTGAAGGCGCTTGAGAAGTCAAAAAATGTAATCCTTACAGATGCATCAGTAGTGTCCAAATGTGTGTACACCCTCTGCAGCATTTAAATGAGGGCATCATCGACACTGATGTTAGGCTGATATGCAAACTGTAAAGGATCCATTGGCTTGAAGTTGAAAGGCACTACACTGCAAATGGTGGCTTGGGTGCTTTGGCTTGAGTTTGAAAGGCACTACTTACTGCAAATGGAGGCTTGGGCGCTTTGTTTGAAGTTGAAAGGAACTACTTATTGCACAGTGTGGCTTGGGTGCTTTGGCTTGAATTTGAAAGGCACTACTTACTGCAAATGGTGGCTTGGGTGCTTTGGCTTGAGGTTGAAAGGCACTGCTTACTGCAAATGGTGGCTTGGGTGCTTTGCCTGAAATTGAAAGGCACTACTTACTGCAAATGGTGGCTTGGGTGCTTTGGCTTGCAGTTGAAAGGCACTACTTACTGCAAATGGTGGCATGAAGTTGAAAGGCACTACTTACTGCAAATGGTGGCGTGGGTGCTTTGGCTTGAAGTTGAAAGGCACTACTTACTGCAAATGGTGGCTTGGGTGCTTTGGCTTTAGGTTGAGAGGCACTACTTACTGCAAATGTTGGCTTGGGTGCTTTGGCTTGAAGTTGAAAGGCACTACTTACTGCAAATAGTGGCTTGGGTGCTTCGGCTTGAAGTTGAAATGCACTATTTACTGCAAATGGTGGCATGAAGTTGAAAGACACTACTTACTGCAAATGGTGGCTTGGGTGCTTTGGCTTGAAGTTGAAAGGCACTACTTACTGCAAATGGCGGCTTGGGTGCTTTGGCTTGAAGTTAAAAGGCACTACTGCAAATGCACTTACTTCCTGTTTGCTCTGTATATTCATTTTAGATAAAACGCTACCACTTACGGTTGTGATTTTTGGCCATCTTACTCAGTCCCCCCTCCGCTGAGCAGGTGCAGAGAATTCTTCCCATCAATGAAAAATAAAAGTGTTATTAGTGTTTTAAAAATGTTGAGAATCACTCTCATGTCAATCACGCCCTGAAAGCCACACCTTTTCCGGTCGGAGGGAGTGGGGTTATAAAACCCAGTAGTGTGGGTGTGGCTCGGTCTCTGCATGATGGGGGAGGGAGAGGTCATGACTCTGGCTGATCTGTGAATCAACTGAACACACTGAATGTCTACTTAACTGAGTTTGGTGTTTTGTGTGGTTTTATGGTGGTTTCACCCAGCATGAAATGGTATGAAGCTGCATTTGAATTTGGTGGCCTTCGACCCTGTTTGAAGTGGAATAAAACTACACTTGAATTTGGTGGCCTTGGATCCAGCTTGAAGTGGTATGAAACTGCACTTGAATTCGGTGGGCTTGCACCCTGCTTGAAGTGGTTGGAAACTGCACTTGAATTCGGTGGCCTTGCACCCTGCTCATAGTGGTGAGAAACTACACTTGAATTTGGTGGCCTTGCACCCTGCTTGAAATGGTAGGAACATGGATTTGAATTTGGTGGCCTTGCACCCTGCTTGAAATGGTAGGAACATGGATTTGAATTTGGTGGCCTTGCACCCTACTTGAAATGAAATTTCAAGGAATAGTCATGAGTCAACAGCCAGCCCACCAGCCGTGAGTGAGCTGCCAGCAGATCGGGCTTGAGGGACTGAGCTGCCACCCCAAGAACCCATACCAGCACTCCAGAAAGCCCCCCCACTGGCCACCAATATTGGAATTGGTGGAGAGGTGGAATATAGCGTTGGGGGACCAGCCCTCCCGTGTGAACATGGGACCCAACGGGTCCCACTTAGTCTAGTCTCTTATAAAATCTTGAGAGGCATAGATAAGGTGCATTGCCCAGTGTTTTACCAGGGGAGTCTAAAATTAGATGGCATAAGTTAAAGGTGATTGGAGAAAGATTTTAAAGGAATCTGAGGGGCAACTTTTTCACAGAGAGTGGTGCCTATATGGAATGTGCTGCCAGAGGAAATGGTCAAGGTGACATTTAAAAGACACTTAGACAGACACATAGATAGGAAAAGTTTGAAGGGATATGGGTCAGGCAAGAGGAACGAGGTTGAATAGGCATCTTGGTCAGCAAGGATAAATTTGGCTGATGGGCCAGGTTCCATGCTGTATCGCTCCATGACACTATGTCTCTAATGTTACCTGTTCCCTTAATGGTGAACAACAGACCATGGTCTTGGATATGAGAGTTGATTCAAAGTTTATTGGTGTCTTTAATAGTGAACTTTTAATCAGTATCACTTAATAAATGCACTTCAGGTGACAGCAAGCATTATAGCTAGAACGTGCTGTAAACATTTTTTTTAGTCCAACCAATAAGACCAAAATGATGTGAACTGGTCAAACAATTCATAACTATTTGTTAAAGTATGGTATAGCAAAGAAGAGCTGCATTTCCTTGAACAACAATAGTAAAGACAAATTTGGAAAAGACTAACTGATTTTTCCAATTGTTCTACAGACTTCTGCATGTTGAAATTGCCTTGGTTTTGGAGTTATAACAGCATTGTGCTCCATCCAACCACTGTTTTTTGGGAATCTTACAAATAGCATGGGCTGCAAGAGCAGCATTATTAGGGTTCTCTATCTAATGCAGAAACTGTGGCCAGCTTCAGTGTGGTATTACTCTGCTGGTCTACTGCAAGATCTTGCAGCCGCCAGCATTCAGCCCAGCAGTAATGAGCCTGGCAGTTGGTTCTTAGAGCGGCCTATGCTAAACAAGAAGTCTTATCTGAGTACTGGCTAAAGAAATGGTGCTACTAAGGTGGAAGCTGGTGGTGGGGAGGTGGGAGATTGCCTCATGTGATCAGAGGGACCTGGGCAGGCTGGTGAAGAACAGTGCCTGCAAGAAGCATCTTTGATTTGTGACAGGAACCAAAAGAACCCTTCATGGTTACAGACAAGAGTTTTTGGCAGGACATTGCCAGAGAGGTCTCCAAGGAGTAATACTGCACGTGAGCCTGCTCTTTGGGAATGCCTATAATATATTTTAATTTGTGTACCTACCTGCTCCTGAATGATAAGCAAATAACAACAATCTTTCATCAGAGCAGTTAGTTTGAAAATCATATTGGAGATTAATATTGCGTGTCCAATCATTGTTGACATTATCTGGAAAAGTTTTATTTTGGAAAAGATGCTGGCACAAAATAAAGTACTTTCGAAAAGTCTGGAATCAAATTTCTCAATAAGTGTTAAAATATTGCAGAAATTTGTGCAAAATTATTGTTCAATTGATTTTCGACTGCATAGCACCATTTTCTTTGGAGACGTGCAAAGGAAGTTACAGCAATGAAGTTGTAATAAAACTAGTCCCCGTTCAATCGGAGATCTGAAAGTGGTGTAAATCTCATAAACTACAATAAACTACCAATCATCAGAAAATCCCTCTCCTCAAACTAGTCTGGGAGATTATATTACCTGTGACTGTGTTGAATATAACCACTGCATAGAAAATGGATTTTATCCCCATGGAGTAACAGACTCTGCTCTCTCTTGAAAATGCACACTGAATGATTATTCACTGTCCCAGCTGAAAATCCAGTGCATTTGTCGACTATTCAAGAAGAAGTGAAGGAACATTCAGTTGGCTTGGTTCAGTTTGGCGCATACATGCCACTGTGTCAAAAGGTCTTGGGATCCAGAGACTTGAAAATAAATATTAGACTGACACTCCAGTGTAATGTTGAACGTGAATGTACTATCACAGGTGCCTTCTTTCATAATAAATGTTCCGTTGAAAGGTGAATATGAAGGTTCTGTTGCCTTTGTGCGGCATGGTGGCGTAACGTTAGCATGGCTGCCTTAGCGCCGAAGACCCGGGTTCGATCCTGACAATGGTAGCTGTCTCTATGGAGTTTGCACATTCCCCGTGACAGTGTGGGGTTTCACCGGGTGCTCCGGTTCCCTTCCACACTCCAAAGACGGACAGGTCTGTAAGTTGATCGGCTTTGGTAAAAGATTGTAAATTGGCCCTAATGTGTTGGATAGTGAGAGTGTACGGGGATTGCTGGTCAGCGCAGACTTTGTGAGCTGACGGGCCTGTTTCCGCACTATATCTCTGAAACTAATATCACCAGTCATTGTTGCACTGCTGTTTGTGGCTGCTTGCTGTGTCCAAATTGGCTGCCACATTTCCTATATTATAATGGTAATTATGCCTTATAAGTAATCTACTGGGTGCAAAACACTCTAATAGTTCCTGAGGTCATGAAAGGCATTATATTTCTTGAGAATTATCTCATCTGGCTCTATCCTTAAATTAACTTGTAAGTAGGACCCCAGGTCCTCCATGGCTACTCTGTTTTATGTCAAAGACTGCAATTCAGAATTGATTACTTGTGATATCCTGATGGAGATGATAAGGCATTATAAGTTCATGGTTTCATTTTGACCCTGGCAAATTGTTTAGATTGATGATATCAACAACATCTCTGCTCAGATTTCAAGTTCATATTGCTATCAACAAACTGGGGTTTGTCTATGTTTCCTCTGTTTCGAAAAATCCTAGGATTCATCACCTTTCATGTGAAAGTTCCTCATAACCTCAATACATTCTATTCAAGCTTACTTCATAGGTAAACTCCTCTAAATACATTAACAGACCAGATCGTGGGAGGGTAAGAGGTTGACCATCAATGGTCTTTTTTTCCCCAAGATCAATCAAACTCTTAGAAGTCAACAACAGTTTTATCTTTTTGGAAGAGACTGCTCAAGGTCCCTTCGAAGCTGGACCTGGAACATTGCATTGTGGAAGCAAGAATAGGACATCCCGTTACTTCACCTTCCCAACTTTTATCTAGATTGTTGCAGAAGGTATCTAGGATTCATTTTACTGTTATATCTTCATATACTTTGTGACCTTTACCTTGTGAGAATTTTGATCTCAGTGCACGTAGTGAGAATTGATTCAGTAATTGGAGGCTTTTGGAAAAGAGGGTCCCTGATTTTCACCATTCTTTTCAATTCCCAGTTTCAGTCTTCAATGGCTGGCCTGTAGTCTTAAGGTCACACTATTGATGCCTCACCAAGTTCATCTACTTCCTCTAGAAGTTGCCTCTAGAATTGATGAACTCTGATGAAAAATGAATGATGTGAAACGTTAGCTCTGTTCCGATTTTGTTCATGGTCTGTCATCCTGCTGAATAGTAACCATATAACAATTACAGCACGGAAACAGGCCATCTCGGCCCTTCTAGTCTGTGCCAAACACTTATTCTCCCCTAGTCCCATCTACCTGCACTCAGACCATAACCCTCCATTCCTTTCCCGTCCATATAACTATCCAATTTATTTTTAAATGATAAAATCGAACCTGCCGCCACCACCTCCACTGGAAGCTCATTCCACACAGCTAGCACTCTCCGAGTAAAGAAGTTCCCCCTCATGTTACCCCTAAACTTCCGTCCCTTAATTCTCAAGTCATGTCCTCTTGTTTGAATCTTCCCTACTCTCAGTGGGAAAAGCTTATCCACATCAACTCTGTCTATCCCTCTCACCATTCCAAAGACCTCTATCAAGTCCCCCCTCAACCTTCTGCGCTCCAAAGAATAAAGACCTAACTTGTTCAACCTTTCTCTGTAACCCAGTTGCTGAAACCCAGGCAACATTCTAGTAAATCTCCTGTGTACTCTCTATATTGTGTTGACATCCTTCCTATAATTAGGCGACCAAAATTGTACACCATACTCCAGAATTGGCCTCACCAATGCCTTGTACAATTTTAACATTACATCCATATAACCATATAACCATATAACAATTACAGCACGGAAACAGGCCATCTCGGCCCTACAAGTCCGCGCCGAACAACAGAATAGTGTTGGCATTTGCTGTTGGATTGGAGACATGCTCCATATCTGGCTTCTTTATCTGGCTCTCTTCCCATGTCTGGCATTAACAAACAATCTAAAGCTTTTGACCATGAATTTACTCTTATCGAGCCCATTAACTCATATTTCCTGTGTTTTCATAAGTTCAATCGACCTTGAATTTTCTTTGCGGATTCAAATCACTCAACGTTGTTCTTCACTCTATCCTATTTTTTCTATGTTGCCTCAATCAGTCCTGTAATCTTCTTCTGTCCTGCAATTTTGGCCATGTGCATAGCTTCAATTTTAATCTTTCACCATCAGAACATGTGAAGTGGAATAAGAAGCCCACATTTCACAAAATCATTACTGATCTTCTTCAACTTAATTTCACTCAATCTCAATCTTTTCTCATCGTCCAAAAATCTATTGATCTTTTGGTAGGTTCAACAATTAAATGTCCATTTTCCTCTGTTTCGAAAATTCCTAGGATTCATGTGAAAGTTTCTCATTACCTCAATCCTAAATACATTCTACTCAAGCTTACTTCATCGACAGCCCTCTTATCGCAATAATTTGTTACACTACATCCAAGGTAGGCATATCCTTCTTGAGATAAGGAAACCAACCCTCTGCATAGGAATAGCTGTGTACAACACTTCCAATGTACAATGGCAATAGCAAATTAGCCCTTTAACAACAAGGTGATTCACCAACAATTAACGATTGCTTGTTAATATCCTGTGATTTTTGTATAAGCACGACTCGATCACTCTGAGATCCAGGGTTCGATCATAACCTTGGATGTTATCTGTGTAAAGTCTGCATGTCTTCTGTGATTCCATGGGTTTCTCCTGGGTGCTCGGGTTTCTTGAATACCAATGTTACATTTGATATTTTTCAATACACTGAGGCCATTCTAAAATCCAGACAGCCAACCATTGATATTTAGATACATTACGTTATCTAGAAATGTTTCTTGATTGACATTAAGTTCTTCATCTTTATTGTGTCTTATTTCCACTTTGTTATCTATAAAGCATTTCTATCCTCTTTAGTGTGGATAGATGTAAGTAAAGCAATTCCATTCTCCTCTTGAGTATCCAATCTCACCCTCTCAGGTAGCCATTAAAATTTAGTTAAGATCTACCCTCATAAGTTCATATGTATTACGGCCAAATTTTGTTTCATAGTTATCCTGTGAAGAACTGTGGGGTGCTATATTTCTTTGGAGGTCTATATAAATAAAAGTTGTTTCCTTGCTTTACTTTATAACCTCCGATTCGAGCGTCCCAACCTTCTACATTCAAGGCATTTAAGCCATGGTTCTGCAAATGTTTTTTATTAATTCATATTTTTATCCAAACACTTAAATAGAATTTTGACAATCTCCTTACAGAAATTGTTTAGTCTGATTCCAGTTCCACCTGAAACGCCTGAAACAAAGGTGATTTCAGAAGTTATCAGGATTCATTTCAGAAGTTATATGGATTCATTTTAAACCTATACCATTGCTCTCTGGCATGGGGTAACTTAAACAATGGTCATTAAGTGTATTGCTACAAGCTTTACTGGCACAGAAACAGGATTGCCAATCTGCCCATCTTCAAGGGAGTACTTCCCTCTGCACCCAATTCCCTGCACACCTTCATTGATCACATAGCCATGACCACCAAATGGAAGCTCTCGGTTCATTGGCTGCATTGTAACAAGGCCAACTATATTCAGCTTTGGTTTGGGCAGAAGTTAGTGAAATTGCAGCTTGTCATATGCCCTACTCAACCATGATTTAAAGTCATATACCAGGCCAACGATTGGCAAATATCTAAAGGGGAAATTGGCATAGAAATTGATCACACCTCTCGTTGTGATCAGGATGGCAACAAGAGAGTAACATCGTGACCTTCTCATTCATTAACATGCTAATCTAATAAGTTGCACTCTCCGTATGATGGGATACACATTTTGGTCAAGCTCTGTAACTATGTTGTAATTTTTTTTGTAAAACACCTTCTCTCATTTGGATAGATTCATCGCGGCATGAAAAGAAAGAAAGCAAGTGCCCCACGCCAGGATGTGATGGAACTGGACACGTCACAGGCCTTTATCCTCACCATCGCAGTCTGTCAGGCTGTCCACACAAAGACAGGGTTCCTCCAGAAAGTAAGTGAACAGCAAGTTCAAAGCGCAAAGGTAAACGTACTTGTAATTACCTAAAATATGCAGCTTGCCATATCTCTCGACGGAATGTTATTTTCTATCAGTTTCGGTGCAATACCGACACATCACCAAGGTGTACCATGGGGAGGGGGAGGGAGGGAGGGAGAGGTGGAATGCAAATGATGATTCATGTCAGTTAATCGACATACTATTTTATATTCATTCCAATTGACTTACATGGGTAACAAAATCTGTCATAGTATCAGCCAAGCTGCCATAGTGTCAGCCAAGTTCTGAACAATTCTGCACTGCTGGCAATTCCAGTTTCACTTTATACAACTTCTCTCTTGTAATCAATAGATATGTAAACAACTGAAAGAAATGACACAGATGAATATCAAGCTTGTTGCAGTGCTAAAATATTTTAAACAAAAATGATTTATGGAAGGATACATCAGTAAATGTGTAATGTGCGCATGTTGCATTATTAACATACTATACATAAGGCAATCTGCTTTGAAGGATGATGTTTTCAATTTTGGGGGTGTAAAATGGCAATGGTGAATCACTAATCTCTGGTATGCCTTGTCCAATTTTCCTTTCCATTGAAGTCAGTGGAGAGCAGAATTAGACAACTTGTAAAACAGACTGTTGCGTATTTGCTACCTCCTAACTTTATTAATCAGTGTTTTGTCAAGTGGTGTGAATCCCAACTGCAATTGGAAATTTTCAAGAAGTTCATGGAGTAACTGGCCAATCCAAAAATAGTGAGGAAAGATTTCTTGATGATATTTTTGCCATGAGAAGTTGAGAATTTCTTCACAGTATGATTGATGCTGGACCAGGCTTGTGCCCACAACTGAAGCTTATGTTCACTCTTTCTCTCCACTGCCTTTCATCCATAACAGATCTGCGGATTGACATTGTTTTTTCCACAGTGAAGTACATGGCAAAACTTACTGAATAGTGAAAGGCCTGGATAGAATGAACGTGGAGAGGATGTTTCCACTGGTGGATGAGTCTAGGACCAGAGGCTATAGCCTCAGAATTAAAGGATGTACCTTTAGAAAGGAGATGATAATTTATTTAGTCAGTGGGTGGTAAATCTGCGGAATTCATTGCTACAGACAGCTGTGGAGGCCTAGTCAGTGGATATTTTTAAGGCAGAGGTTGACTGATTTTTGATTAGTACAGGTGTCAGGGGTTATGGAGCGAAGGCAGAATGGGGTTGAGGGGTTGCATTGTGAAGCAATTGGAAGGGGCAGAGGGGGGAGGGGATAAATGGATGTGGATCCAAGAGGCATAGAGAAGAAGGGGGGGGGGGGATGTGTTGTTTGCAGGTGAGTTAACTAAAATTGGAGATTTCAATGTTCAAACCATTAGATTAAAAGCTAACCACGCAGAATATGAGGGGATGTTCCTCCCGATTGTGCATGGCATCACTCTGGCAAAGGAGGCGGCCCAGGACAGAAAGATCAGTATGGGATTGGGAAGGGAAATGAACAGGGTAAGCAACTGTGGAATCCAGCAGGCCTTGGCAGATTGAGTGCATGTTTGGTGAAACGGCTACATAATCTATGCTTGGTCTCGTTGATGTAAAGAATACCACATCGGGAACACCAAATGACGCAAAGGTTTCGAAGGTTTTCAAATGTTAGATTAGGTTAGAAGAGGCGCACATGAACCTCTCTCTCATGTGGAAGGTCTGCTGGGGTCCCTGGATAGATGTGATGGAGGAGGTGTAGGGACATGTGTTGCATCTCCTGCGATTTCAGGGAAAGGTACCTGGGGAGGGTACTTTCCCCTTCCACCCCATCCCCTTCCCATTTGTCTCCTTCCTCTTATGTTCCTTCCAACGGCTTCACAATGTGGGCCACTTCTATTCTTATGTCCTTATCTAACACTGTATTTTCATCCCTGGCCAATTAAAAAAACTCCCCTGTATCCACCTATCACTTGCCAGGCTTTGTCCTGCCCCTACCACTCTTTCAACTTTCTAAACTACCGCATGGTACGTGGACAGGGTAGGTTTAGAGGGATGTGGGTCAAAAGCAGGCAGGTGGGACTTGTTTAGATGGGGCTTGATGTCAGTGTGAGCAAGTTGAGCCGAAGGCCCTGTTTCCCCAATGCATGACTCTATGACACATAGTTTTCTCTTTTCCTATTTTTCCATTGGAGCATTATTCATCAAATAGTGATTCGTATGCTGGTCGAGCGTGAAACTGTGTTGATCCCAGGTGTCACATGATCTATGCTGACCAACACAGTGACACTTGCCCTTTGTCTCACCATGTGTTGATTTTTTATCAACTTCAAATAGTTTTCAACTTCAGCTGTGGAAATGGGCAAACTACATATTTGATTCAGGGTTAAGTTAATAGAAAATAAAATTGTTTTGAGTGCATAACTGTATCCCAGTACATCCAGACCCACTTTGCAACCCCTGGTTGAACAAAATTGGACATAGAAATAAATTAGAGTGGCTTGTATCAACTTAATGAACACTCTAATTAAAAAGTAGTTGCAAGAGCGAACTGGTGAAGATATGAGGCATTCAATCCTATCTGTTCTTTGTCGAAATTTAAGATGCAAAAGGGGAAAGCCTTGACTATTCCAAATCAGAAAAGACAGAAAAATAACAGCTCACTTAAAAGTATAAGCCCAGATTTTGATGTTTAGTTTGAACATGAGTGGCTGGCAAGTCTGGAACTTCTGCTCATGCATAGTCTGATGCAGAAGTCTGGAATGCTTTAAGGGCCTGTCCCACTTGGGCGTCAATTGCACGTCACGCAGATGGCACGCAAAGATTTTGTACATCCCAAAATCCTGGGGCGCCGCGCGCGGCCGCTCGTCACTGCCTATGTCACCACGCACCATGCGTGAGTAATGTGCACCATGTGCGCATCACGTGCGCGTCACAACGCGCGCATTGTGCGTCGTGATGCAAAAATGATGCCACGTAAATGACGCGCTAATGACGCCCAAGTGAGACAGACCCTTTACTCTTCAATAGCACAGGCACTGTGTTTCAATACACTCCGCTTCTGGGCAGGTCACGGAATTTACATAGGAATCAGCTTTCAGATCCTGTAGCTCGACTCAAAATGCTGGAGTAGCTCAGATACTGTGCCAGGTTTAAACTGGCACAGTATTTGTTAGCTCATTGCTTGCGGTTATGATTGAAAATAGCCAAGAGGAAGAAAGGAAAGTTTATTTTTTAACTGTTTGTGAGGTTTATTGTGAATAAAATATTTGATTATGAATCAAATATCTTGTCTTTTAGTTGAATTTATTAGTATTAAAAATAAAAGCTTTTAATTCTTTCACTAGAAACATTGATTAATTGTAACAGTTGGTAGAAGCAAGGACAGGACTGTGTTGGATAATGTCTGGTCCGGTCACATCACTTTAATATGAAGCCTTGACACTGAGCAGAGCATTATTTCTCCACTCCAGGATGCTGTGGATCAACAAGATAGGCCTCCCACAGCTGGCGTGTAGAGAGCAGTGTTTGTGGGCAGTTGGCACAACCCAGGCCACACGGTTATTTAAAATTGGAGCAAGATTGAGCAAGAATACAAGTGCTCCTGCTTCATAATAAGAACATTGAAGATATATTAGAAAAAGTTGCTTATTTGTGTTTTTTTATAAATGGAAATAGATGATAGAATTGAGAAATTACTTGCAATCATTTCAGAAATTGAGAAAAATGAAACTATGCTTTCTACTGAAGCAATTAATGAACAAATAAAATACACAATAGTTCAAGTTCAAGTTCAAGTGGGTTTATTGTCATGTGTCCCTGATAGGACAATGAAATTCATGCTTTGCTTCAGCACACAGAACATAGTAGACATTTACTACAAAACAGATCAGTGTGTCCATAAACCATTATATAAATATAAACACATGAATAAATAGACTGATAAAGTGCAAATAACAGATAATGGGTTATTAATGATCAGAGTTTTGTCCGAGCCAGGTTTAATAGCTTGATGGTCAATAATACTATAAATTAATCATCAGTAATACTTAGTCAGACTATAATAGCACAAAACTGAACTTTTCATATTGCAACCAAAATAAAGTCCATAATAGATCGTAGTTACTGAGATAGAGTTGTAGTCATTCAATATGGAGTTCGTGCTGATTGAATTTTACCCTATCGCTAATCATTTTAACCAGATTTATTCCATTGATTTGCATCTATTCCTATTTTTCCCTTTATTTATTATTCTCAAGTACGTCATTGCAATTAGAGATGTTAGGTTGTGTTGTCCATCTACCTGTCCCACAAATGATTTGGCTTCAGCATGAATGGAAGTATCCGGTCCAAACATTAATGCTACCTCGGCCAGTCACCGAAATAAACATTTAACAGATGTTAGGTGATATTCAGGGTTAGGGAAAGTTCAATTATTCAGTAGACTTGAAGCCTAAATATATAGTTCATCACTATGTTCACTGGACTACTTTTGCAGATTTAATGGAAGTTGTTAACCCTTGTGAGAGCCTGTTGAAAGGTGCATCTCTAAGACTGATAATAATTTAAATAAAATTCTTCTTTGCATATTAAATCACCTGTTTAGCAAATTTCCTAGGGTATCTCTGGGGAGCACTAGGAGGTGGTGCCTTGTTAAGACTCTGAATTGCTCCATTCTAATGTCATTGCTATGCATCTTATGATGCGTTTGTCCCTCATTGGCATGTTCCCTGTTGCCTCTTTAATCATCTTCATTTTCCGTTTGCTCATTTTGGGCACTGCATGTTGTTAGTGATCAATTACAATGCGTATCCATTGAAACCACCAAATGCTGTCACATCTAGTTCAATTTTTCCTGTATCCATGAGTCTTAAAACTCATCTCATCTAAGAATTTGTCTGAAACTTTGTTCTGTGTTATCACCAACAGATGCTTTCCCAAATTCTGTAGCTCATTGCAAGAGTGCTTTGAGTCTTTTCCTAAGGAGTTCAGGGTTTATATATTCTTATACAAGCTCAAAGTCATTTGGTACAGAGCAGGTATCTCATAACTTATTTACTGTCGTGGGCAAATCGCTTGCTTTTGTGTATTTAATGCACATGGTGATGACACAGGATTAGTTTGGATCATGTGGATTTAAGACAAAGCCAATAAGAGATTTATAATTATTTTGGAAATAATGTCAATTTCATTTTGGGACAGTTTTGATATTTTCATATAAATTATCAGAACACATGTTCAATTTGGGGTTAATATCCACAATATTCATTATGCCCTGAAGTCACAAAATCATTGCTTTTGGTTTGGCTAATAGTTAAGCACTATTGAGCATCAGCTAATTCTTTATCATGATGTCAAGAATAAATACTTGAGCCCTACCCATTCATTAGGCACTGCAATGGGTGGAATTCGAGAACTGGCTGGCAGTTCAGTGTTGCAGTGTATTAATGTTGCAGGTGAGTTAGTCCAGTATTGAAGTCTTGTGCAATAACTGGATATTAAATTACTGTCATCATCTTCATTTACATACACATTCGGTTAATCTTTTGAGTTGCCTCACTCCAAAGACGTACATGTTTGTAGGTAAATTGGCTTGGTGAATGTAAAAATTGTCTCTAGTGTTAATGTGCGGGGATCGCTGGTTGGCGCGGATCCGGTGGGCCGAAGGGCCTGTTTCTGTGCTATATCTCTAAACTAAAGTTAACACTATAGCCTCATCTTCCACCTTCCATTGTTGGTGACTTATTTAAGCAAACTCATCTTAACATTTGATTCATAGCACATGTTATACTGCTGACACTGGCATCGAGAAAAAGGATCTACATTTTTTACCTGACTGTGTATCTACCCAGCTTTGAATAACATGCCAATGGAATTCTTTCTATCCATTTAATTGTTTCCCAAAATAGTTTCCAGTACCTCTTATCCCTGGAGGCAAATTAATTCTTCTTTTGCTATCTTTCCCACATATTTAACAGGAATGGAGTGCTATTTTTATTTTATTAAATGGCATTATAAATTCAGAAGTCAGGGACACTGGTATATCAAAACAGCAAACTTCATTTTGAGGGACAATGAGGTCAAACAACTGGCAGGGGAAAGGGATCTTGAATAATTAATTATCCATTCTCCGTTCTATTAGTGTTTCTTTGGTTAATCTCAAGGATAATGGGCTGAAGCTCGCTGACTACTGCTCACAGTTCTGAACGGAAGCACCAGCAATCAGCTATATCAACGGCAGCAAGTCCCAAATTACCGTGGGGCAGATTCAAAAGGCCATGTGTATCAGTTTACTCTACCGGTAGACTCCACATGGAGCCCAAACTTGCTGGGATTCCTCAACATTGCACCTGGGATTCATCTTTTGTGTCCAATGTAATGTCTTAGGATTGAGAGGCAAAGGAGAAGGCAAGTTACTTCTATAAATTATTTTTCTTTGCTTTGATATTTTTCAGCTATTTATGTCATAGAGTTGTGGAGTTATACTGCATGAAAAGAGGCCTTTCAGCCCAACTTGTCCATGCCAACCAAGGCATCAACCTAAGTTGCTCCCATTTGGCTCATATTCCTCTCAACCTTTCCTATCCATGTACCTGTCTCTATGTATTTTAAATGTAATGAGGATATCGAGGATCCAATTGCAAAGGGATGTGCAGAGACCCAGTTCCCTGAGCTTAGTAACCAGGTTAAAGGGGATGATGGTGATGAATGCAGAGCTGTAGTCTATCAACAACAGCCTGACGTATGCATCTTTATTGCACAATTATTGCCCACAAGCTGAGGCAGGGCTTGGCTCGCTGCCAAGGACTTTTAGAGTGGGGCTACTTCATTGTGTTTCCATAGGAACTGTCTTTGATCAAACTACCCGACTGAAATTTTGGATTTTGTCCTCCACACCCAGACCAGGGATGTACAGACACAGACAGTAGACATATATTCTAGGTGAGGGCTATTAGGTTAGCGGGTTGTGCCTTATGAACATGCAAGGTAACAAACAACTTCTGGATGTGAGTAAGACTGATCACAATAATAGTGCACTACAAAAGTATACTATGAGTAGTCCAATTAGCTTGGCACGTTCAATCTATAATCCTGGGTCTTCATGCAATCCCAGGTTTTAGAAAATGTGTATTCAAAGACCAATTCATATTTACACGTGTATTTAATTGTTAGTACTTTTTAATTTAAGAGTTTGAGAACTTGTAAGAATGTTTTAAATACACCGTGCATTAGCACATCATAACTCAGCTGTGAATTATGAATTTTGAACATTATGAATGTGTGATAATGTGGGTAACAGACAAAAGTTTGTATGCACGTGATACAGACCGGTTGTGAGTGATTCCCTTTTCTGCATTTAACATAGATATTAGGAATGACCTCGTGCATCTAACTTCTTCATGGGTGAAGCAACTGTAATGAAATTGAAATTCTGGTAGAAGGCACAAATGATGAGAAAAACAAATAATGTTTTTGCCATAGTAAAGGCGACCCTCGTGTTAATGTGCTGTGTCGCAATTGTCTATAACATAAAGCCACATCATTTGTACATGCCTCAACAAATGCAAGTTAAAATTATTTTGTGTTGAATTATTGACAGTAGTTCGCTTCACATAAACTCCTTGTCTCAAGTTTTTGGGGTTGTGATTTGAGAATTCTGTAGAGGCGAATTTTGGTAACCCAAACAGCCACTATGCCGGGGTCATCTGTATATTTACTGATCATCAAGCTGAGCAGTACAAACCAGGAAGGTGCCAGGTGTTTGCCAAATCATTGACAGTAGATGGCCACAAAAGGTGTGCCAAAAGTTGGTATCAAGGTTTATTTGTAAAGAATGGCAAAGTGAATGATCTGTGCTCACTGAACTGTAGCAGCTACAATCATCATCATAGAAAAGCAAAACAAGAACAAAGGAGTACAATTTCCTCATGAATTTCCCACAATTTTGTAATATTTGCAAAAGATCAGTGCATGAAATTAAAAACATTCCCTTGTGCTCCCTTTGTTAAGGGACTTATGTTGGGGTGAAGGGTCAGGGCCCATGCTAAAAGTACTTCCTACCTGTGTTCAATTACAAACCATCTACCATGTTCTCTGCAGCCTATGAACTATTAGTATTTATCTGTTTATCAGTTGTCAATTTTTCTTATGCTCAATGAATTTTTGTTTAATTATGAAGTGCTTTACTTCCCCTGAAGCTATATTTAAGAGGGAGTTAGATGTGGCCCTTGTGGCTAAAGGGATCAGGGGGTATGGAGAGAAGGCAGGTACGGGATACTGAGTTGGATGATCAGCCATGATCATATTGAATGGCGGTGCAGGCTCGAAGGGCCGAATGGCCTACTCCTGCACCTATTTTCTATGTTTCTATGAAATAGATCTAAGTGCCCAGTTGAGGCACATCTTAAATATAATGAAAGATAAAGTGGTGAGTTCAACATCTTTAAAGTACATGTAATGGTTTTGCTTTTGATGTTCCTTCTTGAAAACTTGGGTTTACCCAAGTAGCATGATAATGCTCGAACATTTGACATGAAATGTCCTCAAGGTATTCATTAATAGGTACCTGGGGAATAAATTTCCCTCCTGGGATAAATAAAGTTCTAACGTGTCGTGTCGTATGATATTGATCAGAATTTGTTTCATTATGATTCCACTTTATAATTATATTAGAGTCACAGTCACCGATTATATTTCAACTAATTTCAACAATTTGCACTTCCAAAATAATACATTTTGTTTTATTGTAGGTATGTTGTGGCACCTTTGAGAAAAAAGCGTTTCATAAAGAGCTAACAATTAGGAACAGCATCTTTCATAATGAAAAGGATCTCTTCTATCTTTTGGCTTGTTTCAGCCTGATGCTGTTATTTTATAGTAAATAAAATATCTATTGGAAACCGAAATGTGATCTTCTGTCTGATAAAGGCAAATTTAAACAAATTGGGTTAGGAGTCTAAACTTATTTCCTCTCTTGCCTGTGTTTTTCTTCTATGATCATTCTTTACTAATAGCTTCCAATCTTTTTTCTGTCAAGTTCTTGCCATGCATGAAAATGTGCTTAAGTGTCCTACACACGGCTGCACTGGGCGAGGCCATGTAAATAGCAACAGGAATTCTCATAGAAGGTAAGCAAGGATTTTACTTTACTTTAGTAACAGCAGAACAAAAGTCATGGAAAAGTTAGATCTGTAGATTAATAAAATGGGTATCTGTCATATCCTGCCCATCACATCATTAACTGGACCTGTCATCAACTCATAAAAGAATGGAAACACTGACTTCTTAGTGCAGGGCATTAAAATTGTTTGTAGGAATCCCAAACTAATCTTTTGCCAACTTAAATATTATTCCATAGATCCATATGTCCTCTTCCACCTTTGAGATCAGTACCGAAAATGGGTAGAGTAGGCTCTGTACCAGTTCACAGAATGGAGTACAGGTAGATTACCCTATCAGTGCATTTGTGTGGGAGGAAGAAGCATTGGAGCAAAAATCTGTTCACCAGAGAGGTATTTTATTGGAGCATTTTCGAACAGCCTGTAATTTTGACTGAATTGTATGATCACTCACCTAGACTGTTTTAAAAGCACTGGATTGGAATGAGGAAGACCAACCCGATAACTTTTTCCACGGATCACATACAATATGTGCTGTTCAAGAATTAACACCAGTTGCTTAAATACCTGTTAGTCATGTACACTGTTGGATTCCAGAAATAATCAAATAATACTTCAGAATGCTGAAGTATTCCTCATTCTCAAATATCCTTGACTGACTCCAAGTTAACCACATCCAAAATAAAGTATGTGCTCCTTTTCCAATTTAAGCCCTGCTACCCCCCCCTCCCCCCCCCCCCCCAGCTCCTTCAACCTCCAACCCACCTTGCTGCTCCACACAAACGCTGCAGTAGGAAACATTGTATTCTGTAGCACAATTAATAGCTAATCGTAACATAGAACTTTATAATAGAAATGCATTTTCCATCTAGAATTTTCTTTTCATGCATCTGTTTAGTTAGTGCACGATAAGCATCACTCCTAACTTGACTTTATCAGTTCTTTCCATTCACTTTATCTTTCACCTCACTTTCTTTCTAAATCAAATGGTTCCTAACATAGCCTGAAATTTTCTAAAAAGCTTTACTTCAAGTAATGGATGATATTCAAAGTAATGTTATCAGGCTGATGTTTCACAAAACATAAGAACATCATGATGAACAAAATCTTTATTGTACATTGAAAAAGACAATGAATTATCTTGCAATAACTCAGCAAAAAAAATGCATTGTTGCATGCAGTAATCAGAAATGAGCCTGCATGATTTTTTGAAAAAATGTAATACTTTTATTTTCTGCGCTAAGGTCTTGATATGTTGACACAACTGTACTGTTTAATTACTTCTCTGAAATTTGCAACTGCTCAGATGCAATTAGCCATATGCTGTACATTTGACTTTGAGCTGCCTTTCCTACTGATTCATTGTTTCTGTTCCCGCAGTCTCTCTGGATGTCCCATAGCTGCTGCAGAGAAGCTGGCCAAAGCTCAAGAAAAGCATCATAGCAGTGAGGCAACAAAATCAAACCAGGGTTCAGATCGTGTATTAAGGTAGGGAAGAAGTATGTTAACTTCTGATAACTACTTTCAGCTAATTTATACTTTTCTTCATACAATATAGTACTATGTTAATGTAACAAAGCTCTGCATCAGTCCAAAGTGAATTATTTGTATTAATTTTTATTGCCATGAGATTTCTCTAACCTTTTCAGAAAATTATCTTGTATGAAATGCACAGTACCATTTTAGCCCTTCTCCAAAGCTGAACTAATTCACAATCGGCGTCTACCTTATTTGTATCAGAGAAACATGCTGATAAATATTCAGAGATCTATTGTAAAAGGGTCTAGAACATACAATGCAGACTTGCTTAAATAAAGGTGTTTCTGATTTCTCTAAAATTGGAATGAAGAACAGTTTCAGAAACACATTTGTGATGTCACTGCACACGGCAATGGGAGTTTTGCTCCTTGTGTGAATCATATTTGGAATATTCTCAGGTCTTTCAATCATCTATGCCTTTTAGATTATTGCTTACAGGTTTTTCTTAGTTTTAAACTTTATAGCTATATTAATGGATGCTAAAAATCGAGATGATTTTAACTTGTCATAAATTAAATAATGTAATTGTCATCAGCAGCTTTCAAATATGTAGTTCCAACAAAAGAAAGGAAAAGAACAACTAATGAAACACAATTTTATTTTATTAAACTCACTTTTCAATACAGACTAGTGGTACTCGGCTATCTTGGTTAAATTTCCATTGATATTGATGGCTACAGTTGTAAGAAGAGTCTTTGGCAGTGGTGAATAACTTTTGTTGTGGGGAGGATCAGATTTATGGTCCACCTGAGAGCTTCAGATATTGGTATGTGGTTATGCATAGATTATTTTAATCATGTACAAGCAGAGACTAATATACTCAGACATCTTTAGAAACACACATTCTGTATGTATTGCTGCTCCACTCTCTGCCTCCTGTGTCCAGTTGCTGCCTTCTTGCTGGTCCTTCACCATGAGGGCTGTGCTCCTTACCACCTTTTCAATAATCTCAATCCATCCTGTTCTTTTTTAAAGCACATCAGCTTCACTGAGAAGGATTGTTTTAATAATTGAATTGGAAAGTTAACAATAAGAGCATGGGAAACATGATCCAACCACAAACACAGGACACAGTAGCAGAATGACCAGGACTAGCAGAGTGGTCAGTTCAGGCAGAGAAAGAACCAGATCTCATAGGGTTGTGGAATTGGTATTGGTTTATGATTGCCACGTGCACTATCAAATCATACTGCACATGAGTACGATGAAGCTGCAGGCCAGTATAACAGGCATCGCAAAGAGGAGAAAAAAAAAAACAGAGTGCAGAATATAGTGTTAGAACATTATATTATAATTGTGCAAGGGCCACAATGCGATAAGTTGGGAGATCAGGACTACACCCTTAGTTTATGAGAGGGTTGTTCAGTTGTCTGATTACAGCAGGGAAGAAGCTATTCTTTAAATTGGTGGTCTGTACTTTCAAGCTTTTGTAATATTCTGTCCAATTGGAGAAACAGGGAATGACCGGGGTGTGAATGGTCTGTCATTATGTTGACTGCTTTCCCAAGGCAGAGTGAAGTGTATTTCTGAAGATAAGGGAGTGAGTGCAAAAATGCTGGTGAAACCCATCCTCTGAGCTGTATGTAACCTGTATGTTGTATACCAAGGGTCCATGATTATTTAACAGTACCAATTGTAGATCATGGCAGTGCAGTCAGGTTCATTCACGTTTGTTCTACAAAACAATATGTAAAGATGTTGAAAACTGCAGTAAGTTAGCAGGAGGTCAGAAATTCAAAGGAGATATACGAGGCAAGTTTTGTTTTCAGGCTAGTGAGTGCCTACAATGTGCTGCTGGGTGTGGTGGTTGGGATAGTGACATTCAAGAGACACTTGGATAGGCATATCACAGTAGACAATAGATAATAGGTGCAGGAGTAGGCCATTCGGCCCTTCGAGCCAGCACTGCCATTCAATGTGACCATGGCTGATCATCCCTAATCAGTACCCCGTTCCTGCCTGCTCCCCATATCCCCTGACTCCGCTATTTTTAAAAGCCCTATCTAGCTCTCTTGAAAGCATCCAGAGAACCTGCCTCCACCACCCTCTGAGGCAGAGAATGCCACAGACTCACCACTCTCTGTGAGAAAAAGTGATTTGATATGCAGGGAATGGAGGGATATGGATCATGTGCAGGCAATAGTTGACCTTGTCATCATGTTTGGTATAGATATTGTCAGCTGAAGGGCCTGTTCTTGTACTCTACTATTCTATGTTCTAAACTTAGACTGTACATGTATTTGTATGAAGTATCAAGGCCATTATCAAGAGATGAGAAAAACATTTTTCACACAGAGAGTGGTGAATCTGTGGAACTCTCTGCCACAGAAGGTAGTTGAGGCCAGTTCATTGGCTATATTTAAGAGGGAGTTAGATGTGGCCCTTGTGGCTAAAGGAATCAGGGGGTATGGAGAGAAGGCAGGTACGGGATACTGAGTTGGATGATCAGCCATGATCATATTGAATGGCGGTGCAGGCTCGAAGGGCCGAATGGCCTACTCCTGCACCTATCTTCTATGTTTCTATGTTTCTATTATATAAGCTATTTCACTTTGGCTCGCAATAGGCAAAATCTGATTTCAAATTAGGTCAGGAAATCCAGATTGGATAAAAATCATAATTTCAGCTTTCAGGCAGACAAAGTAAGTAATGAAAAGTGTCAGCACTTTGGTGCCATAAATGACCTTTCAGTCTATTCCTGTCTCTGAAGCCACTAATCCCATTGCCAGTCGGATACTTATCTGGTTACTTTGTGAAAAGATTAATCAATGCAGCATTGGCAGTTTTTGATTCTCATTTCCCCCACGGTTACACAGCTAAAATTAGAATTTACTGGGGAATGTCTGCCACTTAAAAAATAAAGAGGCTGTAAATCTTAGCATGTCTTGATTACCATTAACGAATAGAGATGGGAGTTTCAAAGCCTGAGAAATTTGGACTTAATTAGTGCTGTTTCTTTCAATGTTATGGGTGTGAACATTTATTTTTGTTTCTATAGCATGGTTGTCAGTCAAGTTGTATCATTTCAGAAATTTGACTGGGTATTTCTGGTCAAAAGTCAAATTACGTAATGATCATTGAAACACTTCTTTTGCAGGAGCAATTTGGCTCCATTGTTCTGTTTTTAGGCCTGTGGAAATGTCAACTCCTTCGAATATGTCGCTGCTCAGCTGAGTTCTCCCCAGCGAACAATACTTTTAAATATCTACAGGCCACCAAAATATGATGCACAGTTTTTTGATGAGATTGCCAAATTACTGTCCATTGTATGCATTGATTTCGATTGTGTTGTCTTAGTGGGTGATTTTAATATTCACATAGATAATGCAGAGGATGGAGGTACAAAAGAGCTCCTGAACATTTTGGACAACTTTGGACTTAATCAGCACGTAACAGAGCCAACTCACAATAGGGGGCATATACTGGATCTGATTATTTCCAAGGGTCTCGACATTTCTGATGTTATGGTGACTGATGTTGCTCTTTCCGATCACCACTGTGTATTTTTTTAAACGACCATCTCTGCTAGCAGTATCAGAAAAGAACCAGAGGTGATCGAAAGGCGCTGTATCAATGAAAACACCGGCGCATTGTTTACTCAGGCCTATACACCACCACCAACTCTCCCCTCGGCCTCTGTCGATGACCTTGTGGATGGTTTTAGCTCCAATGTTATGACTCTTATGGATGCTATTGCACCACTGAAGACCAAGGTTTTATCTGGAAGGAAAAAGTCACCATGAAATGCCACAGCAGTGAGATCCCAAAGAACAAAGTGTAGACAGGCCGAACGTAGGTGGCGAAAAACCAAACTACAGGTCCACTACGACATCTACAAAGACAACCTCCGTATCTATAATCAGGAATTGAAAGGGGCAAGGCAGTCCTTTTTCTCAGAGGTTATCAACAAAAATAATAATTCCCGCACCCTGTTTGCCATTGTCGATAGACTGACAAACCCCTCATCATCAGTCCCTCCTGAGCTCCTGTCCAGCAAGTCGTGCAATGACTTTGCAGATTTCTTCACCGATAAAATTCTGAAGATAAGACAAACAATGTCTAGCTCCACCTCAGGGAACATGGCTTTGTCACCTATGCCTCCAGATTCACTAATGAATCTACAACATTTTAAACTTTTAGATTGTGCATCTCTGACTGAAACTGTTCAACAGCTAAAGTCCACTACCTGCTGTCTTGATCTGCTGCCCACAAGCTTCTTTAAAAATATTTTTAACAGTGTTGCACCAGAAGTACTGAACATAGTAAACACTTCCCTTCAATCGGGGCATTTTCCCAAAGCCTTAAAAACAGCAGTGATCAAGCCCCTATTGAAGAAGCCTAATTTGGATGCCTCAGCTATGAGCAACTACAGGCCCATATCTAATTTAGCATTTTTGGCAAAGATTATTGAAAGGGTAGTTTACCAACAGATTTACTGCTTTATGACCCAAAGCAATATTTTTAATGTTTTCCAGTCGGGATTTTGGCCACATCACAACACCGAGACTGCACTCACTAAGGTCCTAAACGACATACATCTAAACAGTGATGCATCAAAAGCTTCAGTTTTGGTACTTCTAGATCTCAGTGCTGCTTTTGATACGGTGGACCACAACATACTGCTTGACAGACTGGAGAAGTGGGTGGGACTCTCTGGTTCTGTGCTGGACTGGTTCAAATCTTACTTGAAAGATCGGGATTATTTTGTTTCCCTTGGTAATTTTGAATCAGAACGTACAAAACTCACATGCGGGGTTCCTCAGGGCTCCATTCTTGGACCCATTTTGTTCAACATTTATATGCTCCCCTAGCTCAGATCATAGAGCATTTTAACATATCCTACCACACTTATGCCGATGACACACAACTATATATCGCAGTGTCACCACATGACCATAGTCCCCTACACTCACTGAGCCAGTGTGTCAAACATATCAATGAGTGGATGAACCAGAACTTCCTCCAGCTCAATGCAAATAAGACAGAAATTATTGTCTTTGGTCCCAAAAAAACAATGCTAGAGGTGAGTGCTCAACTCGACTCAATTGCATTGATAACCACAGACAAAGCCAGAAACCTTGGTGTAGTTATGGACTCGGATTTGAATTTTAACAGCCATATAAAGACCATTACCAGATCTGCCTATTACCATCTAAAAAATATTGCAAGAATCAAGGGATTTCTGTCCAAAGAAGACACTGAAAAACTTGTTCATGCATATATTTTTAGTAGGTTAGATTATTGTAATGGCATCTTTACAGGTCTCAATAAAAAATCAATTAAACAACTGCAGCTTATCCAAAATGCCGCTGCCAGAGTCTTGACCAACACCAAGAAAATGGACCACATTACACCTGTCCTTAAATCTTTGCACTGGCTCCCTGTGTGTAAGAGGATAGATTTTAAAATTCTGTTGCTGACCTGCAAGGCACTGAATGGTCTAGGTCCAAAGTACATCTCTGACCTACTTGTTGTATATGAGGCGCCTAGACTCCTCAGGTCTTCAGGGACAGGCTTACTCTGTGTTCCCAGGGTCAGAACTAAAAAGGCTGAAGCAGCATTGGGTTTTTATGCTCCACACCTGTGGAACAAGCTCCCTGAACACTCGAGGTGTGCACAGACTGTAAGCGCATTTAAATCAGGCCTAAAAACACTGTTGTTTACTATAGCGTTTCCATAACCCGACATGCAGGTAATCTTAACCGTCTAATTTTAACCCTTTTATGTGCTCTTTAAAATCGTTTTATTGTTTCATAAACGTTGTTTTATTATTCATACATTTGTCGTATTGCTTATTTTGCAGTTTTTAATTATTGACTATTTTATTTTTTCTTTCCTGTAAAGCACCTTGAATTGCTGTTTGCACGAATGGTGCTATACAAATAAATTTGCCTTTGCCTTGCCTTGCCTAGGCCGTCTCAGAACTACCATAATTTCAAAACTATTGTGGGCTAGAACCCGACTCGGGTAATTCCTGACACTTAACTTCTCGCCCCAAATGATCATGCTCTGGTAGGTTTTGATATCATTTGATATATTTGCTTCCTCGCTGTCTTCTCCTTCCCACACATCTCCCACGCAGGTTCCCTTCGCTGACCATCACAATCGAGCTGTATGTGCAAATCCAGGAAAGAGCTCCTTCCAATGATTCCACGCATTCATTCAGTTACACATTGTGTGAAACTTCCTGATACTTGTATCTGACAGGTGAAATTTTCTGGCAGGTGAAAACTTGTTGAAGTAACTTTCCTTCAGCTGACTTCTTTCTTCCTCATCTACCACACTTACTGTAGGGATAGGTGACACTTTTTTATGGTGTCACCCACCTCTACTGGCTCACTCTCCTGACTGAAAAAGGTGATTCATCTTAACACCTCTTTCTTTTGTTCTTGCTCATTATTATTCTGGTCACCCCCCTTGTTTATCCATCCTCACCCATCCAAAAGTGTTATCTTCTCTGTGCGCATGGTATTTCTTCAGCAACCCCATTCACTAATGAGCCAATTCCTCAATGGGGTCCAAATAAATGTATCTCATTCAGGGTGGAAATTAGAATGATGCAATATATTCTATCTTTTTATTGAAAAGGAACTATTTCATTCTGAATCACTTCGTCAAAACCACGTCTTTAAATGTCGTTGTCTCCTCTACTTTGGAGAAACCAAACACAAACTTTGGAATAGATCGGGTAGACATACAGAGTCTCTTGCCCTGAGTAGGGAAATCAAGAACCAGAGGACATAGGTTTAAGGTGAAGGGGGAAAGATTTAATAGGAACCTGAGGGGTAACTTTTTTTAAAGTGGGTGTATGGAACGAGCTTCCGGAGGAGGTAGTTGAGGCAGGCAGTATCGCAACGTTTAAAAGAACATTTGGACAGGTACACTAATAGGACAGGTTTAGAGGGATATAAGCCAAATGCAGGCAGGTGGGACTAGTGTAGAAGAGACATGTTGGCCGATGTGAGCAATTTAGGTATAAGGGCCTGTTTCCACACTGTATGACTGTCTTTATAACTGGATAGTAGTTTGCGGAGCAAATGCATTCAGTCTGCAGGAGTGACCCTGATCATCAGGTTGCCTGCCACTGTAATTCACCATTTCACTCTCGTTTGACCTAAATGTTAATTGCCTCCTGCCCTGTTACAATGAGGTCAAATGCAAGCTTGAGGAATAATACTTGGGCATGTTGTAGCCATCCTGACTCAATATTGAATTATTTAACTTTGGGAAATTTATGCTTTCTTTCTGTGTATTGGAGAACTGGCTATTCTGCCTGTCATCGTTCTGGCTCCATTTTCTTTCTCTATGTATAGTTTTGCCTGTTGGCATCTCACAGCCTTACTGTTAAATGACACTATTTAAAATACATGTGGGCAGGTACGTGGATAGGAAAGGTTTAGAGGGATATGTACCAAATGTGGGCAAATGGGACTATTGGTTAAAATAATGTTACAAAGACCATCACACACGTCACCTGCTATGATTGATCAGCTGGCCTTATGTTCTACACTATATCCTAAGCTTGGATTGTTGGAATGGAGGGCTTTGGATATTTTTAAACACACAGCCATAATCATCCTTGACTATGTTCATCATACATGGGATTAAACTTGAGAACACATGGAGTCATAGAGTGATACAGTGTGGAAACACTTGCCACACCGGCCAACATGTCCCAGATACACGTCCTGCCAGCATTTGGCCCATATCCCTGCCCACATCATGGCATCCACGATGAAAAGCAGCCAGCAAAGGTGATCTATTTGATTATCTGCACTTAGATGTGAAGACATGACTATTTAAAGGTTGGAGAGACCAAACACTTGCATCATCAACGTAATGGTCCAGACACTCAAGCTCTCAAGCTCATGCTACTCCTCTGGATAGTTAGAGAAAGAGGGGAATTCTCAGAGGAATTCTCAAGTTTTAAAACATTGGTAGCACTTAAGGGCCTGTCCCACTTGGCGATTTTTGATGCCGGCAGTCGCTGAAAAAATCGCCGAGTGGGACAGGCCCTTTACTTAAAGTTAATCTCCCAAATAGAAGATTTAAAAAAATAAGTGCTACCAATAAAATGTTTAAATAAATCTTGCATCACTTGCATCACTTAACCTATTAAAGGTCAAAGTGTGCATTTGTAGCTTTGAGCATTATATAATATCTTGATCACCCCAGAGTATATTACCAGCAAGAAATAATATCTTTCACCTTAAAGGAATTCCAATATACACTAATTTTCATACCTAATGAGCTCTTGCGCATCTCAAGTGGCAATAGTTCTTCCGCTGTACGTATGTCAGGTGCCAGTGAAAGCAGCATTCATTGTATTTAACACTAAAAGCAGGCTACTGGTGGAATTAAGTAGGTCAGGCAGCATCTGTGGAGGCAAATGGACAATCAACAATTAGGGTCGAGATCCTCTGGATTGGTTTGTGTGCTCATTCCATTTAGTTGGGTTAAGGGCAAAAGGGGATCCTGGCCTTGTTCTCCAAACTGCTGTTGCAACCTTTGTGCTGGTTGAACTCCGTCCGTCAATTGGAAATTCTGCCTGAAAATATCTCTTTGAACAGTGGAGTGCATTTGCAAACTGATATTTTAATAAAAACCTTATGGGCAAGGATCACACTTGGCTAAAGAGTTTCAATACTGACCTTTTTCTACAGAGGAGGTCAAAGTCTCAAGTGTCCCTCAGTATTTCCCCGATCTTAAGAACTCTTTCAATCTGGGAGTTTGTTCTCCAAGTTATAATTCTCACAGCTAAAGAGGAAGAAAAGGGAAACATTTCAGTTTAATGTTGACAGGCATGGGAGACCAAGACATCATCAGATTAAGTTTGGATGCTTAAGAAGGAACTGCAGATGCTGGAAAATTGAAGGTGGACAAAAATGCTGGAGAAACTCAGCGGGTGCAGCAGCATCTATGGAGTGAAGGAAATAAGCAACGTTTTGGGCCGAAACCCTTCTTCATACTGATGTGAGGGGGGGGGGGGTCGTCAATGCTCATACCGCTGGGGTTCAAAATGCCCAAGCGAAATATGAGGTGCTGCTCCTCCAATTTCCAGTGGTCCTCACTCTGGCCGTGGAGGAGGCCCAGGGCAGAAAGGTCGGATTCGGAATGGGATGGGAGGTTGAAGCGCTGAGCCACCGGGAGATCTGGGTTGGTTATTGCGAACCGAGCGGAGGTGTTCGGCGAAGCAATCGCCAAGCCTACGCTTGGTCTCACCGATGTAGATCAGCTGACATCTAGAGCAGTGGATGCAATAAATGAGGTTGGAGGAGGCTTGGGTCCTTGAATGGAGTCAAGGGGGGAGGTAAAGCGACAAGTGTAGCATTTCTTGCGGTTGCAAGGGAAAGTGCCCGAAGAGGGGGTGGTTTGGGTGGGAAGGTACAAATTGACCAAGGAGTTACGAAGGGAGCGGTCTCTGCGGAAAGCAGACAGGGGGGGGGGAGATGGGAAGATGTGGCAAGTGGTGGGGTCACATTGGAGGTGGCGAAAATGACGGAGGATTATTTGTAGTACGTGACGGCTGGTAGGGTGGAAGGTGAGGACGAGGGGGACTTTGCCCTTGTTCTGAGTGGGGGGGATGGGGAGAGAGAGCAGTGTCACGGGGTATCAAAGAAACCCTGGTGAGAGCCTCATCTATGGTAGGAGAGAGGAACCCCCGTTCCCTGAAGAATGAGGACATCTCTGGTGTGGACCACCTCATCCTAGGAGCAGATGCGGCATAGACGGAGGAATTGGGAATAGGGGATGGAGTCCTTACAGGAAGCAGGATGGGAAGAAGTATAGCCCAATAGCCATGGGAGTCAGTAGGCTTATAGTGGATGTTGGTCAGCAATCCATCACCTATGATGAAGAAAGTGAGGTCAAGAAATGGTAGGGAAGTGTCGGAAATGATCCAGGTGTATTTGAGTGCCGGATGGAAATTAGTGGTGAAAGTAGTTTGGAGATATCTTTATTATTAATTTGCTCTCTATAAGCAGAGCCTCAAAACATACCAGAATATTCCCTTGTTCATAATATTCAGCGTTGTAATTAATAAAGAAGACAGTCAGGAGATTAGGAAATAAGGGCAATTACATTTCAGACGTGACTACCTATTGTTTGGCCTTGAGAAAGATCTTGGAAAAACAAAATTCTAAGAATTCCTTTAGTTACTGCAAAAATGGTGCACAGGCAATTAAAATTTAGAGTGAATGTTGCAGGTTTATCCATTCAGAAATATGCACAAATTGCAGTTAAAGGAGAATAATTAAATAATTAAGCAAATAAAATGTTTATATGGATCAAACGGCTACCAAAAATATGATCAATCGAGTCAAACTAAAATAAAGGGTCACATGTATTTACAGGAAGTTGCTGAGTTGATTGGTTCTGAGAGCTCACTTTCTCTACCCAAGAATGTGTGGAGAAGTTGACAAATTCCGAGATATTTTTGGAAGGCATCTTGATGTTTGTTTCAGAGGGTAAGAGGCCCTGGCAGTGGGCGCCTATCTCTCCTCATTGGCCTTCAACCCTTTCGGTCTCAGCAAAGCTGCAGGTTCCCTTATGATTTTCATGACTTTTATGCCCCATTTAACTTGTCCCATCTCTCTTGGCACAGCAGCAACCTTTCTCTCTCAAGATTGCTAGACCGTTCTTCAAAGGCACGATAGAAATAGAATTCTGTAAATGGAATCAAGCAAACTTCAAAGCATGGCTTGGAGCAAACAAAGGCAAACATTTCTATCTTGGTCTCCACATCAAAATACCTGATGGCCTTCAATGAGCCCACACAGAGAAGGCAAAAAAATTATCGGATTTGGTGTCTCTACCTATTGCCTCCCAGCTTCTGTTACTATCTCCACCCTTCTTCCCATCTCCTCCCCCCCCCCTTAACCCCCATATGACTCTTATCTGCCAAGCAACCCCCCTCTCACCTGCATCTGGCCTTGCTAGCGCTTGTCCCACCCCACTCCACTTCTTTACGCTAGCTATCTCCCCTTTACTCTTTCAAGGCAGATGGAGGATGTCCACCCAAAATATCCGACTGTCCATTCCCGCCCACAGATGCTACCTGACCCACTGAGTTCACCCAGCAGCTCTCCTTTCTCTGCTCTCAGCTGCCTTCATGCTCGTATTTTTGTACTTGTTTTCTTTCAGTTTGAAATATCTTTCCACACGTTCACTCTACACTTTAGCTGCTTTCCTATAACTCTTTCTGTTTTATTCCTGCCACCATCAATTTAGCAACCCTGTCCCTGTAAAATAGGAAAGGATGGGCAGAACATGTCGACATAACCCCACAACAGCTCCAGTCTATGTTTGAATGTAGGTGTGGTGAAAGTGGTTTTTAATCAACCAATTCTTATCCCCTCTCTTCATCCCTTCTACTGCTCCAGTCTCTTGCTTGTCTTGTGTTCTTTGTCCATTGACTTTTTCATCATCCTATTTCCCTCCTTCTACCCTTTTTGCTTCAGGTTACAGCCCTGGGATTCTCATCTGCTGTCAATAGCTCACCATTGGCCCTGCACCTATTCCCGCTCTTTCAATGGTTGGTGAGGTAGGAGAGCCCTATTTCTAATTCCCTCCCATCTTTATTAAACTTTGGCTGTCAAAACCCAAGTTTATTGGAAAAAAAAAATAAAATGATGGTAGGCTCTGCATGTCTCAATCAATACCCTTCCATCTATTCTCCCAAATAGCTCCAACTTCTAAACCTGGATCATGAGACCCTCTTCCTCGTTGCCCACCATTCTCTATCGTGATGTTCCCATCCCTTTATATTTTCCATTAACTTTCTCTTTAAAACGAACAGATTTGCATTTTGACCCGATTCCCTGTTGTTAAGTATCTGCATTTCCTTGTTTCAACGTCTAAAAACATAATTTAGCTCAAAGGATAGGGAAAATGCTTCATTTACTCCCCACACCAACCAGAACCTATTGCAGGAAGCTGATAACATAAATCTGTTTGGAAGACTAATTTATGGTCCATTTTCCATGGCCAGCCCAGCAGTGTTCAATTTAAGTGTCACGCTTTTTGCTTTTCTTCATTTGTACCTGTGTGTGCATGGGGGTTTGGGAAGTGGGAGGTGGGGCAGGTAAGGTAGTGTGTTGCTTTGTATAAAATTTTCTCATTCATTTTCTCTCCCTCTGTCTTTCTTATTATTTCTCACTTTCTATATTCATTCTCTCATCTCTCATCTCTCTTTCTCTTCAGCTTACCCTCTCTTGTCTCTCAGCCCTCTTTGATTTCCCACTTTTGTCCCTCAGTTCTCTCACTGCCTCTTGTCTTTATCTGTCTCATCTTGATCTTTCATTTTCCCTTTTCATTTTACCACTTTCCCCTCTGTGGTCTCTCCTGTTTAATTTCTTTCGACTCCCTTTTCTCTCCTTTTCTTGTGCGTCATCTCCCATTTCCTTCATCTTTTTCACCTGCTCAGCCCGTCCCCCTCCTCCAACCGATCTCCTCCCCTTCCTGCACCCCTCTCCCTCCTCCTCACTCAACCTCACTCACCCCCTTGCCTCTCCCTCTTCCTCACTCATTATCTTCCATTCCCTCTCCCCTCCTTCGTGCCCCCCTTCTCTCCTTCCCTCTTCTCCTGCTCCATCCTTCAGTCTCTCTACATCCTCCCTCCCCTTCGCCTCCCTCTTAGCTTCCCTCCCATCCTCTCTCCCTCAATCTTTCCCCCTCAGTTCCCTTCCCCACTCCCCCTTTCCCCCTTCCCTTTTTCCCCCCACCTCCCTTTCCTGCTTTCCACTCCCCCTGTGCCCCCTCTCCCCAGCACTCCCCCTCTCCTCCCCTCTGTCCCCCTTGCCCTCTCCTCCCCTTTCTCCTCCCCTCTCCCTAATTCTTTCTCCCTATCTCTCCTCTCCCTTCCCCCTCTCTTTCTCTGTCCCCCTTCTCCACTCCTCTCCCTTCCCCTCTCTTTCTCTTTCTCTCTCCCTCTCTGTCACGCTCTTTCTCTCACATGCGTGCTCAATGCCTGATGTTATCGTGTACGAGCGGGATTCTCTTGTGCAGGTGTAACCCATTAACACTGACCTTTTCTGAGTGTCAACAAAATCAGGTGGAGATAATTAGCTCCCTTTCAAATCCCCTCATTACCGTGAACAAAGGCAGCGGATCATTGCTGTCATTGCTACCTCGGCACCGTCTCATTTTCACACTCTCCTTCGCAGAAATAAGGATTTAATTTTCTGCATTGATAGAACTTGCTTCGTCATTAATGTCTGTGTCGGCAGAACTTATTGAGATAGTAGGCTTATTATCAAGAAAATGCTGCCAAATTGTACTATCTTCATAAATAATGCTGCGTGAATCCTTTATCCGGTCCCATTCAAATTATCACTGCATTGTGTGCAGTGCTTTAATATTTCCAGATGAAGGAGATGTAATACTCTGGAAGGTGGGGGGACACAGTATTGTACTGGAGAGGAATGAGGGTGCCTGAAATTTGTAGGAAGGAACTGCAGATGCTGGTTTAAACCGAAGATAGACACAAAAAGCTGGAGTAATTCAGTGGGTCAGACAGCATCTCCGAAGAAAAGGAATAGCTGACCTTTTGGGTCAAGACCCTTCTTCAGACTGGAATTAACTGACTGACTGAGGTGGAAAGGAAGTGTCACAGAATATGTGTGGGATTTTGAAGATTTTTCAGTCAGACCATACTACACAAGAGCTGGTGATGTGTTTACAGTTTGACCCTTTTCCATTTGCTACAGAGGTGATGTTTCATGGAAGCTGCATTCGTGAGTGATTATTTTATAGGAGCTGAAGGTACGCAGATGAAGCTCACTTAGTTTCTGAAGAAATCACTAGGGTTTAGGTATTACATTCTTTGGGAAGGCATTTGAGTTTTCTCATTTTCCCTCACTATGACAGCACCATATGCCATTGTAATTCTCGAGGAAATTTGTAACAAGATTACATATCTCTGCAGATTTGATATTTACACTGATATTTTGTATAACTGTTAAGAAATGACTGAATTTTGGTCTATTTTGAAACTAACAACCACCTCCGTTCTCAATGAGCCCTGCAGACATAGGAAGTAATGACTAAACCATTTCTATCCAAGTCATAGGTTTTGGGTTCTAACCTTGTTCTGCAGACTAATTTTAAATAGATTCAAACTGGTGATTAACTTTTGCTGGTGAAAGTTAAAATTTCCCTGAGACCCCTAGCTTTAAGTAGACATGCAGCCCTTTGTATGTCTGTTCATTTTTGTTCATAAGTTTCAAAATCTTATATTGAAGCAACTGTGTGTATCTTGTTTTACAAATACTTTTTTCATGTATACTTACATTATGTGACATCTTTCATTAAATCTGCATTGTACATCTAAAATTGATGGAAAGCATAAATAAAAATCGGGAAAACTTATGCAGCGATCCATTGCCTAGTTTAATATATGTAAAAAACTGATTTATCAATCATAAGAAATAATCAATGGAATTACATTTATGAGTCCAATGTGGTGTAATTTCATGGAATACGATTCAAGATCTGCATTTAATATGCATCCTTTAAAGAATACAGTTGCTTTTTTTTCCCACTTACGTTATCAAGGACTATGCCCTCCAGGACTATATTTCTGAACTCATTTAAAGACTAGGAGTATATTCAACATTTTTCAATCCACTTAGGCTGTGGGCTGAGGAGCTTTTTCGTTCAGGTTCGTAACCCAACTCACGGAACCACCTAAATTTTTAACATATTGTGTTAAAATATTATACAAATCATATCTGAAACTCATCAAGACCAAAACCTGCACATTTTTAAGAAATACTAGACTAAGCGGGACCCGTTGGGTCCCATGTTCACACGGGAGGGCTGGTCCCCCGACGCAATATTCCACCTCTCCACCAATTCCAATATTGGTGGCCAGTGGGGGGGCTTTCTGGAGTGCTGGTATGGGTTCTTGGGGTGGCAGCTCAGTCCCTCAAGCCTGATCTGCTGGCAGCTAACTCACGGCTGGCAGTTGACTCATGACTATTCCTTGAAATTCCATTTCAAGCAGGGTGCAAGGCCACCAAATACAAATCCATGTTCCTACCATTTCAAGCAGGGTGCAAGGCCACTGAATTCAAGTGCAGTTTCCAACCACTTCAAGCTGGATCCATGGCCACCGAATTCAAGTGCAGTTTCATACCACTTCAAGCTGGATCCATGGCCACAAAATTCAAGTGCAGTTTCATACCACTTTCAGCAGGGTGCAAGGCCACCAAATTCAGTGCAATTTCATACCACTTCAAGCAGGATGCAAGGCCGCCAAATTCAAGTGCAGTTTCATTCCACTTCAAGCAGGGTCGAAGGCCACCAAATTCAAATGCAGCTTCATACCATTTCATGCAGGGTGAAACCACCATAAAACCACACAAAACACCAATCTCACAGTTCAGTAGACATTCAGTGTGTTCAGTTGATTCACAGCTCAGACAGAGTCTTGACCTCTCCCTCCCCCATCATGCAGAGACTGAGCCACACCCACACATCCGGGTTTTATAACCCCTCCCCCTCCCACCGGAAAAGGTGTGGCTTTCAGGGAGTGATTGACAGGAGAGAGATTGTCAACATTTTTTAAACACTAATAACACTGTTATTTTTCATTGATGGGAAGAATTATCTGCACCTCAGCGGAGGGGAGACTGAGTAAGATGGCCAAAAATCACTGCCGTAAGTGGTAGCATTTTATCTTAAATCAATATACAGTGCAAACAGGAAGTAAGTGCATTTGCAGTAGTGCCTTTTAACTTCAAGCCAAAGCACCCAAGCCACC